>NC_140664.1:12847500-13447500 GCF_054131305.1 Coturnix japonica | reverse complement strand
AGTGTCTGCCCCGGTGGCGCAAGTGGTAGGAATGCCGCCTTGCAACACCAGGGCCCGGGATTCGAATCTCCCCTGAGGTGCAAGTGGGTAGAAGTGCCGCTCTGCAGCACAGAGGATCGAACCCCGGGGTTGGACTCAATGATCTCTAAGGTCCCTTCCAACCCGCATGAGACTATTACTATTACTAACATAACTGATAGATTTCTCCTGTTTCAGTTGTTTTTCTTACCCAGAAATCCTTTCAGAGGATCACTCCTCATAAAGCTTCACTTCTTTTAGAATAGTTATGTGCTATCTTGTCCTCTCTTGTCTTGATGGAAGGATCATCTTCATCAGAGTGAAGTTTCCTTCATCAATGAGCTTATTGTTTGCTGACTGCAACACTCTGAAGAAACAGGAAATAGAGGTTTGAAACCCGCATCCCTCTGGAGTAAAGTCTAAGTATTCAGACTTTCTGAGTGCAGTAACTACTGGAGTACTGCAATAAACTTTTTTTTTTTTTTTTTTTAATCATTTTTAAAAGAAACTTTAAAAGGAATGAGCCCTGTGCATTTTTTCTTTCTCAAAATGCTTGTATGTCTTTGTGAGATCTAGTCTGAAGGTGTTTGATGTCTGATGAAAAAGACACTTTACCTGAAGCACAATGCAAAATATTGTCTAGTGTTCTTTGGTCTGGGTATCCGACATAACCAATCAGTGATGTCACTGGTCTTCAAAAATAGGACTTTTAAAGACATAGAACAAAACTATACAATATAAAGTGTTCTAGATTTCATGTTATATTCCTATGAGCAGTAAAAAATATTTTAAAAAAATAATACATAGTGTGATCTTGGCATGCTTGTGCAGATTGAGATTTTGCCTTTTAAAAAACAAAGCAAAACAAAATGAATCTCTTTATCTGCAAGATGAATGAATCTCTTCAATACACTGTAAATGTTACCCTGGCTATGATCCAAGAACTAAGTTGCTTAATTTCTGCATTTGAAGCCTTTGTTAAAAAATGTTTTAATCTTTTCTTGACTCCACTAGAGTTTAAAGCCTGGTTTAACATTCCAGCCAGGCCACAATAAAGAGCATCATTGTTTGACATGCTTTTCCTACAGAGCTTGTCAGATGTGCTGCATTATCTAAACAATGTTGGCAGCAAGTACACAAGTAGCAAGTGTGAATCAAATCAAAGATGTCCACAAATCCAGACTCCAAGGCTGAATGTTCCCATACTCCAAGAGCATAGAAACAGTGTCTGGTTATCAATAAACCTAATCAGTAATAATCCTATTATTTGCGATTTGAAAACAAATCTTGATGGCTTCCTACTTGTGGGCAATAACCCATGACACAGTTTGTGCTTTCATCTTACACTGGAATCATCAAATTAGAAACTATTTAAATCCATGCTTTATCTCAAACACCCTAAAATAGGGTTGCTCCCAAATGAGTGGTCTGATCCTTGCTGTCAGATAAAAGTTCCAGTGCACAAAATAAACAGGGAACTTGTAGCTTTTGAGCATTTCAACAAATACACTTGCAACAGCTGCATCCTCTTGCAACTTGTCTCAAGTTCATCTTCTGTCCTCAACCACCATGCTTGGCACAATACTCATTGCACTATGCTACACATCCCAATGAAGTCTGTCCTCTCAGCTACTTGTGTGAGCTTTCCCCCACCTATTTCAACTTGTATGAATCAAACCAGTAATTATCTGTTATAACTGGTCTGTCTCATGATAAGCAACGTGTTTGGGACTGATCATATGAATGTTCCTGAATGTCTGAGGAAACAGTAAGGAGAAGAGTTAAGCCTTTGATGCTAATGGTAGCATCAGGTAGGTCTTTGATGATTGTAGTAGCAGCGGTAATGGATGGAAGGTCGGACTAGATGTTCTTGTAGGTCCTTTCCAACCTTGTAATTCTATGATTCTGTGATTCTGTTATTCTATGAGTGTGAGCACTTTCTGAGTAAAGAATAGTATCTATGAAAGGAATGCACTAAATAGTTTTATTTCTGCATCATACCTACTTCCAATTTGTGATACCTTCAAACAAGACTTTGTTTTTCAAAAATGTTTTTTTGAAAAGCATAATTAAGCAAGACACACTACCATTAAAATATGTGGGTTTTCTCTTGTTTTTTCTTTTGGGGGAGGGAGGTTCATTGTTCAGGGAAAGCTTCATTTAACAGCAATATCAAGTGATAAGAACTCAATTAAATATAAGCTGTCCAATCAACCAAATATGAATTGTTGTACCATATGTCTGTCATACAACAACAATTAGTTTGAAGTTCTGTGAGAATTTTAGAACTTTTACTGTGGGAGATGCCACCATATAACACACAGATGAAGGAGTCTTTGTAATAGGGTAAAATTAGGCTCAGCTGTGTGGGCTTAGAAGAAATAGAACTTGCACTTGATTTCAGCACACCACAGAAGGCTAAACTGTGCCTTAGCAGCCCCTGTGGAAGGAGATCTTCCCTTAATCACCTCGTTACTCCATGTTGTTAAATATTTTACTTTCTGCACTCAAAAAAAGAACACCAAAAAACCCACCAACAAACCTAACTAACTGACTGTCATGCAGGATTTTCCTACTGTGATTGAAGTTAGGCATAAGCATATAAGAGTCTCATTTGCCTTTTTGTGTAATCATTTTTCAAAATCAGCTCTCACTTTCATGACATCTCATTTCATTTTCTTTCAAACAAAAATATATTTTATTATGCAACTTTAAATACATAGCCATAAAACCCAAAGGATTCCATGGTATGGAGGGCATTTAACCAAAACCAGAAACATGCCAAGTTTGGTTGGCTTTCAGTATCAGGCTTACAACAGCATAGAAACTTAAGAGCTGGAACATAGAATATTTCCTGTTAGAACCATTTCAGTGAAAGATAAATCTAGATGTATATTCTTCTCCTGTATTTTAAAATCAATAAGAAAAATAATTTCACTTCACTTTGATCAAATGAAAAGAAGTATATTCTGACTGGTGCATGAAATTTAATTTTTTGCTAAATGAGAAAGAAAGAATATAAATTAATAATACACAGATATGAAAGACAGTAGTCTTTTCTTGAAGTTTTTTGAGGGAAAACAAGGCAAAATTTAGTAGGTTTGTTGTTGTTGTTGTTGTTGTTTTTGTTTGTTTGTTTGATTTTGTGGGTGGTTCTTAGAAAAAAATTGTACAGATTTCTGAAAGGGAATGAAAACTTACCAATAGGCAGTAAGAGAATGAAAACGTACCAATAGGCAGTAAGAGTATGTTAGCTCATGTAACAGGGATTTTCTACCTAATTTTTGTTTAGATTAATTTTTGTAGTATATTTTACTGTAATGATGAAATGCAACATCACAGAAAAATAATGAAAGACCATCATGAAAACAGAGAAAGAAACAAGAGAACCTCCAGTAGGGAATAATAGTGAAGATAGTAAGACAACAAGCGTATATGTGTCTTTTCATTCACTTTGAAAGTGGGACAAGAAAAGCTGTCTTTATAAATGAAACTAAAGAATAGTGTGATAAAACTAAATTAATTCATGGCTAAATCTCCATTTCTATTTCAAAACTGAAATTATTAGTTTTAATCATTTAAAAGATTTTAATTCTTGCTTTCATGAACTCTGTACTTCAAATAATGCCAATTTTTATAAAAAGAAGACGTTTTTCTCAGAGAGTGATGTCACCAAGAATAAAGCAGTCAAACAAAATTCAAATAAAAACCAAATGGTGTAAACAATAGTATAGAAGTTTTAGTAAATATCTGTAAATATTGACTCAGTTTTCTTCTTCCTGAGTATAAAACCATGTTGACCACTAAATATAGATGTAAAAACAATTTTATGACTAATTACTTATCCTAATTTCATGTTATTTTTCAGAGAGAATGATGATTAAGGCTGGCAGCTTGTTTTCCCCCCTAAACTGGAAACTTTAAACTAAAGTTTCATTTCAGAGAATTTTGACAGAACTATAAGAGGTAATCTCTTCAGAACTGCTCTCCCTCTCCTTTTCTCTGTTTCACTCCCAGACTTTTCCTAAACTAAGCTGCATACAAAAGAATACTAAGTAGAAACTCTATTTACAGTTGATTTATTTTGCGTGGTAGACCTGGCAGAACAATAAGAACCCTCTAACATCTTTTAGCCCAGATCTGAAGGAGAATCTGGGGCACTCTTCTAGGTCCAAAAACAACCTTTATCAGCTGTGAAACACAGAAGGGGACCAAGCTTCTGGATGTGCAATACAAAGCAGAGCTGTGGACACTCAGTCTTCTCCCTTCCCTGTAGCTGAGTGTCCATGTAAAAGAATACAGCATGCAAAGAGTACAAATGTTAATCTCATTTCTGTGTTACTTTGCACTCAGGCTAAGGAAATTTTCTTTTTAGGTTTTCTTGTCTCATAAGAAAAAAGACAAAGCAGAAGTATAATACATTATACACTCGTTGCCCACTGCGCCATCTGCAAACATCAGACATGAGCAGAAAGTCACCAGCTGACCCCTTCCTCCCCTACTTATTCTGGAATAAAGGCAATCAGATGCCAAACCACACTATCTCTTTTTCCTTCTCATCAGTAATCTCATATTGAGCATGCACACCACTTAATGCTCCATTTCTCTCTCTATCAGCCTGAGCAGAAGCCCTGGGAAACCTGCTCTCCTTCCTATAGCATGGCTGATAACTATGCCCTTGAACTATTCATGTCCAGTCATCATAACCCACCTAGGGCTGCTGTGTGTGATGTCCAATCAATATTCCCACTCAAAATTATATTAGTTCATTGTGTCCAAAAGTTATTACATTTTTACATGACTATAAAATACAGATAATACATCCGCCCTCTTAGATGGCATCTTTAACAATTGCCATTGAGCAGTAATCCTTTATTGAAAAGTCTGGTTGAAGTTTAATGAAACTTATGTAAAATTTTAAACTGTAATTATTTTAATCTTGCTTCCTTGGCAGATTAATGATGAGCATTTAACATCCTTTCTCTCTGATTTCCTTTAATTTATTCCTGCCATCTTTATTCTCATTCTGTTTTAAGACTGGACAGAAATGATATTGAATTAATGCAGTAGATATGGAAGAAATTAGGTAACTGCCTCACTTCTTCTGATGTTGTGTTAAATTGCCTAGTATCTGGCAGTGACCAGATGGTATTGTTTTTGAAGTGCTTGTCAACTGGCAACAGCTATTTGTTTTATACAACTGATACAACTGAGTCTTTTTTTTCCTTTCTGTTTTTTTTCTTTCTGGTTGCAATTGTAATATCACCAGAAGAAACAGACAGACACAGGTATCCAAAGAGCTTTTAAACCAGAACACTCATCTCTGTTAGGTAAAAAACTTCTTCATTTTTGTTTTTAATCATGAGCTCTTTTTTTTGCCCTGCAGTTCACATGAGGTTAAAATTTCCAGAATAGGTAATTAGAAGCATAAAGAAGGCTGTATTTTTAAATGTGAAAAACATAGCTAGAAATATCACAGAAGAAAGTTCTTGGTAGTAATGACTTGAGTGGAAAAAAATAAATAAATGGCCTTAATCATGAGAGTGTTAAATAACTTCCAATAATACTCATCTTTTATGACTGTAATGGGCATTGACATTTTTCAGGCTTTATTGTCACAGAAGGGCCAGGAATCCTCCACTCACAGAGGAGAGACTGAGTTCCCCTCTGTAGAGAAACAACAGAAGAGCATGATGCCATTGTAAAGGGCAGGTCAAAGGCAGCACCAACAGACCCATATGTATTTTGAGGTATTTCTTAATGTTTGTGCCAAATGTGAAGAATTCAGCCACAAGACAGAAATTGTTGTGGGAGGGATATGGAGTTCACCTGGCTCACTTCTTACCTGTGGGTCTGTAAAGATCTGCCACAGAGCCAGCAGGTAGCCCAAGTTAATCTGCTAGGTCACTGATAAAGTTGCATTATCTACCTATATCTATGTACTTGTACTCATACTTGTCAGTATTTCTGTTTATCTTACTTTACCTGTAACTTTTGAACCTGTTAGCCATTCCATAGGAGAAGGCTGTCAGAAATAAAATAGTACAAATTTAGTAAAAAGGCACTGATGCCCAGAAGAAAAAGCACTCTGTAGCAAGCTCCACTTAGGAACAAACTACAGTTGAGCTCACGTTATGAGAGATTTTGCCTAAATGCCTGAAATGCAAAGGAAAACATTTAAAAGGGGCTTATGCTTTACTAGACACCAGAGAATCCAACCGTGAGGTGCAAACACTAGGAAACCAGGCTTCATTTGTTCCACTCACTGCACAGGGAGCTCCTTGTTTGTAGTAAATGCAAGGATCATCTTCAGCACAGTTTCACTTTCCACCAATATTATTTATTTATACCACACTGCAAATGTGAATGACATTTTGCCTTTCCTCCAGTGTTTCTGTCTTGAGAAGCTTGTTCTGCTGGCCAAAATTGTGTCCTTAAATTCACTTGCTCTAGGAAAAGTTCACTGTTAACTTGATATGAGAAGTAAATCTTTCTACTGAAGCCAGCCAGAGTGTATGGTGCTATGGTGAGATGGGAACTCATGATGGGGATGGATGGGAGGAAGACCCTTATGCCTTGATATTCAAGACTTGTACAGGTAGTTCTGAAATGTGAATAATGAATACTGTTCAAGCAATTTGGCTTAACTGATCTAGAATTTCTTGTTAAATGAAGAAAATTGCTAAGTATTTACTAGTGAAATGTTAGATGTGTTGCTCTCTTTATAGATGGAAAAAAACTGCAAAGAGAGGAACATTATCTTTCCTACATTTATGGTGATTTCCATCAAAGGAGTTATCCTAAGTCTCAATCCAACCCCACACACTGGCCTTAAATACTGCTCTTCTATGCAGCAGCTTATCCTGCCAGGTGCTCAGAGACCCTGAACAATGTTGACAGCTGAAGACACCATTTTGTCTGGTGTTCAGTACCTTCCCCAGCACAGGCTTTCTTCATTATTATATTTTTTTGTCAAATGTAAACAGAATCATTGGATTATTGAAAGCGTATTTACATGTTTGATTGTTCAAAACCATTCCAAAGTTCTTTCATATGGAAAAGAGATTATGTTGTATTACTAAGTATTCCAGCCATAACTTTTGATCACTGGGAGCCCTTGCCTGAAGGTAAATATTTAATTATGTTCTAAACTTATTAGTATTAAATCCCAATTAAGACATGTGAGAAGTGTAATGTAGGCACAGCAAAATATTCCTTATGTATCTTAAACTCATGAGGATGAGCTTTTCTTAATATTTACTTCTTGGATTAAATGATGTAAAAGCCAAAGCAAGTACATACTTAGGGATATCACATGTAACACTGTGATAAAGCTAGAGGAAAAAAAATGCATTCTGACTCCATGCTAGGTAAAAAGAAGATAAAATTGTCATGTTTAAACAAACTGAGGATGTCAGGTAGGAGTTTAAATGTTACCTAGATTTATCAGAATTTAGCTAAATTTCACCTTCCTTCTTCACTGCATGTTAATTATTAAAATCTCCACTAAAACAAGATAAAAATGTGGCTTTTATGCCTACGGGAGGTGATAACAAGGTTGTTTAAGTAGCATCGCATAGTTTGGCATGCAGGACTGAAATTTTCAGATACATTATCAGCTTACCATCCTAAACCAGCTTTCAGTTCTCACTGAGGTATACAGAAAACACTTAATAAACTAGGCACCTGTATTAATGGACTTAGATACTGATCTCTTTGTTTTAGCAAAATGCACATAATTCACTAAGGGAAGGCTGTGTCATCTTTGATGTAAAGATGGAGTGTATGCATGCCAATTTACACATATATGACATGCAAGGAAAAGGTGAAAAGAGGAGAAAACACCATCTTCTTCAGTTCAGGAATTTCCTGTTCTGAGGGAAACACCAAAGAAATATAGCTTACACTGACTCTTTTCTGTTCACCACATTCCTCAAAAAAGGGAGCGGAATGTCTGGTTTTACTCCTTTTACATATGCAGCTAACATTACAACAAAGCAGCTTTCTGAAGTGCATCTCCTTTCTTGCTTTAGCCTGGAAGTTTTCTAGGCTCCTATTTAGACAAATAAGTCTATTTCTCCATAAAAAAGTACTTCTTCTCATCTCTATGGGATCTCTAGGGTTCCTCAGCTTTCTTCAGTGTCTATAGGGGAAGAGCAAGAAACTTTGGCTAAAGGTTAAGTTAGATGTATTGCAACACCAGAACCTGAGGAGCAGAGGTACAGGTCTGCTGACATATTAGCTTACAGAGATTTCTCTAGAAAGACAAAGAGGCTTTTTCAGTAAGAGGGAAGGCAGCTTTTTTTTTTCTCATGTTGGAAGCGTTTTTGGCTTATCTTGAGGAATTAATTTTTCTAAGTAAGTAGTTTTGAAACACTTCTTTTGGGATAAATCCAAGACTAATGCCTCAGTAAAATCAGATTATTCTTGTTTTATTTTGACCTTTTGAATCTTTTAACAAGTTTATATATTTAAAGACTGTGAATTTTGTTATAAAAATAACTTTTTGAAATGCTGAAACTGAAACATACCTGGATATTTTGACAACCTCAAGATGCTTTGGCCCTTTCCATCTGTTTATATGTTGTAAAGAACCTGTGTCTGAAACACTTGGCCTTGAACCACATTGTCATTTTCCATTGTGGGATTATTTGTATTCTAACTGGAAAAGCAGGCAATGGAAGCTGAGGAAAAAGGAACAAGTTAGCCAAAGAACAATATTGAATGAGAATAGAAAAATTTCCTATTTCTAGGTATTCAGAGAAATTCATCTCTGTCCTACCAGAAGACACAAGTACTACTTTTTTGAGAGGAAGAAGAGTGGGAAAGCTTGAGAAAAAGTTTTCAAATCAAACTGGAAATGAGTACCACAAGGATGTTCCTGAGAACTGTGCATTCGGTGTCGTCCAAGAGCCCTGACAGGATCAGCAAGTTAAGAAAGGATGATGCCTCAGAGAGAGCCCTGCACCAGACTGCAGATCAAACACCTAGGAAAAGAAATGAAGGACTTGGGCCAGAGGGCTGGAAGGATACAATCCAACGTGGAACAATAACTTGTCCAAGCACAGATCAGCTTTAAAAATTAAGAAAGCTAAAGTTTTACATAATTAAAGGTGTGGCTCCTCCAGAAAAGTACGTGAGCCCAGGGGAATTAAGAGTGGCCTAGACCAAAAAGGGTTACTTGGTGATAAATAACTCTTAGAAATGGTAATTATGTTATGCCCTAATGTTATTTACTGCCTAATATTGTTCAGTGTGACTCCTTTAATTAATCTACCTGACATTCTCACTAACTCATTCCTTTCATCCTTTATTGTGATTAAAGTTCCTTTTTATCTTATTGCTTTTATGTTCATACTTGGGTGAATCCACTATGAAATTGTACACCCATGTGCATTTTGAGCACCTATGGTGCTCGCTTTTGGAATTCATAACAAGCTTACTGCCCCTTCTAATATTATTAAAAGTTCTCGATATTCCTCATCACCCTGAAGTCAATTATCTGAGATAGGAAAGGAGTTCTTAAAGTTCTCCATTTGCTAGCTAACAATATCCCCAGAGCAAGTTCAGAGTCACTCATAGGTTAACATAAAAGCCCCACACCCTTTTCAAAACAAGATTTCTCACTGGCCTCTCCAGCCCATTTGAGAAGCTATCTAGTTAAATTGACTTGTAATTTTCCTTTGCTGGTTTGCCCAAAAAACTCACAAACACCCTGCATTATTATTTCCCAGGACTGGTTTTACTCTCTTATGATATCTTTGAACTGCTTTTAATTATTCTGACTGGTCAGATTCTTCACTGAAAATGCAACAGCTCCTTGAAGCAGATCTTCCTGCTGACTTAGTCAAGAAATAAATATAATTATTTCACCTTATGGTAAATTGCCCATGATCAGCTCTGTGCTGCAAAACATCATCTCATGGCCCTTTCCAATTGCAGTGGCTAGTTCACCAGCATCATTTCATCCTCCAACATGTACTCCGGGGCAGATTAAACAAACATTTTGTTTACAAGCAGTTTAATGAGGAATAGCTGTGATGCAGAAAAAATGATCTGTTCAGCTCAGCAAATTCAGAGAAGCTCACTTCACACTTCCTCTATGCAGATGGCACCAGCAGATTCCCCTTCAGAGACCTTTCAGCAAGTGACCCTGCAGCAGCAGAAACCCACTTCCCACTGATGCACATCTGCTAGTGAGTGCTCAGCTGTGGGGGGCACAGCAGCAGGGTCCAGCACTTCCTATCTTTCTGGAGAGCACCACTTCAGCCTTCAGAATCTTCTCTGCAGTTACAGCACCAGTGCCCAGGACTGTTTTACATGGGAACATTTTCAGGCAGCAGCCCTCCAGCCTTAGTACTAGCTCTCCAAAAGCCAACAGGAGCATCCAGACCTTTCTCTCTTCTGCCTCTCACTATCATCATTTCTGCAGCCCTCAGTGATGAGTTATATTACACTTTCTTCCAAAAAACAACCTTTTCTCTCTTTTTATTGTCATTTCCTTCTCATTCATCTGTCATGGCACTATATTTCTATGTTGTATTTTAAATGGCAGTTTCTTCACAAAATGTGATGGTAAGCCAAGCAGTTGCTCATTCCCTTGCCTGGCTTGCCTACCTTGTCCTTTGATCTCTGAGCTCTTGGCATGGATATCTTCTTGTTCTGAGTTAATGCAGCACTAGTTGTAAAGGGAGATCTTGCCCAGGAGCAGAATGGTTAGACCTATATTAACTGGAAGTACACTGAATAATAATAATAATGATAATAATAGCAAAATTTCTTCAAGGATACCACACATGGGGTGTGAGAGTGTGGCCAAAGAATAAGTGCTATTGAATTTTTCATGGAATAGTGAGATGCTTCAGTGAAAAAAAAAAATAAAATACTGTATAAAGGCCAAAACTTTTGCTCAATTACTCTTTCATCAGAAGTACTAAAAACTCACATTCTCACCACATTTATGTTTTGTAATGATTTTGCCATGCCTGCTGGATTTTGTAATATGAGTCTCCAGTTTAACTGAGATTTTCAGCTTGCTTTAGTGATAGTATTACTATTACATGTTTTCAGGTTACGGAACAAAAACATTCAGAGACACCCAGGAGCTGTATCTGCTTGAGAATGTGCAGTAATTGTCTTCTGTGTATCATATTTTGTGATTATCATCCTGTTAGGCACTTAGGTATCTACTGTTTTCCATATTATACATATTTGAAATACATAAAGCAGAATTAAGTTCAAGAAAGATAGATGTCAAGCCACTTCTATGACATTACAACTCTACATGACTACTGCCATAATAATATCCAGTACCTTAGGCTATGAGTAGTAATAATTATACTAGGCCTAGTGTAGATTCTTACTAAACTGATGATCTCTGTTCTGATGCCTACTGATATTAAATACTAATAAAAGTTGGGCCCTTGTTGGGAGATACTTATCAAACATATGTTCTGCCAATCTGATCTATTTCTACTATTATCACATAATGGTACTCTACAAGGCACAGAGAGCAGCACACAGCTTGATTCATTTCCCATCATCAGGTAATACACAAACTGTGCTGACTATTGTGAGAAATTTCTGTGGATGAAAAGGGAAAATAAGAAGCATCTTAGTGTTAGAAAAAGAAAGACGTAAGAAATGGGACAAACACCTGCCTGCTGGGCTGGGATTGTGGACTTGCATCTTTTAGAAGAGGGAAGACCAAGAATGCTACTGTTACAATGTATTTTATTATTGAGTCTAACTGTCACCCTGTAAAATAGCTTGTGGCAAGGTATAGGTGATAAATACAAAAGGCAGTTGTGTAGCAGAACTATATTGCTCTGATGTTTAATCATGCTTCTGTAAGGCAACAGAATAAAAGCTGAACAATTTACATCCAAATTAGAAATCAGAATAATAAAGCTAATCCTGAAGAATAAACTGAGCTATTTCACTAAAGTATCCATTTTTCTCTCAGTCTCAGCTTTAAGTTTTGCTTCCTATCACTTTCTAACTCCAAGGGTACTGGAGTGACCCAGCTGGAGGCAGGAACAGCTACAGACACAGAACCAGCAGGACAATTGTATAGTGATGAACAATTTCACTGGGTGCCCTCTCTCCCTCACAGACATTAATAAGAAAAAAAAGGTGAAAAGCACCTGTACGTGAAAAAGGGGAAACTATAGAAAGTGCCTTTGCCTTACATGTTAACACAAACATTACTAAGACCTCTCAAATACTCAAGCCAAGAGTGTGGCAGCATAGTTATTAATTCTGAAATAATAGAATGAGAAGTTAACAACCTCTTCTAGTTCCGCATTGCATTTCATCCAGTAACATCAACAAAATAGCATTATTCAAGTGACTGCTCTGGTAGGCTGTATGAAGATGTTTCTCATTTTGTGTTTTGTTCCCTTGAAAATAATAAATAGCACTGCTCTTATTTTTAGCTTTTCAACCCAGTGTTATTCTACGTCTCTTGGAGACTTCACCAATTTTTGTAGAATTAGTAAAGATAATTCTTTACTAACAAAGACACTGTAGAAATTAGAACAGCCAGACGTTGTAAATGTCTCTGGTCTTGAAAAGTACAATTAAAATCTGGCATAGTTCATGGCAACAGCTTCTCCTGGGCCCATAGATGCTTGTCTTAGTTTCTGTGATTTATACAGAAGAAGAGATTAAAGAAGTTAAGCCAGACAGAAGAGAGCATTTGCAACAAGCCTGGATGAAATAGATGAGGGACAAAATGAGTATGGACAACAACCTCAGCCCTTATCAGCACCAACTCTTCCAGCCTGGGCAGAAGCTGAGAGATATGTTAGCCTCTGTGCAGACCTCATACAGCCTAACTTCAGGTACCTAAAATTTCTGCATCTCAACCAAATTCAGTATGTATGTTTCAGCTATAGCTGGTGGAGGTGAACAGATATCTGCATGATGTGATTCACTGCATTTGCTGAGCCATTTACAAACATAGCTCTCCCACAGTATCATTCACCCCATTCTCCCACCACTATGGGAATTATCATGTGTATTTAAATAGTATATACCTGTGTGCAGAACTCGGTAGGTGACTGATTTTGAGAAAGCGTTCTAGGCACAAATGATCAAAAGTATTTTGTATCCTGAAGTTAACGTTGCACTCAGTATTACACCATTTTGCCTGGAAACTATGTAAGTTCCAAGCACCTGATTCAGGCAACTGCACTTTGCCTTACATTCCTCTAAAGAACAAAGGAAAGCAAATTGGAGAATGACTTTCCTGTGGCATCTGCACCCTGTGAGAATCTGTGGTATCTGTGCACAGAGAAGGGTCAAATTCACCATTAAATTTCTTGTGCCCACCTGTGCTGTTGTACCAAAAAAATGTTTACAGGCATGAATAAGAAAGAAAGATGAAATTTCAAAAATCACTGAAACTCAAATATTGTTTAAAGTAAAATTTAAGTAGTTGTTTGAACTTATATTCACGCATGGAATGCTCTTTCAATGCAAATGAAAACACTTATCCTCCCCCTCAAATAATTTTTTATGAAATCAGATTCTCTTTGTTGCAAATTGGATGCTGGAAAATATTTGGTTCCAATACTGAAAACTTAGTTTTAAAAAATATGATTAATATTTGAAAATGGACTATTTTTCTGTTTTCATTTATGGGAAATGTCAGCATAAATGATAAATTAAAAACAACCCCCCCCCCCCCCCTTTTTTTTCCTTCTTCTTTCCCAGCTTTCCCATGAAAAGCAAATGGTATTTTTCCTTCTACTATAGTGGCTCCAGAAATGTCAATATAGAAAGTCTTCAGCCAGCGGACTGCATTTCTTTTTAAAAGCGTAAGGTTAATGAGCTTGGTGAGAATCATCAGGAGCTTGTAAGTCTGAACGAACCTCAGATCCATCTGCTGGACTATTTGCTCAATGACTCACAGGAGGGTGAAAGGTTGAATTACCTTCATTCAAGAAAATAGATAGTTCTTTCCAAGACTCCATGTATTGAAGTAATTGATCCATTCTACAACCAGATCCTGCAATTGGCTTCCAAGATATAGATTCCCTGGAGGATGAAGACATAATCTGAATGTGCAGAGGACTTCATTTGTCTGCAGGTCAGAAATCTTTTACTGGAAACAGATAAAACAAGATACCAATATCAAGAAACATTAAAAATGGTTCATCAAAATCCTGTATTGATAAAAATCCAAAGTAATACAGATGTATTATAAGAAAGTTTTTATGATTATTATTTCCATTTCTAAATGTTATTTTAAAAAATTTAATAATAATTATAATAGCATATGTTAATGGATAAAGATGAAATTCTGGGATGGAATTGGTAAAATAACTTCAGAGCACTTTGTGTGTTAAGAAGCTGTTGCTTTTTCTGTTTTGTAGGAGGGGAAATGTTTTTTTCTAAATCCCACTGACACGAACTAGAAGTGCAGTAAGTGATACGATACTACACTGAACAGTTATGGAAGTAATAGCTGTAAATGCAGAAAAATATATGATTCATTCTGACTGCTTGGCTGAGCATGACTAAAAGCTTTGCGTGCAGTAAGTGCTGCAGACTGGATCAAAATTCTAGTTTTATCAAAACTAATGAATATCTGAATAAATTGATTATATTTTATTTCATGAATACATATTTTTTTACAAATAAGTTAACTCTGACCTTCAAAAATCTTTTTTTCCACACATCGTTTGTGAATCTGCAATGTTTTTTCAGCAATAGAAATACAGTAGCATTGACAAGTGCACTCCTTGTCTGTAGTTAGATCACAGCTATATTTGAATCATAGTTTCATATTTCCATTTTTTTTCTGAGCTGTATTTTTAAGTCATTCTCTTTTAAATAAAAACCTTCATCTTTGACTTAAATTGCAGAGTAGAACTGCTGTGCTAATCAATTAATAACATTTGTGAGCATCAGGCAAATTGTTTTTGTTACACTGATTCTTATCACAATCATTGTTCTGTATGTGTACCTGATTATTATCAACCTGCAGGACTTGTCTGTGCAGAGTGTAGGATGATATATGGTAGAACCTTAGCAGGCTGCAGTACTGAAGGCTGAAATGAGATCTGTGAGCACTGCTGGAGCAGCATACTATGGAAGAGAGAGCAGCTCAAATGTCACACTGAGATTCCTTCACATAATCTTAAATGCTCAAGAGATTCAGGAGACTATCTTATGTATCTGCACAAACTGACACAGAGAAAATCTCAGCAAACAGTAATTTTCTGGATTTACTGCAAGACAGGACCATCAGGTGGTAAGTTAAATCATGTGAGGCACAGATCTTGAGTAAAAATCTTCCTATGATCCTGCTCATCAGAGACACTGAGCAGCTGGTTCCCACTGCCATTCCCACTGCCATTCTAAGCCTCCCCAGCTGGGATAAGTGAAAGCCTCACCACGGCCACTGACGACGTGACAGTCGTCAGAGATAGGCCAAGAGCCAGCCCTGTCTCTGTCATTAGTTACCTCCCTATATGCCACACTGTAAGAAATGCCTAGAATACAGAGGATGATGGTCAGGGGCTTGGGCACGCCAAAGACTCAGTATTACCATTTCATTTAGGGCACTGAATTCTTCAAGAAGTAAGAGGTTTACAATTGTGCGAGAGTGGTAGACTAAATAATTCCAAGCATAGACAGAGAAATGACTTACTATGGAGAAAAGAAAGATGTCTGCACATGTACAATTAATCTTTTGTGGGTTGTTTATAAATTCCAAGATAGCCTTGTGGAAGAAAAAGAAAGCAAGGAGAGAAGCACAGTAAGTTTCTGTATAACAGAGTCGGGCATATCTACTCCTTGAACAGGCTGATGAAAGGAATAGATGAAATATTCAAAATGCCACAAAAACACCAGCTCAGCAGTCCCGCTCTGTAATGACACCCAGTGATGTGCCTGGCAAACAATCAATGGAGATCTGCTAGGGCCAGTCTCAGCAGATACCCAGTGCCTTGTAAGCACAGCTGGAATGAAGCTCACCTCCAAACCTTGCTGCGTGGAATCAGCACCTGACAGGATCCCTACTTATGTCAGTGTGAATATGCCACTGCAGGAATAGTCAAGAAGCAGAACCCCTGTTAATTTCTGATGAGTTGATAATCGGACCAGATAATCTTAGTTGTCTTTTCCAATCTTAATTATTCTGTTCTATGACTCTATTCTATTCTAATTTAAGTTAATTACAGAAATCCTTTGCTGAATGTAATATATATATAGATATATTTATATATATACATATATATGAATATACATGAATTAAATTTATATATTATGTACATTTTTATATATTTATATATATATTCACGTATATTCATATAATTACATGAATATATATGAATATATATATATATATAAATATATATTTTATTCAGGATTGGACCCAATTGCAGTTGTTATGAGCTTTTCTTTAAATGATGCTAAGTGAATATTCTGTGCAGCCTAACTTAATAATCTGCAGTCCTTCATAGGAAAACACATCACTAGCAGGTTTCTGTGTCATGATGGATATACATGTCAATACATGCACGTGTGTGTGTGTGTGCCTAAATGCACAGGGGAATGTTAAATCAGTGAATATTTAAGCAGGAAACATGAGTAACAGGTATCACAATTAATAAGTTAATAAACTAATCAGTTTAGAACTGTGTTTTTTAAATTAAACATTGCATTTCTCAAAGAATCATAACCTGATAGAGTGCCTTGTCAAAAGCACTGAATAAAGTACTGGGCTTTTTTTTTTTTTTTTTTTTTTTTTTAATGGCAATACTGATATAATTTATGTTCCCATAACAAAAAAGTTAGAAGACCGTTCATCAAGCAGATTGTGTCTGGGTGAGACTTTATGCTAATCATTTAGAATTCTAAGTTTGATTTACTTGACTGATAATATAAAAAGAGCAAAAGTGAAAGAGAAATACACTTTTAATATACTGCTCTGCAGTCTCTGCAGCACACCAGCAGATGAACTATGAAATTTATTTTTTTTAGATTTCATTACTATTGCATTAAAATATGTGATAGATTATTATTACCCACAGAGGTAAAATAAAAAAGGATCTTTCTATTGTGACAATTACAGTTTTTTAAAAACCTTTTGGGTTTGGAGTTTTTTGGTAGATTGGAAAGGCTGGTTTGACTCAGACACAAACTACGTAAATACAATAATTTATAGCATTTGAATGGTAGAACAATATTACAGTATTTAAATTAGTCTTTAATAGATGGCATGAATCATACACATGCTTTTGCACATCAGACTGCAGTGCTAGAAATGCAGTGTTCTTGGTGACATTGTTTAAGTGTCTAATCTTATATTGCTGCTTCAATAATTTTCCAAGGACAGCAGAAAATGAGATGGGGTACACTGAACAAACTAATGCAAAAAAATTATTACAAATAAAGTGTGAATTAGCTGCTTAAAAAACTCTTTTGGAAGAAGACAGATCCGAGTTACATTTCTATTGCAACAGCAGTGTTATAAAAGTTATTTTTAATGAAAAGAGGAAAATGACAAATTGCATCCAAATCCAAGTTTGTGACATTGCAAAACAGTAATTGTGAACCATGACTGTTTGTAATGTGATAAAGTTTAATGTAAATTTAATGGATTTCAAGACACAAGCTATTGAATAGCACACAAACCTGGTAAATCCATTTGAACAGTCAGTTGCTGGGCTTCTAGATCTTGCTACACTTTCAGAAACTGCAACTTTAATTACCAGTCCCCTCCAACAGGGATTCAGAACTACAGCAAAAACAATGACTTTCTTTAAGGTTTTACGTACCAGTCAGGAGAGTCACTGCTCCAGGAGATTGCCAATACATACAAAGGCAAACATGCAGGGAAAGCCACATGGAGGGAGGGATGAAGGGCTGTCTCATCGCTGTTAACCTGCTGCCCCTCCAT
The DNA here is from genome assembly GCF_054131305.1 of Coturnix japonica. Classification (NCBI taxonomy): domain Eukaryota; kingdom Metazoa; phylum Chordata; class Aves; order Galliformes; family Phasianidae; genus Coturnix; species Coturnix japonica. The sequence goes on along the minus strand of NC_140664.1, from coordinate 13,429,568 downwards.
CGGCAGCCAGCCAGCTGCCATGGCAGGGCTGTGAGACAGCTCTGCCTCAAGTCATTCCCCAGTCACTGCCTGGACCAAGGCTGAACCGAGGGAGGGTAAAAAATATAGTGTGTAGAAAAAAGGAGTAAACCTTTCTTCACTTAGGTGCAATGAAGAGTGCCCAGTGGACTCTTGCAGAATATTTTATTGCTCTGAGGAAAACACAGACTGACTTTGGTTGCCATAAAGCACCACAGGATACCTGTCTTGGCAGCCTCACTCCCACTTAGTTATCTCACAGCTCTCATGGTACAAACACTGGGTTCCCTCAGCAACAGCAACTACTTTCCTGCCTACTCAGCTGAAATGTAGGTGAATTTTTAAGATTTTGGTCTTATGATATTCACTGATGAAAATTCAAGAGCTGCTGTTAAAATACCTAAAAGAAAAAAAGATCATTTCATGATAAACACAAAAAAAGCAGTTTTCTTGTATGATCTAACAAAGGTGCATCCCTCAGCATGCAGTTTCTTCCATATAGATGCGTGGCTTGACCTGGCAGAACCGGAGAACCCCCTCCTCTCCCACAGTACCTGCTCACTTGTTCCTACAAAGGAAAGAAGAATCAAGGGGTACAGACAGCATCGGTATACTCCTGAAACTGCTATTGTACATTGCAATCAGGCCTTTACACTTCTTATCCATTTCCTGGAATTTGTGATACAGGATGTCTGACCTTATCTCACTAAGACCTTTTGGCCCTGGCCCCTCTTTTGCAAACACTGTAACTCCAAAATGATGCTTCCATTCTGCAAAGAAAAGAGCTCCTAAAAGGACTATATTTCTACCCTGCACTGTCACCAAAAAAATAAGTGAAAATGTGACTCTGGAACAAGACATTTGTCTATTGAATCTGATCCACAGACAGATTATTTGGGTGAGTATGCCAGTCCCCAAACCAGACACTACCGCTTTCATTTGACTGCTGCTTTTTCCACATATGGGTAAGAATGTCCAAAAATATCAAGACTGATATTCTGTGTTCTTTTTTCATTTTTCATACAATAAGTATTTTTTATAGCCAAGATCTATCAAGACTGATAGGACATAAGAAAAAAATCCCTGCCAGAATGTATTTCTTCTAATACAGAACAAAACCAATGCCATTTTCACTCCAAAACTCCTGTGCCTACTACACCATAGTACTTTGCTGAGAAGTCATCCCAGTAATTCTTAATGATTTTTCCTTACTTAAAATATGCACAACCAAATAAAAATGTAACCTGAAAACATTACGTACCCTTCGTTTGCTGTAGCAGCCTGGGAAGAGTAGAGAAAATCCCTACTTTGTTTCCTTGCTATATTGTGGAGGCAGGGTGCAAAATCATCTTGGAAATAATTATGATAAAGCAGAATATTTTCATATTTAACAATGTGATTCAATAGTGGTACATTGTCATTTCTGAGTTTCTATCTTTTTTAGTAAGAAAGCACAGACATTTTAAATTGCAGAACAAAATTTGCTAAATCTGTCAATAACTCAGTAGTTAGGAATGCGAAAGATGATACTGGTGGTCAGAAAGTGTGGATGAAAGCCTGTGCACCTGCGTACTGAAGTTAGGATGTGGATTCAGCCATAACCAACAAGGCCTTATCAGATTTCAGATAAGTATTCTTTTCAGCACAACCTGATCAATTCTATATGAGTAAATATCTAATCAGTAGGCCAATGTAAGTAGCACATCCATTAAGCTATCAGCTAAAGTTATGTATCAAAGAAGAAAATCACATTTCTGTAGAAATATTTTCAAGGAATTAGAGTTGCAAGTAAATATTAATGCTTCAGTTTAGAAGCACTTCTACTCACACTCAGTTTTCCCTCTTTACGTAATCTCACTGAATTCAACTCCTTAAGCACTTTCTACTTTGCTAAAAAAATTATTTGGGACTTCAGCAAAAAAAAGAGAAAAATCTCAGAACACTTCACTGTACTGAGGATTCATCATAAAATAGAAATTATTAAAATGACATCTGACCATGACTAGAATCCAACGCTTGTTTAAATTTTCCAAGTGCAAAAAACATGAAGCTGACAGATTTTAAAGGCATCTAACCAGATCGTAGGTAAAGAACCATGGAATGATAAATGTAGTTACAAATAACTAACTAAAATTTGCATGGATAAATAATTTGAAATAGCATTTAAATGGAGAAAAAAAGGAACTATCTTTTGGGCACAGAAGTATTTTGAAAACATGGGATTTATATCCATTACTTACAATTACTGCTTCGTCATTCTCCTGGAGATTGCACCAAGAGCTGGAGAAAAGGTGAGAATTTGAGATACAACTTTGGTCATTGGGGAGAATAAAACAACTTTCTACGTTATATAACAACACTGAATATAAGTAGATAGGTGATCAGTTTTCTGAGACCCATGTAAACCGTAATATAAAAGACAGAAAATATCTTGAAAAAGAAATAAGGTTGTAAAAATGCACAAAAACTTAGTTAATTTCTCAACAGATGTATTTTGCAATGTCTCTTCATTTAGTAGCCTCCCCGTAAACCGGGGATACTGCAGTAGCCATCATTTTTGCAGTATTTACAACCCAGTCAGAATTTTAAAAAATACTGGAAGCCTCACACTAAAGGAAGTCTGTACTAAGCAAAAATAAAGGAAAACGTTAAAGTCTGTTCTGCACAAACAAAATAACTCTGTGTCCTGTTCCTCTATCTAGAAACATTAATAACTCGGATAAGTGCCCAGTTGACTTTGAGATGAGGTGGCTTCTGGACTGCAGTGCAAATGAATTTGCCAAACACTCTGTGGACTGAGGTAGAAATGAAGTAGTTCACTTTTCTTTCAATTCCTAAAATTGTCTGACTGCAAACAGCCTGGCAGAGGATGTATAATTTTGTTGTCAGTGCTAGACAGATTTTTGCTGGAACTCAATGTCTCTCATTCGGTGCATTTTTCTGACTGAAAGTACATCAATGTAACTGCACATGGAGAAGCTTCATTGCTCTAAATACTTAAAATTTCCTCTGGCATGAGAAACTTTTTCCCAAACCAGATAAACATGAAACAATCATCACTGTAATTCTGCATAGACACTTTCTGAAACATCTATTTTTTGAAAGAATACATTGTTGACCAACTTTTGCTATTCTCTGCAAAGACATTTTACCTGGCATAATCCTAAACTGCAGTTTCTGGAACTCCAATTATTGTTTAAAGAATCATAAATCACATCCTGTCTTCCTTTTTTTTTTTTTTCTCTGCAGATTGGTATGGCAACCTACTAAGCTGCTAAGGGGAAAGAGTTTCCATGAACATTCCTGTTTTAGCTGGAGGAGCAGTAATACACATTTTAAGTCTGAAATAGAACTTGTTATAAAGTTTCCAGCCAACATTTTTGTTTCTCCAAGGGATGCAGTACAAGTCCGCAGGTGAGCTTGATTCAAGCCATTCCTCAGTTACAAGTAACTTTGTCACTGAGCATTTGTGCAAACAGAATGCATCAGATAACCACTTCCACTTCCGAACCCTCTCTCGGGGGCTCCCTATGGGATATCATCAATCAGCCCCAGTAGTCTTGTTTCTGAAGAGTGAACACCACTTATCTGACATATTAGATCTTCATACACCTCCTAAATACCACTCTTACTGCTGTATCATGAAAGAAAACCTCCAGTTGTTTCAGGTGTGACTGTGGCAGCACATGGGATGATTAGGTGCCTAATTCAGGCAAAACCTCTGGATAGAGGAAGGCAACAGATAACAGTTGTGGACAGGAGGATGTTAAAATGGTAGCCATGTTTTCTTGAACAAAATTCTGAAAATCTCTGCTGTCACATCATTGAAATCATTAGGAATTTTTTTAAGTGACTGTTTTAAATATAACATTAATGCCCCTTTAAAAGAGATGAATATACCTGATTTCAAAAACTTGATGAACAAGCAAAGTCTTTTCTAGCCATTTGATATAATGCATGCACACCTAAAGATAAGACCTTTGTGTCATGTCAGACACTTCATAATAAGGCACTCACTTAATGACTGTGAGGGAAAATTTTGCAAAGCACACAGTCCTGATCTGCAAAACCAATTTAATGCAAGTATGATTAAGCACTGGGCTCTCTTTCCTCCCTGTGGCATTCAGGGATCTCTCGTAGCTAAACACACAGAACAAAGACTTTTTTCTCCTCAGAGCACAAATTATTACACTCTCAGAGCATATACTAATATTTATAAACCTGTGATAGTTGTTGAGATCTGTAACAGGGAATCTATCTATTTGCCCTATGACTATGAAGTTTTGCTCAATTCTCTTGCTCACCTTCAGGCCACTAATGTGTAGCCAGCTATTGCTGTCAATTTGTTTGAACTATGTCAGGACTACAAGAAAAGATCCAGATGAGACTTTGTCATGGTAATTACAACCTAGTTTCTGCTTACTGAAGACAGCTCTGGTGGGAGTTGGGCTCTGTTTCTCCTCCCTTGCTTCCCAGGGGCCCTGCCCCTTCTGGGGGCTCCTATAGCTGTACAGTGAGGGAATAAGAGGAGCCCAGTATGATGAAACTGACACTAATTTTTCTCACAAGCTTTCAAAAATATTTTTATTTGGTCTGAAATCAGTGATTGAAGTGCCCCAGCCAGATAAAGCAAAATTACCTCTCAGTCTATGGTCAACCCTACTACAGAAAAAGAATATTAATGAACCACGAGTCAGCTCAGACTTTGTGGCAGTGGGGTGCTTCTTTTCCTTCTCTTTACATTGAAAAGGACAGTTTGGCTTGAGTTACCACATAATTGTAGCACAACAAGACTAACTCGACCGGTAAGCATAAGAATAGAGCAGTGGTTCATTTAATCAAACGCTTTTATAAGCAACTAATGTAAATTAAAATGCTGAAAGGAAAATCAAAGTTATCCAGGTTGCTTGAACCTGCTTTAATAGAGTACCAACACCCTCATCCACACCCCTTTTTTTTCTTCTTTAGTTCCTCCTGGAATTATAATATAGCTTTTTATAATTAAATAAAAACCACAAACTAGATCCTTCAGACAGGATTGTACTTTATATTAACAAAATGCTCCCTTATGAGTGAGTCAGTCTGTGATGCCCATTAATGGCTAGCAGCTCCGTTAAAAAGGCTGATCAAAAAAGCCCCAGAATGTTTTATTGTTTAATGTGAAAGCATCCAGAACAATGGACGGGCATTTTTTTCTATGAATCAAAATAATCACATTTAATTAATTAAATTCACGAGGCATCTGATTCTGTAGCTGTTCTATGCATGGAAATCAACTGGGTTTAATAAGATGCAACACAATAGTGTCAATTAGTACGTTTGCCTCTAATCTACGGAATGAGGACAGTTGGTTTGCTTGCACATAAGCTTACTTTTGGATGAGTAACAGCCTCCAATTGTTGTACCACAATTATTGTATTTATTATTTTTTTTTAAGAAGAGGCTACTAGTTTTGAGTATCTGTCTTTAAAGATCAGTCTAGGAACACCCTGAGTCACAAAGCAGGAGCAACCAAAATAGCACCCAACAGCAACAGAACATCTGATAAAAAAGACAAAATACCAAAAGGCAGATACATCAAAACAGAAGAACATTCTAAAATATCTATCTTTAGACTACATATCATGCTCTTTCTGCATTTTGTCAGGAATTAAATTTCCAAGAAGTTGTATTGGCTTTTTGAATGCAAACATGATTGGAAGAGCATGGTATGTAATTAGCAGAACGTCTGAGAAAAATAAGTAGGTTAGGACTCTATTTATTCATCTAAATGTGACTGCTTCCCTAGTGAGAAAAGTTCTGAGACTTATATCCTGACCATGAAACGTACCTACTGGGAAGTCTATATATCGTACTTTAGTCTATTGCATGTACTTGTCTACAGCACAAGGGCAACGATTGATTTTCTAGGGCTGAAAAGAAAATATTCAGGTCATCTGAAGACAAGAACACCTTTGCAATACTCCTATACCAAAACAACAACAACAACAAAAAAAAAGCAATATTTATCTCTTAGGTAATGTTGCGTGAGAAGGTGATAAGAAGTAGGTAAGAAATGAGTATATGAATTTTAAAGCATCTGTTGCTGTTTGGAATTAATGCATAGCAACCAAATATTTACAGGGGAAAGAAACAAGCTTTGGAACCAAGTTTTGTAAATGACAACTCCTAGAAATAATCTAATTTCTCTCCCTTAGATGACAATAAAAATACTAAGTAATAATATTTTTTTAAAGATAAAAAACACTAAAATGGTGATTAAATGTTATAGGGCATAAAGACAATCCATCCTGGCAGAAGATTAAGCTTTGAGAAAACTTAGCTGAGCAAGGAAGATCAGAACAGATTACAAACCATCATTCCTTCAAATCATTTACATAACCATGCCTTAGACCTGCTAGAAGGCAGACAGACTGTGTTATGAGTTAAGAATCTAGTTCTCATCTGCTTTTTTCAGGAACAAAAAAGTTATGAGTTACTGACTGCATACAAGTGTGCGTGCAGGTAAATGTGACAAACAAGGAAAGCCACTGGTTCCTTCTCCATCTAGATTTGGTGAAAATTCAGCCACACTGAATGTCACCACACTGAAATCCAGTAAGCTGATTTCACAGCAGTGAGCAGGAGGCTGTTGGTTCACTTTGCTTTACAAGCACTGTATCAGTATATCTCAAGTCTGTATTATGATTCCCTTAGAGATGAAGAGTTCAGTAAAAAAAGACACTACTGTGGTGTAATTTGGCCCTGTGTAGAGCAGTGAGGTTGTGCCAGATGACCTCATTTGCTTGTTTCTAAAAGAACTGCAATAAAGTATTACATTTTGTTTTTACCTGTAGTACACAGCATGTTTCTAGATTTCTAGAGTACATCTATTTTGCTATTGATTTTCTTCCTGAAAGTTTGCATTTGCAGTATTTCTCTGCACTTAAGCTCTATATCTCTTAATTGTCATACACATGATTTTTACAGGTGCTGTGTCTACAACTGTGACTGAGCCTTTGAAGGCTGAGATAGTTAATAGTCATAGCTCTGTTGAAAATTAGCCTTCCTTTTTAAGTGAATGAGACTGAATCATAATACTCTTCATGGCATAAGAAAAAAAATAATAATAACAATCAGACTTCTGAGGCATATAAATTCTGTTGACACTGAGAAAAAAAATGAAAACTCAAAACTGATAATGAGTCTTGATAAAATTTGTTTTTGCATACAAAAACTACTCCTTTTCCATGATGCTGTTTTGGGTTGGCATTAGTAAGGGAGTACATTTCATAATTAGTGCTCAAAATTGACAAGCCTAAAATTTTGCAAAGTCTAAAGAAAGATGTGATTTGACAGAGGGCAGACAAAGAGAGTGAACATACAGGGTGAATAGTGTTAGCCTAGAGCTCCTCAGTTTATCTATCCATATCTTCTTACAGTGTGCATTGCTGATGATGCACTTAGGACATACAGAAAAGGCACCAAGGTAGTGTGCGCATTTTCAAAATGATAGAGCTGCAGCCACTACTGAATAGCTTTCTCAGTAAATGTTCAGTGTTCCTAGCATACATACACAAAACCTTGTGTTACGCAATGGTAGGCTACTTCTGTTTGCACTCTGTTATCTGAAAATTCAAGTGATATGTCAACACCGTTAAATGAGTACTTCTGGGAGATTGTAAGAGAAAATTTGTTAGCCTGAGATAGTAACATAAATATTATGTTCTGATAGCATAACTAATCTTTTTCTCCACTTCTACAGTGCAGATATCTAACCCAACCATTGGACAATCTTATTTTCCTGCTTGCATATTTTGCTTGCTAGAAATTCACTGACATTAACTTAAAAAATTTGAGAGTCTCCTGAATTTGCCACTTTTTTTTTTTTTATGGCAAAAAATCTGTTTTCAAAACATGCCAATGCTATGTCCAAAATTAAATCAATTCTCTTTTTTTTTTGACTTTTAAAAAATTCATGTACTTATTTTTTTTAACTAAAGAGAACAAAACTATCAAATTACGAATTTTGCTTGAATCAAAACAAGTCATCCTATATTTCAGTAGAAATGTAAAAAAAAAAAAAAGAAAAGAAAAAAAATCAGGTTGTTGTACAAAAACTTTTCTTTTTCCTGTTCAACAGTGAACTGCAAAGACAATTTTTCACACAGCTCTGTTTAACTTATTCTGATTTCATGGGCACTTTGGCTCTGCGGTTGCTTCATATTGTTCTAATAAGTGAGGAAGCCAAAAATCAATGGTTAGAGGGAGATCTGCAAACTAGATGCCCTGTTTGAGTGCTCAATGGTACACATAGAAAAATGAGATTATTTTGAATAGGATCTATTATCCAGCTTGTTTATGTCTGCTTTGAATGCTCCTAGAGAAAGCACATTTTTTGGCACACACAAGCACAAAAGTGCTACTAGTTCATGACCCTATTCATTCATTATAGAAAAGCATCACCCCAAGCACCTGGGAAAAAAATAACTTAGCCTCATGTCCTGAAGTTAATCTAACTATTAAGGTATCAAAGAATTTGGCATTGAGTTAATAAATCACTCTAGTGAGCATTGTTATGAAGAAGGGTGCAGAAAGAAGCAAATAACCCCATGGAAATCAATCTGTCAAGGGCTGAAATGAATTACTGTAAAATGGAATATGTTATAACTGCTTTTCAGCTGTTTGAGTGCTGAGCCATAAAAATACAGACCTTTTCTGTGCACTGCAGACCAGATAGTGTCAATATGTCTGACTTCAGGGCAGATTATTTATAACAGAGCAAAAGAAGCAATAAAAGATATGCTTATAGGCTGGCTAAGAGAACTGAAAAACTGATGAAGTTCTCTGATACAACTGTAAGAAAAATGTATTAGAAATATTTAAGATAAAAAAATAGTTCAACCCTGATTAGAGTTTACTTGGCACTGTTGGAGCAATAGATTAAATATTTCCATCACAGCCTCTCTAATGGAAGGCATAACATTAGCAAACTCTGTATGTGAATGTGGAAAGCTGAGAAAGTTAATCATAGAATTACACACAGAGAAGATTCAAACCACATGCTCTACACATGTGTTCAAAATGAATGATGCACCTATTTCTCCATCCAGGATGAGAATATACCTTGTGCAAGGATTTACTTCATCAAATAGGCTTAATATTAATACCTGAAAGACCTGTCATTAAGGGTCATTGGCCTCCTGTCTGTTCTGACTGCAAAGGCATCCTCCTGTTGAATTATTCATAGCCATGCTCATGTTCTATTTTAAATACAATATAATATTTAACTTGTTGTTGTACATTTGCATAGTTTACTGCATGGTCATCTTCTGTTTACCAGGCATGCAGGTTTCAGAACACAGCACAGCATGTACTGACTTCTGAACAGACTTCCCACCTCCATTTGCAGGAGGTTACTTTTATAAATCTGAAAAGAAGAAGAAAAAAAAAAAAAAGATTGTCATATTCTTATTAAAATAATAAAAAAAAAGATTAATGTTTTATCTGCCAAGGACCCAAAGGCACTCCTTTCCTTTGGACGCACATATTAAAGAAATGAATTTAACTTTCTTAGGTTATTTAAAACCTCAATCATTTGGATGTTTATTAGATACAGGAAAGACATTGTGAAGATTTATTTCTTACTCCTTGCATTTTGTTATGCAAGATGTTAAATCAGCCACCTGAGTATGAAAGGAAAGGGAAAGTCACAAAATATTAGCAAACCACAGTATCTATTGTTCCAGGAGTAATCTGTGGGAAAAGGGAGAAAAGTTTTGAGGTCTCACCTTGCTAGAGCATCCTTTCCATAGGAGAGAAAGAGAAGCAAATATTCTCTCTGGAAAATAATGAGTCTCTGTCTACACCGAACAGTAGATGGGTAGTTTAAGGCAACTAAGTACCATGACACATAGGCTGTCATTCCACAGTGCGCCGTAGCTGGGGCTCAGGTATTAGTGAACAAGGAAACCTGTAACATAGTTGGCCCTATTTGTGACCATGCCTCCAGCTGGAATGAACAGGGGGCTGCATTTGTGCTGAGGGATTTCTAGGAGTGGGATGTGGCGATCTCATGCAATGTGGATAATGGGCAAGTCTTGTCATGAGAGCAGATTTGTTCTCTCCTGGCTTCTCAAGTTACCCCAAAGGAGGAAAAAAGAGCCAGACCATTAATCCACTTACCCTTGCACCAGCCTGCAGAACTGGCTGGGTGCACTGAGGGATGGTGCAGCCTACATGCACAAACCTGTGTGTTCGGGATCTGCATGAGGGTTTGTGCCTCAGGGGTCACGAACCCTTCTCTGGAGCTTCTCTGGCTGCTTACAGCTCCTCAAAGGCCCAGGGCTTGTCAGCCCACAGCAGAAGCACAAGCCCCTGCCAAGACTTCCATGGTTCTTCAGGCTGAGATCACCAACCTTCACCGCATTCTCTCTTCCCTCCAGCCAGGAACCAAGAAAGTCTTGAGAGGGGGTGAGATGTGGGAAGTGATACCAGGGAATGTGTTGAGACTAACTCTCCACATTTCTTGCTGGAGAGCTCTCAGCCCAGCTGAAGCTAGCTGAGTACAAGAAAACAGTTCAACAGAACTTCAATATCATCAGCCTTAAAATTGTGACAGCAATAAAACAGTGGGCTGTTATCACTGCTGTAACAGTAGAAATTAACTGTGAGTTTTTAAAAAGATCTGCAGCATAGTTCAACAAATTACTGGCAGAAGCAAATAAATAATTAATCCAGCTGAAAATGTCTCCCAAAATGCACTATTTCATCTCTGTAACAAGCAAACACACTGTTTATGTTACAAGCCAACCAATACAGCAGTGTATGCTCTTCCCCTAATGGACCTTTTTCTTCTCAAAATTAATTACTTCAGCAAGACTGTGAAATGTAAAATGCAAAATGTTTTGCCATATTTTTTGTCAGGGCTGAAAAAATAATTTGTACTTCTTTTTAAATAAAAAAAAAAAAATCCTTCTCATTTATCCCTGTGCTTTAATTAGCTATTATGCAAGGAGGAGAAGGTTTGTTAAGCTACTTCTGCAAACAAAATAAGGCTATCAAATCTTTTTTTTTTTTAGTAATATGATTTTCTGAACTAAGTGCTGATATTTTTCCTTTTATTCAGCAAGTAGCCAATAAATATCCTAAGGCCTGGCAAGGTTCTGCATATTATCTTTTTTTTTTTTTTCATTCAATGATGCTTTAGTTAAGGTATGACTCTATGGAGGTTTGTTTACAACTCAAGAGAGCAGACTTCACAAATATAAACAAGCTTTACTCAAACAAGCTGTGTTGTATGGCATATGAAAAGACGGTGGAGGTCATGGTCCCAAAGCAGCCTCTGAGCAGGCTGGTAGTCAGATCAACATTTCAACCAAATTTCCCAGCTGGGACATTAACACAGGTAGGAATCAGCTTCAATCCATTCTGCACAGAGCTCAGTATATTGGATTTAACACACCTGAATTGAGCAAATGAGGCCACCCAGATAATTCTTTTCATTATTGTGGCTACTTTTTAAAGCCAGGACTAGTAAAAAGGGCTTTCAGAAACAGCTGAAGAGGAAACTCGCTGTTACGGAAGTAGGAAGAAAATAAGAAGATAAAGTAATCAGGAAAGCTTGGGAGAAAATGATAAGGGAATAGTGTGGTCAGTTGTGTCAATATCTGTATCAGTAGTAAATAAGAAGTGTAAAGTTTCAGCCTTATGGCAAAATTTGTATCAACATCCAACATTGGATGGCAGAGCACTGTTTTTTTCAGTAAACATTTTAACATAAATTATTATTAAACATGATATGGAGTCTTGGAAACTTTGGAACTTCTATACACATATAAATGGTGATATACCATTTGTTCAGGAATGAGTAAAGGTTAAGTCATCGGAAATTACAACTGTTAAGGTGGAAAGAAACATGTTTTCTTGTGTAAACTAACAGAATGGGTATTTATTCCATCGCTATAATGTATTTTGTCCTATAAATACAAGACATTCAACTCCAGAAATATGTGGGGTCACTTCCAGGTAGAAAAAGTAAAATAAGGATTGGAAAGCTCCCTTAGAACGCAGAATTCAGTATGGAAGCTCCTTCCCTGATTGTGCAATGCAGCCATCCCACTAATACACCAAAATCAATATAATTTATCTTGGAAGAAGTTCTTCTTTTAGACAAAACATCCTGGTTGTAGTTTGTGTTTAGGTTCATAACTGTGCATGGGCCCAAGAGGCTGCCTTCTCCACTGCCAGTGGCCCTTCTTTTCTCTTGCTATTTTAATTACTTGTAGATCATAATAGATAGCAGAGTTTGCAAAGATTGTGTTTAGTAGTGATTATCTGCTTTCTGAAAATATTCAGATCCCACTGTCAAGCTGAGATGAGTTTTGCTGGTGTTAATGGAAGTTAATTATGTACCGAGTTATATACATTGTAAGTAGAAAGCTAACTCAGGTAATGAAAGTCATCAGAAACAAAGGGCAAACTATTTTCAGTTTGTCTCATTAAGAGAACTATCTCTCCAAAGGTGTCAAGGTCTTTCAGATCCAAGCAAGGTAATTCTGTAGACCAGAGTGGGAAACAAGTGGAGAAAGAAGGCTGACTGGGAGGGGAGGGAAGAGAAAGTAGAATCAGCAATGGATTTTTATTGTATTCACTCACAAAACAAAACATTACTTTGAGTGTGTAGAGGGTACCAAGATTTTTGCAGGCTCATGGCCCCAGCCACACTTCTACTCAATATTAAAATAACCTGAATCAATCAAAACACCAATTTCGTAAAAAGGAGGAAAGCTAAAAGGCTGTGCAGGCAGACTTATTGCATACTATTATTATGTTAATGGAATTTAAATAATTAATGCTGGGATGTACAGATCATCATTTATCAATGACAAGTTGTAACTTCTTTGGAAAAAGGTCTAAGCAGCTTCAAAAAAAATAGGTCAACGGAAACCCCATTGTCCCACCCCTCCCACATCTCACTTGAATGACATTTTGCCAACAAGAGCAAAGTTATCTGTATTAACTGGAGTGATCTCCTTTGGTGTCAGTACAGCATGAGGTTACACAACATTGTCGAAACCACAGCATTTGCAGCAGGGGATGGATATAACCGAAGAGTTTTGTCTGTCTCACCACAGACAGCAGAGTGGACTGGTGCAGATCCTGCCACATGCCCACTGCATTCACCTCCAAGAGCCTCAGAAGGCAGTTATAGAAGCCACTAGAAAAGCAGAAGCATTCTCCTTTACTACTATGGTTATCCACAAACCTGCAAGATCCAATAGCATTCAAGCAGATATTATTAGATATTTCATAGCTCATTTCTACTCCAGCCAGAGCAGGTCATGGTACAGATCAAGCTGCAATTCTGCAGCAGAGCACTGGAGAAGCAATTTCCTCTGGCACATAGTCCATGCAGGGGAAAAAAGTCTGTTGATTAAAGATGCAGAGAGAACTAGAGATGTGACAATCCGTGACACTCAATTCTCCTGATGCCCGTTCACTTTTTCCTCACTGCCACTATTCTGCCACTGTTAGACGCTGAAAGGTGAGGGCTGGAAACAGAGAGAGAGGTAGAGCATAATCTGTTGGACAGAAGAGTGAGCAGATGTAATAGCATCAGTGCTATTGGAGGGGAGGAGCACTGTGTCTACTGCCATGTACATAGCAATGGAATTGTGCTGATCCTTCTATCACAAGTTGTAAGAAATAAAGAACAAAACATACAGTGAACCAGAACACCTCCTTGGACTAACAAAATAATATGTAACACCACAGAACATGAATCAGCCAGCTCCGACTTTTCCCTCAGTTAATGTACTGCCAAGAACTCAGCCAAAAATTAAAGCCATTTGTTCATGGAAAGAAATTTCAAATCAGACCAAACCTCCCCCAGATTATTTGTTTTCTTCATAATCTTGTTTTAAAGATTATCTAAACACATGATCATCCTTAGAATAACAGTTACTTTTCTCCTTTCACCTATTTTGTGCTTACCTGTCACCACAAAAACTTAATGACTCATTCTGGTTGGTCAGATCTTGAAAGGAGTGTCCAGACCATAGACTTCCCCTGAACTGCACAAGACAAACCTCTGTATCAGTAGCATGTCTGCAGGTACTTTCTTTATTCCATGCCATTGTTTTGACCCCTGGAGCTAAAAGACTCCACTCAGACAATTTCACGAAACAATCCTATCCAGAGCAAGACCCATTTAAATTGAAAAATTAAGTTGATGTTAAAATGCCTCCAAATATTGGCATAGGTGCACTTCTGTGGGCAAGCGAGAAGTTTTAAATCTTCATTTTATGTGGTTCTAAGGCGGGATGCAACTACAGAACTCATAGAAGTTTAATGGAACTGGATTATCTTTAAGGTCTCTTCCAACCCAATCCATTCTATGGGATGGTCTATGGTCTACATACACTGTAAGCACAACAGTAGCTATAAAGTCAATTATGGCTGCAAAAAATCATTAGTTAGGTGTAAGTGATGGTATGTTCCCAACAAGAGCAACTGTTCACATTTTCCTGAAGTGCAAGAAGTTTTAGAAATATGTTTAAACGCTGTTTAAGCTTTATTTCTTTTGATGTATTCCAGACTTGATTTAGACTCAATAAGTGGATACCAACATACAGCCAGCTGCACTGATTCATATTTTGTCTTTCTAAAACTCTACTGCAAAATTCCCTGTTTGTGTTCCTCCACCCTCTCTCTCTTTTTTTTTTTTTTTTTTTTTTGAGTTTCCTGACAAACCTCAAGTCACACCCAGACCAAAAATAATTATATTTTGAATGAGCTCAAGCCCCATGACCTCATTCTGAACGTGACCAAGTGAGTCCAGCAGTTCCACTGCCTCTGGTGCTTACGAACAGCCCCCACTTCCCATTGGTTCAACTGAATGACAGTGAACTCACACACTCCAAGGAGGTTATTTATCAGTGTCTAAACTTTTGGCAAAGAGCTCATTGTACTTCTCATAATATGTCTGGAGTTACATGACATCTCCAGACTATTGGATTGTTTCATGTACTTAAAAACCTCTGTATTTAAGAAGTGCTGGTCACCTCTATGAGTATTAGTTCTATAAGCCACCAGCTAATCAAAGCATGGCAAGTTTGTTAGATGCCTTTTACCAAGCAAGGCCACTACAGAAACTCCTGCAAATCACACATTAATATTACAGCAGATTACTTGGCAAACTGAAATTCAACAGAGCCAAATACATTTTAATAAGACATAATATTATATCAAAGTTTTACCATTTAAATGCTTTTGTAATCAATGTCTATATTTAATTTGGGAACTTAAATGAAAGGAAAACGTTAATCTTTATGCTCACAATTTACATCTCACAGGCAAGGAGGAGATGTCTGCAATTAAGTTGCTTTTTCTGGTTGACCTATGAAATTTAGCTAATCGCTGGATACTAAAATGTGATACAATGTCCTGTTCAATTTGGAAATTTTCAATGCATTTCAAATTCTCTGTTGAGGAGTTTATTGTCCACCAAGAAACATTTCTACATAAAATTTAAGGTGTGTCTTCCTCTACAAAAGCCTGACATAAAAAACAGTACATTTAAAGACAGTTGAGAGCACAGCACTGAATATTCTTTTCAGTCAGAGATACCTGCCATTTTATAACCAATAAAAACACAGAGTTTTTAAGATATTTGAGATTTGAGTGTCTGATGGTCCACCTATTTCTCATTCAACTATTTCTTATAAATAAGAAAAAATGTGTGCATTTTTCATGATGTTTAAAGAACATGCATCAGATTGTTTATCCTGGCTACATGTCCATTGTCAAAAAGTCTGTTGTCATTTGTTTTGGTTTTTTTTTTTTTCTGATGGGAAAAGGGTAGACATACCGTTTCCAGTAGTATCTTTTCTTGAAGTAGAAGTAGCTCCCATACTCCACATGTGAACTTTCTATAACCAAAGATGATTACCATCCTCTTTTCATTATTGAATGAATTATTCAATTATTATTGAATCCAAATTATTGGATTGAGCATGCTTGTCTCTAAATCAGAGATAATTTTTTATATAGTTGTCCTCTTGTACTTTAAGCCTTTTTTATTTTCATGCCTTGTATTTATGTAATACCTTTTACTGTTGTGAGGCTGAATTACGATTTTCTTTACATTCCTTTTCTTCTGACAGTATCTAAAATGACAGTATTATAGAAGAAACGAAGGATAGCAAAAAAAAAGGGAACTTTTTACCACTTCACCTTTTATTAAGGTTGATGAGAAAAAAGCACAATACTTCAGGGATCATGTCTGGATCTCAAACTGTTGCTACCTTTGCCTCATCATTTTTAATGGAATATTTCCTGCCTTACACACATGTAAATGAGAACACAGTCAGACCCAATTTATTTTCTTGTATACTGAAAGCACTGCCCAGATTGAGTGAGAACCACAGGTCATTGCAGTTTACTATCAGCAATTAAGATGTGTGCTGAGTTTTTCTTTTATGATGAGATTAATTTGCAAGTGTGTTGTATTCTCATTACTCAGTCAGTATTTGATAAATAACCTTTCATATCCTCATAATATTAATCTCATATATCCATCTAGTATATTTAATCTATTACATTAGGCCTTGATTTCAGACAAATATTCTCCATTATCAAATTTGTGCATGATTCTGTTCCAGTATTATGAGGACCAGTATACAGTGCAGTTCTCATATCTGGTGTAAAAAATATTTGCTAGAGAGCTGGCAACAACTCAAGGACTAATAGCACAAGTAGAACTAAAGTTGCCCAAGCCCTGTGCAGCTATGCAAGAAAATCCAACAGGAATCAATGCTGTATTTCACATGCAAGGTTTGCAGTCAAGATATTCTCAAAAAATACATAGTATTTGGGCTTCTCAAAAAAAAATAGCATCTGGAGTACAGTTTTCCAGTTATCTTGTAGATTAACAGCAATGACCGTTCTCAGTATGTAAAGTGGCGAATTAAGTGACCTGTCTTGCTTAGGGAGATTTCAAACATCATTTTCTACCTTCTTGGTGAATGAATAAGTGACAAAGATATAAAATACTCCATGGAGATATGTTATCAGATATTCTATTCTGTTCAGTGTGTTTAAATTTGCATGGAATAATTAAATATTCACTGGGACAAAGCAGAGGAGTATGTGGCGATTGCCCTATTAGACTAGAGTATTCCTGGGGAAACTCAATTGACAAGGTACCAGTACTTCATTCTTTGTTTCAATTTATATTCAGATATTCTGATACTTAACTGAACCCAAGTAATTGGATCAGTGGACAACACCCAGACAAAACTCACACATCTTAATCAGCAGGGTGAAGATTTTTGATCAAGTACTTGAACACTGAGGTCAAGAGGAGGGGTAGAGTGCATCAGTCACATGGTTTTAGCAGCTGTATAGAATATGAAAGCAAATTCAGATTGAATTGTGAATTTTATTTTAATCTGTGTTTCATGTTGATCCTTGAATGATTAAGCCTCAATAAGAGTAGAAAGAAAAAGAGAAGAATAGGGAACATTTCCTCATGCCCTTGTTGGTGGAAGTGCCAGAGGAGTCACTTCACTCTAAGATGGAGTCTCAGATTGCCACTTCTGATTGAAAACAGATTTATCCATGCTACAGCACAGTATTCCATCAGCCAAAGGTATTCACACAGCTATCCTGAGACACAGCCATCATTTAGACATGTGCAGACATGGCACAGGGTATACACACCAATTGTGTATTTGTATTGCTGTGTTGTGCTCTTGATCAGGTGTGTCTGTATGAGGAGCCCCACTCCCTCTGTTTCATGGGACAGCACATATGAGATGAGCTCAGAGTTTAGCATACACTGGGCATACTTTTAGTATTCTGCTTCTCCTAAAGCATTCCAGTGTTTCATAGAAAGACAGCAACCAAAGCATTCCAGGTCATCTTGTACTTCTTCATAGCTCTTATCCACAATTTATAATTTGCACTGTACCCTCTGAATACCCCAGTGTATTTTAGGGATCTTATTTTCAGAGATTCTGGCTTTACATGAATCCTATTCAGGGCCAATCTGAGAAGCAGGAAAGCTAATCAAGAAAATCTTAAGATTCTTGATACTATGCATAAAATTTTAATTGTCCTTCTATTTAAAATTAAAGATTTCTCATGAAACAATTAATTTTAGGAAGGTAAAAAGTGTATTACTGCATCTTCTTATCACTTTTCAGTAGGAAATACGTTTCTAATATATCCTTATTATGTAACTTTCTCAATAAACAATTTGTTTCAGTAGAAATGGTTAAAACAGTCAATCAGTTTTATTCTAAGTCTTTTTTTTTCAATGCTAGCAATTATCTGTGCAGTATTAATTTGCTATCTAGGTGCCCTCAGCATTCTGGCTCAATTACTCTCAGCTCTGTGGCTCCATTAGTGTTTTTCTCTTAATAGGATGCTAATCTGGATAATGTGGTTACTTGTCTGATGGCTTTTGATGGCTTCTAAAAACGTTGTGGATAGCTGCTAAGCCTGCCGATATCTGACATAATAAAAAGAAAACAAATATATAATCACTTACTGTGGAACCTTATGTAAGAATTTTCATTGACAACTTCTCTTCAATCATTCTCCTTTGATACTTTCTGAAGAATATTTTTCCTAAAATATAACTGCACATGCTCTTATATCTTCCAGATATAAGATATAGGTATTTTGTGGATATCCTTCAAAACTGGATGAAATAATCTCAATACATTTGTCTAACCACTAAGGAATTATTTTAGAATGAAATAAAGAAAGAGGAAAAAAGAAGTAAAATTTTTCAATGAAATAACAAACAATACAGAGTTCACACAGTCCAGTTGTTGGCGTGTGGCAGTTGTGCTCAAATAAGGATGTTAGTTTCACTAGACTTAGTGGATAGTTACTGGAGCTAACTGAAGTGGTGTCAAATACCCACTAGATACAGTTACCTCTCTGCTGGCTGTTGAAACTCTACCAAAATGAGACTTCTAGTGTGTATGCAAATATTTTTTTCTTAAATTAAATACTGCCGATGTAGTCTGTGAGGACAAAAACACTCATTTGAGTTTAGGCCATTGAGGTAGTTTTACATATTTTGCTGGAAGTCATTTTTCCAACCATGAAAAGTGAAGAGAAGTGCATTATGAGGAAAGGTGGACAATTTGTTAGACTTATGAATAGGTTCAGCAACCTTTCAAAATAAGACTTACAAAATAACTGCATTCTTACAGAGGTGTACATAATTTTGCTTACTTAAGGCACCTACTTATGTAGACAGGGTTCTCAAACATTGTCAGTACTCTGAGGGAAGAGTACAGATACAGAACTAATGAAACTGGGACTGAGTGCAGAAGAATAATATATTTAAAGTTTTTGCATGCTTTTTTTAAAATTTTAATTAAAATTTATTTAGTTATTTATTTTGGGGGGGGGGAGGAGACATGACAACAAGTGTAGATATCTATTCAAAATTCAATGCATGTTGACCTGTCAAAGTTTTTAAGAAATCACCACTGAGAGCTAAATGTCATTTGTAATGTCATATGAAGCCTTAAAGCTTCATTTTCTAAAGAATTGTCTTCTCCCAGAATGTCAGTGCTCTGTCTGGTTATAAAAGTTTGCCTTCTGTCCAAGGAATGTCTGCTCAGCTCAGTGATGCTTGAGTCTCTTGGAAAACAAACCAGAAAACTGAACATTAGCATCTAAGCTTTTTGTTCTGTTGATTCTTCTCCTTCTTTTTTTCCCCCACAAAGTACTTTCTCTGGTTTTGATGAAGGCGGCAGCATACACCAGAAATATTCAACTAGAATTGCTAGCACTCTCACTCTGTTGTTTTCCTAGCAAGTAAGTATCATGTTCCTAACAGGCAATAATTCTGTTTGTCTGTGGCACTTCTAAGATGATTTGTGAGATTGCTTCTTTTGGCAAGTACTTTTAAAGAAATTTGGAAATCTCCAGACGAAAGACAGCACTACCTCTGTATCTGTAGCTATCTGGATCCCCTCCCAAATGTGAAGGAATGACAGCCAGACCAATATTGAAACAAATAATTTATTCTACATCTTACTCAGTGTAATAATTCCATACCCAACAAGCACGGTTTTGAATTATAACCAAGAGTGGGAAAGAGGTCAAAAGATCATACATACTTAGTGTGACAACATAAGGTTGCCAAAATTAGTGTAAGCATTAGGAACTACCCTGCCAGAAACTGAAATGTGTCTTCAGGACATTCTGAAATCTATACTGACAAAATGCATATAAATTATCTAGAGATCCATAAGATGACTTGTAAAAGATTGAAAACCAAGTTACTGGAATTGTAAGAAAACAAATAAACTAAATAGAACCCATTGCTAGTGTCCAAAGCAGCTAACCTTATTAGTTGAGGATAGTCAACTGTTTCAAGAGATGATAATCCAGGATGAACCTCTGGTGTTGTAATTGTTCCATGTAAATTATACAAAAAACTCACCAGGTAGCCTACATCACTTCGTATAGCAGTAAGGCCTTGATCCTAGTTATTTACCCAAAACTTACATTTCCCATCCAGATGCATGCTCTTCACACTAAAGAGTTCCAAAATCTGGGTGGGCCACCAGGCTTGCTAGAACATCTCCATTGTGTTTGAGACTGGATTTCATTTAACTTCTGTCTCTTCTCTCTTGAAAAGGATAATACATGTGGACGTCTTATGTGAGATGAGAGAAGAACATCCTATGAATTGGCTGAAAGAAAACTGTTCAAGACCAGAGCCAGGCTAATCCTATTCAGGAATGCTTTCCTCACTTCTAGGACAATCTCAAGATTTGCCTATAAGTAAAGGGAAATGTCATTTTATGCCATCTTTGTGCTACCACATAGTCAGACTTGCAAGGATATGCTAGTGGTGGCTTCGTCTTGTTTGGTTATATCTGCTATGCATAAGCTCCACTCTACCAGTGGTGCTTTCTTCCCTGGAAACTCTTCATCAAAGTTCTGCTGAATGGATTCTCCTTCCTCCTTCCAGCAGCCTACTCAGCACAGATTCTGAAAATCCCCTTTTACACTACCTGGGAAAAAACTCTTTATAATTCCTGTCTGCATCCCTGTCTTTTGTCAGTTTACCAGCTGAGTTTCTTTTACAGCACTGCTCACTTTTACAGCAGAAACTCCAACTCAGTATTTGCAGAGTTGCAGTGTGGACACAGATAAACAGTCTGCAGTAGATGAAGAGCATGAACACAAGTATCATATCAGGCTCATGTCGAAAACTGCTATGAGATTATAGACACAAACTTCACTGTGTGTTATCTTTTGTAGGCACAGCTGATGATGGTGACTTCACAGTCCTACACTGAGGGCAGAGTTTTGGACATGCAACTTGAAGCTGCCCAGTTCTCTTTTAATTTTTCATTTTACATTTTTATTTCCTACCTAACCTTTAGTGAGAAGGTAGCAGTTTCTCTAAGGCTGAAGCTCAGCTGCATAGTGATTCAACTCATAACCAGAAAATGACATGAGCACTAAATGCATGAATCTTGAACAAAACCAGTCCCAGCACCAAGACTCTTCATTTTTCAGAAATCTCTCCTTCATATAGATTTACACTACCTGTATGCTTTAACATGCCTGCTACTGATGCCATTGCTGATTGCTGTCTCCCCAAGAGGCATTTTATCAAATGTTTTGCTAAAACCTAAGTAAATTATGGCAAGCCTGTTCCTCTCTCTCTCCTTCTCTCTCTCTCTCTCTCTCTGTCTTTCTTTTCTTTTTTTTCATGTTACTGAATTTCTCTTCAAAATAAAAACCAAAAACTAAAACATCAACCACAAAGAAAAAAACAAACAAACAAAAAAACCCCAAACCTTAGAAATGTATATGTTAATTTCCAGTTTACTCATTGTCTTTTTTCTCTGAGCATTTATATAATTTCCCTCTGAATACCTAGAGTACTTCTTTTTGACGTGACCTTGCTGACTGTATGTGGATTCCCTTCTGCTGAGTGTTTAGAGGTAGCTACAGCAGTCTCTGAGAAAGCTACAGAGGGAGAAAGGAGAATCAGGTAATGAAAGGGTAGGCAGTGTTCAAGGACTTAGAGATAAGATGCCATTTTTGATTTTGCTAATGACTGTCTAGGATTTTGTATGTGACAACCTCTAGTATTGCAATTTCCAGTCTTCAGTCATATACAGTGCTTTATTCTCTGATGCAAAGGTTGTTTTTTCCTAGGTATTTGTAAGGAATCTTGCAGAGTATAATGTAAGTAAAAGTGGGTATCTTAATTGTATATAGCCTAATACACAGAATTGGTGATAATAATAATAAAATAAAAAAAAAAAAGAGGGACACGGGGGAATTATAAAGAATGGTATGAAAAGTAAGTAAGTAAGATGAAAGAGAAGAAAGTAAACACTCTGAGGGGTAAAGTCTGAAAGCTCAAGCCTTACTAGTCATACTCCTTAACACAGATGTAAGGTCATAAAAACTTGTCCCCATTGTTCAAAGCTAAGGAGCAGATCAAGGAAAAGAAATTTATAAGTATTGTATTGGAAATTTCTTTAAAATGCAGGCTTAAGGAAGCAGTCTTTGCCCCTGCAGAGAGGGAACCAGACCCAGATCTCTGTGAAATAGCCTCCATTTATTTATTTCTTAATTATTTTCTTCCTGAATAACTCTGATACATCTGTAAAGATTGACTTAAACCCTCTGTTTTCTCTTTATGACCATGCACGCTATTCTCTTCTGCTATGTTCTGCTTTCAAACCATTTAAGTTCACACAGAAGAATTCTTTTTATTTTTATGGAGTAATTTGCTACGCAGAGGCTGGTCTTTTCATTTTCAGATTTCTAATGTTTTCAAGTATCTAAAACAGGAGGGCTTTTTTTTTTTTCCACTTTATGGAAAAAAAGCCACACTGGCAGATTTCAGGGTTTAATTTCTTTATAACAATAGATTTAATACAAAACACATTTTTATTGTAATAAAAAAATAAATAAAGGAAGCAATATGCATTTGAAAATTCTGCCAAACAAGGCAATGTTTGTTTATTCTTAACAAGGACATTTAATATATTTTTACATCGGTATAGACTTTTTATGCATATTACATTTAGATACATGTTTGAATATATAAATGATGACGGCAATTTAGATTGACTTACTATAAAGGTTTCTACATCTCATCCATCAGACTAGGAATAATGTTTCTGCTGAGGATCTTTTATGCTGTTATTCCTTTTGTTATTATTCTTTAACTATTCATTTCGACAATTTACCTTTTGATCTTGTTACTGGAGGTAGCCTTTCTTTTTCTCCCCAGATCGCCATTATCTTGCTGAATAAACCATATCTTACAGTGTTCTAAGTACAATAGAAGGGTTAGTGTCTTCCTCAAAGACCAACTGATTCAGTTTTCTGAATAACGATTAATACGCAGGCATTAATTTTTTTGGAAACTAGCCTCCCATTGACTTTCAGAAAAGTTGGCCTAAAGAGAACAAGAGACTTTGGGAATCTTTAGACTCAAGTTTCTTCAATGCTGGGATTCCTTGCCAATGGGGTTGCACAAACATTTTGAGCTCATCAAAGCCCTAGAGAAATGTGTCCCCTGGTTTCACAGTTCTTGGGTTCAGTATTTTTAGTGACCATATATGAGACAGTAGCTATATTACTGAAAGTAACAGATATTTCTTTAAAATTGTGTATCAGCTGTTTGAATAATACGACAACAATGTAATATATTTGATACATTAACAAATGTTACAAATCTGCTGAAATTAATAGGTGTCTTTAGATAGAAAGGTTCAGCCCATATATAACAGAATGTCACCTAATTCAATCCAATATTATTCATTAGTGATAGCATTTTAACTCTGACAGAAAGTACTTGAAATAAGTAAGCAGTCTTCCATCCACTTTTTCATTGAAAAAAAGTATTGGATTTTATCATTATAAGGAGTGGCTTCCATCAGAATACCAAAGTTATGGGAACTTAGCAATAGCTGAAAGCAAGAACAAGCGACAGCACCTCCTGAACAACACAAATGTCTTCAGATTCCCTAACCTTCCCAACAAAGGTGAATGTTAGAAGATTTCTCTGCCAGACACAGTAATATTGTTAACCCTTTTAGGAATCACCTGATTTGTGGCATCCTTTTATCCTTTTACTGGCTTTTATAAATCTATTCTCTTATAACTTTATTAACTCCATCCTGAGAGGCAGTAAGTTTGTGTTCATGATATTTTAATCAGAAATGTTTTTAAAAAGTTGATAGTTACAATTGCTGGAAACTCTTTATCTTCTCAATTTTCTTTTCTAAAGACCTAGACGTGTGTATAGACAACGTGGAAGAATGTATAGAAACGCTGTAGTATGTGTGGTATAAACCTATATGAACCCTGCAGAGCTATTGTCTTCTCTGTAGGATAATACTGCAGTAACTTTTCATCTTATTGCAAAGGAATACATTGCAGCGGGAGGTAAAATGAGTGGAAATTAATTTTCCTTTTCCAGGAAAGTTTTTGAAATTGCAAAATTCACATTCTGCACTGAGCCAAACCCAAGACCTTTCAATTTTTTTTGGTATTTTTTCCATGGGAAAATAAGAAGAAAACATGATCGGAATAGCTGCAAGTCCAGTAATTTAGATCTTTCCTCTGGGATGTGGGAAACTCAGGTCCAGCTCTGCACTGTGAAATAATTTAAACAGGGACTTGAATTTCCTTCTCCCACATCCTGGGAGATGTACATAGCAGTCAGGTTACTAGTGGTTCTGGCTCAATCTCTTTCTGATCAGAAATTCCACAGTAGGCTCCAAGAAACCTTTCCTGTCTAAATGGCATGTACTTTCCATAGAAAGACTGGGTATTGATGAACTGATATTTTGTAACAAGAAATCACTTTGCTGAAAAAAAATTCAATCCAACTGGAGATACCAGCTCTTAGATGTAATGAAAAAATATGTTCCTCATCACTCTCTGCCCTTAGTGTTTTGGTGGCCCACTGTGCCAGAATAGTGGGGATAGTCTTTGTGTTCTGATCATTTTACCAATTTGGGTAATTATTTTCCCCCCATCTAAGTTTAATCTTACATTTCAATTGGATACAGGATTATTCTTCATTTTATGACTTAAACTATAATGTGCTGTTGTTTTGTACTGCTAAACAGCTGCTTAGCTCTGTGAAAATAAGAACCATGTGTTCCACCCCAGAGGTGGCTGGCATTTCATTGGTAAATGAATTCATCCTTGCTTTTTAAACTGTTTTTGGATTCAAGTGTTATGTAGATATAAGATATTTATTGTTTCAGTTTTATTAAGCCTTGCTCCCAGCTAAGAGGACCATAGCCAGAATGTGGAGAAAGGACCACCCCTTATGATCAATAATAGGTCAACATTGGATTCAAAGAGTTCCTCCGCTGTAGGTAACTAAAAACACATTAGACAAAAAATAAAAAATAACAATAATAATAATAAAAAAAATCTTCAGACAAATAGGCCTGCAAGTGAAAGAAGATTCATGATAATGATCATGATCATGATAATCATCAAAATAATCAAGATAATCCCAAGACTTTTAATTGACAGTCTTGTAACTTGCAAGAGATCCAGTGTCAAGATGTAAAAGGCAGTGACTGTATCAACAGTATTAGTCTTCTCCAACTTAAAGATATATATAGTTATTGCATGTATAATTCATTTGAAATTCTTCTCTTACAAAAGATCTCCATAGGAATATTTTGAGCCTCCATACAAAGTCATCCTCAGGAATGGAGTTCAGATTTTATGAACTCCTTATGCCAATATTATGAACAGATTATTTTTCCTATGTTCCAGTTGCATTTATTTAAGTTACTACTATTCATAAACCAAAGACTTTTCAAACTGTAGATTTTTTCAATGTCTGCACTGAAAATTAAATTAAGACCTGTAGGCTGTGCCTGGACTTAACTTGCATTACACTGAAATCATTTAGAACCTGCAGGAGCACCTCCTTCCAGTACATGTTCCTGCGTGACCGAAGCCAGGAGAGGTAATAGAAAGAGCATCATATAGTTAGAACACCTTGTCATAATGTGGAGATGGACTATAACAACAATATGTATTTGCATTTAAGAGTGGGGAAACTCTGGTCATAAGCTCTTAAATCCCTAATTCAAAGTATTAATAGCAGTTTTTAAGTATGCTTTGGATCAAATGCAAACACAGCTCTCACTGACAACAAAGAACTCTTCTGCAGATGCGGGAATGCTTGGACATTTATTTCATCCTCTGCTGAAGTGTGGGAATACTCAGGGCAACACATTCCATGGCAGAGAGGTGATTCGTGAGCAGACAGCTCTGGCTAGTTGAGGGGCCAACTATAAGTATTCAGACTAAACTGGTCTGGATAAAATAGCAAAATACAGTTTGGTAAAGGAGCTGTGTATGACACTAGCAGGAAGGAAAAAAACAATTAAATAGACTGTCTCATCAGTCCTGGAAGGCAAACTGTATCCTAAGCTGCATCAACAGAATAGTAGCAGCAGTGAGAGGGAGGTTACTGATTCCCTCCACACTGCCCTTTTGCAACCCTATCTGGAGTACTGAGTCTGGGCCCAGGGTGCCAGAATAAGAGTGCAGAGTGTTAAACAATGTCCAGAGGATGGCCATGAAAATCATCACAGGGTTGGAGAACCTCTCTTACAAAGACAAGATGAAGCAACTGCTGTTCTTAAGCCTACAAAAAAGAAGGCTTCAGGGAGATCTAACTGTGGCCTTCCAGTATCTAAAAGGAGCTTATTAATGGGAAGAAGACCAAATTTTTACAAGGTCTGATATTGTCAGTGGAAAATTCTTTACTCAGAGGGTAGCGAGGCACTGGCACAGACTGCTCAGAGAAGCTGTGGGTGCTCCTCCCCTGGAAGCATTAGATGTGTTCATACTGGATGGGACTCTGGGCAGCCTGATCTGCTGGATGGTAGATCTGCCCATGACAGGGAGCTGGAAATAGATGATCTTTAAAGTCCCTTCCAAGACAAACCATTCTATGAATTTATATAGATTATATGATCCTACAGTTCTGTTATTGAATTAATGCTTTCTAAAAGATGAATATTTGCAAATTCTAAAGCCCCGACTAACTGATTACATTTGAAAAGAAATAAGAATATTTTTTATTTATAAAATATATTTATTTAACACAGAACAATAGTCAACTCAGTTGAAAATTCACAAGGGAGTGATGAAAAACACCATCATTTTTCCTCTTAGTAAAGTATGCCATCATCATATCCATAATTTTCTGGGAACTTACCTTACCTTAACATATGCTGATTGACTTCCATATGTACTCTTGACTTCACAAAATTGCTAAAATTAAGATTATATGTATTTTTAATCTATTAATCTATTTAATCTACTACCTCTCAAATAAATCAGAAAGAAGATTCTTGTATTTCCGGCAATCAAATGTTACACAGACCATTCCTAGATTACTTATTCTGAAAGAAGCTCCAATCCATCCATTCGTGAACCCAATCCAAGTTGCATTCTTTCTCAGTACTCCTCAAAATGTTTATAACACCATGAGAAATACACAAAGGTACTGCCGTCCACAGATCTACTTCTTAAAAAGACAGAAGGCCAAACTTCTTGTTCTGCATGTTAGTATGTGTACATCTAGAAATGTGTATTTAATACTCACATATATTTGTAAGTTGTGTGTAAGTATTGTTGATTCTATTTACAGTTGTGAAATGCCATTAATTCAAACTAATTTGTGTAGCTTTAACTGGGGGCAGAATCTGTCCTAGATAATATTATTGAACTGTTTATTTTTATTTTACAAAGAACAATGTGGTTCTCTGTTCCAGTTTCAAATCAAAAGTCATAGAGTACAACTCTACTGACATCAATGGAATCTCAATTACTTACAGCAGGTCTGAATTTATCCCTGAGCATCTATACTCATTTAGCCATTCTCCCCTGGGGAGAGGAAGAGAGAAGAAAAATGTGACAGATATTTGTCATATTGCCTAATGCACTACTGGAAGAGAATGAGATGCTATGCTGATGAGTATGGTATAAATGAACTTTTAAAGAAACTGACAAACATGAGGGGACGTGCAAGGAGTCTTCAAACTACTTTTTGTCCTTCACTGAAGGGCTGCCACAGTCAAAGCTGCCAACAAGAACATGGTGTTTGACAACGAGACACCTGTTCTGCATTTTCTTCCATGATCTATGTGATGTCAGAAACACAGCTTTCTACGAATGGAGATCTGTATTCCTGATTGGGTAGTAATTAGCTCTTTTTATGAGTATTATTTTTTTTTAAGACAACTTGGTAGGTATGTTATTAATCTGCTTATTATTGGATGGGTGGAAATGTTCATCTCGCCTGTGATTATCAATTATTCTTTGTCTCAAGTGAGGTAATGTCAGTAATACCAAGTAAGAGTTATTGTTATTCGTATCTTTTTCAGCAACAATTTTGACATATTTAATGAAATATTTTCAAAGTGCATTTCTAAACTGGGTGTTGCTTTTTTCTGCCTCCCTAAGACAATTTTCTCTGTTTTGAAAAATGTTATGAAAATAAATAAATAAATAAATAAATAAATAAATAAATAAATAAATAAATGCAAGGGAAATGAAACTGTTTTAAAAAAAAGATTGGAAGTTCTTTCTGATAGAACATCATTTACAATCCAGATTCTACTGTGACCTGTAGACTCCTTCACTGTCTACTGTAGCCTGGAAAACTGGTTAAAATTTTGAGGTATACATGACTTTAAGCTTCCTGCTTAATCTCAGCACTTTACAGCACACAATGGAAAAAGAAGACCAGCTAGACTGCACTTATTATTTATAACTCCAGTCCAAACATGTTGGTTGTGGGAATTAAATCACAAAGACTGAGATAGGCCAAGGCCAGCTCTTCACATCCAAACCATATTAAATTTGAGAAGAAATTCAGATATTTATCTGAGAGCTATTTTGCACACTCTCAGCACCAAACTTGAAATATTTCAAAAAGATAATACTTAACATCATTGTACAGAAACAAAATCAAAACTATTTATTTTATTGCAATAGTCTTTCCTATACACAAGTAAATGCTGCAACTTTGCCTCCTACGACTCGCAGATACTTACAGCATTTGATATGAAAAATCTTTTGTCTTTATAATACCCTCTTGTTTCTTGTCTTCTTCCATCCCATCCCATAAATAAACAAACAAAAATCTTAAGGCTTATGAAATTTTCCATAAACGCATCTTCCCAGCATGATGTTCCACACGGTCTACTGCTATTAATTGTCTCCATGTGAGTAGTCACAATCATTAGAATAACACGGTAATCACAAGGTGGCTTTTATTCTTTGACCCATGGAAAAAAATTGCATCACTATGTATGTCAGTGTTAGGTGACAGGCTAACAAGTCTAAAGAAATATTGTAGCCAAGAAAGCAAATGTCACACTGCTCTGTGATTATAAACAACACTAAAATGATTACAGAATTTATCGAATATATAGATTTTCTCCTGTTTAATCATTTGCCTTCTTAATTTTAAATCTAGAATAATTTTTGAGAAGACAATGAGTCACAATGCCTTGTGAAAAAGTATGCAACTACTTTACACCACTTTTTATTAAGAATGTAGGTAAATCAAATACAGTTTTACATCTAGAAGTCCATCTGAATAGGATTCAGAGCATCCCAAATTTTGCTGCCACTGGTTATGCAGATGCAAATAGCTGTAAGTATGGAAGTGTTGGCACCATATTCCCTTAATTGCTTTCCTGTGGCGGAAATTCAATATTCACTTAAAGAGATGATTATTATTGACCAAGACACCGATCTCACTTTAATACCCAAGTCTCCCTTGAAAATCTTTCAACTCAAAATCGATCTGTTTAGATAATGCTTATGAACTCTAGCAAGACCACATTGTAATTAAAAAGGCAGAAAACTAATTAAGTTCAAATGAAAGGTCTGAAATATTTGAGAGAATTAGAGAAGATTCAGCATTCTGTTCAAATGATTGATCAGTAAGTTCTTCTCCATTCACTTATTACCGTATTAGCTCTGTCAAACAAATTTTGAAAAATAACAAACTAGACCAAAAGGTATTACTCAGCACTGGAAGGTAGAAGAGAGGACAACTTAGAAGTTATTATACAAGTTGTTTCAGTTCTGAAGGAATAGGTGTCCAGCAATATTTAACCTCAGACATGAAGAGTGAAGTAAGAAACTGACAATGCATCACACGCTAGAATATGCTTGTTTGCTAATATTCTTAGTTGTGAGCATGATATTTGACTAGAAAATGAATATTTATTCACAAGTCAAACTGTGGGCTATAATCTTTTTGATATCCTACCCTGGGAAAACACTCACTGGGGACACAAATAGAATAAATAAAAGAAATATCAACAGGGAGATTATAGACTGTATAAGGCCATTTATGGTTATCTCAAGTTAGTAAGTGAACTTAAGAATTGTCTCTTCCTGACTTACATAGCTGGTAGCTTTCTTGGAAACTAGAATTTAGATTAGGTGGAGACTTCTTCTGTCTTGCATAGCAGGTCTGTCTTGTTTCTTCCCATTAGTCAATTTGCTCTTTGGAAGGATCTAATGTTTTACAGTTGTGTCTTTGAAATGTGTTTTGAATAAAGCTCTAGCCAAGAATGTTGTGTATGTCATTTGTGGGGAAAAGCTAAAGACTGCAGGAGCCTGCCATGGTTATGTAACTTGCTTATTTTTATATCTGTTAACTACTGCTTTTGTTAATAAAGTTTATAACAAAAAGTTTTATAGATTTGTGAAAAACTAATAATTTCAAAAACAGTCACATATTTTGACATTTTATATGGAAGTTCAACTGTATAAATTTTGCAAATAAAAAACAAAATCCCAGATGATTAACAAAATATGTGTTTATTTAAACATACAAATAAATACATTTTAAGGGAGTTTTACTTAGAAAAATCTGAATTCAATATTTGTCTTGCAAGACTTGCTTAGAAATCTGAGCCATGCTTTTGGAACTCTTAATGCACAGCAAAACAAAGAGAATGGAGTTTCCAAAACTGGAAGGCATATAGGATGACACTGGAGACAATAGGGATATTTCCCAGAAGAAACATGAAAAGGTATAAACTAGGCTAAGACAGACTGTACCCTTCTCTACTCCATGGCATTAATCTCATAGTGTAATCTGTGAAAGTCTAAAGATAGATCAGAAATGATAAATCTAGTAAACATGTTCCACACAGTATTTGGATTTACAGAGCAATGTGCCTGGATTAAGAAAATGTGAAGCCTCATCCAACAAACATAAGGCAAACATTTATGCTATCACTAACTTTACAATTCTAAATAAAACTATGGAATTTACAGGCACCAAAGAACCTGTTTTCATTCTTAAAATGTGAGAACTATGACTCAAAATACCATTTTTGGAATATTTCTTTTTACATCTCAGCATATTAAGCCATTTAGAGCTCCACACCTTCTCCAAAGGGGAACATGCACAGTCATGAGATAAAAACTGCATCCTAAAATAATAAGAAATCAAAAGTGAGCTTAAAATTCATGGTTATCATTATCACAGACCCACAAGATATGTTACAGAAGTTTCTGTACATCATGAGTCGTGCCAGAGAAAATCAGGTTTCCTTTATTGACAGACTTTACTACACTGAAACCTAGAGAGCAATATCTGATTTAGAGAAAACTGAGTGCATAGAATCATAGAATGGTTTGGACTGGATGATTAGAAGGGATCTCTGGAGAACATCTAGTTCCAACCCCACTGCCATGGACAAGAACAACTTCTGTCATCTCAGGTCTTTCAGAGTCCCACTGAACTTGGTTTTGAATACTTCCAGTGAAGAGGCATCCACAGTTTCTCTAGGCAATCTGCTCCAATGCCTTATCCCTCTCATAATAAATAATTTCTTTCTAATATCTAATTTAAATCTATTCTCTTTTAGCTTCAAAACATTATCCTCCATCATACCACTGCACTCTTTGATGAAGAGTCCCTCCCCATCTTCAATGTAGCCTCCTTTTATATGCTAGAAGATTCCTATAAGGTCTCTCCAGAGTCTTCTCTTTTCTAGGCTGAATAACCCTAGTGCTTTCAACCCGTCTTCCTAGGGAAGGTGCACCAGCCTTCTGATCATTTTCTTGACCCTCCTATGGATCTGCTCAAATAGGTCTATATCTTTCTTCTGCCAGGGAAGCCAGAGCCGAATGCAATACTCTGGGTGGGATTTCATGAGAGTCATGCTTTTTTTGATGCAGTCTATGATACAATCGCTTTTCTGGGCTGCAGTCTCACACTGCTGCCCCATGCTGTGCTACCTCATGCTAAGGTTTCCAAGCCGTCATCTGTAGGGCTACTCTTAGTACACTCACCACTCAGCCTGAGATAGAGATTAATCTGACTTATGCATGGGACCTTGCATTTGGTACTGTTGAATTTGAAATTTGCAAGGGCCCAACTCTCAAGCCTCTGGAGCCTTGGAACATGATCAGCCTATCCCAGTGTGCGGTGCTCAGATGACTGACACAAAAGTCAGCCTGTCTGCATCAAGGCTGCAGGGTGCTGTAGTCAGAAATCTGTTGTCCCCTAAATTATGAAGCCCTGTTATATTTTGGCTGGTGTACTGTGGACTTCTTTCCAATGATTTTGATCACACCTCTACATATACTCAGACCTTCCTGAATTCATAAATAATCTGTTAATTTCTTAAAACATTTTAAATGACAAGCTTTAAATTAGTTCTTATTCCTAAACACATATCTGAAATACTACAAAATAGTTAAAAACTCAAGATAAATTCAGATGAGAAGTTTACAGATTTTATTCAGATTTACAGTAGCTCCATGGAAATTCTTTTTAATACAACTTTAGACAGAACTAAAAAAGCAACACCAAACCTTTAAAAAAGGTTTCTGTAAATATCAAACATATGATTTGCCTGACTCACATCTATTTTAAACACTAAAGTATATATTACCAGTTTCAAACAAAGGCAGACTGCTGGAGAAACTGAGCTTCAGATACAACTTCAGCCTTCCAAATACTGATCAGAACTGACCTCGGTGTACCCACAGTTGAAACACAAGAAAAACCAAACACACAACAAAGTCACAAGTTACTTAACATTAAAAATATCACGCTGTTAATAATAGGGCATTATTATTTATCAAGAATTACAAATCATTATTTACTCATCAGGCACACAGATTGCAAATGTGTTCTTGATTTTTTAATTATTTATTTTATTTTATTTTTATTTTTTCAGATTTCAAAATAAGGCTGTGGATTCAAAACTTAAGCAAATGAAGATAGGCAATGTCAACCTAGTGCCAGTGACAACCAGAGAATGAATATTAAACAGGCCAAGTCAGGGACTTTTATCTTAATTCTGCAACTTTTATCTTCATTTGTATTACCTTTCCATTTCCCTTTGTACGTTGTAAATGATGTCAGTCAACCTTGCATCCAATCAGTTCCACTTCCACACCATGCTGTTAATTTTATTCATATATACAAGTTTTTCTTCCAGAATCTGACTTTCATCCACTCTTTCACCAAAGTCCACTTCATCCAAAATACCAGAAGATCTTTCCAAATCATGTTTTATTTAACACAAAACTTCAATTCATGTACATGACTAGCATGAGTCATCCTATGACCAGATTCCCGACAACCTTTCTAATACTTTTGCCATATCTCATATCTCTCTAATAGCAGACTGCAAAATCTTCAGATGTTTTGACCTTTTCCCCATTTCTCTACAAATTAAGCACCTCCTTCAAACACTTTTCACTGAGCCTCCTAAGCTTATATGTCCACTTAGTGTATTGAAAGGCAACACATGTTTCTTAACAGAGAGTTTGAATAATGTACATGGGCTTGTAAACAACAAAATCAATACATAGTTCTCTAACACTGAGAATTTGGAATAAATAGAAGCAGTCTATGTAGAATCTAAACTTAATTTAGATCAGTGTTACATATAACATAAATTAGATAAACTTCCCTAATGGTTTGCTTTAAGGAATGACAGAAAATGTTATTTAAAAAGTTGTTATGCAAGAAAACAATCTAATCTGAGTCTGTATTACTAGCTGAAGTCTTTCATTACAAAACATACCTGAAAGTAAGGGGATCTCTTGTTTATTATCTGAAGAACAATAATTAATGGAAGTATAAGGAGAATGCACCCAGCCAACAAAAGCACAGTAGAGAGGCTAGTTCTGGATGAATGGATATTATTGAAACATTAAAGGAGATGTTTTGGAAATGCACAGGCCATGACCTAGCTACACAAATTCTTTCTGTATGGCATCCTTTAAATTCTTCCTGCCTAATACCTACCTAGTCAGCTATCTGGGACTAATTTAGATGGTGAATACCTTTGGAGACAGACTGTGCTAAGTAAATGGTAAATAGTAATTACATATACAGAGTGAAACAAGTAACCCGCATGGAGAGGATTAGTTGTTTGATGCTGCTTCTAACATAGCCACGGGGCTACATTTCCAGCAATATTCCATATTTATCATGTTTTCAAACATAAAAATGATATTCATGTAATATCTTTAAGATTATCATTTTCAGGATAAACCAGTTATCCACACTATATGGGTCCATCCTAGCTGCTAGGCCTATATAAATTATGCCTGACTTAATACTGCAGCTGAACATCAAAAGGGAAAAATATACAGTAACGTGTTCCCTTGGGAGAATATGTATGTTCTGGAGTTCTGCCTAATTAACCTGATGTCTGAAAGGTTAAAGGGGTGGTAGTGATGATTATTTTCACTATAACTTTAAGGGTGTTTATTCACATTATACTGAAATAGCTATTGTATATAGGTGTCATTGCCCTCTACTGGACCAAATCAAAACAGCTCAACCCCTCACGGGGCTGATAGAAATCTGTAGAAAATTGCACTCTATTTAAAATAAAACAACAACAACAACAACAACAAAACCATTAAGTCCACATTGTTCAACAAACAACCTTTTGAATTTTATTTGGCCAATGATTAAAATGATGGCCAAGAATGGCCAATAAATGGTCAATAATAGACCATGATATAGAAAAATAATACAAATGGAGAGCAAAAAACCTAAATAATCATACAATTCAATCTCCATCAGTATCTCTGTAGTGTATACTAACACTTACATGATGTTTTCTGCTCATTCCTTAACTTACGTAAAAGCTGTGCTCTTCACAGAATCACAGAATCACCAAGGTTGGAAAAGACCTACAAGATCATCCAGTCCAACCATCTACCCATCACCAATAGTTCTCACTAAACCATGTCCTTCAACACAACATCCAAATGTACCTTGAACACCTCCACAGTCAGTGACTCCACCACCTCCCTCAGCAGCCCATTACACTGCCTGACCACTCTTTCAGAGAAGTAATGTTTCCTAACATCCAGCCTAAATGTCCCCTGGCACAACTTGAAGCCATTCCCTCTATTCCTATTATCAGTTACACGGGAGAAGAGGATAACCCCCAGCTCACAACAATCTCCCTTCAGGTAGTTATACAGAGCAATAATGTCTCCCCTGAGCCTCCTCTTCTCCAGACTGAACAGTCCCAGCTCAGTTTCATCATACATCCCGGCAGTTTCATCATACGTCACCACTCTCTTTTTGTCTTCATTGTTTCATTATTTTAGGTCACTGAATCCTTACATCTTTTGCACAGATGTGTCACATTCTTTGCAGATTTCCCTGTTAATTTCATTCTTATCTCTCCAGCAGCATTTCTGATTTCCACTTGTTTTCAAATTCCAATCACACAAGTAGATCAATAGTTGTTTTTGTTGCTCTTCGGTTTTTAATTTGCCTTTGGACTTATTCTTCATAGGCTTTTGAAAGAAATTTAAAGTTCTTTCTTCTACGCTAATGGGTCTGTGCCCCTAAATGACCTCCTTGAATGAGGGACAGTTCTTTCTGTTCCTTTGACACAGAGGACTCTAAAGAAACAGGAAAGGTGAAAACTATACAGATGTATCCTTGATCAAACACTAAAGAATGGAATACAGTACATTTTGAGCAGCAGCTAACAAAAACTCTTACCTCTTACTATGGTATGGTTTAACTGACACAATTCTCCTGCTTTATTGGTAAAACAAACAAGGGATTTGCTTAATTGACATAAATTTAAATTTTGCTGAATCATAATGACTATAAAATTTGCAAAAGAACCTCAACAATTAGTATTTGAGTTGGCATGGAACAGGCATGGCCACTTACTTCTAAAATGTATTCAAGGAAGAAGTCATGTAAAATAAGGAACTTTTCATCAAAAGCTTACACATGAATTTCCCACAAGCACTCTCTTTCTATGAGACATGATGACTTTAGAAGTGAGAAGGTTTTACAAGCCAGCAGAATCTCTGCATTGTTAGACCAGTAATTTCACAGGAAGATGTGTCTGACTTTACTTTCAGATGTTTTTTTGGTGTTTTTTGTTTGTTTGTTTGTTTGTTTTTTCAAGAGAAACCAAAATAGAACAAATATTTTGCAATCTTGTGAACAGCAGACATTTGCGTTGAAAAAAAACAGA
This sequence comes from Coturnix japonica, assembly GCF_054131305.1. Classification (NCBI taxonomy): domain Eukaryota; kingdom Metazoa; phylum Chordata; class Aves; order Galliformes; family Phasianidae; genus Coturnix; species Coturnix japonica. The sequence continues at coordinate 13,392,990 of NC_140664.1, read as the reverse complement.
GGTTGATTACTTTTATAGAAAAAAAAACCAGCTGTATGTAAACATTATTGTACTGCTAACAGTCTTAAGTGAGTCTTTAGTTCAAATAGAACAAATCAAAGTGTAGAGACATTCAAACTCATGCATATCTTCAGCCCATCTGGAAAAATAGCAAATAATCCATATGTGCAGCTTCAAAATAACAGTACTGGGTAGAAGGGAAAAGGAATCTTTACAGCTTTTCTGAAGAACTGAAACTGTAAAGGAACATACAAAAAGAGCATCTTGTTCTGAACACTTTCTATCTAAGACCAGACATGATTAAAGTTAGGAAATAAGAAAGAAGATAAAATAATTTCCCCTACCTGCCCATACTTCAATTAATTGAAAATGTCTCCACATTTTAGCATCAAAGAGAATGTAAGAATTGTGATGGAACAGGATTAATTTTCAGAAGAGAATGGTTTGTTGAACTGATTGTAGGAGCATAAAAATATACATGCACCTGCTCTGGAAGCATGTGAAGCATGTAAGAAATCATAGCAAACAGCTAATACCAGCATGCTCATTAGCAAAGTTCTGCTTAAAAATGTGTTTAAGGAGGCACCTAACTTTTGAACAAGTTTAAACCACCACTGAGTAAATAGATTAAGTTTATGCTTAAATATTTTCTGAAGTCATGTCAGTGAAAGCTCTGATACATGCATAACTTGGAAAATTCAATTATGGACAGATGTAAAAGGTTCTTGAGTAAATGCAAATGTACGTCTGAGAAAACTGAGCTTGGAAGAACAAGTCCTTAAAAGGGGGAATTGTACTGACAAGTTCCTTAGTGTTCTAAGTGTCTGTATTTCAAAAACCTGTGACTTTTGGAAATGCATTCAGAATAGCAGCGTGAATGTCAAACAGAAAGTCTACTGATATTTTGGATTGAGAATAACCATCCTTTGTGACAGTGTTTTAAAAACTTTCAGTAGGTTTTATTTTCTAAAATAAACATAAAACTGAAGAATATCCCCACTGACTGAGAGATTTTTCTTCAGAATAAATGAGATCTATGGCAGTGACTTTATCTTCACTATAATTTATATTATTTCCAATTTTATTTCCTAGCATTAAGCAAACAAATGACTTAAACAGAAAAAAAAAAAAAAAAAAGAAAAGAAAAAGAAAAAAATAAAGAAAAAAAAAAAGATGAAAATAAAATTAAAGCCAAGCTTTAGATGTAATGGCTTGTTTTCTGAAAGTGTGTTTTTAAAACAGATCTGTCTACTAAGAGATTTAATATTCTTTGAGAGGATGACTGAAAACTTTGTCAACACCTTCCATTTCCAGCTGATGGATTTGAGACTGATGAGAGGTAAAGAGCATCCAGATACTGGTGACAGGAGGTAGGAAATATGATGCCATGCTGGAGAACTACACTAAGCAATAAAGGGAAATTTGACTGTGATAAGATGGAAAACAAGTATAGCTATCTCCACTACAAGCTAGCAAGCAGAACACAGTGGGTGAACTAGAATACAAAAGAGTACAAATGTTTAACTATTGCCTTAACATAGTGACAAATCAATCCAGCCATTTTCAGTTCTCAAACACTATGAAAACAGGTAAGATGAATAAAATAGATACAGTGGAGCGCCATGGGCCTCTTTCTAAGGCAGCTTTGTTTATTTAAGGTTTTGCTGACTCTGCCTATAAAAGGAAGAAAAAAAAAAAACCAAAAAAACTGAAAAAAAAACAAACCAGAACCTTATCAAATCTTTGTCTCTCTGCTCAGGCTGCCAGAGATTTGTTCATGCTTCCAGTGAAAGAGAAACTGCAATTCCAAAACCCCTGACATCCACACGGCCCCTGGGCCAGCAGCAGCACAAGGCCAAGCACACAGGGCTTTTCTTGCCATGGGGAGGTCACAGTTCTATTGCAGACAAATGAGAAGATGCTCACTCTTGCCCTCTCAAAATGTGTTCCAGAACTGAAGATTTGCCCTTTGAACAGAATGTTTGATTCTCTTCCACTGTGTATATTCCTAGATTGAAATATATTTTCACTTCTTTTTCTAATCCAGCTGTGATTAGATATTTTCTCCTAATCCCACTTCTTCAGTAAGCTTTAGAAGTGAAGAAATGTGAGAGCCTGTTCAAGTAGGTAAAACTTAAACCAGGAAAATGCAGGTCATGGCAATCAGAGATCTGGAAGGAAATGAGAAATGAAGGTTAAGGTGAAGAAAGGAGAAATTGAAGATGAAAAATAGATGAAACATAGCAAATTAATTGCTTAGGATGGGAATTTAAAGTTTTTAATTTGAAATTCTGTTTCTAAAAGGCTGGTGAAACAATGACATCAATCTTTTAGAAAGCTTTTTATTGGTTCAGACTAATTTTACGTCATGTTTTCATGGGATTGGATATTTGTAAATAAATGCAACACTATATAAAAATGTATAAAAATATAACTACACAAATAAAGCATCCACAAATGTATAAACATCGAGCATCATCTTCATGAAACAAAAGATCTATTTTTATGTTTTATTATAATCCTTTCTCATTTATACCTTTCTTGTAAATTTATTCTTAAATAAGAATTTATACTGTAGAGTCATATTTTTATGCCATAGAATCACAGCGGCTTTGGTAGGAAATTTTGGAGATCATCCAGTCTAACCACCTCCTTGGAGCAGTGTCCAATTACCTCTTGTTTTGTTACTAGATACCATTGAGAAGAGCCTAGTTTCTTATAAGAGACTCTGTACTCTTCTATAACTATAGGTCTCTATTGCCATGAATACTGCACTCTCTGCTTCTTGGATTCCTTCTTGCTTTTACCCAAGGAGAAGGAGACAGACAAAGTCTCACATTTCCTTGATTGTCCCAAGCAGTTGAATTGGGCAAATTCTCCTCTAGATGTTTATTTTCTAGTTTCAGATCTAATGCATTTCTGCATGGTGGCTCACCCTCAACAGGATGGGTGGACTGTGCCACGATCACAGAACTCACACTGAGGGCAACCTCACCAGCAGGAGAAAGGGCAGTGGTGCTTTGTGTGGAGGCCCTCTTTAGGGCTCCAGAGAACTTCAGCTGTGGGTGACTTATTTGATCACCAATATGTGGATTCAAGTAAGGCCAGTGCTCAACTCGGTTTCAGAGTTGAGCTTATCTGAGCACACTGATCACTATGAGCTCCATGGAGGATTGAAATACAGATTTTTCTTCTCTGAACTTCAAATAGCCCCTGGCAGAAAGTAAGTAATCGCTGCAGTAGTGGCAATGATATGACCCAGAATGCCCAGAAGCAGTTTTAGTCTCATTGCAGCTTTTCTGCCTGAAACCTTCTATGTCACAGATACTGGAGACATCTCCATGAGTTTAACAATTTTCTTAGAAGCACTGCTGAATTTAGGCCCTGAAATATTGCTTAACAGAACTCCAGGCACACACATATTTTATTGACTGCTGATTCTCATGACCCAAAATCCATCTGTAAAATGAGGTTAATAGTGCATTACCTCCCAGCAACTAAACACAACGTTTCTCAATAACATCCTGCTCTCAAGACCAGAATGAATGTCTTTCACATTAATTTGGAGGCACAGACTGCTTCTGAAGTGGAAGTCTACTTAAAGCATTGACAAAATCCTGGCCTTGGAGCTATGATCAGCAAATGCCCAAGAGAATTTCTTGGGCCAATCTCTAAATGCTGCAATACTGACCACTTCAATTTGTACAGGGAAAACAGCAAGCAGACAGACAAAACACTGCTTCCAGTATTCCTTCCTCTCCCCTCTCCTCCCTGCAAGACTGGGGAGAGACATTTCTCTGAGAAATGTCATCCATGACACAGAACTTCTTTAATTAAAGATGACAATTCAAGTGAGGCAGAATGGGATGTTACTTCTCCCAGCTTGCCATTTATAATTGTGAGTAGGTCAGTCACAATCAGAGCCATGTGCTCTGGAATTCTGGTTTCCTTTCCAGTATTTAGGTATTGAACTGGAGAGTAGGTTTAAAGTAATATTCTCTGTATTAGATTTTGCCTTTCATATTAATTCCCATCAGTTGCAGTGACACTTGCATTCAAGAGTGTATTTGATCAGCTTCAGGCTTCCTCATTGCTGAGCTAAGCCAGAAAAAAGCCTCCTGACTGCAGCAGAATGTTAGCAATAATCCTAGAGAAATCATGTGTTGCCAGCACTTAATGGCTAGCACTCTGATTAACAACCTGAGGTAAACAGAGGGCAGTTAATAACATAAACCACTGTGGTTTATAATATCAATAATGTCACAAAACTAGTGCATTTCAGAGGACTATTGCTGATATAAAGTATATTCAACAACTTGCACTATCTATGTTATATGTTTAAAGGAAGAAAGATGGGCTGTATGCGGCATCTGTTGTTCCACATCATTAACAACCCTATTTTTCCTTTCAGGATACAGCTCTTTTGGCTATGTTTACAATTTTACTCCTGGATCGATACAAACTTTATAGGACAGGATTTTTCCTCTGCTTCTCTAGCAGCAGTAAGAAATGCCAGCGCAGTCAATATACAGAATTGCCTGGCTCAGCACCAGACAAGATAGTGCTAATCAAAGTCACAGCAGCAAAACTTGATCCAGCCCTTAGAAGGAGAAGGCATTACAGACTAATTCATTAATCTGTTAAGCCCCTGTGTCAGCGAGAAGTATTCTCTTTAGTTGAGTGTCCTTAATAGGATATATCAGGCTCTGAACCTGAGGCGGTTCAATTTTTAAGTCAAGCAAAAACTACCAGAGCAGGGATCTGAAATGTAATAAAAACATTTGCTATATATATACATCCGGGCAGCACCCAAGCGATCTTTACTGATGGATGAGCTATAATCAAGTTATGTCTAAACAACTACAAAATATGCCAATTTGTTGCATTTTAATAAATGACTGTTTTAAAAAATAGATAGAAAAATGACAATTGCAGTTTTAACAGCAATTGCCTGCTATTATTAGCCACCCACAAAGCTCATGGTGTAGTCTCTCTCTCCTAGTGATTGTGAATCTCATCTCTCCGTACCCATAGCAGAATTGACACGTTCTTGGAAGCAAGTTTGATGGTGGGATGCTCCACCAGGCACTCTCTGTTAACCCCTTCACTAGCATCTCCAGTTTTGTAGTAAGGTAATGTTAATAAACCTCTCCTAATGCTGAAGGATTCAAAGTAACTGGAAGCAATCTGGTTTCACTGAGGAGTCAAGAAGGGGAAGGCATTTTGTCTTTTGGTCCTTGCACTCTAAAATGGAAAAACGCAAACTGAAGGCAAAGCTTTGCTTCAGTGTCACATAAATGAGGACAGATGAGAATTTAAAAGAAAAGCTGAAGTGGTTTACTATTTTTCTTTTTGTTCTGCTTGCAAATTTTAAAAGCTGATAGAAAGACGTACAAAATTTTGTATGTGCTTTTAATACAAACCAAAAATAATTGCCTCTGGCTGACACCGGTGATGGAAGGTTTACACAAAAGGGTTTTGTTTCAGGACTTGTTCGATTTCCAAAAAAATTTGAAAAAATTATCTATTGGAACCTGAAATATAAACTCCCTTATGCCTGAAAGAGAATAACAGCTAAAGTTCCACACCGCATTCAGGAACTATAATACTACTGTTTTCTAAACTGTGCTATGGCAGAAAATGGATAAATGGCTGAGATGGTATCTGGAAGGACAGGGAGGGGGAAACCCTCTTCACAAATACAGATTTTTATTTTTGTTTTTTGTAAAGTTGTCTTCATTGAGGAATGATATTTATTGCTTTTTCACGTTGGGACTTTTATGAAGAAAGCTGAGCATTATCTGCATTTAGGTTAAAATAAAATAACAAAATAATAAAACAACAAAACATAATAACAATAAAAAAATAAAAGGTTTCCTTTCATATTAAATTATTCTGCAAGAGGAGAGGAATTATTTCTTAAGTAGCTTTACTGACGATGAAATCCTGAAGGATTTCACAACATTTTCTTCCTACTGTTTTTCCTCCAACTCCAGAGAAAAACAAATTGAAATATTTGCAAAAAATTACAGTAATGGCAGGCACATGATCTAGAGCCCAGTGTTTACTTCAAGTTGGTAGCACTCTGCAGTGGCATGATATGACTCTCAATGCAAGCAACCAGTGTCAGAAAGCATTTATATGGAAAGGCTGCTAATATAAGGCAAATAGCCTTTAAAAATAGGAGGTATTTGTTATCTAACTCTGTTTTCAAACCTTGATAGGTATAAAGATCATTGATACTTGGGAAGTGGGCTGCAGGAGCATTAAGAGCAATGGCATCTTAGCACTGTTTGCCAGGCTGAGAAATGAGGCAAATATTGTCCTTGTCCTTTCACTCTAGTTTACCTGATGAATCTGAACCTAACCAGCTCCTCTCCCTTAACGTCTCTGTGAGAACAGCTGAAAGGTAAACAAAAACCAGCAGAGTTTCTGGTAGTCTTGTTGCCAAGGTAACCTGCATGGATTCTTGTTCTTGTACACCCTGGGCTGCTCCAGGCTTCAACCTGCTATGGGGGAAGGAAACAAAGATGGAAAACAAACAGGACAACATGACTGGAAAGCCCACTGGGGAGAGGGGGGAAAATAAATGAAAGGATAATGCATCTGCTAGTGAAGAATATCTCTCATTTAGGTCAAATCAAGGCTTTTCAATCTCTGTCTATTGTTCCTCCTCTAGAGAAACCCGTTACTTCAGACAAATGGGAGAGAGAATAGGTCTCTTGTTTCAGTTATTGAGTTGATGGTGTTATGAATCATCTGTCTTTTAGAAAACCGTCTATTAGTGTTCTCTGATCCTTCATTGAAAAGGAAGCTGATTAAAATTATTAACAAAATTATCTTCCACTTTTTATTTTGAAGTGAGATCCCGGCTCAGAGTGGAACAATATCAGTAATTATCACTGGTTTAATCAGATGCCTTTTGTACAGTTTTCTCTCTTCCTCTTCCCTCCCCCCATCTCATTTTCTTTTCTGCTTTTTCTGATTACAAGTCTCAATGGTTTCATTAAATGTTTAGGGCCAAATTCTGGCACTCTACAAAGCTGGATAGAAAACAGGCATATGTTAATGTTACAAAAGCATCTACATTATGAGTCCTTGTCCTGGCCAACCCAGTCCTGACACATTTCACATCCCTTCTCTGCAGCACCATTCCCTGAAGTGGTCATTCGTTCCAGGAGCAGGAGTCAATGCATGGGTTAGGGTGTGTAGAGCAGTGTGTGCATGTCTTATAAAGTGTGATGATCACATCTTCTCATCTTCTGGGCCCACCCTTTTATACTCATCATCATTCTATGGGAATGCTCCACTGCCCTGGAATGCACCTCGGTGGACCTGCTGCTGCCACATGAGACCTCATGCTTGAACTAGACTAGCTCCATCTTAGGAGCAGGATGACCAAAGTGGACAAATACCTGAGACCAAACCAAGACATTTGGAAGAGAAATGTAAAAGCTCTGAAATTCAGAGGTCACCCCCAAAAGCTCTTGTGCCATGTTAATAGGGTTTGCACAATGTGTTTCAAAGGACTATTTCTTAGGTAACAGAAAACCAAATGAAGGCAAACCAGCCTTAAATCACTAGAATAAGCATTATGAACTAATGCCTTTTTTCTGCCAGACTCACAGCAGCAGAGTCTGAAAAGGATGGGCTGAGTATTAGATTGAAAGGAAATCAATTCAGCTGATACTTGGAACTATAATTAAAAAGGAACCCGTAAGTTTATAAAAAATATTTTTTAATTTATCTATCTGTAATTAGATCACTGTTTGTTCCTCTGGTACTGTAGCAGAGGACTTCTGAGTTGGTAGAAAAAGAAGGGCAAATCACAGGGAGTTTGGGTGGAAAACCATAAGAGAGCTGAAAGCTGAATTGAAGAACTGCTGAGACCTCCCCGGAGGCCCTAAATAGTCACTTGCCTTACTTATGCTTCAGTCCAGACCTGGCATTTTATATCCCTACTTTAATGTTATTTAAATAAATATAGTGGGGTTTTTTCCACCATCTCTGAGTTTCCTTAAGGTATTTCAGATAGCAGATAAGAGGAAAATGAGAAAGAATGTGAAAGAAGCTGTGTCAGAGGACCGTGTGAGAGTTGGCAAGAAATCTTTGGCGCTATTGTGGCAGACCAGCTAAGAATGCAGCAAGAGCCAAACAGCCCTCTCTGTGGATTATTTTTGCACAGGGTATTCATGAGTTTGTGCTTATGGAATTTCTTCCTGATCCTTCCATTGGGAAGATGGGATTTGCTCTCCTTGTGGATTGGGAGGAAAGTTCAGCCGCCCAAACCTTCATTTCCTGGCAAGCTTGTGTACAGTCAGAGCCATCTATGCAGCATGTCTGATACTAGGGGGAAAAGCACATTTTAAGTACACAATAGCTAATGTGAAACTCCATCTCTATGAGTGAGAAAGCTATATTTTAAACACACAATAGTCTTTGGCATCCTCAAAAAGACAAGCAATTTCTATGCTTGCCATATTGTAAAGATTTAAGTGAAAGCATCCTGTCTATGAAAAAAATATATATATCTGATCTAGGTGACGGCCAAATAAATCTATCATTTTTCAAAATAATTTCCATTATCTGCATGTAAGACTAATGTGGAATTCATGGGGGAAACGTTGGAGTCAAAAAACTCTGTTTCCAGCCCTGCTCCTTCAGAACTATACAATAGCCATTCTGCTTCTCTGGCTGCTGTTATTGCATATAAAACCTGCCAGAGTGTTTGATAAGAATGTTCAGAAATCGTTCACAGCAACACTAAACTCAGCCTTTGTTGTATCTGGAAACTTTTACATCTCCAAGCCCTGTGGAAGTGCTAAGTACCCAACGCACATCCATAAAACGTCTCACATGGCTTTTAGACAACCCTTCTGGATAGGGGAAGGAGAAATAGTAACTAAGAAATTATTTTGTTTTGAGTGAGAAAGGGGAGCAGTGAGACATACAGCAGCATTAACCTTTACTCCATGCGCACAGAATGGGGAAAGAGATCCACACTCCACTCTCTGCCTAATTGCTCTGTTTTTCATTTCCTTTCATTTACACAGAACTCTTCTGCTTTTTGACACCGTGTGCATTGTTTGTCTGATGCTCTGAATAATCTCTGCTACCACTATATAATGTTTTTTTCCATTTGGAAACAGCCATAGAGATTGTGAAACAAAAGATGTTTACCACCAGCAAGCTTTGGAGTGACTTCCTGTGAAATTGTAACCTACAGCCAACTGGAAGAATATCCTAGCTACTTAGCTTTAGATGTACATTCAAAACATATTTCATTAAGTGAAACCTAAATGAAATACCTGAAACCACCATTGTTTTTTTCAAGAATAATACCTGGAAGGAGAACTGTCAGCAGTTCCCAGCTCTTTTCTCCAGCCCACCTATTCCTATCACTTCTAAGTGGTATCAGCAGCTCTGTGCACGTCTTCTGCTCCCCTGGAGGCATGTGGTGTTGCTGCACATGGACATCATGCAGGTCATAATCTCTCTCTTTTATGTAGCTAATGGGCTCACACACAGGAAGTTGAAAGCATTGTTGAAGCAGATACTGAAAGTTTTCTTGTGAGTGGTTCATGATAGCTGTACTTTTCTGAACAAATTCCCCAAGGAGAGCTGTTCTAAATTCAGTTTTAGAACAGAAGGAAAACCTTACTGGAAATGTGTGGGAGTTGATCACAGACGGTGGACCTTCTTCCTGCAAGGCATGACGAGAGTTACAGTCACTTTGGGATCAAAATGTCAAACTTTTCAATGGCTTGAACTTCTCTGACAGGTTTGAGGCATGCAGCATTTCCACTCCCTCACACACACAGTTAAGCAGACATTGGAAAAAAAAAAAAAAAAAAGCAGTTCTTTGTCAAAAATGGAAGAAGATAGGAAGGAAAGGAAATATGAGTTCAATTTTAAAGCGTTGGAAGTGTTCAGATGTCAAGAGAAAGATACTGTGAAAGGACCATGTAAAACAAAGATTATTATCCTAGTTACAAAAGCTCACTTAATCCTTCTTGTTTCTAGTGAACCTCAAAAGCATGCTTTCTACATGCTTTTCATAGAACAATCACTTAAAACTTGTTCAAAGATTAAAAACACAAATCTTTTGGGAAATGGTGCTGATACACCACATTAAGTTCAGGAGCGTGTTCCTGGACAAGTACAACCTTGAGCAGAGAACAGAGGTTACATGGAGCAGGTTGGCAGCCGTGGGTTTCTAACATCTCCCATAAATTCCCAAAGGGGGAGGTCTGAAGCATTATCAGACATCAGCACATTTCTAGTATCTGCAGATTTAATACGATGTTTATATGTATTTATAACTCCACTTGGAAGTCGGAAGCAATGCTATTTAAGTGCTATTTATCTTCCTTTTTCTTTATTATTGCAATCAGTACGATTGATCTTAATTAAATTCTAAAGTTCAATGATAGTTTAGAAAGGAGTACCTATAGCTTTAATGGCCTCTTGAAAAGCCATGTAGATTTTGTTTAAAATAATGAGAATGCTCTAGTTGATTGTTGTTTTTTTTATTTTACATGTTAAGTTCTATTTCCATGCCTGGCTTAAGGGCTACCTTCTTAGCAAAAACAGTTGTGCGTGTCTCTGATAAGCTAGTATTGTTCTCAAGTCCCAAGTGCATTCTGCTTGGCCTCTGTAATGTGTTAAAATCCAACACCTAATAACAATGGTCATGTTAAACAGTTTATGACAACATGAAATAAGACTTACACTTTGTATAAATTACAGATTTACATAGAATTTTAGTATAGGTTAAAGTAGCACAAAATTTTTTCCAAGGTGTTAAACTCAACAGCAAATATAACAAAAGTCTCTTTCCAGACGTCTCCATTCCCTAGAAAATACAAATCTAATACTTATTCCAGCCTCATTTTCCACTTCCAGTATTTATGTCATATACCAATGAACTGAGGAAAATTCAGTGCACACATCAGCCATATAAAGGCTGGATTCATAATTTTGTGACTTAAGCTTGTCCTGATCTCAGAAATGAACTATTTTACGATAAAGAAAAAAATTCCTGGAATTCCTCAGTACAGATTATAGCACTGTATTTTTGCATGTTTCTGTAGGTTTACAAAAAGCACTGAAGGTGAATTTTCTTAATGACTTGTGGCCAAGGTGTGAGTCTGCGCAGCAAAGTTAATCCAATCAGCACGCAGCATAAATAGCTCCTCAGAGCAGATTGCTCTTGCAAGGGTCACATGGAACTGGGAAGACAGAAACTGAGGCCCTTCTGCTCTTCCAGCCACCAAATTGCCCTGCACCTGTCCTGCCTACTCTGTTAAAACGTAATTTTAAATAATCTAAAGGTTCTCATCTTTGTTAAGCCTCACAGCAGCCATTCCTAGCTTTCACATCCAAGAGAATTTCACTTCAGTTTAGGGCAGTGCAGGCCTCAACTCCTTCTGTTGTATACTTTGGATGTAGAAAGTATTTTAATTATTAATTAGGATAATAATTCCTTCCTAATTTGAATTTTGAGAAACATTTTCTTTTTATATCTTATTCAAGACGACAGAATGAAAAGAGAATTTAAATTGGCAACTCACTTGTACATTTGTTATTCATTTTTCTTTTAAATGATCATGTGGGTGAAACATCTAACTCTGCACAAGGCTTTCATTTTGTTTTCTGTGTTTGTCTGTCATTTTGTACCTAACTGGAGAGAAATGCAGGAAAATAAAAAGCTGTATTATGTGCATTTAGCAGGATCCAAGCTCATTCTGAGTTGTATACATCCCTTTGGGAAATAATTTCTGTATTACTAACAGAAAAGACAGTGTATTTACAGAAATTTCACTCTCTTATTTGGGAAAGTTATTCTCTTTTCCTACGGTGTCTCACTCTTTGTTACCAACACGTAAATAATTTAAGTACAAATCAAGATGTGCAGGATGCTTCTGTAGTGCAGAAAGTATCTTTTGTTAAGAAATTATCTGGGTCACATTTTCAAAGCCAAGGATGCACACAGCTTTCGTGAAAAGTGAGTACTGAGCTCAAATTACTAATGAGGTAGAATGTTCACAAACAGATAGTCTCTTTATTTTAATTAAATACTGGTGTCAACAGTGTTGTGTTTTCTCCTGCTGAAATATAACTGATTATTCAAAATACATTCCATACTTTTACAGGGCTGCAAATCAAATGAAATCAAATGCAAAACACAGTGGAGTCTTCCACTTGAAGATCTCAGGAACTTTAGCATCAAAATGAGACAGACTTTGATAAAAATAGAGGTGTTCGCTAACAGAATGCCTAAAAAAATAAATTAGAAATGCAATCCAGCCAGAAGGGGGTTCCACCATTCATTCAATAATAAAAAAACATTGTCTGCATATTGCATTATGCTAGACATGCTAAAAAAATAAACATGAAAGGTCTTATAAAATGGGTGTAATACACAGTGAGTAAAATGGAAATGTGCTTTTCCCCAGGAGGCCTGTCTAATCTGAGAGATAAACATGCCTATGTCATCTGCAGTTGAACCAGCCAAACAGTTATACTGGGAGTACATTTTCTCAGGGGAGAAATTATACAAAAAGCCATAAACATACACTCACTGTATGTGCAGATCGCATTCCAAACAGTGTCACTTGGTCTACTCATGCACGAAGGTCCCATTGGGCATCTCCAAGGAGGGAAATCTTCTCCTTCCAATGACATAGAAAGTGGGAAGAGAAAGATGATAAAACAAGGGTTCCCAGGGAAGACATCCACTGCCCCTACTGTAACTCTAGCACCTTCTCTCCCAGTGCAGCCACGTATAGCATATCAGTGGTGGAGATGCAGCCCATTGGGAAGTGATGCTTTGAGCTGATGCCCAAGGCTTTGCTGGGCACTCCCAGCCTGCCTGCTGGGAGCTCTGTCTGATGAAGGTCAGCCTCCAACCTGAGCCCTTTTCTCAGTTTCACTTATCCTACCTTTCCTGTTTTATCACAGAGCAGTATAACTAGTGTCGCAGCAAGTATGTTTTGGTATCTGTAGTAGACTCTGCTGTATGTTTTCTCAGTAACAGACAAGTAGGGACATAGGTTCATCAGTGAGTAATGAATCAAACGCTAAGGTGGAGACAAGATTTAATTGTTTAAACATAGTCATTTCAGGCATGTATCAGCCTTTCCTTTGAAACACACTGAGCTGCAGACGACGCACAAGAAAATTTTGGATTTTTTCAATTTAAAGCTTGATCATATCAGCTGCTCCCAGTCTGAGCAGTTACAGGTTCTTTATTTTACTAATTATAAGAGTAATTATGCCATTAGTTCTCAGAAAGTAATTTTAATAATTAGGTCAAACACAAAATGACTCCAATCTCATGACATACTAATTTAAATTGTTTGGATATTGTAATTTAGTGGGAGGAGTCAGTGCTAGAGTCATTTTGGAGATTGTAAGAAGGAAAATACAGCTGGAGAAATAACAGAAGATGAATTCTCTGTCTGAGGCATCAGTTGTTTCTTGAATGATGTTAAGTGAATAACATTAAAGCTATTTGATAGTGATGACGGATAAAATCATCATGTATTGAAAAATATATTAAAGATTTGATTCAGAGGCCATAATTTTGAATGAGCATACCAGCCCCTGTCTCTATTACCGTAGTAGTAGAAGAAAATATTTTCAATTCACCCATCTAATTTTCTTGAGAAATGAATCCATTCATATCTCTGCATGATGTATGCTAGAATCCAGTTTCTAATCTTAGATGCAACCTCATAAATCCCGAATAGAATTTATAGACACCAGGGGCTTAGGCCACCAAAGCCAATTACACTGATGTAAAATCCATGTCTGTGTAATATTTGGGACAAAGGAAGATGAGAAAGAAAAGGAAAAGGCTATTCAGACAGGGACCGGAAATGAAAGCAGTTTAGAGTCACCCCAGACCTGATTTCTAGCAGACTTCTGTGCCTTTATCAGCACTTCTACCTATTCACATAGCAAGTTTTTTCTTATAAAGAATCTATTTGTACATGACCATTTTCTTCACACAGAATTTTTCAGTTTGAATGGCTGAGGTTTTTGTAATTGCACTGCCTGTCCTGGACCTCAGTTTACTAGAAGTTAGAAATATTTATAAGAAAGTCCAAGAATGGAGGAAAGTTATTTTTGCCCAGCCATGCCTAACGGTGGTCTGAGCTCTCTGGTCTTATGCCTTTGGCAGTGTGAGTAGACCAGTGGATGCTTCACTTCCCGGCAAATCCTTTATAAATCCAATCAAGAATGCATGAAACTTTTCAGATAGCAATGAATCAGAAGGCAGTGTTTGACAATTCCCTGCCTTGTTAAATGTTTTATTCAGAATTCTCCACTCTGAAAACTTTAAAAGAAATAAAACAGACACATTGGCATCACACATCAAACAATACTTAAATTCAGGATCCTACTGTCTACATCTAAAAAAAAAAAAAATAATAATAATTTAATACATAGATCTACCTTCTCTAAAGCTTTGCTGGCCATCAAAGTTTTCATGTTTTATGTGCCCATGTTGATAGTGCAGTGGAATGGAAAACCAGACACACAACCTTTTCATTTCACATACAAAGATGTAGAAGTTGAAACACTGAATTCCATTTTCTGAAATGATTTTGCATTTATTTTATTCAATTATTGAATTTATTTAATTCAAGCAGTAAACTTTGTGGCATAAAATAATTTTTATGGGGAAAACATACTCTTCCTCACCCACAATAACCTCTTAATTTGATGTACTAACTTAAAAATGAATGTGACATGGCAGCTGGGTCAAAGAAAGAACATATATTTGTACTGACATAAAAGAAGGTTCTGGCAGTTTGCATGTATTACAGCTGCCAGTGTCTTCTAATGTGTATCAGTGAACAAACATCGATTTTAGAAATTAGTAGGTAGATACTTCCATGGAACTATGAGAAAATTCTACTTTTCCAATTTATTAGATATAACAAGTAATGTTACACATCTGATTAGTCAGTACTGCTTAGAACCTGGCTGCTATTTCCTGAAAATTCCATTTCTTGAAGATTTGAGAGGAAAGATTAAATATTCTTAATGGATCCAAATTTTCAAATTAACAGCAGCATTAATTTAAGCCTTTTTTCTGGATTTCTCAAAGACACAAAAGTCTTTGAAAGAATAGTTGAAGAGAATTTTATACTTTGCCTGTAGAAGGTACTGAATCTTTAACTAAAACTGGTGATGCAACTGTGGTTGCAATTGTTGGGAATTTTCACTGTGTAAAAGGAATGTTGGTACTGGTGGATTTTTAAGCATACCTATGCATAACAGTTATGCCATTCATAAATCATATGCAAAAATATATATATTTGCATGCAGAATGGAACGTGAGACTTAGACCAACTCTGAATCCCACAAAAATCCCATGTTGCATTCCATAAAAACAAAGATGTTTAGCCTCTGTTTTCATTAAATTAATGACATAGGTTGCTCTGAAAGTAATGCCTTCAATTTATTTCCATTAAAACTAAAACAGGAACAATTTGATAAAGCAAATTCTCAGCTACAGCACACTATTTTTCATCATAGTCAGCATCATTAGCTATGAATTTGCAGCAACAATGAACAAGAGCCTGCATGCTATGCTCATAAAAATCTGCACCAGCTCAGGTGACCCACTGTTTCACAGCTGCTGTGATGACCATAGCAGGAAAATGTTGCCCATGCAGTCCATTTTTCATTTACATGGATAGGTGGAAGTGACAAGGTACCAAACCTGGACTATACAGTGGGTACAATTGGACAGTCCAGCCCATATTGGCTGTGTGTTCCATATTCTTAAAAGTGGTATGAGGCCTGGCATTACTGTGTTACAAAAGAAAAGTCATCTTTTTCTCAAGTCTGACTCTGGAAGTTTGAGCCTTAGTCTTAGTTGTGTTGCAATGTAGCAGTCAGAACTGATGGTTCATATGAGTTCCAGGAAATCCAGAAGTATCACCTCCCTTCCTATTCTGAAAGGCAGTGCACATCACTTCACCTGCTGAGGTAAATAACATTTTCTTAAGCATTTTCTTTGATGGTGAACTCACATATAACCACTCCATGGACTGACATTTTGACTCCAGCTTGCGGTGATGATACCTCATCTCATTGGCAGTAATGTTGTAGCCCAGGAAACTGTCATCATCTGCCTCTTATTTGTTCAATTGGTTCTGACAAACTTGCCTACAGTGTTCTTTCTGTTCCTTCATGAGCATTTGTAGGATACAGTTGGTGCAAATTTCTGATAATACAGTGTTGCCACCACTGTTTCCAATGCATGGAAACTAGTACTGAATGCTGTACACATTTCCCTGGTTGTAATCTGATTTGTGTGAATGAGCTGATAGAGATGCTGCTGTGACAGCTGTGCATGGCCGTTTGGAAAGTAGTTTGTCATTCACATTACTGTTGCCACTGTTGCAATGCATTACCCACCACCTCAGTGTTCTCATCTCCACTGTTCAGTCTCCATAAACTTTCAGCAAGCATCAGTGGATGTCAGTGGATGCCATTTTATTTGCATGGTGGAATTCCATTCCATACACCTTTCCATGCCAGATGCCATTTTGTCAAACCGCCACCCTGCTTCCATCTGTCACATGGCAAAAAAAATGTAGTGGAATATTGGTGGAAAAGTTCAACATCTACTGGCACTGCCCCAACATCTGCCTCTGACACTGTGGGCCAACGTGATAAAATAGGAGGCATTACTTTCAGATCTTACATCATGTTCAAGGAAATGCTGACCATATGCTAAAAATGTGGATCCTTCAAATTAGGATGATTCATCTCTTCAGTAGTTTTGCAGAATTGCTCCCATTTCTACCTCAAAGGTATTTATATTTTTGGAACAAGTATTGTGATCTTCACACAACAGAATCCTGATTTGTTCTGTATAACACAAGAACATGTAAGAAAGGTCTTTCCATCCCACACCTTGGAGTGGGAATCTCCTAAAGGAAAGCAGGTGGTGATGACATCACAGAAACCTTTTTCCACTCAAGGGGGGTACAACAGTATTTTTGCTGAAGTAATTTTTTTCTGTTCAAAGTGATTAGCTTCCTTCTTAGACAACCATGATAACCGTTCTGTAGCATTTGCTCCTTTGTTCTACCTCAAAGAAAGAAAGCTCACCAAAATCATTTTCCAGTATTGGACTCTCATCTTTTTCTTTTTCACCTTCTGTGCTTATAATATAACAGTGGCCTGTATAAAATCTAACATGAATTCATTTTTTGTCTTCTTCTGAGTCCTACTTGAAGAGATGTTGAGGATCGAGATATGTATATTCTGAAACTCTACTTCTGCATGTCTGGCAACATAAAATATTTCTGTGAAAACTTTAACTTCAGAATGTTCTTTTTCACATAGCTGGAACTAAATGAGCATGGATTCAATTGGCAAGAGAAAACAATGGGAAAAAGTTGGAGGAACAGGGATTTCTATTAACTTTAGAGATCATTTAGTCATGAAACTCTTTACCACAAAGCGTATAAGGAACTAATCAATTATAATCAAGCAGTTCAGAGGTCTTCCTAAAGGAATCTGGAATTGGAATACAAAAAGATATTCAAAACCCTCAAGTGTATTTTGGATAGAGGCAGAAGGCATGAAAATTATTTTGCTTTTTTGTTGTAATTAATAGCTACTGAATTCTGCAAATATATTTATGACAGACTTCTCCCACAGATCTTCACGCCTTCCTTGCAAGATTTCAGGCAGATACTCCCTAAAATCAGTGTTGTGAGGGATCAGCTCTGGCAGGAATACGATGCACTTTCAAAATGCCCTCCCAGATCTGCTGACCACAAATTCCTTAATGACAGCAATTGATGTCAGAGGTCTCACGAGGTTACTGTATCCAGCTCTCTCTTTTACTGCACACCCTAATACAGTCTGAGTCACCTTCACCTACTCACCACAGCTCCTGAGGTTTCCATCATCACATCCTCCTCTTTTGTCTTCTAGCTTCAAGTTCAACATTTAAACTAATCCCTTTTTAATACTTTTTGGCATGCTTCACCTCAGTGGTCAGCATCAGTGATATATGCAGGTGGTCAGTCATCAGGTGCACTCTTTCTTCTTGAGTCTCTGCCTCTATCACTCCCTCTGCCTTTCCTCTCTGACGGCTCACTGTTCCAACAGCTGGGACTGAAACAGTGTTTATTTCCTTCATCCTTTTGATCTCTTTTCTCTTTATTTCATTTGCAGTGAGTAGAGAAATACATGACAGTTCCAAAAGAACATCCAGCTTAAATGACCCATGATTTTCATAGAAGTCTATGACCTCCTTTCATGCTTTTCAAAAAGAACCATGACTGGCTCAGTTTCAGGTCTCATATGCTTTCAATCTGAAGAAGGACATCTTCTGGTCTTTCCTGATGCTTACTCTGATTCCTAAGTAGAGTAGGCAGGTAAGGTCTTAAACTGAAGCATACCTAGCAGGCTGGATGTTGAATCCCAAAGTATATCTGCACTGCATAAAACTATATAGTTGCACAGTGAAAATTTTCTGATCAAATAGATCCAGTCCACCATGATGAAGCATGAAATGGTTGCTATACTATTAAGCAATGTCTTCTAAGACTGCCCTGAAATCCTAGAAATAGTTTGACACATATTTCAGGTATCTTTGTCATGAGGATTTCTTTGATGACAAACAACAGAGGGGAAAAAAGACAAAGCAATCTGATCATTTATATAATCTAATATTTTTCACTAGGGAAAAGGAAACAAATTAATTCTTTTGGATGCATCTTTGGCACACAACAGTTCCAAGCACCAAAAAGTGACTGATTTCAGAACATTTTTCATAACAAAATAAATGTATGCTTCTGAGCTGTGTATCTAATTTCCCCAGGTTCCAGTGCATCTGGCCCTGGTCTTGAGACTGCAAACGGTTTAGACATTGTTGGAACAACAGTCTGTTTATTCTGGCATTTTGGGTGGTCTAACTGCAATTCTGCTATGTTGCAACTGTTTTGTTGTAGACCACTGTGCATGGGGCAAAGAAAAAGTTCAAGAGAAAGATAAACAGCGCTTCTGTGGCGCTGCTGATGCTTCATGTAACACTGCTCCTTCAGGTAATGCAACATATTTGACTGCAAAAATGATTTTAGATGTATTAGAAGTTTGAAAATGTCATACTCTTTACAACATAAAAAAGTACTTGAGTACTGTTGTAGTATTTATCATCACTTTTGTGTGTGCAGCCATATGCTCTCTTAGCAACTAAGATACAAATAGAGGACAGGTTCTTTGCCTACAGGAGTTCAAGATCAAGCCAGTAGCTGTGAACACTCGGGTAGTAATGGCCCAGAAAGACAGCTGAAGGGGCAACAACAAAATGAATCAGTTATTCACTGAGAACAAGTTCATATCCCAGAAAAACAAACAAAAACAGTCAAACATAACAAACATACAACAACAACAAAACAGGGTCAGTTTATGCCCATTTTTATATTTTGAAAATGACAAAAACTGAAGGTTCTGGTGGCTGATTTCTTGTAGTGTTTTACATAAGCATATTTCTTGATGTCCCTGAACCGAAGGAGTGAAGGCCAACCAAGTCCTTAGAAGTCCCACCATGACAATTATGCACCCTCAGAAGGTATCCTGCTGATATATATATATAGTGATATATATATAATATATATGTGATATAGTGTTATAGTGATATACACTATAATATCACTATCCCCTCTATGTTTTGCTAATAGAAAGGAGAATACTTTTTCCTATTTCAAATGTGTTCACGGTTCTGCAAAGAGTCAGAGCAGTGTTGCATGCACTGTTTGCACAGTTTTTTAAGGGTAGATTTAAAGAAACTAGCCCTGGAACAGCAATAACTTGAATCTATTTAATTGAGAATGAATTCATTACAGTTCACTCAAGTCACATTTTGAGCAATTGAGTGAGCATTTTGCAGATTCTTAAAAGTACTTATAAAGCCCCTTGAGTCTATATATATATATTAAAAGAAACATGAAGAGTTAATTTTTAGCCTTTCCTATATCTGTAAGAACAATACATTTCTGTAAGAATAATAGGACAGGTTAAAATCTGAAGACACTTTTAGCTCAAAGAAAGTTAATCTTAGAAATGAATCTGTGTTTTTTTCTGTGCTGAACAGATGGATACTGGAGTAAAACTTTCTTAACTAATTATTCCCTTGTATCTTTTAGAAAAACTGGACATTTGCCTTACACTGTCTGCTCATGATATGCTAAAGCATGATATGCTAAAGCAATGGTTTATCTCAGCACACTGACCAACTCCATTAGATTTATTCATCTAGATACATGAAACGAAGATTGTCTCATACCTTTATTTTGTTGTTATCCCTTATTGCATCTTATTTAAGAATGTAACTCTAAGTTGCTCTGGGACCTCATGCTTTATTGCAGCCTTGCAGGTAATGCAGAGCTCTCCAAACATAATTTATAAGTTCTGCAATTGACAGAAAGCCAAAGAAACTTTCTTTTTCTAAAAATAAGAACGAGCCTTTATTTTATGAGAAAATAATTTGACTCTTGGATCTGATGTACCACATCACATGCTATATCACATGATGTATCACATAGATGTAATTCAGTTTCAGTAGGATACAGCAGTGGACATTACAGAGTAGAGGGCACTTCAGATGGAAGAATGGCCTCTGGAGGAATTACCAACAGGACTTCTAAAGCAACAGATTGTGGTGATTAAAAAAGAGGGGGAAAAACAGTTTTAAGATAGTATCTTATGTGGGGACCACAAATTCAACAAGATTCTGCAAAGTGAAACAAAAAATCATACATTATCACAGTAACTTCTATCCTAGGATTAATATAATTTACCCCATTTATTCTGACCACTGCTCATCCTACACTGAATAAGTTTTTATAGTGACTTCAGCTTCACAGTATCTTCCCATCTTAATGGTAGTGCTGAAGAAGATGGTGGAAGAACAACAGGGATAAAAGTAGTAAAAACTATTTGTTTACTACTGACAGGAGAGAGAGAGGGAAAAACAAAAAACAAAAAAACAAACAAAAAAAAAAGTGAAAGTTCTGATTTTTAAGGTGAGAAAGCTGTAAAACACTGGCATTAAGTCTATTACAGAGCTCCCCCTAATGGTGCTTCTATAAATATAGCCATACGTTGACAGGTTCCAAGGTGCTCCTCTTCCTTCTTCTGCAGTAATGAGGACATGCATACCAACTCTATTTGTACTTACCTCACTCTCAAGCTCCTTCTAAAACAACCTGGCTCATATTTTTGTTATTAGATTTCATAGATCTCTCTCATCCTGAAGATAAATCAACCAGTTCTGGTGGGGGTACTGAACCATAGCATTGTTGAAGGCCTCATAAAGAGCAGACAATGGAATAGATATGAAGTGCCTTTGTTGGATTGTTGTTGTTGTGGCATTTTCTCTCATTGATTGTTTTGCTTTGCCGTGTAGAATAAACTAGCTCATGACTTTTAAATCCTGGAGCTCAGAGATGCTGCTAACTTGTAACAGAACTTAATCTGATAGTCCACCAAAATAAACCAGCTGTATGCAATGTGACAGGAGAATTTGATCATCCAGTGCAAATTTTGCATTACAGGGCAGCAGTTCTGCCAAGGACAAATTCTGAAAATCATGAGTTGGATGACTTAAAATCACAGAATTCTCAGTAAAATCACAACTGTTACATAAACGGGCAGATTTGGTTTTGATTGGTTCTTACATTGTCTAGTTGTCTCTGGAGCCTTCAGGCTACATATGAATAATGTTTATTTCCATATTTTTCCCACGATATATGGTCTAGAAACATTTTTCTTAAACATGGGACATTTTAACAAAAATCATATGGCCCCTCCAACTCTGAAGGCACCAAGACCCCTGCAATAAATTTGAGCTAAGGATGGTCTGAGCACAGAGCTACTAAGTCAAAGCTTTGAATTATAAGGCTGGCTGAGACAAAAATCTTTACCTCCGTTCCCAGACAAAAATCTTTGCCTTTAGCTCAATTTCTGTATCTCTGCAACAGGATTAATAGTAGTTTATATCAGGGCTTAATGCATATGCTGATTTTACTGAGTTTATCTTCCTCAAACATCTTGAATGCAAAGAGACTTCATACTTCTCTACACCATTATTCTATTCTGTTTTGTCTTCTAACAGACTTCACAGTCCTAGTCTGCATTCAGATTTTTAAATTTCCTAACCAACATGCCCAGGATCTTTTTCTTTTCATGTGGCTGTGACTGGGGAAAATCACTGCCAGGGGCACCAGGCTTACACCGGTGTGGTGCCTGCACCCAATTTTGCAGTGGTCCCACTCCACAAGCAGCTGGGTGTGCTGCAGCACTTCCTCTCAGTGCCAGTGGAATATTCCACTATGCATGAAACAAAATTTTCCAAAACAAATGCATTATTTCTTACTGAAAACAACAGCAACCCAGTCTCCTGGAAGGAAGCTTAAATCATCTCTACTACCAATCAGAAGGACACCAACTATCAATGGATTTTCATTCACAGAGCTGTTGCCTGAACCACACCTCACAACCTTCCAAAGTGATATATTCATATGACGGTATGAATATAGGCTCGAACTTAGCATGGCAGTGATCAGGTTCAAATGGTAGTGGTGAGATATGTCTAAGCCTCTTTTGTAAGAGCAGGCAAGCCAGCAAACACTGGCTATAGCATTTTGCATTTACATTGCTTCCTAAAAGCATTTAAAGCATGTTTAAATACCAGAATCTTTTTGCCTTCGTCCTGATAGACAAATATAACATCACTTAAAAAGCCCCTCACAGGGAGTGGAGTTATGCATCAGCATCTGCTATTAACAGCTCAGTCAAGAGACTCAAGGCCCAGAGGTTCTGTCATCCACCTTTCCGCAGATAACCAAGTACTGCAGTCCTTATGCAGCCAAAATACCCCGTCAAAGTAACTAGTTCAAGATGATTAGTAAATGACTCCCTCAGTCTGCTAATGTCTGAGTTTCATACTCTAACCACTAACTCCTATAGGAAATGTATAACTCGTTATCATAGTCAAGTACATGATTCACAATTTCTGGAAGGTTTCACTTTATTCCTGAACAACGTAACTTTCATTTTTCAGATTTTCTGACATGAAACTATATAAATCACTCTTCAGAGATAGGGATACCTTTTAGGGGGGCAGTTTCCCCTTTATTTTGGAGCATATTTGAAGGAAGTTACTGTAGACATACTGGATGTGGGATTTAGTAAATAGGAAAGACATGAAATTTAAGTGATTTTTGGCAGATACCCCTTTGTAAATGTTATTTTATTTTATTTTTTTTCTCTGCAAAGGGTGTGTAACTCTTGGTGAATCAGCCTTTTAGTGTTTTATTTGGTAACAGACTTAATAGTATGTTGTACAGTGTCTAAAGGCTTAAGATTAAAATGATACGTATCCGGTAAAAGGACTAAGCTAATCCCCACCAGCTGGAATACAGTGCTGAGGGGCCCTCCTTTCTGGATGGATTTTATGTTGGAATTAAGACCTCTTCTTAAAACAAACGAATGAAAGTTTGCAGAAGTGAAGACACACAGTAGTACGACAAAATGAAGTTACAGCAATAAAGCTGCAGAAGCCTTTCTTTTGCCTGGCTCCAATTTCCCAGGTTAGTTCAGAGAGATTGGCTCTTCCCTGCATGCTGCAGAGCTGGGCAGGCAACACACTCTGCTGTATGCAGGCATCATCCTAATAAAGAGCCTTCTTCCCGATTTGGAAGACATATTACTTTTGGATTCGAGTGCTTCCAAAAATATACGAGATGTAGAAAACACTCCTCATTTGCCAGAAACACATTGGAGTTTTGCTTACATTACATTCTTTCCTCGTATATGTTTGAAAAAAAAAAAAAAAAGAAGAAGAAAAAGAAGACAGAGAGAAAAATAAAAAGGCCATAATACACTGAACTGAAAACTTTCATCACAGTGATAAGATATAACTTTGGGTAAAGAGGCTGGGAGACAGCTCAGTCAATACTGTCTTGAAATCTTCTTTTACACCTCTTTCTGAAGTATAAATGTGGACCTCATCCAGTTTTCCCAATCTGAACGACTTTGGCTGGGGGAGGTTGGTATGGAAGTCATTTCCCTTTTAGGTGCAGTAGCTGCTTTCCACAGACTCAACAAAGACATGAAATATCATTAACATCTGATTCTGAAAGGCTGACAACCACTTCTTTGTTTTACACAGCCGTCCAGGGAAAGCTGCTGTGTATTACCATATCTCTAGCAAAATTATACCTATTAAGCTCTGATAGGAGCTCTGGAATATTTCTCTCATTTGTTCTGGGATACAGAGATTGAATATGCCTATTGTTTTCACAATAGACATTTTATAATTTAGACGGATGTTATATGTAAACATTACTGCAGTCAGGGGTGAGCGCTGCTGGGCCAGGCTACTAAACTAGCTGACCTATTTGGGACCTGGCTTCAAGGAGAGGGATTGAAAAACCTGTGTCAAACAGCCAGAAGGGGTGAGATAGTTTGTCCAATGGGTGCTGAATCATACCAGATAATGGTCTCCTCCTTGAAACAAGCTGAACGCTCGGCAGGCCTCAGCAGCGCTTCTCTGCTCCATGATGGAAGGAAACAACTTGAAAGTCTTGCCTGGGGGATTTCTGAGCTCCAGTATGCATTGGAAGAGAAATAGGGAAATGTCACTTTTATGTGTGCTTATTTCTAAAAAACAATCAAAGCATTCCTCTAAGTTATTTTAAAAGGTGCAAAAAGCATCTTTGTTTTCTTCTAATTCTCTTACACAGCCCATTGGGATCATGCTATTAACGCTTAAATGTTCTGTCAGAACTTAAATTTCTTGGTCATATCCAAGATAAAAAAATTATTGCTCTTTTTCTGTCTTTAATTCTTTTTTTTTTTTTTTTAATAAGGGGAGGGGGGACGGGTTGCTGACTGTAAGAACAGAAAATAGAGCTTTCAAGTAATGGAGTGAACTAATTATCTACAAAACTGAGTAAGTCAGAGCAAATTGTTTATTTTAAAAAATACAAGTAGTGAGTGCAAAATAAACCCAATCCAACAAAAAAGTGTTTCCTTTGAAGCAAAGACTTAATTTCAGAGGCCCGAACTGAACCAATTTGAATTTATCCCTCAGTCTGGAAGCTACTAACAAGTATAAATAAAAGTTTCCTAATTCTGTTTTCAGGAGGGGTAGGTAAGAACTGTTATCACACATTTTTTTGCAGAGTTGCGAAGCAAGGAAATGATTTGGTACAAGGTCAAAAAGAGTATGTATGCCAAATCTGGGAATGGAGCTCTTATCTGCTGCCTTCTAGGCATTTGTTTTAACCACATCCTTCCTTCCAAAGTGCTCCAACTTCTTTTCATCCCCAAAACCAAGCATTTCTTCACTGCTTGTTTTTCCCCGTAAGGCACCTGGAATCTGAGCTGGAAAGGAAGATTGCAAAAATCTCTGCACAGAGCATTTTTGCCTCTCCTTTATTCACTTTCTTAACATGCTAGTAAAAATGATTACTGGAAAATTACTAGAAAAGATGCATCCTGAAATGTAGCGTGAAGATACCTACTATTAGTACCACCCAGTGTGATGGGTTTTTAAGAATACAAACACATGTTTTCTGATGTTTTGTTATCTGAAATTCATTCTTAGGTGGTATTTGCAGGAAGAGCATTATAGGCTATTGTGGGTACTATGGTCAGACTTTGCTGCTAAGACTTCTCATGCTCACACAAGCAGGTACCCCTGGAAGAGACATTTGCCTCCGTACAGCATTGCTCCCCCTCTCCCTGAACCACTGTGGGAACATAAATAAGATAAATTACATCTGGAATGCAATAAAGCTTCACCACTTTTTTGCCATTTACTAGAAACCATCCTTCAATGAGCTGGTTTCAGCTGGAAGGAAGTAAGTCCTCTGTCACGGCACGACAGGAGAAGACATCCATTAAAATCATGTTGCCCTCACCTGAAAGGGTTCCAAGATCAAACATGATGTACTAAATCATATTTGGCACCTGTCAGTGAAAATTAACCGAGCCAGTATTTTGAACTTTCGGTTAATTTATCTTAATGAACCATCTCCACATGTTTTGATAAATATGTTTTTGTCTTTCTCAATCATGAAAAAAACAAAAGACATAGTGTGCTTTGCAAGCTCTTCTACCCCTGGTTTCACTCACCTCACTAAACAGGCTATTTGCAATCATTTTATTAACCTCCTTGCTGCCATTATATTCCAGAAGCCCTTCTGTTCTAATGTCTGTCTTTTCCTGATGTCAGGCAACTATCTGCAACTGTTCCATAGTGAAAGAACTGCTCAGTCGCTAAAAACTCCAAATAATGTGTGAAGCAGAAGTACATTTAAATGCAGAGATAGTGGGGTTTCCTGCCTGCCCCTGATGGCTTTAATTTATTGTGTTGAATTAGCAGTTAATTAAATAGAAGTTTTAATGCTCAGGACTTTCAGATGGAGTTTCTTACCTGCACTACAGATTATATTGAGGTTTGTGTTTAAAAATGTTAAGTTTGTACTACCAATCAGTTAGTTAATCTAAAATGCAGATCAAGGTCTCTGAAGAGTTTCCCTGCTTTATTTGTGACTTTAAAAGTTTTGTGTCAAATTTATTTAGTTTGCACAATGTTTAAAGCAAAACGTCTTTGAGTTGTACAGTTTATTTAATACCATGTTTCACACACCCAAATACGCTGATAACAGGCTCTTTTAGGACATCTAGCCTTAATTGCATGGATAGTGTGAAGTACATCTGATTGTGAAAAGGCTTCTGATTATTTTTAGATCCCACTTTATTTGGCTTAGCAATTTGACCTGTTCATGTTTTTACAAATACATACATATCTCTAAATCTTTTTTTAAACTGCGGCCATTTGTATCATATTCAATTAGCTCCTCTGAAAAGTCTATCTAAATTCCATTAATGCTTGGCCAGTCTCATTAGTTTAGCTTCTTCTTCCCCATTTGTCTCTTTATTTAAGACAATACCACAGAGCTCCAGAATTGTAATGTTTTTCCGAAGTGTTTTCCTTCATGAAGTCTCTTTCTTGGGTACAGTTGCACCCAAGCAGAAAACAGGCTGGAAGGGTGAACTACTGTGACCAGGTAAGCAAGAACCGATTGAAGTGTTCAGCACCTGAGCACTCCTGTGGTACTCACTTGAAAATAGACAGCAGCAGTTTGTTTAAAGTATAATGCAAACAGCTCCAATAAATGTTAACAGCACAGCTAGGCTAAAGGTTTGTACATGAAAGGCTTTTTTTTTTTCATGGATAAGATCTCTGGCACAGTATGTGTTGTTTGGTGTTAGGATGGTGAATCCCTGGCCTGCTGTCACCTCATGCTGGTGATGAAAGAAATGCCAGCAGTTCAGCCACATCTCCACTGTTTTTTTGCTGGGCCAGAACTCTCTCTTTCATTAGCCTGCAGCTTAAGGCCAGGTGCACAGCATCATTCTTCCTAGCAAAATATTTTCTCTTCTCCAGCAGGCTGCAATACAGGGGAAACAACACACATCCCCAAAAAAGCAATAGAAAATAAATAAATAAATACCACATAATTTCTTTGGGGTTGGAATACTAGCTGTCCAGCAGCAGAGTTAAGACAGTATGACATTTTCAAATGGCACTACTAGACTGGAAGCAAAGTTTCCTAATGTTATCTGACCCATAATAGAATTTTGAAAAGATCCTAAATCTCTGCACACAAGACTAGGAAAGCCAGTCAGAGAATAGGAGTTTCACAGTGTCATGTAAAGCCTATGAAAATGACAGGCAAGAGGGGAAATTGCCATGGAGTTAAAGTCTGACCTCTTTCATTTCTCTGCTAGCAAAACTTAGCATTGCTGCCAGAGGAAATGAATCGACAGAACACAATTTATAAACACACAAGATCAGACAAAACTGACATTAACCATTTACCAAGCTTTCAAAATACAAGCAGCACTTATCGTATCAATATCAATACTAAAAAAGAAAATATATTTAAAAAAATTTTTTCTTCATGAGTTACTCTGGGGAGTAAAATATTCAGGGCATGTAAGGAGTAAGTTACAAACTATGTGAATCTAGCACAGTTTCCATTAGCTCAAATCAGGTAAGGGCTGTGTTTCAGAAAGGAAGCTATAACAGAAGGTCCTGTCACATGGACGAAGCAGACATTGAGTGTTTGCTTTTTCATATTGAATATCCAGTCCCTAAGGTGCAACAAAAATGAATGACATCTTACTGACTGCCCAGACAGATCTTATGTTGCTCTTTTAGATAATATGCAGTAATTCAATATCAGTACTCATAAAATCCTATGTTCATGAAAACCAAAGAAAATGAAACTGCTTTGGCCAAGTTAGGTCTCAAGTTAACAAGATAAATGTTTATTTTTTTTTAATTCATGACTTGTATTTTAATTATTTTTGGATATATTTCATTTTATTTATGATGTGTTGGGTTTTCACATTTATATTTTTGTTTCAGTATGCTTGGACAAAGTACCATATAGTTTGATTTCATTTTAAACCCTTAAATTATTCCTTGTGCAAGAGGCAGAAACCACACGGGCCTTGATTTTCAGATCCCGAGCAGGGAAACAGTTGTACTTGCACAGACACTATGGCTCTGCTAGACACATACTCTAGCTTTTCGTCTCCTAAAAGTAGACATTAATCTTAATATTAACATTGATCAAAAAAAGAGAACTCTGCCCATGAAAATATTTTGAAAAAAAACAATAGTTTTTCATAAAGCTTTTCATTAGGTTATTTTTCCTTAATTCTGACAAAAAGTCAATGTTTTCATGGAAAGGAAACATGACTGGTTCAAAAAAAAAAATAAAAATTGTTTCCCTGGGAAAAAAAAATCAAAAAACAAAAGCAAACAAAAAAAAAGCACTTTTATGATGAAGCAGATGAACACAGTGTCCTATTAAGCATATTTGAACAACCGTATGTGTACTCACTGAATACCGGCCTACCACGAAATGTCCTTACTTTTAAAGTCTGTAGATAGGTAGATAGGTTTGTCACATGAAAGGTATAAGGCCTGGTCACCAAAATGAGAAATAATATTTATTTAGGTTATAAAATGTCCACTCCTGAGGTGGAACAAATCCAAGCCTCAAACCAGCTTCAAAAGAATTAGAATGACCACTTCAATTTCCTACTAGAAATAAATGGGTCATGTCATTATAGCAGTCTGACCACCATCACAATAAAGGAATTTACGTATCTCCAAAGAACCATAGCAATTCCTACATTTAACCATGACATTAACAACTAGGAATTCATGGGCAGGTACAGGTCTATTGTAAATCTGTAAATGATGATGTGAAAAAGGCAAATACCTTCAACAGGGTTTCCATTCGTAATTACAGAATCACACAGAATCACAGAATCACAGAATGACCCGGGTTGGAAGGGACCTCAAGGATCATGAAGCTCCAACCCCCCTGCCTGGCAGGGCCTCCAAACTTCCATGCTTACTAGATTAGGTTGCCCAGGGCCCCATCCAACCCAGCTTTGAACACCTCCAAGGATGGGGCATCCACAACCTCCCTGGGCAGCCTGTTCCAGGACCTCACCACTCTCCTAGTAAAGAACTTCACCCTAACATCCAACCTAATTAAGCTGTAAGGCACATCAATGTCATGTCACATTATTTTGGAACAAAAAATTACTGTCTGTAACATGAAGCATACTGGTCTGCTCAGAAAAATTGAAAGTATTTCAAAATACAGGACTCAGTGGTTCATGATTAAGACTTCACAGACTTAGTTGATTAATATACAGAATTATTTAGACATGGAAACAATAAAGTATTTTTAGCTCTACTTTTGAATATGCAGAATCCAGAATTTGAGCTCATGCAAAAAGAGTTGCAATTTCTAAGCAACAGAGATAATCAAGTTATTGATCCATTTATTAGATGGGCATTCTGATATTTTTAAATGCTAGTAGTACATGTTTTTTCTAAAACAAACCCTCTGATTTGTTTTCAGATTAGATGAATGCGTTGCTCTTCTCTTGGTTTGGGGATCCCTGCACATCTCTTTCAGTTTTGTAGTGGGAAATTTCTTCTCTCTGAATATCTGTTTCTTTACGTTTTTTTTTTTTTTTGGTTTTTTTTTTTTTGTCTCTTTCCTTTTGCAGAGAGAGAGAGAAAGGAATTCAAGCTGTAACAAATCCAAATAATCTTACATACATTCTATACATAGCAACAAAGACGATGCATTAATGAATGATAAAAGAAGATGAAACCCCCACTATATTATGATGTTGTCTCACAGAATATTACTAATACTTGGCACTTACTTCATGTTCAAAGCAATTCAGAAACATTAAGTAATTAACCAACATACAACTTAATGCCTTTTCCCAAAACTGCTGAACACAAACAAGAAACTAGGAGAAAATCTTAAACCAGATTTAATCTGAGAATACAAGTAACTGCTACATTAATCTCATGTTTTTTGTTTGTTTGTTTGTTTGTTTTTCATCTAAAATTCTGCCAAACACATTTTAATTTTTATTTTTTTTAGGAATGTGAGACAAAAACTTGCAATTCTTACTTGATCAGGAGTGACACTGAACTTCCGGGTGGACCCACAAATCCTAACTGCCCATGATGGGGAGACAGTACAGACTGCTTTAAGTCTTGTACATAACATTTACCCTCTGAAATTCTGTTACCCACTGGCATCTGTTGAACAGCACAAAAAATGCTGTAACATACAGCACAAATGAAGAACACAACACCATAGAAATTTAGTTTTTACTATTTAAGGAAGCACAAAGGACAGAGGATTTTTTGATGCAAGAAGATTCATTGTTCTGAACAAAAATCAGAACTTCTGAGTAACACAGACCTTGTCTGGGGTCACAGATTTTTGGCTTTGATATTCTCTCTTTTTTTTTTTTTTTTTTTTCTTTTTTCTTTCTCCCACTGTGTCATGTTTTGAATTGACCACAACCCCTGTCTCTGTGGTGGAAAGACATTCCTCTGCTCACTCTTCCTGTCAAAAGATTTGCTCTTTCTTCCACATTTTAATTTTTTTTTTTCTTCTGCTCGTGTACCACCTTTTCTTGGGGAGGACAGTGACCTGAAAAGTGTTCTGACAGAGAGCCACTGATCCATTTACCTTAACAGTCTGACTATTTGAATTGAACAGCCACAGTAGAAGCACAGACCCCCATCTCTTCACACAGCTTCTGAACACCATGTGAATGCTGCATTAGAATTTTTTCCCTTCCTTGAACCCCAGTGTAAATGTGTAATAACCTCCCTAATAAAACAATCATTTGAATTTTATTTTCTCCACCTTAGAGTCTCAGCATGGTGAATATAGGGTTGGTACAGATTGAGATGAGACAAATGAAGTGTTAGTGGGTCATAGGAGAAAGGTAAATTTGGATCAGCTAGAAGGCAGGTGGGATCTGGCGCTTCAGACTGGATTGAAGAAAAAAAAAATAACAACAATGAAGTATGAAATATTAAATCATCTGAGGAAAATCAAGCAAAAACAATGGGAAATTTTGGCAGAAAATTATGAGTAAGACCAAGAAGATGAATTATGACACGTAAGTACTGGAAAGATAGTTTGCATCAGAAAAAGAGAGCTTTGTGACAAGAGCAATTGAGGAGATATTAAGATCACTTGAAGCAACAT
Organism: Coturnix japonica; assembly: GCF_054131305.1. Lineage (NCBI taxonomy): Eukaryota > Metazoa > Chordata > Aves > Galliformes > Phasianidae > Coturnix > Coturnix japonica. The sequence continues at coordinate 13,361,311 of NC_140664.1, read as the reverse complement.
CATGATAGGCATGGACTAAGAGCAGCATTCTTGAAGAGTGCTGAGTATTCATTACAAACCATTATACACCTCCAGGTGCCTTGTCCAGGCTCTGCCAGAGATCTGTAAACAACACCACTGTGAAGAGTAAGGGCAAAGTCAGCCCCACAGCAGGAAGGGGCTGAGAGAATTTTAGATTTGAAAGGATGACCTCCCCTCCATCATCTCCTTCCGTCCTCCCTGGTACGTTCAGCACTGCCTGTCTCTCTATATACTAACACTTTCCATGGAGCAGGGGTGGGGGGCAATGAGAAGAAGAAGGGGAGGCAGCAATGTTCATGCTGTCACCCCAGTGTGGGGCCCAGCCGCCAGCGTAGTCTCCTGCAGAGGTAGGAGCCATGAGGAGTCGGGCCGCTTGCACGTCCATCAGCACGGCTCTGTGCTCATGGAGCAGGGAGGGGAATATTGGATATCGTTTTGGTCAGGGCTGAATCTATAATTGAGAAGATGAGAGTTCATTACAGATTTTGGCCTTGGAGTGCTTGTCTTGGCAGGAGGCTTGGTGGAGTGTTAAAATCATTACTGAGTGGCCTAAATCTAAACAAACACCCACCTTTTCCATTTATTACCAGGATGAAATGACTTGCCTTGTAGAACTGAAATACCTATAGTTGTCAGCTTCTCATTTCCCAGTGGTGCGTAAAATTCCCTCTCCTGTGCCTGGCTTTCCCTCTGCTTTAGCTTTCCCTTATGTTATTCTACTGACAAGAATTAAGTATTAAATTACAAGTTATCTGTCGCAGAATGCAAACTTCACTTCACACCAGACAGAGGTCTGTTGTACAGTGCTAAGAGTTCCTGTTTCTTTGGTACAACGCCATAAAGCAAGAAAAATCTTGGGTCTTCTTGTTTGTTTGGTTGGGTTTTTTTAAGAAAAAAGTAGGTTGATTCTAACATGATAGTAGATGAAAATTGAGATGCATGCAACAAGAGAGCCATTTTTTTTTGTTATTATGAATGCATAGTGGGACAGAATCAGGCAGTGTTCATGCAGCTGTGTTTTTGTCACTGTAAGTAAACAAAGTGGTGGGATCATATGTGTGGAGGAACTACTGTATCTATTTTAGAGTTTGTTCTCATTTTTTCCTGAAGTCTATATCAACAAATGTTTTGGGCATTGTTACCCTTTTTGCAATTTATTCACACACAGTACAGCCATTAGCGTGCAAAAATCACACCGTTCTGTCTAAAAGAGAAATTTTTTTCTATTACAAAAGAGATAAAAATGATGTATTAGATTTTATATTCCTCTATTGAAGATCATAGCACGTGAAATATCTCTCTGTACATACCTGCCAATCTGAAAACAGATTGAATGGATCAGAAATAGAACTACTAAGTGGGAGACTTTGCCCCAAGTTTTATTTGTACATGTAGAAAAAATACATGTGAAAAAAGCCATGTAAAGCAAATCACTCAAAAGAGTGACTGGAAACAAATTTAAATGAGTAGTGTTTAAATAATTAACACCTGCCAAAGTAGGAACAGAGGCCTTATTGCTGATATTAAATCATATCCTTTAACGTCTGAAACAGATGACAGTAAGTAATTCCAAAACAGTCAAGACAGGAAACCAATTTTTAGTTCTTGGAAAGTTGAATTACTTTCAATAAAGTTGATAAAAAGCCTATTTTGATTTTGTTAATTCTACTATGGAAAGCTGGTTTTACATTAAACTTTTTTTCTAGTTTAATAAACTGTAACTGAGCATTTCTGAATCGTGATTTAAAGTATATTCATTATTCAGTAAACTAATGATGTATGATCCACCTGGTTGCTGCAGAGCCCTGTAAGTAAAAACTGAGGGTAGTATCTTGTTACCAAGAACAAATACTGGACTTGCCAAGTTTCCAGTCAGTAAATATAACTCACAATAGCTATGCCAGATACGCAAATAAGGATGTTCCCTAACAGAAGAAAAAAAATAGAGAGATACTAAGTAGTGGTTCCATCCCAAAATTCAAGTTCCATAAAAGAAACTTATTGCAGAGATTGGCAATTTTACCTGAATTAATACTGTGGCATAACAGTTTGGAGTAATGCCTAGATTTTTTTATTCTTAAAGAGTAAGTTAGTGAGTTAGAAAATGTGTGTGTGTTAAAATAACATTAATTTCAAAACCCATATGAGTAAAAGCAAAGCTACTCTGGCTGTCACCTTATTCCTAATTCACCTCTCTGCCTCTTGGTATTTCACCACATTTATACTGTATAGTTAGATCATAGGTTGCTTTTATTTGGATAGTCTCTTCTAATGAAAAATGTCAGATCATTTTAAACATTATTTTTTACCACCTGAATCTCCTACAGTCATAAAATGATGAGCACCGCTTCGAGTTTGGCCTGGGCATGCAAAGGGCTGTGCCCACCACATGACTGACCATCTGAACCTTGCAAGTGTGAAGCCTGGTCAAGACTTTCACTCCCCAGGCAGAAGGTATCTCTCTGCTATAAGGACAACCAGTTGCTGTCCAGAAGATAAAAGTTTCTAGAGTTGGAAATAGTGGGTTAATTCCACCAAGAAGCTAAAAACCATGATAAATCTTATGATGTCCTGTTTCAAAGACATAGAATCATAGAATGGCTTGTATTGAAAGGGATCTTAAGGACCATCAAGATCCAGCCCCCAATGCTTCTGTTCCTCAGTGTCTTGTCTAGTGTGAATGTAAAAAGACATCTTTTTGAAATGACACATCTTGAACACCTGACTAAATTCAGGAAAATCTGCCATCTCAGAAAATACAGTGTGTTCATGGAAACTTCTTTACACTGTAGATCAGGACTGGCAGTGCTGATAACTATAGAAAGACTTAAGTTGGACAAACAACTGGAAACTGGAGCAAATGGCAACACCAGTCCCCCAAACTGTGTATACATGCTTCTCCTGTAAGAAAAGGAAGAAAGAACTAAGATCATTTGAAAGAAATGTAGTTATATGGCCTAATGTAAGCCTGGCAGACATTCAGCTCCAGTAGCAATGGCTGTGTTATAAAAGTTAAAATAAAAGAGTACTTTGCAGATGAGGTAACTAAGTTACAGACAGATCAAGTTGTCACTTGTTCCTGCAGGATTTGAACCTACCGCCTCAGTTAAAACATCCTTTCTGTATGCCTCATTTCCAAAGCACAACAAAGAGTGCTCAAGTGGCGACGGCATTCTTGAATGAGAGCTACAGAAGGGGGTTCGGCTGGGAAGAGAGGGAATATTTCACCCCTTTGGTGGCCACAGCTGGAATAAACCCAAAATACTGAATGCACTGACATCAGACTCAACCTTCCTTTGATTTTACAGTGATCAGAGCTGAGGCCCTTCTTCCTATTTGCAAACAGCTGTGTAAGCTTTCTTTATAAAGAACTGTCCTTTATTTTCTTGCAAAATAATGAGATTTGATTTCTTACTACCTTTCCCTCTCTGTTTTTCCCTTTCTCTGATAACTTCTTTTAACAGCAGAGAAAGCAAGGGGAAAGCCTCAAAATCCTTTCTTTTGTATCTGAAGCAAATAGGCACAGAAACAAGACTTGGAGTTTTTGAGACAGACGGAATAAAAGCGGGCTCATTGCTTTTGCTTTTTCCCTACAGGAGATAAGTGTTCCCTGTAAAGCAAAGGCGCATTAAAGAACAAGTATCAAGTATCTTCAGAGACCAACTGAAAGTATGCATTGCTGAAGTTGTATCAACTTCTGTACTTACAGTGAGGCCTTTTCTACATTAGAAATTAAGTACTGGTAAAATCAATCAAGTTCACTTTATGTATGTACATTCCTCACCTCGTTGGTTTTTTGTTGTTGTTGTTGTTGTTGTTTTGGGGGGGGGGGGGGGAGGGTTGTGGGGGTTGTGTGTGTGTTTTTTATTTATTTATTTATTTATTTATTTTAATTAAGAAACCACTTCCAGTCTGTGGACCAGAAAATTATTTGGAGCTAAAATTAATAGCTTGAAACAAAAACAAAACAAAAAAGTATCCAGTTACAATGCCAGAAAAGGTTTTCCAGGTTTTTAGAGCAGTCATGTCCTGGTGCAGTCCCCAGGGTTGGCTGCTTGTTGCACTTCAAAAGAAGCAAGAGCCCTCCAGCAGATGAACAGGAGAACTCCCATCATGTTACACCCAAGCAGGAAGATGTATGCACACCCCCAGCTCTGTCAAGGCACAGTCTCCATGACATGCAGTGCGGTATTATTTTTAACTCTTCCTCCATTTTTAAAGATACAAGAGAAGTAAGGGTACTTGAATTGCTCATTATATTAAAAGTCTAAATGCAATGCTGTTACTTAGAAAATATACCGTAATCCAGCAAGGGTATTCTTTTAACAAATACTATTTTAATGGAATACATATATTAAAAATTAAGTCTATAAATTAACCTAGGAGCTGGATCTGAGTAGGTTATTGCTGGAGAAAAGCACCACATTTAACAGTATTTGTACAAAGAGAAACTGACAAGTCTTTGCCAGCACATATAATATTTTTATAATCAGTTATGTGCTAATGACAAGAATTGTAATAAAGCATTCGACATAGTACTTCCCAGCTTTCTTTGGTCAGGCACAAGTCTCCATGCTCATCTGATGCATCCCTGATGGCTGCATCTCACCAGTAAAATGATTCATAACTCCTGTTTGTATTTTCTATTCTATTTCTACTTTGGGTTTCTCTCTATTTATCTGTCTCTCTCTCTTGTCTAGAAACATGAGGTCAAAAACATGAGCTTATCAGTGAAGTGCCACTGATTTTCTTATAGATCCTTACTTTCTCTATTCCTGTTTTTTTCCTTGTATTTTTGTCTTTCTTTCAGAAAATATGTATTTTTACTCAAGTACTGTTCCCCTCAACTATGCAGGTCAACAGATTGGAGACTCCAGTTGTTTGCACTGAGTCCATCAGAAATACAAGGGTAGGTGCAGTGGCTTAGGCTGTTTAAAAGTCTTTTCTCTCCCTCAACTTCTGTGCAAACTGGATGATTCATTGTGTGTTACTCACAAACCACAGTTTGTTGATCTGTACTTTGACAGTGCCTTGTGTGATAACAAGCATTCAGTTAGAGAACAGTATTGCATGATGTGATGGCTCATTTAACACAAAAAACAATGAGCAGTTAATATCCTAAATTACAGTCGTCTAAAGCCACAAGCTGTATGTTGATCATCCACGTACTTCACTGCATACTTACCATCACTGAAAGCAGATAGTTCAGCTCAGCTCAGAAACAAAATACATACTGAGATATTTTACTTGTTTCAGTAGTTTTCTTCCCTGAAATAATAAATTCAGCTTTCCAGCAGAATGGCTTTCTAGAGCTCCTCTAAGGTGTTTTTTTTTTTAATCCTGTAAGTCAGTGGCTTTTCTGAAGAATACTCAATGATGGTAAAAAATAAAATGGCACAGAAAACCAAATAATAATGATGATAAGCTTTGACTGCTCACTATCCACAAAGACGTTTTATGTGTTGCCTTTATATGGATTACACTGACCTCAGGAACAGAAATTGAGAAAAAAAATCAGCAAGTATATTATTCTGAAAATAAAACAGAAGGAAAGCACTAGCTTACCCCAGAATACTATTTGCTCTGTCATAATATTTTACAGTGAAGGAGAAAATATAATAGCATCAGGCATGTTACCCACTGCTATGCTATAAAGTCAGTGGCTCTTCAGCCTTAGTTTCATTGTCCCTGTGGATGCAAAAAGAGATCTAATAGCAAAGAAACTGACACTGGGACAGTAGTACTTCCCAATGAGCCCTGTAGGTCAAAGAAAGTCAATGCTATTCATATTGATGTAAAAATGTTTAATGTGGTACATTATTTAGCAAATGATATGTTCTGGGAGCACATACAAGATACTGTATTTTAGTTCTGTGAAGAATGTAGACTTCAGCATCATTAACTAATCTGATTTATAATGAAAATTAATTATTATGGTCATTAGACTAAATGGCTTCTGTCATCTGCAAAGACATAATTAGTACAGAAAATTGTTTCATAGCTAAGGAACAATCAATCAACATAAGCTGAACATGAACATGCATTTTTTTTCCTCTCTATTCTCTCCCACAGCTAAAACTCAAACATAGAGAGGTGGACTGGTCTGCAAGGCAGCTCCTTCCTGCAGTGAATAATGTGCCAGGGCAGATAAATGGGAAGAACAAAAATGGGGTAGGCAGAGAGATGTAGCTTTCTGCCTTATTGCTGAATCCATCTCACATGGTCCCACAGTTGCTGCCACCTTAGTCAACATTAGCAACAGAGTGACAGACCAAAAAGTTCCCTCAGTTAATCTGCCTTGTGTATGTACAGAACATTGCATGAACTTACCTCTCTATTTCCAGCTTTGTTGTTATTTAGTGTAAGGATAACAGGTAATACAGAGTTCAAAAGTAAAGAAACACATTTCTCTCCCTATTTCTCCCGTTAGATTAAAAATACTTGAAAGGTCAAAGACAGATGCAGCACTAAAAGCATTTTTTTCCTAGTCTCCAGTAGTCTCTCAAATGCACAAAGTTAACATTAGTTAATTTGAATTTTCTATGTTGTTTTGTTTATGGCTCTTGCTTCAGAATACATTAAAAAAAAAAAAAAAAAAAAAAAAAGTGGAAACTTTCCAAACTTTCAAACTTTTCCAACAACAGATCAAAACTTGAATAATCATTTGAAAAACTCACAATTAACCAGTCTTTCAATTAAAGATTTCCAAGGACAATAAATCTTTATGCAGCAAACACTGCTGTAAAAAATACACCTCACACTGCAAAAAAGTAATACAGAATCAGCTGGGAGGAAGATAAAGGATCCTAGATAACTTTGAAATGCTTTGAGTACTCTTGTAAGAGTCAATATCTGAACTGCTTCAAAATTTGTCTATCCAAAAATTTTGTCTAATTTAAGGAAATCTAAACTCACTATGGCATTTTATCATAAACAGTTCAGCAAAACGTGGCTTAAATTTCAAAGTGGATACATACATGTTGTGTATTTTGTTTTTTTCTTAATAAACAAAATCAACTAAAATTTATATTGATATAAGCCATTCTTAGAACTCTTAAGATCTGCCTAGTAAGGGCTTTACAATAATATCAATATGTTGGTTTGAAAACAGTTAAATTGATGCAATTCTTCCTATGTTGAATGGCTTTAGAAAGAGGGGATGTTGAGAGGTTGTTCTGTGGGATAAGAGATTGCTTGTCTTAATCTGCCCCACTCTCCAATCTGTTCTTTAAATCCATTCCAGATGATCTGGAATATTCAGAACCATAAATGTATTGAGGCTGGAAATTTGGAAAGAGAAAGTATTGAAAACAGAAGATCTGATTTCCTTGAGGAAGAATACAGGAACTTCGGAGCTCTCGCCAAAGGGCCTATTCTGGGTTCTGTATTCAGCTTCCGGGAGGTCATTTGATATTTAAGCTGTTTTTTCCATCAGAAGATATGTCATTGTTCCTTGTATACTCTCACACCAACACGAACAATTAGCATTTTAAAGAAGGAATTGGCTCCACAGGGCATTCACTGTAGCACAGTCAACAGCATTTTCATTTTCATATCCATATGTGTCTAGTTTCAGTTTTTCTATTATCAGAGAGGTTTATTTTTTAACATTGAACACTGGGACCTATTTACACAGAATTTAGAGCAGATAAGCAAAATGCTTTACCTTAATATCTTCTTGAGAGAACTAAAAAGGTATACAAGTATTACTTACTTATTATTCTTGCTTTCTCAATGGGAAACAAATTTTCAGAGAAGTAGCAGTAATTGTTTAAGAGTTCAGTCTGGGAGACATGAACAACACCCCAGAGGTCAACTACAAAATGTCCAAACCCGGTGCAGGCCATTGTCAAATTCTGACAATTAATCTTTGCATCTTCTATAAGACTACAAAATGCCATTTGCCTGCATGGCAATTTTCATGACTGGAAAGTCATGAGTAAGCCCAAAGAGTAAAAATGAGTCACTCAACATTCTCTGCCAGAGGGGTCTTCAGTGGTCTTGGTGATCTTCAAAAAATCCCATGTATGGCACTAGGTGACATCAGATTTTCAGTGAAACGCGATGTTAGTGAGTGATTGGCAATGGTATCTTGTAAGTTAATGTTAATCGGCAAAGGAAAGAAAGAGTTCCAGATTATTTTAAAGAAAAATTAATCTATATGTTTTGGGCTACTTTTGCCTGTAGATGTCAAAATTTGTTCTAATAGCACTGGGTTCTTCTATTGACTGAAATGTTTTGCATATTACAGTATAAATTATCGCTTAGAGCTAATAATATTGAAGAGGTGGGTATGTGGCCAAGACGAATGTGCCATGTGGCAGAGGACAAGGTTGTCTATTTGAAGAATGATGGCAGACAAGAAGTTGTCATCTAATTCCAGTGCGTGCTGTGCTCAAAATCTCTGAAGGGGGAAATAGGCTAAAAAAATATTCGTACAGTTTCTCTCTTTCCAAGGCTGCAGAGCTCTTAGGTACATAGATTCTCCAAACCTGTCATGTTTTCCACTCCTTATGCTGTTTTTATGGATTCATGTACTAGGAGAGAAAGTTTTTATATATCCAATAAAAAATGTGAGTGTGTAGGTATATAAATATGTAGAGTAGCTTATATCAATTTTCAAGCTGTACAAACTATGAAGAAGAGAAAGAAAAAGCAGTAAGGGAATTGTTTGAATTGTTTTATGAAACTTCCTCTATAGTTGCATACAATTAGCAGTAGCTGAACAATATAATGCATTGGAATGTGGACTGAAAGTCAGTATTTCCCTGATAGAGGTGCAACTACTCCTTCTTTTGCCTTCAAAATCTCTAGGAGGGATTCTGAATTACAGAAAATACAAAATCAACAATCCTGCAGATGACTGAGACAAAATTCAGACAAATTTGCACTGAATAGAACAGCAGATGCATGACACTTCCATTAGTCTTGAAGACTGAAGCGCATAACAATAAAAATGACACATTTCTGTTGTAAAAGGAGAGGAAGGATCCTATGGTTTCCATTTGGTCTGACCAGAAATGGGCATTTTCAACACAACTTCCCTTTATGACTCATTTACAGCATGGCTCACAATGCCTTGTTCATTTATTTACTTTTGTGCAGATCCAATAAAAGCAGTCAGAAGAACTGCATTTGAAGATAGGTGGCAAAGCTCTGAGAAAGGAATTAATCTGGATTTCAGAACATTTCCTGCTGCTGTCAATGAGCAGAATAGACCAGGTTTGAGGCTGGGGTCTCAGGATGAGCTGGCAGAACTGTAATTTGGGCAGCTACTTCCTTCTATTTGCCAACTGAGCAAATTTCATACAGAAATCTTGGAGAGGCAATAAACATCAAACGTTGCAAATTCTGTTCTACAGAACAAAATTCAGCATCCAACATTTTTAATGCTCAGATAGGTACTGCGTCTGCTTGCCAATTCCAGAGTGGAACCACACTTTAAATATTCTGCAGACTGTAGTTAAGTGCTGTAGTATGTTAAACTTTCCAGTCTTATGTATTTCAATTGATTCTTTGTTCTCCTTGTTCAGAACAGGTTAATGAAGCTAAAGGGAAGGAGGGAAGGATTGGTCGTTCAATCAAATTGCAACATATGGAAAATCCAACATTTCAGTGAATTCTAGGAGTAAGCTTACACACTTACTCTTGTGAGACTGGCATTAACAGTCATTTATTCTCCTGTTCCTTTCTTAATTCAAGGATCTGAAAGTACACTAAAGACATGAATTAAGTGCCACATCAGTTGCCTGAAGAAGATACGGTCATTACTTTTATGCTTTTTCCAAAAGGAGCAACTAGTACAAATAGAGGTTAAATGACTTACCTAAGATCACAGTAGAGTCAGTAAGGACTATACTCACATCCCTGGAATTCCAGTCCCATCTATGAAATCCTGATCCTACACTCCCTCCCTTTGCCATGAAAAAGGGAAAAGAGGTAGGAAAGTTACTGAAACTGAATCCTGCTGAATTTCAGGATTCTTATGTTAGAAAGTCTCAGTTGATGTTCACACAAAGAGACAGGAAATCAAAATACTTCCTTTTTCAGTTCAACTATTACAAAGTTTCCCAGTTCCACACACATAAAAAGTGCATTTTGAGCAGAAGCACTTAAAGGGATAACATAAAAGTCAGGAAGCAAAAACCAGAACCTCAAAGTCGCAGTAATTATCTCCATATGTGTAGCTGATAATTAGCTATGTTTTTTTCTTCTTTAATAAAGAAAATGGAGAGAACAGAGTGGATGCTACTTGAATGAATAAGCTATGTAATTGTTATGGCCACTTAATCACAATGTCAGGGCACATCTCTTAACGGAGACCACATATTCATATATACTACATGCAGATTTTCCTCACTGTGCCACTTCTCAGTTTCCAGAGCTTCATAAAGGTGAGAAGTATTTAAAAAAAAAACCAACCCTGCTCCATGAGTGCATCAGAGGGAAAATTACTTGTAAATGTCAAGAAGGGATGATAAGAAAAGAGTAGGCAGGCAGAGAGGAGTAAGCTGCTCTCTGCAAGCATTTGCAAGCTAGTTTGTCCAAAACATGATCGACAGGTCATTATTTGTCATGGCAGATTCTTTTAACCAGCAGTATGCAAAACAAAAGCCTAAGGGCTGGCAGCAGTGCCAGAGGAATCCCTGTAACTTTCTCTAAAAAAAAAAAAAAAAAGTAAAATTAATCATTTTCATACTTACTTATACCTCCAAAATAGCCAATGCCAGTGTCTGAAAAGGTTAAAAAAACATAAACAACACGCTAGGAAATGACTGTAAAATATGTCAGTAGGTACCTACTGTAATTAGTACTCTTACACGTTGCCTCTAATTGGATGGACTTCATTTGCAAGAAAAGTATTCTCATTATCCCAGCTCTACCACTGCTGCCTAATCCCATGCTTTCCTCTCCACATATACCTGCACAATACCTCAACCACCACCACTGTTCACACACTCCATAATATAGCAGTTACTCCAGGTTCAGCTGTAAATAATGCATGCCCACGCCTGTCATTTAAATCCTCTTAAGTTAGAAGTTATTTCCAGTCATAAAATCACAGAAATTAGAGGCAGAAAATACCTATTAGGTCATGCAGACCAAAGCCTCGTGCCAATGCAGGATTGTTCCCTCCAGTAACCTTTATACTGCATTGTCCAGTCTAGTTTTAAAAGTCTGTGGGGACCTCTCTAAATGTCTCCAAAGCAATGTTTCTACTGCTTCCCTAAGAAGGATTTTCCACAGGCTGAGGACCGTGCTTCACAAGTGAGTCATGCTTATTTCAAAGCCTTAGTCCTGGTAAAGCTCGACAACTTTGGTTTGTGTCTTTAGTGCCCGTGTTGCTCTGTCTGAGCCACGTCCTCTGTTAGCACTATAGTTCAGTGAAATTAATTTACGAGTAATTAAGTATAGGCAGACTGGTAACGTTTGAAATGGTTGCATTGCTTTGGGGTGCCACAAAACCACATGTGCTTCATTTGGTAATCTCCACCAAATATATCCTTACTCATACAAATTCTACCTGCTACAGAAGAAGAGGTTGAGAGTACTGAAACATGTGCATCGTGTCACAAGGGAAAGAATTTGACAAGAGTTGGAGAAAAGGATGGTGGGTTGAGAACTGAGTCATTCATTGTCTGGGACAGAAAATTTTAGGAGGAAAAGAGTAACAAACTTTCTGGAGAAGTTTCTGATATTTCAAGTACTGGCTGATGTTTAGACAAGAAAAGTATAGGAGCCGTCTTGTACTAAATATGTGAACACCTTCTGACTAATTTTCTGGGGGTGCATTTTGATGGCAGCTGAAGCTAGCTGAGGTGTGTGTGAAGTGCTTAGTCAGCTGTCTGGTGGCAAAGAAGATGCTTAAAAAAATAAATAATTTTAATCTGGATCTGCACTGCAACCTGCTTGCCTACTCTGCCATAGGAGTGCTTGTGTCATGCAAGGGATGAGATGAGAAAGCGGCGCTGGAGAAGGAGACAAAAATCACTTTTCAGCAGAACCCATATTCTGACTTAGGCCCAGTCACCATGAAGCTACTTTCAAACACTGCTGTCTCATCCAAAATTTTCTCAGCGAATGTGGAGTTCACTATTTTTAATTCATATAGATATGATTCTATTTTAAATAAAAAATTGTTTTGGATGTTGCTCAGAATTAGCTGAACTTCAAAGTCTGCAACAAGCACAATCTGTGATATATCCAACCTAATTAGCCCTTAGAAATATCAACCATGAAGCCAGATAGCCTTGCCCAGAATGCAGTATTGTGTTCACAGAGTTTGTACTCCATATTCAGCTGTTGGAAGCAAATAAGAACTTACAAATGAGAAAAAAATGACAGCATGTTTTCCAGTGAAAAGCTGTGCAAAAACAGCTAACTAGCAATCAAGAAGAGATACACCAGGTGAACATCCAGCTACCCAGAAGCACCCAGACTGTCCCTAAGGCAGTCTCACCACCCACTCTCTTTCAGAGCCAATGCTGTCTCTGGATGTTTGTTTTTGTAGAAAGCAACAGTCCTCAGCAGAAACACACAGAGAAATTACTTTCTAAATAGAGTGCCATGGAAGAGAATTTAATAGAGAAGGATATGTCTGTGCATGCATGCATGTACACTTTGAGAGAACAGAGAGCATGAAGTGATTATGTGACAGGTGGTCACTCACCTCAAAGATGCTTGTATGGGATGGGTGAGCTGTCAGCACTCCCACTGCCCTCAGCCACTGTCCCAGACCAAACACACACAAACGTAAAATGACATTAGACTTCTTAACAGCATTACCTCTCAGTTTATATTCCATAAAATTGCCTATGGACAGAATCACAGAATTTTGTAAGGGATCCCCAGAGAACACAGAGTCCAACCATTCTGCTAAAGCAGGTTCCCTACAATAGGCCACACAGACAGGCATCCTGCTGGTTCTTGATTATCTAAATAGAAGGCAACTCCACAAACTCTCTGGGTGGACTGTTCCAGTGCTCTGCCACCGTTACCAATAAGAAAGTTATTCCACATGTTAGTATAGAACTTCCTATGTTAAAGTTTTAGGCCATTTCTCCTTGTTCTATCACTACACACCACTGAGAATGGCATGGCCTCATGCTTTTGCCTCACACCTCTTTTTAGATATTTATAAACATTTACCAGATCCCCTCTCAGTCTTCTTTTCCCCATACTGAAAAATCCCTGTTTACTCAGTCTTTCCTCATGCAGGAGAAACTCCAGGACTTTAATCATTTTAGAGATCTCTCATGGTGATGCACCGAGCTTAAGTTTGGAAGAAGTGGTGTTTTAAGCAACTAGTCCTCATGGCCCCCCTTAACTTCTAACACTCTAGCCCATGGGATAACTCCAAGTAGGTCTCTGAAGAAGTCAAAATTGGCTCTCCTGAGAAAGAGAAAATGCCAAATTCATCAAAGAGAACACGATTCTGAATAGTCCTCAATAGGCAGTGTGTAATGATGCAAAATGTGATGAGAAATAACATTTAAGGACTAAATGATTCCTTCTCAGAACCTGCTGGGGATAGAATCATAGAATCATAGAATCATAGAATCACTCAGGTTGGAAAAGACCTTAGTGATCATCAAGTCCAATCGTGACCTAAACATGCAACCCTAACAATTAAATCATGTCCCTGAGCACCACATCCAAATGATTTTTAAACACATCCAGGGATGGTGACTCAACTACCTCCCTGGGGAGCTTATTCCAGTGCTTAACAACCCTTTCCATAAAGAAATGTTTCCTAATGTCCAACCTAAACGTACCCTGATGCAACTTAAGGCCATAAAGTGTTCTTCCATCCCATGTTCTTCTACAGAAGCATTCACATCATCTCCTCTAATACAGTTCTTGTTCCACTTTACCTGAACATCCAACAGTGTTATGCTGTCCAACTATAAAGACGTAAATAAGTAAATAAAATATAAGGTAGCATACTTAGAACAAGTGCCAATGCACTTTAGCTACTCCACTGATGGCTCCATTTCCCCCTACGTGCTCAGAGCATGCAGTCTGAAAGAAAGAAGCTGCAGATTATTCGTAGGTTATAGAGATCACTGTGCCAAATAGATATACAGGCTTCAATATTGGCTCAGACTGATGTATTCAGATGTTGAGGTGGTAATGAGAGCAAAATAAGAGCAGCAGAGCAACATAGCAACATGATGACTGGTTTTGCTACAGGTAAAGAGAAGATGGAGAGAGGTAAAGTGAAAATGATCTCCTCTCTGGTGACAGCTATGGGGACCCCAGGGAACAGTATGGATCTGTGTCAGAAGAGGATTGGGTGGGGTTGGAGGAAAAGATTCTCCACAAGTGGATGTACAGGCACTGGAATATGTTTGCCAGGGTACTGATTACAGCACTGAGCGTGCCAGAGTTTCAAGGAGCATTTGAACAACTCTCATACATATGATTAGAACTTTGTGTGATCCTTTATGGAACCAGGAGTTGTCTTTGTGGGTCCCTTCCAGCTAGGGCTATTCTGTGTAACTCTATGAACACATCTGGCTCTGAATTTCTGCTGGATTTTCTCCCTGTAGAAACAAACCACTTTAATGATGGTTGGTACTGCAGAAGCTAACACACCCCTCAGTATCAACAATACAAGAAGTCTGGAGGAGAAGACAGCAGAATACTTATACTGGAAAACAACCTCCAAACCATGCATGGGTTCAGTAGCATCAACTGCATCTTTCTAAGCCTTTATGTTCATTCACAAGAAGCTTTTCCATCAAAACTTTGAGATCTGCATGCAATATCACAAAGGCAGAAGCTCCATATAACATTGTCATGAGATCTTCCACCATCAACCAGCCTGTCTAAGGCAATGCATGTCAGAGACATTTAAGAAGTCATTAAGCAAAATGCAATTCCATCTGCCTCACATGAGGCATTCATGCCTGCTCCACCGCATTGCTGGCCAACAATTGATTGAGCAGTGAAGGAAATACTTTATGGGTGACACTCTATGGCAAAAACACTGAAAGAGAAGATGAAGTGGCTGGGTCTTCTTTACACTCTCTTGCTGAGCATATAAAGGAGATAGCAATTACTTGAAAGCTTCCTACTCACAGGTCTTTTCCTCCTAGACTTTAATAAAGTTATGGTTTATTCAGCCTTCTCTCTGGTTAATGGGAATAAAACTGATGGATCAAAATCTCCCCTAGGAATACACATACAGAAATAAGGTCTCAAAGATACACTCAGTGTAGCCACCCATGCTCTGACTGGCAGCTGCACAAAAAACATAATTTCTTGAATACAAAATAGTAAGTAACACCATATTTCTTAACTCATGTCCCACCACAGTTTCATTTCAGCACAGCGAAACCTCATTAATTCGCACTTCGCTTATCCGCACACCTTATAATTCACACGTAAAAACAGCAGTCAGCAAAGATTTAACAACAATGTACTTTATTGAGGTCTCATATTGCTGAGATTTCATTATTCCTACAAAATACGCTACCGTTCATTCACTAGCGCAGTAAGATTTCAACATCACCATAAATATCTCTAACTAGAGATAGGTTCACACTAGTAACATTTGGCTCTGAAATCTGGGTCTAGGAAATGCCAAAGTTTGAAGCTGGAAGAAAAATAGTTGTGAGGAAAGGAAAAATGAAACTAGATTGTGATCACAGCTTGTGGTGTTTTCTGTTTTCGTTATATTTCCTTGCCTTTTTAAAGCTTTATTATTTATTTAATTATTTATTTGTTAGGTTACAGACTAAGAAATGGATTCTCAAACTTATTCAGTCAAGATTTTATCACAAAGTACAAAGGAGGCTTTAACACACTTTTGTACTTCTTCAGACCTGGAAAAATCTTCACAAGTCCTAGACAAAAGCTCTTTAATGGTCCCGATACTGTTTACAGATACTTTTATGGCCATTGCTGACTGAATCCAAGCAGGCTTTCCCTGGTCCCTGGCACTTACTGATGGTAATTGAATCAATGAGGAATTGAATGAGAACTCTTATCTTGCAGAGAAATTTTATGACAGGCAAACACATGGTGGGCAGGAGCTGTACAGCTGCTTCATCCAAGGCCCAGCTTAGCAGAACAAGTTGCACAGGTATACAACCCAGTTTGTCTGACAGGATCACAGAGCTAGGTTCTTGGAGTCTGAGTAAAGTTTAAGCATATAACTTAAAGAGTCTGAAAACACTGTAAGAACAAAGATAATTAAGCATATTCTGGTCATCACTGTTGGTATTTGGAGGATCCAAAGAGGGTTTAAGATATGGCTGTCTCTCTTTTCTACACAATGGAAAATGCCAGTGACCTGTGTATTGGTACTGATGGTTGTTTCTTAAAACTTCATTTACCAAGGCTAAAGGAGGCTGTATTTTCACCAAGACTCAGCTTTCAGCTTTTTAAGGCTGATCCTCTCTTCTTGCTCTGCTTTTAAGCACAAATACGCATCAGCATAACAATTCCAGCCTGGGGGATGCCACTGCAAAAGAAGAAGCAATGTGGTCAGAGGCTGTCCTGATATATTCCTCCTTGCCTTCACTTTGCTACCTCTGCCAAAATCAAGGAGCTCCAACTGCCTTTTTCCATTCCCTGCACCTCCCAGACCTCTACTCTCCCACCCTCCCCCCCACCCTCCCACACTCATTATAATATATGCCTCTGTCCTTTACTGTTTCTTTGCCTGATAGAAGTCTATTGAGCAACTGCTTTTGGTAAAATATGAATCTAATGAATGCCTAAAGGCCAAGAGGTATCTTTTCAGAGGGCATGAGTGACTGCATCATTCAAACAATGATTTGTAATACAATTAGTCTTGCAGTTTTGTCCCAGCTGCCACATTTATTCCTATGTACTTCTTCTTTCAAGTGCAGCAGTAGCCATTTTCATGCTGTTAACTTGTAGCAGAAACTACTGGATTCTCTAATATTGCAATATGCTGTTTGTTGCTAATTTCAACGCAAAGGATAAGCCCTCACTAGGAGCAATGGGTGTATCTTTTCATGGACAATATAGTAAAACAGTTTCACCATTTTACAAGAATTAACATTTAAATCTCACAACAATTTTCTATGTCAAGAATACTCTTAAACTTCTTCTGCAGCCGTTGCTCCACATCTCCTGCTCATCTTTCTCACCATTCCCTCTCTGTATCAGGATTGCAAGCTATCTGATTCCTAATGTAAATTTCCAGTGCACATTTTAAGTCATGTATTTGTCATGGCTACATGAAAGCATTTTAGAATCACAGATTCTAACTCCTTGCTTTGACACCTGAAATGTACAGGAATGTGAGAATAAAATATGCTGTCAGACCTAGGTTTACATCATCAAATGCAGTGATGCAGAACAGCGGTGGGTACTCGGTTTTGCAAGAAGACTAAATTCCTAGCACACGAAGAGATGTTAGTTCCCACAACATGTGAATTATCCTCCGTGTTCTTCTTTTTGCTGTCTTCTTGCTCTGTTTCTTGCATCTGAGGATAACCTTCACATCCACATAAATTTCCAGTCTTCCCTGAGCATGCTAAACCTTAGTCCTGAGAATCACAGAATAATAGAATCACAGAATTGTAGGCGTTGGAAGGGACCTCCAGAGATCATCAAGTCCAACCCCTCTGCCAGAGCAGGTTCCCTACAGCAGGTCACACAGGTAGGCATCCAGGTGGGTCTTGAATATCTCCAGAGAAGAAGACTCCACCAACACCTGGGCAGCCTCTTCCAGTGCTCCGTCACCCTCACCATAAAGAAGTTCTTGCTCACATTCATGTGGAACTTCCTATGCTCCAGTTTCTGGCCGTTTCCCCTTGTCCTGTCTCCACACACTGCTGAAAAGAGTCTGGCCTCGCCACTTTGCCCCCCACACCTCAGATATTTTCAGACCTGGATCAGGTCCCCTCTCAGTCTTTAGTCACTTAGCCTTTCTTCATAGGGGAGATGCTCCAGGCCCTTCACCATCTTTGTGACCCTCTGCTGGACTCTTTCCAAGAGATCCTGTCTTTCTTGTACTGGGGAGCGCAGAACCAGACACAGTACTCCAGATTAGACCTTACCAGGGCAAAGTAGAGGGGGAAGATCACCTCCCTCAACCTGCTGAAGACGCTCTTTTTAATGCACCCCAGAGTGCCATTGGCCTTTTTGGCCACGAGTGCATACTGCTGGTTCATGGCCATCCTGTCATCCACCAGGACAGACAGAAATATCCCAGGTAAGTAAGTTGCAAAGTCCAGTTTTACTTTTATAAAAAGTATTACTACTTGCCCATAATCAGCTTACTGCCTATTCAAGCAATTAACTTATTTTTCTCAACTTTTACTAGTAAGGTCTCACAGCCATGATTGCATCTGTCAGGAGCAGCATGACTTGAAAAATCTTTCATAATGACATTTTGCATCAGTGTAGTAACACAATGTGGAAAGAGAGTTTTGTCATAGAAAGGATGGTGTGTGTCCTCCCAGACGTGATTAATTTCTGTCCTTTGGGCAGAGCTTCACCAGAGGCAGTAGCTCAAGATGAGAGTCTGAGGTGATTGCTCAGCTACAGTCATTAGCTCTTTGCATTTCTCTCACTACAAATGCTGCTCAAAACCCTACAACAATGCAATTTGTGCTTCAAATTCTGTAATCCTCACTTTTTTAATAAGAAAATGAGATACAAGAAGTCCCACCTCAGTCATAATAGAACCAATCAGTAAACTGGAGCTCATTTTGGCAAAACACATGTGCTTCTAGAAGAAAAAGTTGAGTAAGCATACAGTTGCACCACCTGTAGCTAAGATTGCCTGGATTACTCTTCCTTTTATAAATTCTTGAAAGTGACAAATATGATGTTTTACAAGAAAAGACAAGTTCTTCCAATTGGGAGATCAAATCACTGGGGGAAAAGGAAAGGAAAGGAAAGGAAAGGAAAGGAAAGGAAAGGAAAGGAAAGGAAAGGAAAGGAAAGGAAAGGAAAGGAAAGGAAAGGAAAGGAAAGGAAAGGAAAGGAAAGGAAAGGAAAGGAAAGGAAAGGAAAGGAAAGGAAAGGAAAGGAAAGGAAAGGAAAGGAAAGGAAAGGAAAGGAAAGGAAAGGAAAGGAAAGGAAAGGAAAGGAAAGGAAAGGAAAGGAAAGGAAAGAAAAGAAAAGAAAAGAAAAGAAAAGAAAAGAAAAGAAAAGAAAAGAAAAGAAAAGAAAAGAAAAGAAAAGAAAAGAAAAGAAAAGAAAAGAAAAGAAAAGAAAAGAAAAGAAAAGAAAAGAAAAAAGGAAAAGAAAAGGAGAAAGTTTTAAAATGCCAGTAAAGAGTTGCGAGGCAAGATTTTAGCTTTTCAGCACATTGTTCTTCCCTTTAGATCTTTAATATTTCACAGTTATAATAGTAATAATGACATCCAGATTAGGTTATTCCTGACACTTAATGACTGTCTGGGTTAAAGATTCTGTTTAACTTGGGAACTTCATTTATGCCTCCCAGTCACTGAGGTTCAAAGACACACTGTGTAGTCCAGCCACCTCAGCTGAGAGCTGGAGATCTTCCCAAGGGAAAAAATCAGTCTCCCTGTGTAGAAAAGGGACTGTTTTACATAGCCTCCAGTGGACTACAGGGCACTGTGGGAAGAGCAATAGATGAAAGGCAGAAAACCCATTCCCTGCTGGTTTTCTGTCTCCACCAGCCTGTTTCTGTACAAGATTTCCAGACAGAAATATGTGACCATGTGCCATGACATTGCTGCATATCATGGGTTAAAGAATATCCAAGAAAATGTCACATAAGCATCCAATATTCCCAAATTCTTCCCAGACAAGATTTCTGTGCTGGGAAGTAGAAGGAAAAGGCAGAATCAAAGATCCATGGCTGTTTGGCTGTTTGTATGCCCGATAAGGCCATCAGTAAAAGAAACATTCAGCAATGGTTGTTCTTTTCTATCCTTCTTGTTATTAAAGCCTAAGTACTGCATCTGTTAGAAATGTATACCAAACAGACTCAAAATTAAGTCAGTACCAAGATTTTTCCTGATTTAATTTCTGCATCACATGTTCAGAAAATCTAACAGCACAGAAGAAGTTTTCATCCTTCTCTGTGTTCCCCATAAAGTGAAAGAATGTCCATGTAGCTGCTTTTGGTATACAGGTGGAGAGGTGAACTTTCGTCAGCCAAGTATAGAGAGGATGTTTTAAATCTCTTGGAGTATCTCGGAGGAGCTGGAGAGCCTCTAAATTAAAGGCTACAGGTGTTTTGTACCAGGCATGCCTATTTAGAGACTTTGCCCTAATGTTCATTTTATAACGTTCCCCTCTAGGCTCTTTTTCTCCCTCATATTATTTTACTGCAGTACCAATTAGCTGAAACAACCATATGAACCCTTCACCCTGCTGTGAATATTAAAGAATGTGGGGGAATGAAATAGAGAGCACTACCAGAGAAATAAAGTGGATTTTATTCACTAGAATTAAAGGATGGTAGAAGTCTTTTTGGTTTGTCCTGATTAACTTGCATTTCAGTGGGACTGGGAAAGCCCATTCAGCTAGAGCTGTAAATGTATACACTCGTGTATTTGTTAAGTCACCTCATTATGTATACAGCTCCTAACACATCAGGACTTTTACTCACTGGCACTCTCAAGCTCCATGAAATAAAGAACAATAACAACAAAAACAAAAAAAAGTCTTCTTGTCTTCTAGGAAATATTTTACTATGTTTTGTGTCATCATCCACCTGAAAGCCTTCGAACAATTAAACAATGAAAAATGAATCCGACTTGAAATAACAGTGTGATAAAGTCACAAGTTCTCCAAGAAAAGTGTGTAGCATTACTCATATCCTCCAGAAATTAAAAAAAAAAAACAACAAAAAAACAAAGATTAAACTGTCCTGAATGAAGTGAGGAGGGTCAGGTTCAATCTTCTACCTGAGTCTTTGTAAGCTCTTGAGGATATCACATAGCCTCCATTTTGCCAGGCAATTTATAAAGTGCTGAGGGCATCACATCACCTGTCCCATGAATAGAGATTTTCATCCAATGCTACAGTACTACACAGATGCAGATGCCTTCAAGATTCTTCCCATTCACCTTCTGCTGTAAAACTCATCTCCTGACTGAGCATCTTCTTACTCCTCAATCTACTTGACTGTTCCCAGTCAAGACAAGACTTCTTCCTTCAGAACTGCCACAGAACAATTTAGAAAGGGATCTTTTTCTTTCTATAAGTAGACCATACCTTAGCCCTGCTAGCACTGGACAAGTCTGAGCTGACACCAGCTTTGAGTTAGACAGTGATCTTTGAAGTCATTCTACATCTTCACAGAATGAATGGGAGCAGCAGTCTCACTGGACATCAATGGATCTATCAGATGTGCTTCCTGCAGTAGATGCTATGGCAACTCATAAATTGTTAACTTTTAAAGTGTTAACTTTAGCTCCTTAATTGCACAGGCATTCAAATATGTTCCTCTTTAAGCAGCAGCAACTAGTGATGAATAATAGAAACAATCAGGCATTATTCTCTTATTTTGTAGTAGATGGATTCCAACTACTAAAACCAGGGTATAATCGAAAACCTCCCATTTTGGATACAGTGGTTTATTAAATGTCATCATTTTTTGCCACATCTGGGACACTGATTTGCAACATGCTTGTGCTCCTGATAATATAAAACCAGAGAGAAGTTAAAAAGCTTCCTCCCCTGCAAACTAGAAAAGAACAGTTTCCAGCAATCCCGCTTTTTCCCCAGAGAGAAAAAGCCCACCCTGTAATGATCGTAGAAAGTCTTATATAAATGGTTTTAAAACAATGGGAAGGAGAAAAAGGGAGTGAGAAAGGGACATTTAAGTGTTCCAAAACTTTGAACAGATTTGTTCTTCTCATGTTGAGGCACACTGTGCAGCATTAGGTCACATGCTGCTAATATCATGTTGATTTATGGTCTGTATAAATGGAAATAAATGGTATTTTCTGTTACCCAGAGAATAATAGATGGCCCAGGAATGAACACAACACCACATTCACACAAAAGGCTCCACTCATGTCATGAGCAAGGAGTGCACAACTTCGTAAGGACCCTCTTTGCCATTCCTACTGAAAATCTTTAGTACCCGCTGATTTTAATGAGTAAGATTGGGCATTTAGGACAGCATTTTCCAAAGCATCTGGACAATCTAGGATCAAAAGCTGTGGCATAACAAATGAGGGAAAAGTTGGGTGAATTTCTCCCTTGAATGAGAAGCTGGGGACTCATCAGACCTCTCCACAAATTTCAACAACCACACAAGTTGATCAGATTCCTCTGCATCATTTCCTCCATTTCTTTCCTTCCCCAGAAGTAAACTCAAGGCTTTTTCTCCCTACTTTCTTCCTAGCCTGAGTGACTTGAGCTCCCTCTGGAGAAAAGCAAGGTCTCCTCCAAGGAGCAGTGTGGGCACTCAGAAATTGTACAGCTAAACCTCTAAGTTGATGAAACCCCCATGCCGCTTTTGAAGATGTGGATATGGATGCACTAAATCACTCTGAAATGTTCTGAAAACTTATCCACCATGCCTAACTTTTATAAGTTAAGCTCCAGTTTGGCCTGTGATTACAGGCATCCAAGCAAAAACCATGAGTTACTTTGGGTTAATAACTCATTATCAAAGCTAATAGGTTTTTCTTTACAACCAGGGAGGGTAAGTTTGTGCAACCAGCCAGTTACCATCTCTCAGCTGATGAGCAATACCCTGGTAAGATGTGGAAACCTTGTTGCTTTTGAACATCTGCCCACACACTCTGCCATTATAATGGGGCCTAATAGTGCTCCAAATAGCTTAGGTTCCAAAACAATCTCAAACAAAACTTCTCCTTTAATAGACTTACAGCACTGCCAAAACATTCACATTTCAGGCTGAAAGACTGAGTATTTAACCTCAGGACACAGATGATTTTCTGTTATTGTTGCTGTTGGCTGAGAAAGGAAGGTTAAATAAGTTTGAGACAATTTCATTTTTGATTCTGTATAAATATAGTCATGTCCATAGTGTTTTCTATTTCTCTGGTTAGATTATTAAAACCTTGCCATTAATGTGCGTGAAATTCTGTATTATAGTTAAAGGAACAGCTGGTAAAGCCACATATTATTAAGGTTGACTGAGTCACATATTAAGATTTTGCAGCTTTATGGACAAATTTTCATTATAGCAGCATTAATATATACATTTTTGCTTCCTGAAATCCTTGTGTTTTGTTTGCTTTTTATGTATTTGTCCATGTGTGTGTTCTGAACATATAATTAATTCACAAATTCATTAATGGAACATTGAAATTATTGGATCTACTGATACTTTCTTGAACAGATGCTATTACATACCATGTTCACTCACTGATGACAATTATCTAACAGTTCAGCTGAGTCCAACAGCGACTGGTATGCCACCCCTGTATAACATTATTTTTTTTACTTGACCACTACATCGCTTTTGGAGTAACTACAAAGGCTCTAAGAAGATAAGAAGATAAAATTTAAATAGCCATTAACCTGTCATGTCCAGTATCTTACAGAGGCTGGTGCCTAATACTCAAGAGGAAGGTGAAAACTGTCAGCAGTGTAACTGGTTTCTTGGGCTTTGCAGCATAGTGAGGAGAGACTCTTCATTCATTCTATGCTTCTTATCTTCAGAAGATGACAAAGCCAGCAGAAGGAATTAATATAAAATACTTATCTTATTTCACTCTCATCTTCTGCATTCTGTATTCTGCTGTTTCAGAAGCAGCACCGAAAAATACCCATTACTTGTAGTTCAACTAGAATTCTAGTACAAATTCCTTCAAAAGAGAAATTTCTTTATTTCCACTAGCATGGATCTGCCTGAACTTAAGCCATTACCAACAGGGTCAGATCCTTCATTGCCTGTGACTTCAATTATCATGACTCAAAAGGCAGAGAAGATAAAGTCATGCAGGAACATATGAACACTTTCTCTTCAGTTGCCACAGCTAAATTTTACAAGAATCTAGAATCACAGATGATAGTGACACAAAACCACTCATAGTAAAGAAATAAAATTTATGTCTACTTTCCTACAGATACCAAATGAAAGTGCAAAACTAGTTAGCACCATGATAAACACAGAATATACGATTTCATGCAGATAGATGTTCTCTACTTAGAATGTTCTGAATTACTGAAGAAAAGGAAAGGTAGAAAGTGAAGCTGAAATAAAGTTAAGTGAAATCTCCAGAGTTCATTAACAAATAAAAACTATGGTCCACAACAGAGGTTTTCTAAACGTGCTCCTGCTGAGAAGTTTATAAAGGAATATTCAGTTTCTCAGGGAGGTGGTAAATGAGAAGGAAGTTCATTTCTTCCATCATGAGTTTAATAAGAATATAAGCCTACATTATCTTATTTCTTTAGTATAGCCAGAACTACCAAGGCATACAAAGTTAAAGCTAAGTTAACCTGAGTAACCTTTTGATGGCAGCATCATTTCATCAAGGTCAGCCACTATAATACAGGCATATTCATATCACATATTCATAGAATAATTGAGTTGATAAAGGTCATATGTTTGAACTCCCCTGCAATAAACAGGGACACCTACAGCTCAATCAGGTTGCTCAGAGCCCCATTCAGCCTGATTTTGAATGTCTCCAGATACAAGGCATTCACCATATATCTGGGCAACTGGTTCCAGTGTCTCACCAACCTTGTCATAATTTTTTTTTCTTATATTCAATCTTTTAGTTTGAAACTTTCTCCCCTTGCTTTTTCACAACAGACCCAACTAAAGGCTCTATTCCCTGACTTCTCATTAGCCCCCTGTTAGATACTGAAAGGCTGCTATCAAGTCTCCCCAGAGATTTCTCTTCTCCGGAGCCCCAGATATCTCAGCCTATCCTCATAGGGGAGGTTTTCCCTATGGGTCATTTTTGGGGTTCACCTCTGGATACCCTCCAACAGGTCTATGTCTCTCCCATACTGAGGACTCCATACCTGGACACAGTACTCCAAGTGAGACTTCACCAGAGCAGAGCAGTGGGGTAGGATCACCCCCCTTGACCTGCTGGCGACTTTCTTTCACTTGGATTTGTTGAATCTAATGAGGTTCTCCTGGGATAACAGCTCAGCCTGTCTAGGTCTCTCTGGATGACATCCCATTCGGGCATGTCAACTGCACTGCACAGCTTGGTGTAATCTGCAAACCTGCTGAGGGTGTACTCTACCTCACTGTCAGTGTCACTGATGAAGATGTTAAAGAACATTGGTCCTAGATCTGACCTCTGAGGGACACCATTCATCAATGATCTCCATCCAGACATTGAGCAATTAATAACCACCCGCAGATACAATCGTGCAACCAGTTCCTCACCCAATGAACTGTCCATTCATCAAGTCCGTATCTTTCCAATGTGGAGAGAAAGATGTGGGGTACCACGTCAAAGACCTTACTGAAGTCAAGATAGATGACACTGGTTATTCTTCCCTTGTCCACTGATGCAGTTACACCATCATAGAAGGCCACTAGATTGGCCAGGCAATATTAAACATGTATGTATATATATGCATGTATGTTAGAAGATAACAGTTAATAGCAGAATTGTAAATACACACACACACACACACACACACACACACACATATATACATAACAATCAGTTCTTGACAAAAACTTCAATAATTCACCCCAATACTGTTAAGTTCTACTTATTTCTTGACTACTACATTTCATGAAGTAGCTCACAAACAGACAGTCTCCAATTGATATCCCTATTACTTAACATCTGTTGATGCTCTTCAGGTTGGAACACAGATTAGTAATAGTTTCCTTCTACTAAGATAAGGATAAAACCAGAGAGGTAGAATGGAAGGCAGAGCCAGCACGGGTCTTTAAGAGCCCAGCACTGAGCATGGTACTTATTCATCCAGGGCAGATAAATGCACATATATAGAACAGTTCTCCACCATGTCACCCAGGTATACTCAACATCACTGAAATCTAGAGCTGCTCTAAAATTCAACTTCATTTTTGCATACAAGTGGTTTATTATATTTTACTCATGAGGAGTTTATTCTTCTGATTCAGAAAAAAGAGGGATGTGTCACCAGCTTGACAGAAAACCCCCAAGAAATGACTGAGGAGCCAGCAGTAATATTTGGTTTCTAATAACTTACCTCACTGATGTGGGCAAGCCAACAAAGTGATAAGCCCATGAGGTGAGAAGTCCAGGAAAATTCACATTCAAAGAGGCTTTTAAATATGTCTATTTTAGGGTAGCTGAAGCCTTACAAGAAGCAGGAATTTGCATTATTTCCTCCTCTTCGCTTTTTGCAAATATGACATTGGATATTTGACTGGGAAATATCAAGCTTTTCAGGTAGGTGGATCACTGCTCAAGTTAGTAAGATCCCTCTTTTCAGGTGTGTGGCAGCTTTGGTCTGCTCAGGAGCAGGAACTATCCTCCAGATACCAAAGTGTTTCCTTTAACTACTCAAACGTTTTTGCTCTTGCAAGTTGGGTGGTACAGTACAATATGACAGCACTTTTTTTCAAGTCACAACATTCTACATAATACAGATCCCCAGAGAGATCTGAGTGCTGCATTTCATTGCACTTTAAAAACACTGTGCTAATAAATTCCAGTCTCATATAAACTACATGGACAGAAGAGCTGTACCCATGCAATCTGCCTGCCCAGTAGAAAACGTGTGTTATTCTGAAAAAGTTCACAGCTCAAGGTTCCTTAGTGAAGTGGAAGGAATTAAAGGAAGAGCAGTGTTACTCTTTCTCCCCTTGGAAACTAAGGGCATCACAAAATATGTCACATATAATAATATAACTCATGGACTTATGGCTCCAGTGTTCTTGCATAGTTTCTTTTATTGCAAATTACATTCTCTACCTGATTTAGTTGAAAAACATTCTCTGCAGATTCTTTTTCTTCTCTCCTCAAAATAATGGTGGCCCAAAAGCTCTTCAGAATTTGCTTTATCTATTTTAAATGAGCATGAAATCTTCTTTCTATCTTCTGGAAATTTCTGCTATTTTACATTATAAGAATCTCATACAATTAGATCAAATCTAGACTGGAAAATTCAATTATCTATCCTCTTATATTATGCAGTTAAACAGCTTTTCTTCTGAGCTTCCTGCCTCTCAAGAAAATAAGTTACTCAAGAGGCTATCAATTTTGAAATAAAATGAGAAATGGAGAAGCAAACTGAGGGTATGTTATCTATCTTAACATTTTCCGTTTTGTTTTCAGCAGATCCCAGTGTCCCAGACCTCTATGGCTTAGGAAAATGTTGCCTATTTTAATGGTGAAACTTGCCATAACCTTCCTTAATCTGCTGGGATAGTATTGCATTACTGTCTTGTAGTAGCCAGCTTATTCAGTAACTTTCACTTGTATCTCCTTCCCAGACTCAAATTAATGAGATTATACTCTGCTCCTCTTTTTTTCATTTCTTGTATGCACCCTGCTCTTTCTGATCTTCAAGAGGTCCCATCAGGAAGAGAGTCTGCAGTTCAGTGCTCCACTGGGCTGTCACTGGAGCTTACACATGACCTACATCATTTCATCAGAACAATGGCCTTCTACAGTCATCTCAAGAACATGACTAATATGTGAGAAGGGCAGGAAGGAGGTTGTAGGGAATTATGGGCCTGCCATTCTAACCTCAGAAGGACATGGAGTCGGTCAAATATCCTATGATTCTGTGATCGTCTTTGAGTACAATCACATAGTACATATGGGACAATTGAGTGCTTGGAAGCAGTCAGAGTGAGTTTATGAAGCACAGATCTTGTCTGACTACCTGGTCTCCTTCTAGACAAGATGATTTGTTTTGTGTTCAGTTTTGGGCCTCTCATTAGAGGAATAACATTGAGTTACTGGAATATGTTCAGAGAAGTGCAGCAGGGCTGATGAAGAGACATGAAAACAAAATATATGAGCAGTGCCTGAGATAACTGGAGTTGTTGAGTCTGGAGAAAATAAGACTGAGAGGAGACCTCATTGCTTCCTACAACTACCTGAGTGGAAGCTGCAGTGAGGACTAATTCAGTCTCAGGTGACAAGAGATAAGGTGCTAGGAAATAGCCTCAAGTTGCACTAGAAGTTTAAGGAGAATGGCAGTAAGAATTTCTTCATGGGCTGTTCAGGGAAGTGATTGTGTCACCATATTTGGAAGTATATAAGAAACATACGGATGTAGCCCTAGATTTAATGCGCCAAAGATTTAGTGACATAACATAGTGGGTCAGGTTGATGGTTGTATTTGATGATTTTGAAGGTCTTTTCCAAACAAGGTGATCCTATAATCCTATGAGTTTGAATGATTTGAGCTCTGGCTCAAATGTGTTTCTTACTCTCCTGTTCCCCAAGAAAACCCTTCCTCATGCATAAGATTGGAGGGCAGTGGAGGGGCTATAAAATCACATTCCCATCTTCAAACCAAATCTTCATCAACACAGAGGAGCAAAAGGAACGGATTTGTCTCAGTAATTTCTTAAAACTCTATTAAACAGCCAGCCAAGATTTAGGTCCTTTATTGAAACCTTTTGCTATTTTTTTCAGCTTCCCAGACAGGTATTTATCATCCAGTTGTTAAACACTTTGAATTATGTACTTAGCTCCCTTCCTCATTAGTAGACCTGAATTCCTCACTGTGTGCAGAACTCTGACACATGTAAATCTCATGAGTGTTCAGCTCTTCTCTTTAACACCATCTCTGCTGATTCTAATTCATCTTAACTATATATTCAATTGTTGTTGTTGTTATTGTTGTTGTTATTGTTGTTGTTGTTGTTGTTGTTGTTGTTGTTGTTATTATTATTATTATTATTATTATTATTATTATTATTATTATTATTATTATTATTATTATTATTATTGAATGGCAAACCTATAAATACACAAAGATTAAGGTAAACACTGTTCTGGATGTACTAGTCCAACAACTGAGCTGCATAATCCTTCCTGTCCTTTTCCAGTATGTTAACATCTACACTGACATAAATGGTACATATATCTTCATATCTTTAGAGTTATTATTATGTGGGAAAGGAAATAATTTTATATCCTTACAATCAAATCCACCCCAGGATACTTATCATACATTTTCTCACTGGTGACAGGTGACAGGACAAGGGGAAATGGCCTCAAGTTGAACCAGGTTAAGTTTAGGTTGGCTATCAGGAAAAACTTCTCTATAGAAAGGGTAGTTAAGCACTGGAATAGGCTCCCCAGGGAGGTGGTTGAGTCACCATCCCTGAATGTGTTTAAAAACTGTTTGGATGTGGTGCTCAAGGACATGGAGGGTTGTTAGGGTAGTTTGGTTAGGTTGATATTGAAACTGATGATCTTTAAGGTCTTTTCCAACCTGAGCAGTTCTATGATTCTATGATACAACTCACTACATAATAAAATTGTCCTCCCCAAATGAGTAGTGGACCAGTTAAGCCCTGGTGGGCTTGTTAGGCTTAACAAGGAATAAATAAGTATACATGGAAGCCTGTGTTGCCACCCAACCTTGTTTGCTCTTTGCTTCAGATGTAATTCAGTCAGAAGAGCGAGTCAGACTGATGCACATCCTGGTCCTTGGTCAGCTCATGGCCCTGTGGTGAGCCTCCCTCAGGGCAGGAATCCAGCAAGACCCCAGACCCTGATGCCTGTACTTCTGGCTCTTCTTCTCTGCTGTTGCATAATGCAGCTCCTACAGCTAACTCAGCTTATTCTGCTCTCCTGACATAATCCCTACAAACCTACAGTACATTGCTCAGGGCCTCTGCAAAGGGCTTTCGTTTAAACAACCATTACTCTGTGCTTAAAATGACAAAAAAAAAAAAAAAAAAAAAGATCAACAAGTCTTAGAAAATCACAAAAATCCTGGGTCTTAGTTTCATGATCCATGAGATTTCAAGAAATCAACTTTTCAGGCAGATAGTGGGGCTCATCTCCAGTATGACATCAGTAGATAAATAAACCTAAGCTGGGCATTTTGACTTCTGTAGAGTCAAAGGCGAGAAAGGGTAGTTCATCTCATTCTCTCAGTGCTCATCTATGAAAATCAATCCTCATCTGCAAAGGAGTTTTCTGTATAAATGAGCCCTAGAGTGAGGTGTTAAGCCTTAAGTAGCCAACACTTGGGTATCAGCTGTCCGGGCACTGCCTTCACATCAGCCACACACAGCAGTAGAATAAGAGGTCCCTGGGCTCTTGTTCAAGAACTTCATCATTACTTGTGTATTGTCGAACCTCGGCAGTTTTGATCTCTACCAGATATAACTACAGCACCTAATGCCAGCACACAGTTTTGGGGTGGCACAGGTCATGAATTTACTCTCAGTAGATGTTAAGGATAACACTAGGCTTTTTAGGGAAAAGGAGGAAGATAATTTAGCTGGCAGAATGCATGCACATCACGTAGATTGGCCACCAGCCCATGGTCTGTTTAATTTGCTAATGAAGGCATAGCCAAAGAGCTCCTTTCTTTGTGTTTTCTGTACATGCTGTTTCTGTGGAACAGGGATCTGCTCTGTCCCTGCTTGGAGGAGCGACCCACATTTTAAAGCAGGATCTTTCTTTTCCTGAGTGCTGGTACTAAGGGGATGAAATTCAGCCAGCCATGCCCTTACTTCTCTGCAAAAATATCCAGAGGAGCAATTGTGGATCTAAACTTCTCCTTCACGCTTCTTTGGAAGTGTCTTTCAGTAAGATATCAAGTGCTTCTTCAAGATAAGAAAGCTGTCTGGAGAATATCACAAAAGATGTGCTTTGATCAAAATCCCTAGCTGGTTCAGGCATTTGTCATCCTGTTCTGGCCTTGCCATACTGCAGATACAGCACAGGACTGTGCACGTATTTCAAAAATTATTTCTCATTCCCAGTTAAAGGTAGGCTGAGATGGTCCCAGAAAATATGAAAAGTACTTGAAAATAAACCTTTTTCAATGAGGACAAGATAACCATGCTTCAAACAGAAGATACCAAACTTGTTTCTCCCTACTTATCAATCTTGATCCATGATACATCAATAAGCAATGATAATTCATGTTTAGATTGCAAAAACTGTCAGCTCCCTGCTTCAGAGATTACATGGGCAAAATTCTGGGAAACATTTTTGTTTTCTTTCCACTTCATATTATTTTTTTTATCGATGTGCAGCCCTTTGATGATGTATGGATTGTTTGGTGAGAAAAACAGAAGGCATTTATTTACATTTATAATTACAATTTTAATCATTCATGCCATTAAAAAAAATGTCATTGTTAGTCAATTTTATGTTTTTCACTCTGGTATTTTATTTCAGCATGAAGTCTTAAAATCTTGGTACTTCTCATTACTGACTGATTATTTTCCTCAGGATTTTTCGTTTTCTTTCTCTCTCCCCGTGCCTAAAATCCAATTTACAACCTGCTAAAGGCCTCATAAGATTTTTATGGATTATTTCCTGAAATCACATTAATCTAGCTCCTGTTACTTTGCACTAATTTCACCTACCATTGTACAAAGTAACTAAATTCGATTGCTTGGAAATGATCCCCCAGAGGCTTCTTCATGAAGCGAGAACAAGAAAAATAATGTAACCCTTCCTTGATGAGGTTATAAATGTGTTGGGAAAAACAGGCCTATAAATTCACAGTATGTGGACTCTTTTCAAGAGCCATTTCAAACTATGATAATCAAATGTCTTCAAACTTTTAAATAAGATATAGATCTGGGCTTGGATTAGATTGCACTTGGCTTTGCCTCCGCTACCCTAAGAAGTCACCTCACTTGGCTTCAACAAGTGATAAACTATTTATCACTGTTCTAACAAGCTGGCGAAGCTGTCCAATAGCTTATCAGCTGCACCCTGCTTCATTAGAAGAACATCTCAACCAATATTCTAGACTATTTATTATGCTGGACATCAGCTACCAATAGATGCACCTCTTATTTCAGGAACAGTCTGCACATAGTACAAGGCAGCAGAGAAAAAGGTATTAAAAACAACAAAGAAACTCCATCTCTCTGACATATTGTGCTCTCACTTCATTTGTTTACATGACAAAAAACTCCATTTCCTCTAAGCTTTGTAACTGGGTAGTTTAGGAGCAGCAGGTATGCTTGAGATAGAGCAATTTGATGTAATTGCTCGGGGTTGTAAGAAAAGTTATCTCACTTTCAAGTGGACTGTGTCTAATCCACGCATGGCTTCCCAGACACAGGGACGCTTTTGTGCACTTGGCGGGCCAATGCTTCTTGGAAATAGGGATCCGTTCACGCTGAGTGCAGTCAGGAGATAAAGCACAGATTGCAGTCTTTGATTTCTGAAGCTGTAGACTGAGCTTCAGCAAGTTGCCATTAGGGTTCTGACAAGCTGCAAACTTTAATTCACAAAGCCATCCTGGCTGCAATGAGCAGACTGTGGCTTTTAGCTGCCAGCCCCACCTGCTCATGCTGGTCTCCGCTCCCCAAGGAGCAGCAGTATGACCACAGCACTAGAAGGGTTTGAGCTTTCTGTTCCCCAAACCAGAGCTGAAGCTGAGTGAACTAAAGTGTGAGCCCCTGACTTATCCTGACCAGCAATCATTTTGATTTTTGTTTCTTGGGGTAGACATCCATTCTGCTCTCAGTCACACCATGACAAATTCAGCATGGCAACCTTCTCAAGGGAACCTGCTTTAGCAAAGGGATGGAAGATGTAATCTCCAGAGGTCCCCTCCAACCCTTATGATTCTCTGACTCTGTGATAACCACACTGAATCCTCTAGTCTCAACTGCCTTCATGATTTTGAAGATCAGAATATGTCCCTTCTCTGCCTCAAACCTGATGCTCAGAAGTGCTCTTTCCTAAGCAATGCAGGATCTGTTCCACATAGGAGAAGACTGTCAAAAGAGTTCTCAAGCAGCATCTACAGACCTACATGTCAGAACAACAGGGAAGATAGATGTGGTAGCAGTTTAAATCTGTATGGAAATTTTAATCTGTAAAATGCTAGCCTTAAAGCACTACATCCCTAAACGGCAATGACAGAATTTGTGCCCCTACAGGTGATGTTACTTCTTGAAATTAATTTCTGCCTAAACACTTGGATGATCTTGTCATTGGGGTTCTGTCCACAAATATCACTACACTGGAAAGTTTCGTAGAGCTAGATCCCCCAAACACACTGAGCTTTATGCATCATTAGTCCTCCCCTTTGTGGTTCAATGAGTGGGGAACTTGCCCACAACACAGAATGAGAGTGCTCCAAAAGCAGTGCCTCCTCTATTATTGCATTAGCCCCCCAGTGTCAGAGGCAAATGCTGATGATACAGGTAAAGGTTGAACATTCCCACCTGTATTCTGTTATGTGTTGCTGTTGTCGTGTGACTGGTGGTAGCAGAGGGGCACTTTGACAAAATGGCACCTGAAATGAAAGTGTGTATGAAGCAAAAGCATGGGATTGAATTCCTCCAGGCAGATAAAATGTCACCCAGTGACATTCATCGATGCTTGCTGAATGTTTATGAAGATCAAAAGATGGATGTGAGTACAGTGGCAAATACGATGTGGATGACAAGCCATGCACAGCTGTCAAGTCACAAAATGAAGAGTATCTTGATCTGCTCATCCACACAAACTGGCTGTGTTGATAAATAGTGTTTCGTAGCTCAGAATTTGTCCTGTGGAAGGGTGTTATTTTGCCCTTTGTTGTGATTTCCATGGAAATAAATGGGAGGCATTACTTCTGGAGCAACCTACATTTTTCATTCCTCAGCAAAAGGGGAGTCAATCTCAAAGCTCTGACTTTCAAAGAAACTGACCTCAAATCTAGACTGTGGGCTCAAATCAAAGAAAGGAGGGGAAGAGCTCAGTGAAGTCTTCCTGCTGAAGCAGCTCCAATTGGTGTGACATATTTAACCATTCCTTGAGCAAGAGAAAAAGGAGAGCACACGAAGAGGAACCACTTCAAGAGGACAGGCTGAGTGTCCCCCACCCTAAGAATAGTCCATTGGCTGGTGGTTATGGCACTCTCCAAGGAAGTATGGGATGCAAGTTTACAGCCCCTCAGGCAGAGGAAGGAACTGAACTTGGGTCACCCACATCCTGAATGAGTGTACTAACCACTGAGTTGAATAATAAAGAATCATGAAAAGGAGCACTGTCTCACAGCAGCTCTCTTCTAAAAGGGAGAAGGAGCTCTGCTCTGTTTTTCAAAGCATATCTATTCTTAGGCTCCTAACTCCACAAAGTTATATGCTGTGTAGGAGTTTGAACAGAGGACAGCACACTTCCAGCCCAGACCCAGGATCTGAGATATCCAGCTAGCCTCAGCCCCTTTTGGCAGCCAGTTAAATGGATCTGTGTGGGGTTTTTTGGAATCCCACTCTGAAACCCCAGGATTATGTAAACAGCCCGGGTCTCCAGCTGGGGTTGTGATTTCACTCAATAAGCAGGTGCACAGAACTTTGGTGCAGCAACAACGATGAACACAGCCTTCTCTGGTTGCTCCATCTCCAGCCTGGGCTCTAGTAGCTATTTAGGTGCTTCACTCTCAGTGACTCCTTTCTTGTTCTCCAAACTGGTCCTACCAGAGCCACCCTACTTCACATGTGGTGATTCACCATCCACTCTGAGATGCTCAGACAGTCCCAGAAAAAGAGAACATCTATCCTCCAAAAACATGGGAGAACTGTGTGTGCACTGTGTGCTGTGTTTCCAAAGGCCATTTAGCACTTCCTTGTTTATATTTTTATATTTTAATATAGTCCTTGCTCTTCGCCATAAACATTCCCTGGTCCCAAAGGCTGGGTTATTTTAGAAAGGAATAGAAAGGGCAAATTGTCTTACCTCAAAGATTTCCAGTAATCAGTTTATCACACATTAGTAAATCAAGACATTTACTGTGAAGAAAGTTTAAGAAATACAAAGTACAATTACAGGCAACGGAATATTTCCAAACACCCTGGTGTTTGAATATTCAAAAGATACTTCATGTTCTTCTATTTCTTGCCAATAGCTGAAATGATGAGTCTTTATTAAGAGTGTTTATGGCAAAATACGCACATGACATTATCTCTTGTCTGATCAAACAGAGTAAACATACTACTTTAAAATGTCAGAGATCTATTTCTGCAGCTTCCAGTAGTTATTGTTGCAAACAAGGGATTGCTGTATTTGGCCATAACTTAGCCAGAAAGTTAATGTTTCCTATTAAACATTTTCTTCTTTCTTTCCTAGACCATTTTGTACTACCACACCCTCTGCTAACATCTGTCTCCAAGCAGTGACACCAGCTGATGAGAAATGGCATTCCTGTAGCCTTTCTTTCTGAAGATTCATCCAGAGGTGGCTGTTATCCAGCAGACAGCACGCTGCACTGCTGAATGTCAGTGTCTGCAGTCCCACCGGACAGAGGCTCCTGGAGGAGTCATTCGCACCAACTGAGAAAGATAAAGATTTGGGAGCCTCATTCTCAGAACTGCGCCTCTACAAATCAGCAAGCTCATCTGGGCAGTCACCTCAAACAGTGTCACCCAGCTGATGTATGGACTGAATCATTTGGACGTACGGTCTGGAGCACAAGACAAATAGTGATTACTAATTCAGACTAGTCTCCTGGCACACGCTGTGAATGTGCCAGTGGCAACTCTGTGTTTCAAATCAACAGGGATGACAGCAGTCCAGCTCTGACACAGCAGTCCAAATCTGGCATGGCACAGAGCCTCTGCTTCTCCACCCAGTAATACTGGGCAGCTTCTGGAGAGGCAAGCTCTCACCCTTCAGAACACTTTTGGAAAAGGGAATCATCCTGAGCTTTAAATGTAAACAAATAATACAGTTAATTGGAAAATAGAATTCATTAACATTTTATATATTTTATTATTAAGATAAATTAATATTTTAGTAAAAACTTGCAGTCAAGAGCCTTTTTCACAGGATGTCAAAACACTGTATAGATAAAACTCAGTTAAACTTCCCACTACCCACCTATGTGATACTTCCCACTGTCTGCTCTCAGCAGTAATGAGAGGCAGTTGGCTGCTTGAGGAGGGAGAATGGGCACAGGTGTGCCTGCAAAGGGCCAAGGAGAGAGAGCTCTTGCTTCACACTGCCTGGTTGTGAATCTCAGTGCAGACTTAGCGAGGTCACTTCAAAATTCAGTGTTTCAGAAGCCAAAACTGAAGCTGAAAATAGAGCAGATTCTGGCCAGCTAGCACTCATTCCTATCCCATTTATGAAAGATAACATATTACATGGCTGTGTGCTAGAGTAAGAAGCTAAGTGCTGTGAGCCTAGAATATCTTTCTTGTGCTGCCCATCTATTCATCACCTTATCATCAAAGTGCATTAAATAACTTCAAGTTACTTACCTACATCAACTGTAGGTACTCAGTAGCACAGAGGGGAATCTCAAACTGGGAGGTGCTGCTCTGCATTTAACCTAATGCCATAGTAACCCTAAACCCTAAAAGATATCTCAATAGAAGATACCTTTAAGGCCATCTAACCTAGCATCAGGTTCTTGGTTATGAGGTCACTTCTCAGCTCTTAATCTCTTTCTTTAGATACCTGCATCCCTTCATTGATTAGGATAAGATACAAATGCTATTAAATTCCTAGATTAAGTAGTTCAATTAAGTAGCTAAGATTAGGTGGAATGAAGTACAGAGTCATCTTAAATACTAGAGGTGGTGGTTACTTTAGAAAGCTTGGCTGTGAATTCCTCTGCCATAAGCTCTTCGAAAACTCTTGGAAGAGCAAAGAGATGTGTCTTCCCATAACATAACATCATCCTATTCCTCCTTGTACCAAAGGTTTATCCTTAAACCCTATGTGAATTCATTTTTCTTCCACCTGATTTTGATAGATTGTCAATGCAATAGACCTGTATAATTTTTTTAGTAAAGATGGATGATGCTAAAGAACCTGTGTTTTAGATAAGTCGTTCTGAAAGACAATGGCCAAAACTATCTATGAATGTTACTGCCATAAAAGCTTTCTTTGGAACGGATCAGAGACAAAATATTTCATTTGCTTTGTTAATGTCCTTTCATTTGAGTCGTAATTATATCCAAACTGCAGCTTCTGAGGGCCACACAGAATAATACAAACGCCTTTGTTTCCGTGGGGTCATGTTTTGCTGTTTCCATTCCCATTGCAATCCTGGT
Organism: Coturnix japonica; assembly: GCF_054131305.1. NCBI lineage: Eukaryota > Metazoa > Chordata > Aves > Galliformes > Phasianidae > Coturnix > Coturnix japonica. The sequence goes on along the minus strand of NC_140664.1, from coordinate 13,324,215 downwards.
TACATGAATGAGGAATCTGAATGCACAAGCATGCAGTATTCTGGGAATTATAATAAGAAGCTGAAAAGCTTTGATGTTTTTCTGAAGCTTATAGTCTGAGTCACTATTCTTTTCCTTCTCTATTTCAGACCATAGTTTTTCTTCATCCTCAGGGACACTACAGAGCACTTTCAAGATCTGCCATACCAGAGAGATGTTGCCATATGAACACATTCCACAGCCAATGGGGCCATCTCACCTGAAAGTGATATGCCCAAAAGCAAGGGCAAGCCTGATTTCACAGGACAGTGCCGTAATTTCTCAGCATGAATCACTTTGCAGCTGCTGAATGCTAAAGGGACAGTAGGTCCATGTGTTACTTGCTACATTACTCTAGCTGGGAAGTTAATGCCTTCCCTCAATTTTTATCCATTACAGCAGTGGTGGTATTTTAGCTAGTTAGGTCTTTGTGAAGGCATAAATTAAACAAAGAGATAGTACAGAGGGGCATGGAAAATCCTTGATGAAAAACACAAAATGTAAAGAAACTTCTTCAAAATTTAGACCCTGATCCAGATCCAGAATGGCTGCTGTCTCCTGTTTGTGACACAGGGATACAGAAGTTAAAACCCTGTCATGAGAATATTAACATCAAGTTGTAACCTTTGCAGCTAAAATGTCCATTCTTATTAGACTGCAGAAATCTCTGCTTCATGACAATACTGAGAAAACTGACTGACTCATAAATAGATAAGCGAAAGGCTTTGCCTTAATTCATCCTTAGAATATCCAGTCTTAGATGATATCCCAAGTAAAGTGGAACACAGATTTGATCTGAGATAGTTGTTTGAGAGAGAGAGAGGGAGAGAGACATTCTGTTCTGCTATGTGTAGCAGCAAGAATAAGGGAATTAGATAACTTAAATTGGGACTGATTCACTGTAGATTATTTCCAAGGAGCACTGTGAAAATCTTTAAGTAACAGCAACAGACAGTACCACAGGCTCTCTGAAATACAACATATTTTTAACATCAAAGCCTAGCTGTGCAACAAGGAACAGAACAACCAGAGGACTAAGACCACCACCATAACTCAGTCAGAGAAAATAATTGTAACCAAGTATATATACAGTGCTGCCTAGAATCATCCCCCTAGTGTTAAATTGATATCTCATGTTTTCTTCTCTGACAGCAGCCTGGATTCAGAATTTCTTTGCATCTAAGTCATATTATAAAATACCCCTTTGTATTTGGATGTTACTGATACAGGCCAATTCTCCTGTCCTTACTGCAGGAATCATGAATATTCTGCATGTGGATTTTGTGGTGATAACAACCGGAGCTCAGCACAAGGGATGAGAACAGAATATGCAATTGAGATCTGCAGTGCAGATAAGCATTCTGCGCTGAGAACAGAAGATGTGAATTTTGCCCATACATCAGAAACATGCAGTATTCAGAGGCTTGCTTATCCTTCAGTGGCATGAAAATACAAAGGGAAAAAAAGCCTTTCTGATGTCTGATAATGAGAAACATAGTTGACTTTCAGACCTGCAACTATTCGACACACACATACAAGAGAGAAAAGGAGAGAGAAAGAAAAATATTTGGAACAAATTTGGAATAAAATGAGGAAAATGACTTATTACAGTAGACATCAGCTAATGGATCACATTTATTTTGTGTCAATTTGAAATGTCAGGGGGATTTTAATTATTTTCCCTACTAAGTACATAAAAAATATTCACTAGAAAACACAGCAAATATGTTATAAACTCATTTAAGCCACAGAGCTCATCAACACTGTTTGCAATTATGAAATCACTTGGGGATATGGTATTTTTTTAGAAGGAATTGTTTTGCTCTTAGATGGAAACCACATCATAGTCCTTCAGACATAAATCTTTTATTGTATCTTCAAGAAAGAAACTGGAAATTGTGCAACAAGGCGCCACTGATAAAATATAAGTATCCCCTTGGAGTAATCTGGATGAGCTCATCACTTGGGGAAGATAACAGGGTATGTCATGGTTACAAAAAACACTGCTTTTCCTTTTCAGTTAGTAGCAGAGGAACACAACACACGTAGTCCTGTAACAGGACTCTGCACACACAAAACAAAACACTGAGTACTTTAAGCCAGAAACTGCTTCTGATGTGTGGTGTTGATTTACTCGACGTTCCAGCTGGAAATATATCCCATCTGGTGTCAGGTGGACTGTTTCCTCTTCTTCCTTTCCAGGTAGAATAAGCATTATAGCCAAGCAAAAGGAAAATAATGTATGAGGTAAAGTAACGCAACAATATGACAGAACTTGTTTCAGATATTACCTATAATGGTCAGAGACTTCAGACTCTGGGGGGCCTTCAGGAAGATTAGCCCTAAAGAGACCTTATTCACTGTTTGTCTTCTCATGTTTATCCACATTTGCTCTGTGCCTGCCCTCCATCTCCATCTTCTCAGTGCTGCCAGATTACATTGCAAGGCTATGGGATTTTCGCTGCTTAAGAGGCTTCCATACTTTCGGATAACTGAACCACTAACACAAAATTTTTCCACTAATAAGTATGGAAAATTCTTGGAACTGATTAATTCACAATGCTTAATTTTTAGTCTGGTTTGCTAGACCATGGTGAGCTGTTTTCTGTGACTACACACCATAAATTCAGTAAAAATTCAGAGTTGCCTACCATTTTCTCTAGACCTCATATACCAAAGAAATGTATAGAAGAAATCCTGCAGATCCTCTGAGCACAAGTTAAGGAAGTAGACACAGGCCCAGATTCTGCACTTTCTATCTGATTTAGATCCATTTCAGAAGCATCAGTCCTCAGAAATACTTAATCAGTGGGACTGATCTTGGAGGGACTGCACATTGAGTAAGAATAATAAAATGGGGTTTATTTCATGAGGATGCACAGTGGTATTTAAGTGGTTTACAGATCTTGACACTATGACAGTTGTCATGCTATGTTCAAGGTGACATCCAATTAAATTGGAATGCCTTAAGCGCTACATTGTATATTTTACCTGTGTAAGTGGACGAAAACTATGCTTTTATATCCAGACAGTATTGAATGCAGTCCTTTCCTCCTCATAATAAGGTAGTGAATTACTAGATGTCACACACACGCACACACAAAAGAGAGAAGAAGAAATGATGGTGAAATCTCATCGTCTGCTTGAATAGTCAGTGTGATTCCTGGGACATGCGATTACAGCAACAACTAGTCTAGATGACAGCTCTCCTGTCACTGCTTCAGGCTTCATAGGCCATAGATTCCTGGTAGAGCTTGTACAATTATTACCTGATACACAGATCTGATATACTATATATAGTCTTGTACATTCATAATAAGAAAACTAAATTTAGAAAGGCATCCAGAATACAATTTAAGTATTAAAATTAAAACTTTAGTAAAATAAAAAAGAAAAAAAAACAACAACACTCTAAATAGATGTTAGTCCTGCCTTAAAATACCAAAGGCGATAAAGTTTTCAAAATTTCTCATGTTTTCAGAAGCAACATTTCATTCTGCTCCCCGTACTCCTTATAAAATAGTCTGTACTCACAACAGTAATAAGATGTTCTATATAGAAGTCAGTAGCTTAATTGCCACTGTCAACAAGGTACCCATGATGTCACTGCAAAAATAGGAGCAACCACCGTGACCCAGGGCCATGTGCAGCAGAATCTGTTGCAGTTCTGACTGCAGTCACCACACCTCAGCTGTGTAACCAGACCCCCAGAATATCTGTTAGGAGAAATATCACTGGAAATAACAATCCCTTTAGTCAAAGTGAAACATAATGGGAAGAAATGTAATCTATCAGAGTGAGAGCATGATCAGAGAAATATGGAAATACGAAGTTTGGTATGAATGGAGCATGGATGAAAATATCTGTTTGGGAAAGCACCAACTCATTGGTGCACAGAAATCACACGGATTACATGCATTGATATCCAAGACTATGACAGATATCCCTCTATCAGTTGTGTAAATAATGTATTAGGAGATATATGATCTTGTTAAAATCTTTACTTAAAGAAGCAGATGCCAAAATTAATCTTTGAATAAATACATCTGCCTACTTGTACTAAACATTCTTCCTTTTTCTGGAGGAATGAAATAAAAAAATCAGCTGTGAGGAAAATTCTTTTCTTGCAAAGACTGACCTGAATGAAACATTAAAGAAATTCCATTTACATTCATTACAACATAGTTTTCCTACACTGAGCTGAGACACAACTAAGTCCTCTCTTGAATGAAATCCAGGTTTATCTGTAAACACAAGATTATATAGTTAAAGTCAAAGTCTTTGTCTTACATATAAGGTTATGGACCAAAAAGGAGTATGTTGAGCTATGCTGCAGCTGACTAAATACTGAATGACACAGATCACTACTGAGAGCAGATCCCAAGAGGTCACAGAAACCCAACCAAGACCATATAATGTTCTACAGGAAAAAAGTAGGATAGACATAGTGAATAAGTACATTGCATAATTTCTGATTTATATGTTCCAATTTATGGAAGTGTTTGTGCCATTTTGTCTTCTGTGATCACCTGCATCTACTTGCCTTTGCACATTCACTGACATTTAAGTGGGAGTGGGATCACATTGTCCTTCTGTTATAACTGAGAATTTTTTTGAGGATCAGGGCCAAGTTATCAGATAGCCTGGCTTCAAAAATAGCCTTCCAACATTTTCCTTCTGTGATAAGTTCATTTCAAGAAGATCTATGCCGTGGTTGGCCCAGAGCAGGCTTTCATGTGGTTTAAAATTAATAATCTTTACTTGTAGAATAAAAATGAGAGTAGCAAAGAATACAGAGTGAATAAATTGAGACCAAGGGATATTTTAAGGGTCAGATCTCAGGGTAGGATTCACATTCTTGAAGGAAGAAGAATTTCCAGAAATCTTGAAATGTTCTATTCAAAACTTCCAAGGGCAGTAACGAAGTACATTCACCTGACAGTTGATAAACTATCATATTTCAAATTAAGTATATAACTGCTGTTATAACTAGCTTATACATGTCTACAAACAAAAAGCAAATAAAAACCTCATCAGTGTTGTAGCTATTTCATCAGAGCCAATTGTTGTTTCTTTGTTGTTGTTGTTTTTACATTTGGAGGTCCTGTATGATTGATTTTGAAAGACATTTAAAAGGAAAACTGATTTAGTCTACTGGATTAAAAACAAACAACAAGGCATTAAAGGAATAACAGAGCTGACGGATTAAAACGCACTGAAGAAAGACAGCAGTGAATTGCCTGGCATTTTTGAATAGCAAATGCTAGGATAAAAAGAATTCCGTTTCCAATCAACAAAAAACTGGCAAAAAGGCAGGAATCCAGGCTCCCTCAGATTTACGCTTTATATGCCAATTAGCATTAACACGCCTGATCTAGGTGTCTCGCCAGCTTGCGGTATCATAAAAAAACAACAAACCTTCAATGCGTTATCACCACAGACTGTGTAATTACTTTATGCACTAGCTGAAAATTACAGAGTGATGACTTTTAAAATTTGTATCTATTTATTGTGGAGATTAAGTTGTTAGAATACATATAATCTATACTCATGTTTAAAATCATGTTTGAAATGGATTCAGTGCCAGCAAACTATACACTGAAAATAAACACTAGTAAAATGGCAATAGATTATTATAATGGAGCACCATAAGAAGTCTGCTGGGTAACTACTCTTCATTGTCTGAAGAAAATAATCTTGAGTCACAGACACAGAAGATACGTATCCACATGACTTATGCATTGAAGGATGTAAGGCTAAGCATGTGTTTACACAATTAGAAGGTGGGATTCTTTGCTGATGTCAATCTGATCTTTCAACCCTGTCACTCAGAGATCACAGGCTCATGTAATTATCTGCTGATCAAGGTTAACATTATAAAAAAAAATAACAATCCCTAAGTTATTGAAATGTCAAATTCAAAAGGCCAGTTGTTGCTTTGTTTCCCTCCCCACCCTCCACACACAAAAAAATAACCTCTTACTTCTGAGAAAGTTTTCTGAAGACTCATCTGAAAATCCTACTTCCCAAAATATAAACATTAAAATTGGCCTACGCCAAATACTAGCCAGCTACAACCAAATGTATGTGTACACATAACCTGAGGGAAATATAAAGTTTTCATTATACAATAACCCAGAGTTGACAAGGAAAACCATCCCTTCCACCATTTAAATCTGCTGCATATCAAAAGCTGAATGCTACTGTTTCAGTTTTACTCTGCCTTGCCTGTGGCTGTCTGCTGTATCTTTAATGCCATGTACATCATAGGCCCTATAAACAGGAACCATCTTTTGTTATCTCTCTGCATAGAACTTCATGTACTAGAGTCCCTCTTCTTGTTTAAGATCCTATACTATTGATCGTTATTAAATAATAAAATCATTCCCTTTCATTTGTAGATGTTATTTAGAAAAGTTCTTGAAAGTCTTCTCCATTGTTAATCTGATGTACATAGTCCTCAACTTCCATTGGCTCTTACTTTATGGATATAAATTTGGAGGAAGAGAAGAATTTCCTCTTCACAGAATATTTTCAGTTTCAGAATATTTTCCAGCTCCCCTGTGGGATAAAGTCAAATATCTTTGAAACTGTCTATCTGAAAAATAAGTTGATACCGCCATCTCGGGATAGGTAGTAGCCTCAGGATTAGAGCACGTGTAGGATAGTTCTAGGTCACCAATCTGAAGCAAAAACAATTTGTCACAAAATATTACAGTGTTGATGTGTTGATTTCATTTGTGGTAAAGCACTGGCCCAGGTTGTTCAGAAAGGCAGTTGAAGCCCCATTCCTGGAGACATTCAAGGTCAGGCAGAACATGGCTCTGAGCAGTGTGACCAAACTGTAGATGCCCCTGTTCACTGCAGGGTAGTTGGACTAGTTGGCCTTTAATGGTCCTTTCCGACTCAAGCAATTCTGAGATTCTATTGTTCTGCAATTTCATGATTTATTTAGAAATATAAGAGGAATCTGTTTTGTTAACAGTGTCTAATATACTCTAAAGGAGTTTTAAATGAAAGAAGCAGAAGGAAAACGCAAAGTTTAACACTTTACATAGCAGATGTCCTTCAGAAATGGAATCCCAAGAAGTGTCCTTCAGGTCAGAGTTAATAAACATAGTAATGAAACTGGACAGTAATGAAAATGCTCTAAAATGCTACTAAAAAAGAAAAATTGCATTTTCAGCATGTTGAAAATCTGTGGATACACATGTACAAGAGGGTCATATGTAAACTGTAAGTAGTAGCACGCACAGTATTGAGGCAGAGGTTAAAAGCACAGGAAATTGAGAAGAAAAAAAGAATAAAAAGCAGAAAAACCCTATTTTTTCTGCTACACTTCTCTTGGTTTTGTGTCTTTGGAGGAAAATTTGGTGGACAATGCCAGCAAATAGTTTGTACAAGCAAGATCTGGATGACCAAATTACTGCATGTTGATCAGAAGAAACGCAGCGTTTCAGCTGCAGACAAGCAGAAGGCGACAGATCAAAACAGCTCGTCTGAGTCTAAGCAGTATCTTGTAGCTCTTGGGCTTGCTAGACTCCAAGCAACGAGGGAAAAAAATGTGAGGTAGCACTGCAAGCAAAGCAGATGGAGCAGCATGCTGTTCTTTTCTTGTACTTCTTCGTATCTTCAGCCTTGGGTTGATTTGCAGGTTTCTTGTAGTATGAGGCTGCTTGGCTCAGGGCAGGGATAAAGTGGATCTTCCAGAGGTGCCTCAGATCCCACCTGCTGCCTCTTGACTCCAATCTGCTTCCAGCCCCGTCCACTCGAAGAGTTTCTGGAAGAGTCTCACTGCTGCAGAAGGATATTCCTTTTTGGTACAGACAGCTCCAAAGCACTGTCATTAAGTGCCTGAAGTTAGGTAGGGTGGAGGTGAAGTTAGGTCTGGTAGAGGAAATAATGGCTATCAGTGGTGATCTGTGCTTAGATTTTCTCTGTCTTTGCCACATCAAAGGTGAATATTTCCATTAAGAAAAGTGATATAAAAAATAAATACGAAATAATAATGAAAAATCCTGATATTATATACAGGGAGATGGAGGGCACCATCCATTTGAACTCCAAAGTGGGGATGTGGCATGGGGTTTGAAACTAGATGATCTTTGAGGTCCTTTTCAACCCAGGCCATTCTATGATTCTGTGGTTCTACGATCTTCAGTGCTGAAAAATAAAAATCAGTGATTTGTTTCCCTAACATTTAGCTACTTTAGCTAACATAGGCACTTTCATAGAAAGATGGAACTGTTTGAGTTGGAAGGGACCCTAAAAGGCCATCTAGTCCACCTCCCCTGCAATGAACAGAGACACTTACAGCTAGGTCAGGTGCTCAGAGCCCCGTCTAGCCTGACTGTGAATGTCTCCAGAAGAATGCCTTTTTCTTTTGAAGATGACTCACATGAGAAATATGTCCCAGGAGGTGAAGCCAGCCTATCCTACCAGTTCTAAGGGCACACTGCCATGAGTCTGATGGGGAAATGGGTTCATGCCACAAAGCCCATGGCACTAGTAACTTTTCACCCCTGGCAATCTGTAGCTGCAAGCACCCATGCCATCCCCCACAATTTTTTCAGGTGCTATAAAAAATTCTGGTAACCATAAACCCAAACATCCAGATTTTTCCTAACTACTTGTCCAAGGCAGTTAGGAATTTTTACAACAAAATGGCAGAGATTAAACAAATGAAACCTGCTTAGAATTCTTGTGGCTGCAGCCAGCAAATCTATTTCATCATTACGGTGTTGCAAAAACAAATATCCTCTACGGTATTTGTAGTTGCCAAAAATAAACAGAGGAAGGGAATGATATACCGCTTCTGTGCGACTCACACCTAAGCTGTTTGTGGGAAGACAGCCCAAACAGAGTGTGCTGATAAAGACAGATGTACCCGTGTGTACAAATAATTGGATCTCGATCTGCATTTCTTCAAATATGCTTTATGCACGCATTTCCTGTATATGGTACTTCCTCCTCTAATACTTTGGAATATAACTTGAGCTATCAGCCGTTTGGTTTGTTGTGAATTTTAAAGTAGGCAATAACAACACTGAGTGCAAAAGTAAAGTAAATAAAAAGGAGTACTAAATTGCAGAACAGAAAGACTATGCCAGTGATTACATTACTTCATTCCTTATTTGGTGCAAAACAGTGCTTAATTTTTGCACCCCTGGAGATGTCATGCACACAATTTCAGCAGCACAGCACAAAATATTGATGTTATCTATTATTTTAATCTGTTTTAATACAAATTATGCATATAGAAGTAAATCATACACCATTTATTAGAAAGCTTGCACACATGCTTTCCTTCCATTCAAAAGGACACATATAATCCACATGCACATTTGGAGGGCAAAGCTGTAGCCACCCTCCTCAGTAGTTTCTCATCCTTGAGTTGCTCCTGTCATAAACAGGGTTCCAACTGACGCATACAGGTTGAGCGGTTCTCATAATTTCATCCTGGTTTTCTTCATCATTAGTAAATGCTTCTGTTGTGTTTTCTGCCATCACAGAAACCCAGCTGTTGAACTCAGAACTTACTTATTTAAACCATAATATATATATCTTAGGCATGACAGCATCAGAAGTATTTTCCTTTTTTGAACACAATGAACATAATGGACTTCAGAGGGGAAAAAAGAAGCATTAATAATAATATTAAGTAGCCTCTGCTTCTTGGTCTAGGCTGTTTCTAATCACAGATTGCCACTTTCTCCTCCCTTCCTTTTCTCAGATGGGACAGGGTCCTGGAAAGGAGTGATAGGATATGTCAAGATGAGAACTAATGGATTCAACATGGAAATACTGAAAATATGGGAAACACTGCAACAACAAAAATAAATAATGATGCAAAAATAGGTTACACTTTTCTCTCCCCCCCTTTTTTTTTCTTACTTTTTTTTTTCTTTTTTTCTTTGTTTTGGTAGAAAAAAAGTGCTGCAAGGATTAGATAAAATGCAGCTGCTAGAAATTCAGCTGAGAAGCAATAACAAAATGAAACGTTCTGCTCTGTACCAAAAAGGTAGCAGAAACTATTCCAGGACACACAAGTGGCAGTCTCCTAAACCTCCAGCCCTACAGGTTAATAATTTATAACCTCCTCGTTTTAGCTACTTTTGGAAAACATCACATTTAAATACAATTTTTTTCCCTGGCATTGCACACAGCAAACTGCCCAGTGCTATTCCTGGTCACAGTCTGCGTCCCAGGGCAGAGCCACACTGCAGGCAGCAAGGCTCTATGCTAAATCTCCAAGGAAAGACTTAGTTCTTGTGGTTATTAAAGATATTACACAGCTTTTTGCAAGACATAACACGCTGCTCACCTGATCAAATTCAGTGAGATGTAATTTATCTACTATCTTCCTTTGGTTGAATAAAATTTGTCCCCTCCTGCTCACTGCTGAAAGAGGCCAGTTTCCTCCTAATGATGGCGGAATCATCCATGTCCATGATTTCACATCTCTGGTTTTTGCTCAGGATAAAAAAACCTCCCGGGTATGGCAAACTGCTTGCTAACGTGCTTTTATTTTTTCTACTTCCATGAATAAATCCTTCAGTACTGAGATATTTGGAGCAGAGGAAGTTACTTTTCTTAATTAAGTCATCTAGACTATATATAAATCTGTAGCTATCGGTAAAAACATGTCATTATGAACACAAGGAACAAACAGAAATCATAGCAAGCAATTACTGTATTTAACAGCCAGGCACAAGGGCAATATAAACTGCAAAGCAGCCACTCAAAGCCACTCAAATAATGTGGCTCTACCAAATTTTGGAGGCTGATCTCCAGAGAAATATGCTGAGCATGAGGAGTTTTAGTAAGCACATAGTGCCCTGAGAGGTGGGAAGGCTGCAAGCAGAGGCTCTCAGTGCTTTCTTTACCCTTCTGTGACAGCTCTACCCATTTCTGCAGGCGTTTCTTTCACAGTTCTCTAACTCCTTAGCACCCCTGCTGAAGGTTCCCACGCCAAAGATAGTTTACAGGGGTGAGCCACCACTGTATCACTTTACCACAGCTATGTGTCAATGGCAGATGATACCATTCTACCATAATAATTGTCTTCATTTTAAAACCACTGAAAATCTCCTTGATCTTGTATTTTTTTCCAATTTATTTCATAAATTACAGGACTTGTGCAGTAACAGCAACAACAATAAAAATAACTTCTGCTTGAATTAAATGCCTCATTTTGCCATTTCCCCAGTGGCAGAGCTGTCCATGCACTCTTCTCCTGCTAAGTAATGCTTCTCCCAGCAAACAAAGCCTGAGTCTGTTTAAAATTATTTTTGACTAGCGATGATAAGTGATTATTACGGTATAGTACTTATATCTAAAACAATCAGTGGCTTATACTGTACATGCATCTATACAAGGACTGCATGTAAAATTTCCATGAAAACAGGGATTTAATTGGCCTACACTCTGGGCCAGAATATATAAATTAAAAAACAAGGCCAAATACTTTGCAGTTTCACTTGCAAATGTCTTTAAAAACTTGCTTCAATGGGTTTGCTTCCCTGGGGAAGAGGAAAGACAAACAGCTACAGAGGGTAATGGCTGAACAACCTCAGTTTCACAGACAATTCATCTGTTCTTTAAGACATGATGGAAAAAGTCAGACACAAAATCAAAGAGGAGCAAAAATTAATTAGGGTAAAATTAAACTTGTAGAAATTCACAGAAGTGGGGGAAGGAGGCATCGTTAAACCACCGTGGAGTACTGCCATACAAACCCAAGTTTAGCAGCCTGTGCCATGTCATACCCAAAACCTGAAGCATGGAGATATCTCCAGGTCTCTAACTGCACTGCTCCCTACTTCTGCAGCAATCTGGGGTGAATGGTGCCACCTCAGAGAGAAGAGTGGCACTTTAATTAGGCTTACTATTAAAGACAACAAACAGTCCAGATTGAAGAACAAGTATCATAGATGCATCTATTTTGGAAGGGTGCAGCAGCTGAGCAGAAAGTGAAGTTTTTACTAGTGAGAGAATTATTTTGGCAGCTGTGGATTTAAACTGGATCAAAGGTCCGGGAAGTTGAGTTCACAGACTTGTTGCAGTAGCAGAATAATAGGTAGAGTTTTCTAGTCACTGTCACAAGTTTTAAGAACTGGGAGGAAGAAGAGGCAACAGGGAGTGGATTTCTGGGATTCAGTCAGTGGGTGACATTGTCCTATTACAACACGTGCCAGAGAAAACCTGTGTTCCTGCTCACAGCTGAGGGCAAAATCCAAAGAAAACAACAAAGCACCTAAAGTGCAACTTATGCAGAATCTAGATGCCTAAGAGGAGAACAGCGAGCCAAAAGAAACTTCTCCTAACTTGTTTAGACACCTGAGAGGCTGTAGGCACTGAAGATTTGCTTTAAATCTCTATCCTTTGCTACTGCACGCACTGAAAGGCAGCGTCATCTTGGCTAAGTTGAGCCAGCTGAAGGTGATGGGAAGCCATGACCTGGGTGTTCCCTGACAGTGGATGGCTGCTTCCTCCAAAAGCTCATCCTTTGTTGCTGCAGACTTGCTCCCACATACCAAGAGGCAGGCATCCACCTCCTGTTTGATGGTCCCATGGAAGTGGTATGTGTGATGGGTTTTGGTGTCCATCCAGTGGGGATTCTGATTCACTCCACTGTGTCCCAGCTCCAGGAACACCATCCTCATGTGGACATGGTGAAGGCAGGGCACCTGCTACAGCTGGTCTCCACTTAAAGCACAAGACATGAGGCTAGGAGAGGCCAAGAAGGTGGAAGACTGATTTTGCTGCATAATTGTAAGGCTGAAAAGGGGGCACTCCCTTTCTAATGGCATTTAAGCTTAGCTCTTGAGAATTATTGCACAAAAAAGAGCAGGAGCTGAAAGCAAATCTTTCCCCCTAGATCTTCTGCTTTTTATCTGTCTGGCTGGATTGGCTGGATGTTTTTATTAATGTGGCCAAACCTATCATGCCTTTTTCCTGAGTTCAGCAAAGCAGTGCCATCTAGGAGCACGTATCGTAGGCTGCCCCTAAAGGAAGACAGAGGAGCACCCACATTGTGAATTATACATGGCCTCCAGCAGAAAGCAGCTACCTGTGCACTGAGTCCTGCCAAGAGGGAGCAACCACAGGACAAAAGCTGCAGTAGAAATTAAGGAAGTCAGAGAAGTTTTCTACTGTATCTTAAATTGTCTCCAGTTTCTCCAAAAGGTGAATAGATGAGGTGGGTGCGACTACACTCACGGTAGAGTGCAGACACCTACATCAGTGCTAAATTCTGCATAACCTGGGTTTTATACAAGCCTGCACTTTTTGGATCTTGTTCTCTCAGGCCCATTCCTTAACATATACAGTTCAGAGGCAAGCGGAAAGTTTCTAGCATCTTAAAGACATGACAGAGCCTGTTACTTCTCAGACCATTATGCTTTGGAAAATGTGAAGCAAGAAAAGCAAAGAAAGTTAAAAAAAATTATCCAAGAAATGAAAAAAGAATTCCACACAGTTAAACATGCTTTGGCTCTACCACTCAGCTCCCACCTCGTCCAGCAAGAAGGGGGATTCATGAGACCACGAAATAAGGAAACAGAGGAAGAAATTTTCTTTTTTATTTTTTCCCTGATTGCTCTTAAATTATTTTTATAGACCCCCAAAAATGCATTATTTGACATGCTAGCTCCAAAAGCTGACAGATTAGGAAGTGTTTCTTCCTTATTGCATTGCACAGGGCAACCACGTTGACTGACACGCTTTCTCTGTCCAGAACAGCAACTGCTGCCTGGTTTGTGCATTAGGCACTGGAGAAGCTCCAGTTTTCCCTGTTGGCATCTCAATGGAGGGAGGGACCTTCCCTGCTAATTTGGTGCAGCAACGTGCTGCTGCCGGTAAACCACAACAAAGTTCTCTAGTCGAAAAAAAATCCCTTAGTTCTGAGTCTCTGCTAATGGCAGAACTGTGCGCTGGCAATGCACAACAGGAGACGTGCAACACAGCGGAGGAACTGACGCACTTTTAGTACTGCTTACTTGTACCTTATCTACTAGTTATTTACATACATGTATGTATAAATAGACACGTCTGGTAAGAGTAGTTACCATAGAAATATGTAGTCAGGGTGGAAAAGACTACGCCCTAAAGTGGGCTGAACATGGCTCTTCAATTTTAAGGAATTGGCTATGCATGAAGTTATGGGAAAATGTATCTCACTCTTGGCTCAACTTGTACTGTGACTGAAGCCTTTATTGACATAGTCTCAGTTCAGATACATCACTGAATTTCCACACAGGTCACTCCCTTGATCAGCTAATTGATTTTTACTCTGTCTTGTAATTATTTCTGAGAAAGCGAGGATACAGGGCAAGATCAGGATGTAGACATGGTAGAGGATGCAGCAGCCTAGTGCAACTATTTGCCTGGTGTTTCTGCTCCCCTAAATCACTCTGGGTGCTATCTTTGTCTCCCTGCCTCAGTAGACTGTGAGCAGAGAGGATGGCCACTTCTGTTTCTTCCAGCTTTTGGTGTTTCTTGCTTTCCCCAAGACAACAGAACTCCTTTGGCCATAAGCTGCTGTTGGGTTAGAGCTACCAGCCCATTGCTGTTGCCTAGGGCAGTAGTGTGGAAGAGAGGAAATGATCCAAATTTACTTCCACTGATTTTCATACTCTCCCATCACCCCCCAGACCCACGAGACTTTCTCATTCCTCAGAATTCCCACTGCACACTTTACCTCCTGCGCAGCCCAATTTCTCTCCCAGAATTTATATCCTTGAAGCTCACAAATGAGTTTTACCTTTGAGCTGAATTTAGTATGGGATTTCCAAAACATCATCAAGTAAGAAAAACACTTTTCTTCCTCTCTTTTTTATCTTGTAAATCATCCTGTGACTTGTGATATAATGTGTGAGCCTACAGTGGAAGAAGAGTCTGTTTGATTCCATAAACGATGTCAGTAGTTATCAAATATTTTCACTACTCTTTGGTGTTTAAGCACCCGTGAAAATCATTTATTGCCTCATATATCCTTCTTAACATCTTATCCTCTAATTGTTCTCCATAGAATGAAAATAAATGGCTGAGGATGCTCTATTTGTTGTAATATAAACATTTATTTGAGCAGTCTGTACATTATGATCCATTTTATTTCAGTACCAGCTATGTTTGGCTGTTAGTTTTACTCTGAAATATGTGCTTGATGTCAGCGAAGTAGACATCATACAATAATCAAGCCATACAATCCCAAAATATGCTGATCATCACAACTACCTCCAGTGAGTAACTCAGTGGCCAGTTCTGCAGTTCACCACTCTTACATTAGGAAGATTATTTTTTTTCTGCTGCCCACTTTAAATTAAGACATAGATTCTATAGTTTTGCCCACAAAATGAAACAAACTGTTAGGGCTGAGAAAGGATGGCAGTATGAAAGGATTACACCTTGTTCTGTGATAGAATTTCTTTCTACAAAAGGATTGTACCACTTTTTAGTCTGCTTCTTCAAACCACTGTTACTGTCAGCATTTGTTATCCACTGTGGGAAGGCTTGCATCGTATTCCTTTTCTCGGGTTTCCAGAGAGCAGCCAGCTTCCCACTTTCTCTCCGGGAGGCCGTCCAGCGGGCTGTTCTCTCTCTGCCCACGGACTCCTCAAACACATTTTTCTGGGCTAGGCACTCCATATATCTCCCATTCTTCAGCACTGTAACCACTTAGTTGAGTCTATACTAACCTTTTTTTTTTTTTTTTTTCTTTTTTTTTTTTTTTAAATTCAATTTGAAATTAGGAGTGTATTACACTGGCTTTTGATGTGTGGCCCAACGTAATTGATTGCCAGTTACCTCGAGCTGATTAACATGCTTGTAAGTGAAAGTCTGAACACTCCACAAGTGCTCATTCCACAGGGCAAATACTTGTGAGTTACTTCAGTGCACAACCAAAGGTAAACCACAAGAGTCTGACTGCTGCAACAAATCTTCTTGGAATTCTTAGATTAGCTCTTACAATTGCAAATGTCTTCACCAACTCCACTAATTGGCAAACAAGTAATGCAAGTTACAACAAGAGAGAAAAGTCTAGTCTAGATATATCTGAGCTAGGAGACTGAGGTCAAGATTGTTTGCAGTTTTTGAATAAGCTCTGCATCCTTGACCAATAATAATAATAAAAATAATTAAAGTATTTTTAATTTAACAAACAAGCAAACAAATGAATTTGTAACAGGAAGCTCAGTGCCTGTATTTACTGTCCAGGGTCACAGGAGTTTCATTCTCAGTAACCTCAGTACTCTTTAGAATGCAGCGTTTTTGATGGTGTGAAGGGCCACTCCTTCTGTTGCCCAACTAGAAAGAAAAGCACCAACATAAGATTGCATGAAAGGAAAAGCAACTGAGGCCTAGACTATCCTCATATTAAAAGGGTCAAACCTGGAAACAGGCACACATGAGCTGGAAAAACTGTAAGGACTGGATCTGTTTTACCAAAAAGCATGGTATTACAGGCGGCAGAGGACAAATCAGGAGTGAGTCACAGAATCACAGAATCACAGAATTGTAGGGGTTGGAAGGGACCTCTAGAGATCATCGAGTCCAACCCCCCTGCCAAAGCAGGCTCCCTACACCATGTCACACAGGTAGGCGTCCAGGCAGGTCTTAAATATCTCCAGAGAAGGAGAAAAGGAGTCAGTCCTAACCAAAACACCTCACTTAGATTCACTGGAAGGAAGTTCCAGTTCCTAGTTCCATCTCCTTTACTAAAAGGAACTAGAATGCAAAAGTGATAGTGCTAAACTGTAAGGATATCACAGTGTATCAGTAAACTTACCTGGGGGCCTCTGAAGGGGTCTGGTATCGGGGAAAATTTGCTTATTTTTGTTTATTTATTTCAATAAATATTTCTGAAGTTACAGGCATTATCCGTTGTTAAGCATAGTGCTAAGAATTCCCCATTCTGTTGAAGAGTTAGATAAGCACTATGGGGAGGAAATTAAAAAATATATATCTTTCCAAATGCACTTTACTGCAGAACTGCAGTCCAGTTATAGTTATACATATAAGTAGCAATATACGTAGATACTCATGAGAGGAAACAGAATACACAACCATGGCTTTATAGGAAGGGAGCTCTCCCAGTCACTCCCTCTGTTTTCCCCACTGATCTTACAAGCCCAGCCCAGCTCCAGCCCCACCAGTACCATACATGCGTGACTCAGCAGCAGCATAAAAGCAGCCTGTAAGTCTGGCTGCCCACAAACAGTCCAACTCCAAAGGGTCTCTGCTCCGCAGCACCTCCAGTCCAGCAGTTCATTGCTCTGAGGTCCCTCCCAGCTCACAGCACCACCCTTCTTCTGGGAAGAGGAGTCCTCTGAGTCCAGGGGCATGGGCTGGAGGTGTAACCTGTCCAAGTGCTGGGTGCTCACCTGGCCAAGAGGAGATGTGGAGGTGCTATCTGACGTAATATCTTCCTCAAATTCAAGTGTGTAATTAAGAAAGACTCTACAAGGAATGAAAATACCTCATCCTCAGATCCTTCCCTGCCAGCTGACACCAGGCCAGCACAACCAGCCATCCCTGCCCCTGTGAGCCATTCAAGTAGTGGAGGCAACAGCCAGGCATGCTCCCTGGAGCTCAGACAAAATTTCTTCTTCTCATCCACTGGAAGGATTTTAAGCCCATATCTCTTGGCAGTATGTACTACAACAAGGGTTATATAGGGATCAGGATGATAAGGTGGAAGGTTGAGGGTGAGTGAGGAGGAGGAGCAGCAAGCTGGACATTGCTGAGCAGTGCTGGTACTGAGCAGAGGGCTGCAAGGTGTCACCTCTCCATAGTCTGTCTCCATTCCATCCAGTGACGGTTTAATGATCACAGTGAGAACAATTAATATGAGTGCAGCGCTGAGCTGCTCAGCTCTGTCAAGCTTAAAGTAATTGTAGCTGTCTGGGGAGCTATGAAGTCAAATTCAAGGCAATCCTAGTGTTTCAGTGTGTTAGCATCAGGCAATGGGGTTTTCATACCCACAGATATGGAATTAGACCCCTAACATTTTGCTGATGTCCCATGAAAGGCTTGGCAGCAAGCTGGTTCTCACCCACTCACATTCCCCCCAGTTCTGATTACTCTGTAACACACAGTTTGATTCTCTCTTCAGAAGATGCCACTCAAATAGCATCACCCATTCAGAGTACAGACATGTTCTTGTCTCAACACATACTCCAACAGAACATAGCTCACTTGTGGGTTTTGGTTAGCTTGTTTGTTCACTTGTTTTGGCTCAGACTTAAAATGTTTTCTGTGATTGAAACAGCTTTTTCTTCCTTGCTACATTTCTCTAAACTCTCTGACATTTCCACAGCTGATTACTCACACGTAGGTATGAGCCAGATAGTTTAGTAAAAATGCTTTGTATCATCTTTGTTAAACAAACACGATTGTGTTATGACAGTCATTAGTTCTGTGACCAAAGTTATTTTGTGCCTGTAGAGCGCCTCTGTGAGTGACACAAGACGTTGCGTATGTGACTGAAATAGTGCCTTATCAGGACCTCATGTTTATCATGGACTAGACAAAAGGAAAAGAGGAATCCTACAGTTTTACATATTTTACATTTTACTTGGTGCCTACAATCTGTGCTTGCTGTTCTTAACATCTTGTACACAGATCGGATCTCATGATAGCTCACTCCATGAGGATTGATTTCCCTGATATCAAGGCTAGGCTATTATTAGCAAAGTTTCTGAACGTCATTGCTAACAAGACAGAGCAAGTACTCGCCTGCCTCATCACAACAGAGATCCCATCTCTCATCCCTTGTTCTTTCCTTTGATAACAGTCCCAGCCTTCGAGCTTCCACAGGTTATAATCTGAATCATTTCAAGACTGAGATTTATGTTCATTTGACTGTGAATGTTTTCTTCCTTAGGAAATGCTCCAGATTTCAGCTCCTTCAGTCCCACTGGGAGTTTCTGAGTTCATGTAGAACATCATAAATGCTGTCTAAGGGCAGGAGCTATGGTGTGCTCTGTCCTGAGTGCTGCACTACCATGGTTTTACTCATATCAGAGGGATCAGCATTGCCTTCCTCAGTACCCATTAGTAAACTACACCTTTTTCTTTCCTGACAGAAAGAAAAGCGCAGTGCCACTGCCCTGTATAACGTAACACCAATCTAGAGGAATATAGCAAAATAATTTCTGAAAATGATCTCAAGTCCTGATGCAAGCCTTTGAATGAGACGTATTCAGTCAGTGCTTCAATTTCAGTCTTCATTGCTCCATTTTCTCAGTGTTTCATGGCCTTTAATATCCTCGCCTTGTGTGCCTGAAGAACAGAACTACTTTTATACCTCATTTACACCAGCACACAAAAGCAAAGGCAGACTGGGAAGTTCCACACAGCAAAATGAATGGGGTGTTTGTGATTTGTGATAATATTAAGCTGGCTGGGACAGGTAACAAGGGCACTTTCAGTACAGGCTCAATATCCAGAGGACAGGCTCTCTAGAGACACAGGACATTACCTGGGCATTAGGTTAGGCCGTAACATTTTTACTGTTGTCACTAAGGCAGCACAGTGGCAGAAGAGCAGCTGTGATGAGACTTCCATTTACTGTATAGACCATAGCACTTATATTTTACTTGTCACATTCTTTTTGCATGACCTATGTGACTCTCATTATGAAGTCAGTGGGAATTAAGTGCCTAGTCCTTAGAAGCCTACAGGTTTCTGAACTTTGGGATGTCCAAGCAAGACACCCTGAAACCAGCAGGAATATCAAATGGTGAGCTTATGTGGCACAGCTCACAGGTCAGCTAATCAGTCAGTCCAGTCACAGACAAAGCATTTTATCCAGGTGCTATACAAGAGTTGACACACTCCTAACAACCTGCTTCAGGTTTCACTAGCTAACACCAGCACCTGGACCTCCAACCAGCCAGCCTAGAGCATCCTAAAGACCTGTGCCCTGAGCTTACTCCAGTAAGATCAAGCAGTGACAGTTAACCCACATGCCAAGACTTCACAGGCACTGGGAGGACAAAGCAGGTTTCTGCAGGGACAGGTAAAGCAATTCTCCTCCCACAGGTGTAACAGCTGGGTCTATAAGACTCTTGCCAGTATTGGTATGCCCTGTATCCCTCCATGAACTAATATTATGAAGATATTCAAAAGGCTCCACAGTTCTTAACTCAGGCTTCTAATCTTCCTGTCTCTGAAGAAAGTAACTCTTCTATTCCTTAAAAATGCTGGAATTCATTCATCTGCTTTTCATTTTATTTACATCATTCATTTACTTCATCTACTAGGTCTGTGCATCTAACTCCATCTGAAAAGTTATACGCTATATTAACTAATATAGATTATAAATTATCCTGAAAGAATTCTATGGGACTTCTATGGGACTTAGACATGACAGCATCACATGCATAGTTTGAATACCCTGGAATCCCTCAGAGGACATTACATTTAGTCAGCTGAATCATCCTGCAGATGACCATGGCCAGGAAGGGAAAATATACAGAGCCACTCCAAATCTCAAACTGATGCTCTTTTGGCTGGATGAGACCATCCCAAAGGCTTCATCATGCCACCTCCCAAGCCTCCTAGCTTTCTGGATGAGTCATCTTGGACCATGAGACAGACAATAAAAAGCCAATTGTGTGATGGGAAAACTTTTGTATATGCGATCATGGGCATGCCCTCACACATGAACACTCACAAGTCATGGGAGTGACCGTGACTTTGGCTGTGCTGTAAAGATGATGTCCTTTCTTCAAGGATGCTGAGAGATTTACCCTGCAAGTAATTGCAATGTCATGTTTTTTATCTTTGTATCTCCTGCCCGAGAAGGTGGCCAGCAGATTAGGCAAACAATCTCTCCTGCAAGTGTAAGAGTGATGTGCAGCAGAGTGTCAGGAGTAATATATAGGTCAACCCTCACCTGCCCCAAAAGTCCTCCTAGGTTCAGCTAGTAACTTCTGACAGCACAGTTTGCAGCTCTGTGGTTAGAGGGACAATTTACTAGCAGAAATGTCCCTGTAAACCTAAACGTTTGTTTACCTTTCCCTGCTCATAAACAAACAAACAAACAAAAAAGAATGCTTTAAAAAATGTCTTTTAAATGTCAATCAAATATGGTTTAATCCTGAGCCAGAGCTCCAGCATTTTTTTATTTGGTTTGTTTTTTTTTCTGGCAAGAAACTGAGACCCCTTCCTTTCTAAAAGGCGTGACCCAGTGTTACAGAAACTGATTGTTTAATTATGGAACTGAAGGCCAGTGCAACAACGTGGTACCAGGAATGGCAGTTAATATCCATATCCCTCTTTTCCTCTGCCATGCTGTTAATTTCTGTATGTACTATGAATATGCTCCATAAAAGAAAAGCAGGCACCATTATAATACAAACATTTTCCCTCTGTGGCTGTTCATCACTCTTCTCCTTTTGGTAATGCAGCCTGAGAAGAATTTATACCTTGTATTTACATGGTGATATGCTTTATCATTACCAGTTAGGAATATATAAAATGATTGTGCTGATTCATACTGTGCATTTTAGTCCTGAAATGGCAATAGAAGTTGCTAGATTGTCAAGCTGTCTTAAAGAAAAACTTGTTACTTTTGGCTGATCTCACAGCCACTAGAACAAGTATCAGCTTGAAAGTTGTCATGCCAACACAGAACAGGAGCTTGGCATCCATAGATGATATTTATGTTCAATAAAATTCACTTCAGCTACAGTTCCTCCCTGCTTGAGGAAATGTGTGCCATTAACATTGAGTTTGACTTCCTCCACCAAATGAATCAATATTCATTCTTTAAGGATTAAATTCGCATTGCCCTAGAGAGACCAAATAAACAGGTTTTCCATGAATGACCATATGAAGAAGACAAGAGGGCTGTAATTTTCCTGCCCTTCCTGCTTGCTCCTATCACAGAATCACTATCAATGATCTGGATTTACTCTTCTTCAGTTTCTGTATGTTACTGGTGATCACTGCACAGAAGAAAGCTTAGGGAGCTTTTTGAGTGAATTTTCATGACTTGCTAGTCTTTCACACTCCAAGAAGTTAGTACTATGAAAGGCACATGAAGGAATGTTTCTTTTCAACACCATTGTGAATTAAAAGCTTGATGTTGAGGAGACATGTGACTCGATGACACTTGTATTTTACATGAGCCATGAAGATGTAACCGGCCACACACAGTGTGGACAGAAAAGGACTGGGATGTTGTGCTTTGACAAGGCAGCTCCCTCAGAACCTTGCTCAAAGCATACTGAGAAGCCACATGGGAAGCTCTTCCTTCCCTTGAACACTCTCTCCCAAGAGATGTGTGCTGCTCTGAAGTAGTGCTAGTCAGAAGTTTGGGGACAAAACAAAGTGTTGCCAAAAATGATGATTTTCTGAATCCAGATTGTTTTGCCCAGAGATGATCTCAAAATTTCAGATGAAAGGCAGACTGGAAGTCACCTGGGAGCCTACATGTCTAAAAATCAAGGCTCAGTCAGTCAAGTAGTGCCAGCATTGGGATCTTACAGCTGTGATATCTACAGCCCTTGAGGCAACCATTTGTGCCAGGCACTCCAAAGACTAAGCTGTAAAACTCCTTGAAAGCCCAGTTCTAGTTTGTTTGCAGGGAGCATCCATAAAAGCAGGATTTAAATACTACAAGTCTCAATACAGGTTCTTGGGGACTACTGTTCCAGTATAATTCTGAAGCAGAAAACCCTGTTTTTTCCTGTGCTTATATGGTAACACATTGATGGGGAACAGAACCTGAAAGCATCAGAACTCTACAAAGACTGTATCTTCTTGCAAAATGATCTACATCTACTAAGCACTTGAATCATGAACACTACACAGAACATAACCCTGACAGACCCCTATAATTAAATTTATTCATTTTATGGGGCTGGCATGGCGATGAAGAACCTTATGATTCCAGGTTGGAAGTCTGTGGCCCCAGAGGATCAATCAGGACTCTTGGGCTTGTTGTTGAGACAAGAGTCTGCTGAGTTCTCATTTTCCTCAGCCCACTGCCACATGCAAATCTCTGAGCCTGCAAAGCTCCTTCTGGTGTGGGTCAGGGATCGCACCACACAGGCAGCATACATAACACACACACAGCCCAGGGAGCTAAGTCAGTGCATAATGAGTTCAATTCACACATACATAAGAGACACAATCAGCAGCCTTTTGAAAACAACAGGCTAATTACACTGAAGAAACAGAGGATATTATAGAACAGGAAAAGAACTAAGAAAAAAAAGACTGTACATACAAAACGAAACCACACTTCCAAATAATATTTAACCATCAGAACCTCTTTCTAAATTAAATCTTTCCAGCTCTTGCAGAGACTAAGATCACACTGGGTGTCTTTCCAAGTTTTTGGGGAATTTCCAGTGCCTACCCTTTATTCTTTTAGATTAAGTTCAACTCAGGACTTGAGAGCATGTGGGCTAAAACCTGGGAGATGCTGGGCACTTGCATCTCTTACTGAATAGTCTTTTATCAGCCTATTTAGGTTATCCCAGTTTAACCCTATAGTCCCTTCCAGCAATTCAGTGACTCAGATTAACTAGACACTTGGCCAGTGTCGGGCTCCAGGCTGAAGGTTGGAGAGAGGCTAGTCCCCAGACAAATGATGCATGGAATTTGTATCTGTGTGTTGCCATGCCGACGCTGAGCACAGATTGCTCAAGATTCAGCAGGACTTGGCAGGGACCTTTATACTTCCCAGAGACCCACTGACAGGTAATATTACTGAGTTTCTGTTTTATTATGTGAAGTCCCATTGAAATGCTCAGTACAAGCATCTAATTCATTTCAATGCAACTTTGCATAGCAAAAAAGAGAAAGCAGGAGGTAACAACAGGGCAAAGAGGGACCCTCCTGTTCCCAGCACAGTGTGGGATTTGCTTGCTGTGTGGGACAGTTTCATCTTTCCCTTACAGACTGCTCTGAATAGACTCAGACAGCCAAGGGCATCTCTGAATATTTCATAATTGATTGGTGCTGATGGCATATTCCCAGAGTGAGTGCTGCCTGAGAGTTTGGGACAGTAACCTACGATATGGAGAGTGAGTAAAAAAAATAAAAGAAAGTGACAGAAGTCCAACAGTGGTCTAGATGTGGAAGTGCTCAGCTGCTCCTCTGCACAGGTACAAAACTGGTGCACGGGACTGAGCATCACCAGCCCCAGTGCTTTACTCACAGAGGGAAGCAGAAAGGCTCTGGAGATGTTGGTGGCCTTTGGCTCTGCTCAAGTAGTCAGATTCACTTCTCCCACAGGGAATATTTAAGAGGTCCTGCTTCTGTGACCTTGGTAGAGCTGGCTGAACTAACTGTTATGAATAAATTATGTAAATAGCTTAGCATCCTGCCTTCTGCTCACAAATCACTCAGGAGCCCCTCTTCTCCTCCATCAGCCTATCTGTTCTTGAGGAATTTATGCCAGAGAGTTTCTGTGTCAAATTTCTGCCTTAAGGCTGTTTCCAAACCACTCAGCTTCCCTCCACCCCTTCCCCCATTACTGTTTGTTATTCTGAGTGTGTAAGGTAGCCCAAGTCACATGAGACACTGTTTCCTCCTCTCTAACTTTCCTGGCTGGGAAATAATAAATGGCTAAATGGCAGAGACACATTCCCATGTGATGCTCAGAGATAAATCATTGTGTTAAACCCAATGCTTTGTTCAGGGAGCCCTGGTATTTCAGATGGGGCTTGGGATTCCACTACATGGCAAAGTTCCCAACAGTTAAGGGCTCCGACACTCGGTGTTGCAACACCTAGGTCCTTTTGTTGACTTAATGCCTGTATCTTTGCCCAGAGCAAAATACATTGGATGAGATAAAAACAGTCCAAATAAACAGTGAAGCACTGGCATCATCCACTGGCATAAGGAGCAAAACAAGACAACTCTGTTTAGTGAGCTGAGTGATAGCCATAGAAAAGATCAAGGTCTGTCTTTTCAGGCCAAAATGAGAGCTCTTACTGTTACATATCACTTTAGCTTCATTTCACTGAAGGCTGCCATGGAAAGAGGTAGTCTAGTATGTTTGTCTCTACCTGCCTCCTATTTGCATTGGACCTCTGCAATCTCAAGAAGCAGCACTAGCCATGTTCAGTGTGACATGAAGTGGTAGGTATATTAGGGCCACAGAGATTATCAGGGAGCTGGAGCACCTCCCCTATGAAGACAGGCTGAGGAAGCTGGGCTTGTTCAGCCTGGAGAACAGAAGGCTGTGAGGTGACCTCATTGCAGCCTTTCAGTACCTAAAGGGAGCCTACAAGCAGGAGTGGAGTCAACCCTTTGAAACAGTAGATAACAGCAGGACAAGGAGAAATGGTTTTAAGTTGAAGGAGGGAAGATTTAGGTTGGATGTCAGGGGGAAGTGCTTTACTGTGGGTGCTGAAATGTCGAAACATGCTGCCCAGAGAGGTTGTGGATGCCCTGTCCCTGGGGGTGTTCAAGGCCAGGTTGGATGGGGCCCTGGGCAGCCTGGTCTGGTACTAAATTGAGATGTTGGTGGCCCTGCCTGTGGTGGGGGTTTGGAGATTCATGATCCTTGAGGTCCCTTCCAACCCAGGCCATTCTGTGTGACTCTGTGGTGGAATGAGAGCAGAACAGCCTCTAAATGAGAGCAGAGCAAAGCTGACCCACTGTAGGGCACAAGGAGATGCACTGCCTGACTTGGGCACCCATAGTCAGGCAGCCAGCATTCACTACCAACCCACCTGTGACAATGCAGGCTCTGCAAAGTTGCCCACTATTTCTATGGTGCAGTGAAAAAAAGAAATGAGATACAAACTTCATCCATCTCTTCCATCCCTTCAGCCCCACCGGGATCCTATGGGGTCAGATGTCCCCTGCCAGTGTTAAACACCAGTTTCATCTTCTCTTCCTCTGTCTGAGGATAACTTAGGGCTCTGAGGCCCACCACAGGGAAGCCCAGGGGCACCCTGTGCCCACAGACATCCTTAGCCAGCAACACCTTTTTGAATGCAAGAAAATGGTAATCTTCCAAAGCAAGTGAATGCACTTTGACTAACCATATGCTTGATGTACACAATGATTTACACATCAGCAAGTTTACTATCACACACTGCATCTTCGTGGTTAGTATTCACGACAAGTACAGAGATTGTTTATGGTAAATATGTACCAATATGAACTCAGAATTTTAAAAAAGCAACCCATTACTACAGAAACAAAGAAAATTGGACTAATCCATCAATCTGTCCAAGGAAAGACGAGTGCTAACTTCAGCATTCCTGGCAGGTACTTCACCAGTCTGCTCTTAAAGGCCCCCATCAGAGGGACGTGACACCTTCTGAAATGATCTATTCCAGAGGAGGGGCTTTCCTAAAAGCTGACTTAAGTCTTCCCTAAGTTTATCCCTTGTTGCATTATCCACAGTGAAGAGAGACAGAAAGGTTTGTTATCACCTCATTGAAGAAATATTTTATTTATTCGAAGCCTGGCTAGCATGATTTCCACCAGCCTTCTCCACACAGATTAAGCAGACACAGTTCTTCACACCTGCCCCTGCGAAGCATGCTCTCAAGCTCCCTGTCCAGGCTCATTTCAGTTCCCTAAACTTTCTGTAGTCTTTCTTGTTGTGTGATACCCAAAACTGGAATCTTCTTCACACTGAAGGCTTTACCAATGGAAGAATTACCTCATATGTCTTTTGTAAAATTCTGCTGTTTATATACCCCAGAATAATATTTGCTTCTTTCACAACAAAATGTCATTACTGACTCATGCTGAGCTCATGATCCACTACAATTCCCAGATCTTTGCTACCTCTCCTCTCACTTCCCATCAAGAATTCAGAGAGACATTTAGCCTTACTGACATGCCCATTTGTATTCAGTGTTTTCCTATCCCTTTCAGAGCATTTCTCCCATTTCTCAGGCCTGTCCTCCAAGATGCTGGCAGTTTGTCAGTGCTTAGAGTCACGTGGTACATTTAACACACATACGCTCTAGTCTATCACTTCAGTTATTGCAATGATAACAGTGGGTCCACACCCAGGACAGTCTCTTAGAAGCTTACCTTAAACGCTTTCTGTGTAATATTGAATTTCTGACAGCTCATTCTTGGCTGTCATTTTCCAAGCAGCACTGTGGGCATTTTGCAGCAGTCTCATCAAGAATCGGTGGTCCCTTAACCATGGCACTCACGCAGCAATGTGCTCATGAAACTTTCAAACCAAAGCTGACAAGAAAAACGCAGGGTTTTTCAGTGTTGTTTGTTGAACCCAGCAAAGTTAGAGGCCCATGATTCAGACCACAAGTCCCTGGATACTTATGAAAATACTGTTTGAGACAGTGTCAAAATCCTTACTGCATTCTTGCCTATCTTCATGATTTGTTACCTCGTCATAGGAAAAACAAACAAACAAATAGGCTGGTTTGATATGATCTGGTCTTAATAAGTCACATTGATAACAACCAATCACTTCGCTCTCTCACAGATCATTTGATCCCTCATCCAAAGATCTTTCTGAAAAACAAAAGTCAGGCCAGCTGGGACTCTGTGTCCTCTTTTTTCTCTTGTTTTTTAATAGGCACTCTGTCAGCCTTTTTCTAGTTCAGCATCATCCAAATTCTCCAAGATAATTACCATGGCCTTCAAGATTGTTCAGCTAGTTCCCTAAGTAACCTAGGGTGAATTACAGGCCTGACTGATCTGAGAAAATCTAATTTATCTTAGCAGTTTCTAAACATTTCTTTCCCTATTCTTGCCTGAGTTCTTACCCTTTTGTGGTTGACATTAACTGTGTCAACCATCTGATTACAGTCAGCTTTTTAATGAAGACTGAAGCAATAAAAGACATTAAACACTTCAGCCTTCTTGGCATGTTTTGCTATTAGCTTTTCTGTCCCATTTATTAGCCATCCCAGGCTTCCTCTGGTCCTCATCCACAAAGAAAGCTGTACAGTGTTTTCATGTTACCCTTTATACCTCTTTACGTTGTTCTGTGTGTTGGCCTTTCTCATGTTGTCCTACATACTTGTGCTATTCTTTTACACTCATCCTTAGTTTTTTGACCTGGATTTCACTTTCCGTGTATTTCTTTTTAAGTTTTATAGTTGCAATAGAATTACCAACTTACAACATGTTGCTAGACATAGTACCTTTTCATTCTGCTGAGTGCATTTGGAGCGTAGGCTTAATATCTTTATTAAATACCAATTCTTCTCTTTCATTCAAGAACTACGGTCATTTTTTTCTCTTGGTTGTCTTTGTTCAGTTCTATCAATTTTATGAGTGTGTTCAGATTTTCTTGGCTCTTTTTCTCCAATTAGTTCACAAGGATTATGAATTCTTCCCTAAAAATACTACTGTCTATAAGAAAGGAAAAAGAAATTTGGGCCAGTTTTGAATATGCAGTCATCTATGACTCCAACTCAAATGAGCATGGTCGTACCCTTAGTCTTGAACTAGTAGCATGCACAATTCATCCACAAAAAATGACCCAAGAAAGGTGATTCGGGGAACTTCAGTAAGAATGTAAGTGAAATGGTTAATGATCTTATTAGGTCTAAATGCTGGACCAAGGTTAGATATGCCTGGTGGATTTGTTAATGATAATGATTTGGCTGACGCTTATACATAGGAACCTAATGAAGATCTATTGCTTTCTGGTTCTACCTTTTTTATTTAGTGAGGTTAAGAAAGCATTACTTCAAATGAGTTTGAATAAAAGTGCAGCAGCAAGCAACCTTGACCACAAATTATTTAAAATAATTGCTTCATCCACAGTAAAATTAGTAGCTGATTTATGTCACTTGTCTTTCTTCATTGCAAAATATTGTAGCGTCACTGTAAACTGAGACATTTTCAGGATAGGTGGTATAAAAGCAAATGTTCTCTGTTCCTCAGCTGTCAAATATCTGGGACCAGGCTTTGATTTCTACTTTACCCAAGGAGTTTTGCATTATAGAGTGAAGACTTTAAAGCAATCATCTGTCACTCTACTTTCTGTACTTAGAGGCAACTCCTCATCTGTTTGGAGTGGCTATATGAGGCAGTACCTTATCATGCTCCTATGACACCCATGGAGTCATCACTGCATCTGAAACAGCCACTTCCAGTGGGCAAGTGAAATCCTGGATAGGCTAGACCTTGTCTGAGGGTGAAGAGGGATTCCAGCACTCTGACTTGTCTAATGCATCTCTTTCCAGGTTCTCAATCAGGCCTTTCTTGGTGGACAGTTTTGGATCTGTGTTGCTTTGTGAAAACCAGCCTTATTCCTGGGCATTCAGGACTGGAGAAGCTGGTGGTAAATGTATAAGTACTTCTGTTCTGAACTGGTATCCACAACCTAATGGTACGGCTGTAAGAGTCAGAAGCAAAGCTACGCCATCTTCACTCTTGCAGTCACGAACATAAAGAAGATGACAAAAGGGGGAAAAGAGTGATTCATCTGAGCCCATGCAGACCATCAGCTGTTGCAGAGAGCTGTCTGCGTCTCATTCCCAGGTCACCCTGCTTTCCCTGCCAAGTCCCATTGTAGTTTGTTTGTACTTGTCGTAGCACTCATACTGATATTAGAGCCTTTTCCTCTGTATGAATCCAAATTATCTGAAGTTCTGTGCCAGGGTTTGATGACTGTTCAGCATAACTTGCAATAAATGCCATCATTGCGTAAGGTTTCTAAAACTTTGAAAGACAGCATGCTGCACTTCTTCCCCTTTTGACAAAGAAGCCTGAGATATAATAGCTATGGAATATCAGATGCAGATTTATTTTTGTCTCTTTGACTGGATGTGGGTTGTTTGCATGCATATATATTTGTATTTGTGTGGGTCTGGGTGTGTGTTTGTGTGCATATGCCCATATGCTGTTAGTTTTCTGTTTCATATCTTTGAAGAAAATGACCATGAAAACTCATTAAGTCTGTCTATGCAAGCTGAATAACTATCAGGGAGAAATGACTCCTTATCTAACAAAACCCCTCACACTTTATTAACACTGAAAAGAAAGTAAGAGTCCCTTACGTCACCTTACTAGTTAATAGCCAGCAACATTTGTGTTACTCAGTATTAAAGGGATATTAGATTTCTCTAATTTTTGCTTTGTATTAATATAAGCATCTATTTTAGTTGCGCATTGCAATAGGGAAACAAGGAGGGGGGGGGGGAGGGTGGGTGGGTGGTTTCTATTCTTGCAGATCA
This sequence comes from Coturnix japonica, assembly GCF_054131305.1. Lineage (NCBI taxonomy): Eukaryota > Metazoa > Chordata > Aves > Galliformes > Phasianidae > Coturnix > Coturnix japonica. The sequence goes on along the minus strand of NC_140664.1, from coordinate 13,294,045 downwards.
TATCATATCATAGAATCATAGAATTGCCTGGGTTGAAAAGGACCACAATGACCATCTAGTTTCAACACCCCCGCCATATGCAGGGCAGCCAACCACCAGACCAGGCTGCCCAGAGCCACATCCAGCCTGGCCTTGGATGCCTCCAGGGATGGGGCATCCACAACCTCCCTGGGCAACCTGTTCCAGTGCATCACCACCCTCTGTGTGAAAAACTTCCTCCTAATTTCTAACCTAAACCTCCCCTGTCTTAGTTTAAAACCATTCCTCCTTGTCCTATCACTATTCACCCTTGTAAACAAGCATTCCCCCTCCTGTTTAAACGCTCCCTTCAAGTACTGGAAGACCGCAATGAGGTCTCCCCAGAGCCTTCTCTTCTCTAAGCTGAACAAGCCCAGTTCCCTCAACTTTTCCTCATAATGATGATGGTAATTAGTTTTTTCTCCAGATTTTGTGGCTGTGATGAGACCATGGTCCTGCATTTCAGCCCTTAACACAGAAGCCTATGGGCATCCACACCAGTACATCTGCCATACTGACAGAGGCTGTATGAGCCAGCTTAGAAATTGATATGATTCTGCCCAGGAAATCAAATCCATCCTGTATCTCATTGTGCAACTGAATAATGTATTACTCATTGTGTACTGAAATATTACACACGAACATCCTGAACCTCCATGATGCAACACAGAGAATGACTGACGCTGAGATGCTGCTCAGTTCCCACCAAGGTGAATAGGAGCAGAGGATCAGCACATCCTAGGAAGATATCCAACACCTTCAAGATTTTATCTGAAGCTTGATGTGCGCTTGTTGACAGAGCGTATTGTGGGCAGACAGAAGCTTGTTCAGCTGGTGTTTGGGGCCAAGAAAGCTGTACAGCCATGATAGTAGAGGCAGTGTTGGTAAGCCCTTTAAGCTTGGCACCCTGCTGCCACCATCATCTGTTTTTGCTTTAGGTCAAGGGATAGGCACAAGAGAGCTTCAGTCTGCATAGAGCAGCAGCAAGGGGAAGCTCACATCTGCAGATTTGCTTTGTCTTTCATGCACTGAAACCCAGCAAGAAGTGTCAGCCTTCACACCCCTGGGGATTAGGAGCTGGGAAAATCCTACTGCTACAGACAGAAGCTTTATTGCTGTGCACACATACACAAGTTGTAGGAGGACAAACTACCAAAGGCTGTACGTACCTGAGGTCACCAGCTCGGAGGCTCTGAGAGTTGCTTCTAGCCCCTTTTAGCTGTAAAGGTTTTTCAGCAAACTTCTGTCTCTACGTGCTGTGCATTGGCTGCTGTAGCCACAATTTAAAGTCTGCTCACTGAGACTTAACTGATCACTGGTCACACTTCCCCATACTCTTTAAAAATCTCAAGTTCAGTTGGAAAATATTACTTTCCTGACAGGCTCTGAATGCAGACAGGTAGGTTTGTCTTACAACAAAGAGAAAACACATGAAACCCTTTTTCCTGCCTGGAGCCAGCAAGAAACAGCACTTTTTATTGCTTTTCTAAGGGTATCAAGAACACCAGAACAGGCTGCCTAGAGATACTGTGGGGTCTCCTTCTCTAGAGACATTCAAAACCCACCTGGATGCATTCCTGTGTGACCTAAATAATCTAGGTGTTCCTGCTCCAGCAGGATGATTGGACTAGATGATCTTCTGAGGTCCATTCCATTCCCTGACGTTCTGTGATTCTCTGATAATAGGCTCCCATAGAGAAGGAGAGGGAAGTGAAGCATGTGTTCTGACAGTTGCCTGTACCTAGAGATGCTCTGGAAACTTTAACAACTCAAGCCTCTCCAAGATTTCCTCCATTATTTTCAGAGCCTCAGCTCCCCCCAGGACACACTGTTCTGGTCTGTTGTAGGTCTTTCTGACCTCAGCTGGTTTCCACAAAGTATCAGCAGTATTTCCACTGCAGAGCAGCACCAGCTTCTCAAGGAACACATCTGGTCCCATGTTTGTGGCAGTGGTGTACGCTTCCAGAGAAGCTGCTTTCATCATTTCAAAGTTTTTCATCCATGTATCATAATAGATGTGTCTCCCTTGCAGGGCAGATGTTTTTCCCACTCTGTGTTGCAATCCCAGTTAACAAGACAACAGACCTGCTGGGGCACAGCACATGTCTTTCCTTTCTCAGACACATGGGTTCCCCTCTGATAAAGGGATGGTGCATTGCAAGATCCCATTGCAACATGCATGCCACCAGGTTGAGACCAGAGGGTACAGCTGCACCCTGAGCCTGGGAGGTCAGCCATCCCCATGCTATTTCCGTGAGCCTAGAAGCAATGTCAACTGCAGATGTCTCAGTCACATTCAGTTCTGCATAGTAAAGACACAGAGAGGCAGAGAAAATTGCACAATGGCAAAATTGTCCCTAAGCACCCACAAACCCTTCATGCAACAGTACCTCCCATAAAACAATATGCTATACCCTAGAATGTATGTCATCTCATGCTGCCATGAAAGTCCCTGGGATATGTATATGTATTGTAGTCCCTCTTCTTTTAATTTGACCATGATGAAGATGCACAGTGTCCTCACATATGTATGCTGACAGACCAGGGCTAATGGCAGTGACACATTCTTTGATAAAACAGTGAAATAGAAATGTACTTGAATGATCAAAGTTTTTACACCACACTGCCTCGAACCTTTGGGATTCTGGGCGCTTCTCACTGATTTCTTCATCCAAGACGGGAGTTTCCCCATGTTTTCCATACTGGCTTAGTCCTGGAGGCAGATGTAGCCTAGCTTGGCCCATGCTGTGTGCCAAGGCTATCCCAGCGACACCACTAGGGATGATCAGCAGCCACCTACGAGGATACTATTACCAGAGCATGACATGCACCAGCCATGCATCCTACAGCTCAGGCAGCAGGAGCGAGAGCTGGAGGAGGCACGTCTGGAGCCGGGAGGGATGTCTGCATGGCACTGCACTGTGCAGGCAGTCAGGAAAGGTCCTGCTCTCCTAAGCTTAAACAAATACCAGCAGTGGATGGCTTCAGAGAGCAATCACTTATTCTTCTGAAAGTACCCTACCAACTTGTTTTAATTGTAAAGAAATAATCAGAGGGAAAGAGTTTGAGAGAGTTAGCCTATTAATCATTTATTCTGTTATTTTTATATGGCATTGTGCTGCTGCTACGATATGTTAAATATTGCAGCTTGATGTGTGGTCCCCAGGCCCAAGGAGTCCTATAAATTAGATGGATTTTTCTAAAGTTCTCTCAGTGAGAAAAGTTCCAGAAAAGTGAGAATAGCTTAGATTCAAAATAATCCCAGTTGACTGTGTATTATCCTAACTACACGATATTCTCATGGGGATTGTATCCACAGGAATCCCTTTTAATGGAGTTTTGAACAGGAGAACTAATCTGCATGGCTATTGTGAGGTACAGCATCAAAATAAAAGTTTCTCAGGCCATTGGAAAGAGATTTTAAGCCCAAGTAAAAATTAACTTTGTCTTTCCCAGAGTGAGGTCTGAAAAAGGCAAGCGATGTTTCTGGCCTCAACCTCCTGTATTAAAGAGTTGGAGTGGAAGCCAGAGTGTTTTTCCCTATAAAGCACATGAGGGGCTAATCCTGCATTCATCCAGGTGGGTCAGGAGAGCTCCAACCTTCTGTGCACTCTGTATTTGTCATCCAAGGGACCCCAAGCCCTGCCACTGCTTTTACAGAGCTTATGCGTGTCTGATCTGCTGTATAGGTATCCACCTCCAGCCAAAGTCATGAAAGATCAGGTTTCCTCCTATCCAATCTAGGGACTAATTTTGGCCCAACAAAGCCATTCTCTGTGCAAAATGATTATGTCACTATCCTGACAGCAGCAAATGCAGCTGCACTCCTGAAACAGCTGCTGAAGCTGGGGGAAAACAGGTCTGTCGTTTGCTGAGAAACTGAGCTCTCCCCATGACTTTTTCTCTCTTTAGTTTTTATCCAGAACAATATAAGGTCCCAGTGTATTAACAAATCAAAGCTGACTGCACTCAGCACCTCTCAGGAAGACACCAAGTTACAGGAAACACCCTTGGAAAGGATGTCAGTATTAGCAAGCCTCCTATGAACTGGTAATACTGGAACTTGCAAGATTAAGAAAAGTCAGTTTCTGTATTTAAAAATAAACCTGCTTTGGTCCAAAACCAGTGGGGAAAAAAAAAGAGAAAAGTGCATGGAACTCTCTATAAAGTTTGTAGGGTTTGCTGTCCTATAAATCAGAAATACATTTTTCTTTAAAAAAAAAAAAAAAATGAAAATGAAATCTGGGCTTGCAGTCTTCATGCCAAGTTTCCACTCTTAAAATCTGAGGAATCGGGGTTTGAAAGAGCACAATGAAGTATAATTCATGCAGTAAATTATCAATATTAATAATACTCTGAGAAATAGTTGCTACAAATAATATCAGGGGAATGGGATGATTCCAGTGGCTCTTTCTTTGGTAAATCTCAGTTGATTTACAGTGAAAGTTTTGCCTGAAAATTGGCCAAGAGGAGACTGCACGATTTTGATGGCCGCTTTTAGTTGTATGGAAAGAAAATGAATACAGTCCAATTTTCATTGAAGTCAATGGAAAACTCCTATCTGAAGAGCAGGCTTACTGCAGCCAAGGAGTAAAACCTAAAATCCACCAGTGCAATCATTCACTCGGCATTTTCAGCCAGCCTGTGTAGATGTCACTAGGGATAAAACTTGGTTATTATCCTCTACAGAGGTGTGTCAAGTTCTCATTACTCAAAGTTTCAAGATGACAACAGTGAGTGCTTTGGCTGAGGCCACAAAGGATTTCAGTCACTTGAATCCATCTGGTGATGTTGGCTAAGGTCTAAATTGGAGCATCTTTGAAGCACACTCACAAGGAAGACTGTTCAGTGCATCCTGACTGTTTCTCAGAATATATGTTTTTAAAAAATCTAGATTTACATGAAGGCATGATCCTGACTAGAAGATTTCTATGCCATTAAGCAAAACTGATACAATGGTTTGTGTATACAGCAGACTTTGTCACACCCGAGTTCTCCTGCGTGGCCCTGGGGCTGCAGGATGCTTGCCAGCTCCATCTAAATGCTGCACAGCCCCGTCAGTGCATCATGGCTCTCCCACTAATGTTTCCTGCCTCTCCGCGGGGCTTAATGCACGACACACGAGGCAGATGCGCAGACTGCCTGCATTCTGGCACTAAACAGGGCTTGACATACATTTTAACTTAAACCATGACTCCCGGGGCAGGCAGAACATATGGCTTCCCAAGACGGGTTACATCTATCAACTCAGAGCATGGATAGAGCAAGCACAGGTCTTGATTCATTAACTGTACTGTGGGGCCAAGATCATGTAGGTGTGAGCATTAAGGCTGTCTGAACTTCTGCTTGTGTGTATGCATTACCATAATACACTTCAGCATAGAAGGGATTGTTGGCAAGCTGGATACCTGCTCAGGTTTGCTTACATGTCTTGAGGTGGCTTTATTTAGTGCTGGCCAGTGAGAAGAGTTAATTGCTATCTAGAGTCAGATCTGTCAAAGCCTTACTCATTGAAGCCCTCTTCTCCCTATCACCCACATTCTCCTCACAGCTGAAGCTGAGCATAAATGAAATGTAATTTCTAGCCTATGCTAGAAATATCCTTCTCCTCTCAAACAGAGGGCAAGAGATATATCCCTTCTTCATTGGTTCCCTTTGGTAGCCGGAGGCTACATCTATAGTTGGAAATTCAACAATCCCAGGGTGCATTCCTGGGTGCTGCAGCTCTGTCGCTGCTGCCATTGCTTTGCTGGAATGGGTCTTGGCATGCATACAGGTTGGGACAAGCAGCATTTTCCCAAGCCGTTCCCAGGCACAGTTTGCAGAGACCAGAGATCAGGAGCCACTTTCAGTCAGCATACAGCCTTTTTGTTTTGGAGACTTGGAGCTCAATGGCGTGGACAAAAGCCTCTTGTGCCAGCTGGCATTGGAGAACAGTGCCAGACTTGTTTAGTTTACCACTGTAGATGTGGCCAGAACATCCACGTGAAGTAGGGAAGTTATCTTTATAACCATACTATTGTGCAGAAAGGAAATGTAGTTAGAAGATGGAGGTTTACGCTCAGATAGACAGCACTAGTGTTTACCTTTGGCAGTGTGACGACAGTGGCATCTCTAGTCAGAGGGAAGTGATGCTCAAGCCTCTTCCCCCTCCTCTGCCTGATTCTGCTTCCCTGTACCGCTGAGGAAGGCAAACCCTCTCAGGGCTCTCTAAATGCGGATCCAGCTGTCCTGGGCAAAATGAAACAGCAAGGCTGCAATAAATCCAGGGGAACCTGAACTCAGAACTTTTTAAAGACGCTCTTTCTTCACCTCTGATGTTTGCTATACAGTGCCAACCACCCAAGACCTCAAATTCTCAGAGCGGCCCCACATCTGCAGGTTTTATTGACTTCAGCTGTCTTTGTGAAAATCCGGCTCCAGTGCCCTACATGGAATTCCCAGAAAATAATGAAGAAAATATTAGCAGCTACTTCCAAAAATTTGGTGAGAGATTTAAGCTCAACCTCCCACAGGAGCCTTATGGCAGAAACAGATAAAAGCTACTTCCTCCAGATCACAGCCAATTACCTTTACCACGTAACTATCCCACTTCTTCCTACTTCATATGTGACATGGGTCTGCTTCATTCTCCATCCATCATAGATACACTGGAAGAATCAGGAGTCCTGGGGGAAAAATGGAATAAGATAAAATAAATAGAGTGTGTACTGAAAGTTGGACGGTGAAGGGTCTGTAGGCAATGTGTCAGCTTCGTCTGGTCTAGAGGAAAATCTGTGCTTAGGTGGTATTTAATTAACATGGGCTAATTCACTTCAAGCCAATACATGCTGCACCCACATGAAGAAATTGAGTGAATTCAAGTCCAGCTCTTTTAGTTCATGTTAATGACAGCATGACCACTACCCTAATCCGGGCAAGGCTCCTGTTCCCTGCACTGCAATGAGTGACTCTCTGCCTCTTGGTGCGCAGACCACTCTCAATTTAATGCAAATACAAATCTGCAGTATTAGAATATAGCATTAGCATTGCTTCAGCAGAGCACAGTTGTAATTTCTTGAGCATACTGATACACAAGTTGATGGAAATGGAGGTATTAGTGTTACAGACAATGAAAACAGAAAAAGCAGTAGGAAAGCAAAGCAAACAGGGATTATTGACTTAATTTTGACCTCAGTTTCACCTACAGAGAAAGAACAATGCCAAAGCAGCCACTAGAGTTGCTACAGTGATGGAAGACCAGTGTCACTGAAAGGCACTGTTAAAAGCACACTGCTGCTCAAGGTAAGGGCATGTTCTCTGCAGTGCTGTGCCTGAAATAAAACCTGTGCTGGGCAACTCAGCAGCTTAAATTGACTATAATTAAATGTATAGCAAATAGCCTAGGAGCCAGTTATGCCTACAGGACATTTCCCACAATGCTCCCATCTTTTGCAAGAGAGTTCGCGAACATACTGTGTGCCCCAGTTGCTGTGCCCAGACAGGTGACAGGACCATAGAATCAAATATCCCAAGATAGAAGGAACCCACAAGGATGACTGAGTCCAACTCCTGGCTCCACACAGGACTATTATGCTCCCACACTGGTGGAAAGAGTCTGAGAGATACAGCAGCGTGATCCATAGAGAATCCTTGAATGCTAGGCACTGTGATTGATTTGTTTTAGCCAGCTCCATTTAAGCCTATGTATATAAACCCTTGCACCCATCTCAGCTACTGAACACCTCTGCAGGGCACTGGTCAGAGCCCTGTCCCATCTTCTGCCTTCACACACACTGTTGTGTCCTTAGATCTGCACAGGAGCTGCCTCAGAATAAACAAACATTGATTTACCCCAACTGAGGTCAGAAGTCTGCTGTTAACACGACAAGAGTATGAAAGGCAAATCTGAGCTTACATTACCTTACTTGTACACTCTGCAGCTGTTAAAACTGCCGCAGAAACATATGACCTGCCCCACCTAGAGCTGACATAGCATCATATTGACAATGAGGCAAGGGGGAAATAGGACAAAGGAGCTGGAACTTGTTCCTGGTATGTCACTGCTGACTATGTGCACTGTGTCATGCATCCCTTTACTGTGTCAAGAAGACAAGGGAGCAATGGCTTTGACTTTGATAGTTTCTTTAAAAAAAAAAACCACAATAATAATAAAAAAGAAAGAGGTGACAGGCATTTTATTGAATGGCCTCCATAGCAGGACTGGGATATTGTCTGGATACTAGGAGCCCCTCCTCATAAACATAGGTGCAACTGCAGGCCTGATAGCAGTCCATGCATGTGTAAATATGTGTATTGTACATCTGCATGTGTGAATGTCCTGCTAAGTCTGTACATCAGATATGTGGTAACCTAACTGCTTTTACCAGAAGTGTTTTCACTGCAAATTGCTTTGGCTTTGCAGAGACCCCACAGTCTTCAAGGGTAGAAGATCTTTGGTACACTACCCTTACTACAACATCCTAGAGAGGTAGGGATTTGCTATGTTTCATAATAAAAGCACAAAAAAATACATCTTCCTTTGAGATCATACTTAGTTTGCTACCATATTTTGCATGGACAATTGGAAATATTTGGAAGAAAAGCTGTTTCAGTTTGATTTGTCAACCACCCAAAGTTCAAAGCTGTAGTTATCTCCTGTATTAAAATGTTCTGTTGTTCCCTAAGGAAGAATCTTTCATTTCTGATAGGGTCATTGTCAAATAAAAATTGCCAATGGGGGTAAGCCTTTGAAAAAAAGATGTTTTATTCATTAATTATTTTCTCTCATAACTTCTCTAAAGAAAATCAAATTGGGAAAATCTGCATTATGAAACTGCAACTTTGCTCACTCTACTAGAAGTAAAACTGTTACAATGCAGCACATTTCCCTTCCTACACCAAACTGGCAGAAACAGTAACTCACAGAAGATACCGTGCCTCAAAACTGTGTTCTTCAGAAGTATTTTCCTTATTTATCTGATTAAAGGATCGTGTGTACAGCGATGCCCACCCCACAATTCTCATTCAGTCAGTTTTAAAATAATTTGCCATTTACATATGTTTTCACTAGATTGAGAATTAAAAACCCACATTTTATGTAATTCCAGAAATAAACAATAGAAAGAGTCACATATATCTCCCGGGTTTAGTTCAGCAGGCCTGTGCTAGATCCTTGTGCCTCGGAAAGTGATATGTTTTCAATGGTGAAGGGTTAAAAGAGGATACCAAACTATCTTCTGGAAATCATTAACTTACAAAGCCCCAAGAAGATAAAAGTTTCCATTTTCTAAAATGTAAATCTAAAACATATTCATTAGTATTGCAAAACAAACATGCAAATCTTCACCACTTGAAAAGCTCAGCTAAATATGTACAAGGGCAATACCCAAAAATACATCTGGTCCTCGGTTAGAAAACTTGCCTTTTTGGTTTTATCTAAAGAGCTTGTCTGTCTTCCATGGTTGGCTTCTTGGATTATTGCAATTCATAATAAGCCTTTTAGCTAAGGATGAAATAAACAAAGATAAAGTCTACGTCCTAGTTTTAAATGGTCCAGATGGGATGATTTTTCCATATGTTTAGCACACCAAATGTTTATTAATCATTACTAGCAGAACTCTGAAGATTGCAACAGTTTATTAAAAAGGGCAGGGGATAACATTTACAGTTTGTATAATTTCTGCCCACCTCCCTAATCCTTCACGAGCGCGGGGTTTCATTTGGTAGGCACTCAGGTTTGGGGTTTGTGTGTGAGCGAGTATGTGCGTGTGCAGCTGTTATTACAAGGCAGGGAATTTCAGTTAACTGATCAAGAGAAGGTTTTGTGCCCTAATTTGGATACAATATCAGTCATGAGGAATGTGTTACATCATAACAATGACAGTGTGGGTAAAACTGGCAGTACTTGACTCGTTCTTCATCAGAGTGATTTACTTAGTGTCTGGCAATCTGTTTTTCACATGATGTTTGTTTCCCATAAACAGTTTCAACATGGGAGAGTATGGTGTCAAGATAACAGTCGTATCATCAGTCACTGCAGAACATCTACATGGGCTGCCAAGAAAATGAGACTCTTTTATCTCTGGCTTCTCTAAGTGCTTGTGTTTTAGCGATTGTTTCTCATAACGTGCCTGATTGTTTTCTGAAACCTGACCATCGGCAGCTCCATTATGTTGTCACCTCAACCTAAGCGAGCTGAAGGCTGTCAAGGAAGTGGGGCTGCCCGAGGAGCCAGGGGAAGGCTGCAGAGGGAGTGTCTTCCAGAGGCTGGGGAAACAGTGCTTAGAAAGTAGCACAACAATAGAGAGGCTGGAAATAGAACCACAGACAAACACTAAAGAATCTGCGAGAGGTGCATTGCACCACACTGTTTTCCTGTGACCTTTCAAATCAACAAGTTTGGGGTATTAGTCAGATAGGATGTGAAATTTTCCATTGCATTATGTATTCCTTGCGCTTATAAACATTCTACATTTGTTAGAAGCAAAATGATTGTAGCTTTAAATAACAAGTAGGCAGCAGCGACTGAATCTCAAGGCATGTTTTGATGGAACATAGCCATGACTTGAACTATAAACAGGAGAAAATAAGCCCAATCCTATTATTTCAGTGAAATAACTCACCCTTTTATTGGAGATAATTTACATGAGCTTTGAGGTAGATTTATCTCATCCAAACAGAAGTGACTTATAGCCAGATATACAGGATGCAAAGTGTACTTTGGATTTTAAAGAAAGGTATTTTGATTATTGCATGAGGCTACAGAAAAAGTTCCCTGAAGTCAGTAAATTCAACACCTGGTGAACACACATTTACTCAAGACTGTTAGCCTGCCTGAGCCTGTTTCCAGCTTAACAAAGGGAACTAGAGGCTGAAAATGTGATTTCGGTACATCTGAAAACATTACAGCTTGTGGACTGCACAGCAACCGTGGCCCGAGGCAGGAGATGCACTTCTATGCTCCTCTCACAGAGCAACAATGCAGCATGGCCAGCATCTCATTTTTAAGAAAGAGTGAGCCATTAATGCATCCAGTCATGTCCTGGCACCTGCAGGGGAGCTGGCTGGATAAGAACCTCTGAGTGGATCTTAATCTTGGCAAAAGTAAAAGTAAAACTTTGGATAAATTCAGTACAGCTCTGGTACAAAACCTCCACCCCTTATGCCAGATGAAACAGAAAGTCCACAGGACAGCCTATTCACAACTGTCTGGTCAGGCTCGAGGAAAGCAGCAGCTGCAGTTGTCCAAAAGAGAAGCTTTTGGCTTGGCTTCTGCTTCATTCCTATAGCCTCTACTTCTGGGGCTTAGAAATATCTTGGCATCTTCTGGCTCCTCAATGTCCAAGAAGAACAGGACCTAATTTCCTATCCCCAAACATAGAACTGCTGATGCAAAACTCAAGAAAATGTTACTATCATCTCTGGCACTGAAGCAAGGGATGAAATTCCTGTCAGGAAAAAAAAAAAAAAGTAAAAACAAAAAAAAACAAAAAAAACCAACAAAGTATGGCCATAATCAAGATTTCCTCCAGGCCATTATATAAATGTATAAATGTTGTGCATCTCTAATCACATACTAATATTATGGTCATCTTGCAGAGACCTGTCTCTTTGACCCTCAGAACTAATTCCAGTTGTCCCTCACATCCTCAGCCCGAAAATCTTCAGATCTTCATCTCTCTTCCTCTTCCCCACCATTTTCCAGCCCAGTTCTTGCACCGACAACCTCTTCAACTGACCCCACCCAAGAAGCTCAGCATTGCTCCAGGGGTATTAAGAGTAGGTCATATTCTCCTTCTCTTCCATACTACTTGGTGGGGAGAGTAATATCCATGTTTTCATCTCCAAGTATCACAGTAGCCTCTGGAGATAACAGGAGTAATTGCTTGGAAAGTCCTACTCCATCCAGGAATGGAATATGCCCAATACATAATTTACATAGCGAAACAATCCTAGTTTGAAATTTCATTATAATCTACAAGGCCAAGTGCAACAACATTTGCAAAGAAGCCAAGATTCAAGTGAAACTGGACCAATTTACCATCTGGGGTGGAAAACTCATTCTTTTTCTGCTGAGTTTTGCTCTGCATCATGGGAGCCATTTGAAGCCAAAACAGAAGGTAAACTCATATGATAGAGACCCTCATCAGTTGAAACATAAGAAAAACTTGCACGATCTTACAGAGATTATCTGCAGCTCAGTGTCTGTCTCCATTTCCAGTAAGAGCTTTTGCAGGTGAAGACAGAATAGGTGAAGGCACAGGAATGTATTAAATCTGACGTATGTTACAAAGGACTCAAACATGGGATACAGCAAACTGGCCACTGAATAACATATGTGCACACAATTTTCATTAATAAAAGCAAAATGTTACAAAGGAACAGAATACCCAATCATTTGGGGATTTTGTCATTCCTTCCTGTGATTCTCTATAACAGCATGTTACAATTATTTGTCAAGACCTCCTAATTTTTCCCAGAGACGAAACCTCGGAGCCTCAGGCGACTCTTGGCATTGCAAGCAGCTCAGAATCCACTGAGACTTTGGACACAGTTTCCTCTTTACAGTTTCACCTGGATGCCGGCGGAGAACCAGCTGCTGCGCTTCAGCCAGCCGTGAAAAACAGGAACGTCAGAGGAGCCACACAGTCACCTTCCTCACCACGCACCGGCCTGAAGCTGACAAAGCTGTTCCAGGGAAAGATGAAGAATTATCCCCAGCTGTTTCTGGTGAACAGCTATCTCAAACTAGTGATTTTGTAAGGCCCGTTTCCAGTCTCTGTTACATAGTTTTCCTAGTGCCGTCAGCTGGAGTGCCTATAAACCTCCAGTGAGGGCTCCCCAGTATGAAAAGCTTTGCATTTTTAATTCCTTTTATGTGATTTACAGCACTGCATGCGTGGTGCTTTCTGTCCACATTTCCAAGTTTTTCCCCACATGCAGGGGTTGAAATGATTCCCGTGCTGTGGGATTCCAGAAGAGCCAAGGACCAAATGCTGTGTAGATCTGCCACGATACTTTTCTGATGACCTTCAGATCCTGATACAAGTCAGGCACTTACATCCACTGATGTGACACCCCTGCCCTGGGAGTGAATAATATCATTGCCATCACAGCTCCCTGGCTATCAAAAAATTTGTGCTTGCTCAAAAGTCTCTCTACTTTCTCAGGATCTGTGTGCCTCCCCTCTTTCCTAACCCGGACTGGCCAATTATCTGGACCACATTCCTTACAAAGGCTGCTAAGATGGGAATGCTGTGAGCACACATCTGATCTTGAGACAGCATGCTGTAGTTTTTGGCATTACACTTGGACAAAATGGTAGAAGAAAGAGGATAGTGGTTTTACTTTACTATATCTGATGAGATTTTTATTTTATTTTGTTATTTTTAATTTATTATATTATTTATTTTAAAAGTCTCATTTAGAGACAGCTGTGCTGCACAGAGGACCAAACTCAGCTCAGGTGGAGCTGACTCAAGCCATGCTGTTTTACATGCATTGAAATACTCCTTTTTAAACAATGTTACGGACTTATTCTCACACTGGGAGTGATTTCACACAACCACACCATACTCCTTCTGCCTCAGACTCACAACATACCAAAAAAAAGCATTGCTGAAACAGAAGAATGACTAATACGGGGATGTAAGTAATTTGTGTGCAAATAGCATGCAAAGAGCAGGACTGAGGCTGCATCTGAAGCCAAGTGTTCCGTAAGTCAAGTCATACGGAGTGGGAAGTGATAAAGGGTGTGACCCATGAGAGAGAAGTCTAAATTAATTAGGAGGATCTCCTGCTGAATGATATATGGAAGACTTGACATTTAAAAAGGAGTAATGATGTTTCAGGTTTTGAATTTGGTGTTTCAAGCACCGCTACTGTGTGAGAGGTGCCTGCAGACTGCCGCTCCAAATGCACAGTTTGAAATACCCATGTTAGATCAATCCCAGCTTTGATCATTTTTGCAGAAACACCCTTTCACTCTATATCAAATTTGGAAATTGACAGTCTTGGCCTTCATTTCCTGGTATGAGTCTCCCGACGACAGACATCATCATGGCAACACCCCTGTCTTAATGCTCCTGGGGCTGTGACTAACGAAACAGCGGAGAGTAATAGATTTTTTTAGGCCAAATAACTTATTAAGGTCACCTACCCTGACCTCCTCTGTACTACATGCCACAGCAAGCAGAGATTGAGCTCAGCACAAGAATGATTCATTAGAATGGAAGCCAAAGCAGTGGGCCTCCACCAGAGCATCCCCAGCAATGGCCATGGCCACTTGACCATAGGAAAACAGCAGGAGGGCATGGAAGGAAGAAGAGGTTGCAATCATCAGCAGCAAAGCATGAGTGTGAGTGTGTGACACACACATTTGCACTCAACAGGTTGATTTGGATGCAACTGTTACCAGGCAATGAAGTTGGTCTCTAGCAAAAGGTCAGATGCTGTGGCTCAGCAGGACAGATGTCTCCCAAATGATGCATCTGCATCAGATGTGCACCTTGAGTAATTGCAAGTCTGTGAGCCTGGAAGACTGCAAATGGTGCTCAAAGTCCAGAGCTGCTCTGTTACAGTAACAGGGGCTGACAAGAAAAGCCTGATTTCAGAAAAGCCCCGCTGAGAAGAAACGAGACCATTCCTTACTTACATATAATCCAGACCATAAGACATTTTCATTTCTCATTCTTCAGGAAGACTTTTAGAAGACACACCTTGAAAGGAGAATCAAAGTCACCTGTGGCAGGATGGCCCTCAGGGCAATGCTCACTTAATGCTCCAGAAATATTGCATGGCTTTTCTAACTACCAATATTTTTCAAGAAACACTCGAATTCATGCATGAAAAATGAGACAGAAGTATGAAACATTGTTCTCAGATGTGTGGTGTTTGCAGTCACATCTGATCCATTTGCTGAGCGCAGACTGCCCGAACAGCAATCAGCACTGGGAGGAGGTTGGACCTTCAGAGATGGCTGAAGATCTGTTCTGGCACTGACTCTGGGCTCTGAGCAGTGTACTGAGCAGGATGCAGGTCAGGATTGCACACATCAGCCAGACTTCGGTCTTTCCTATGAGACCTGATCTGGATTTCAGGAAACCATCACCATAATTTTCCTAAAAAATATATTTTAGGAAAAAAAATAAAAAAATAATAATAAAAAAAAGTAAATACAAAAGGCTGTATAAAACCCCAGTCATTACCAGAATAGAAGCATAATCTTCAAAATTACAAATATGTACATAATTGCTCAGACCTGATTATAGCTTTCTGTGTTTGCCTGGCTACAGATCTGACAATTCTGGGAGACCTTGGGCACTCAGATTGCTTTTTTTTAATCAAATCACTGAGTTAAGTGTCTACATATAAACTCCTTGGAGCCTAAGTTTAGTGACCTATTTTTGAAAATCTTGTTCTATTTGCACTCAAGCAAAATTACCATCGGTGTAACACAAAAGGCTGTTATAGCCTGCCTAAACAGAGAAAAAACACAGATTCTCATCACAGCTGCTCAGTGGTGAAGAACATCCTGAGCTGAGCAGCTTGGTTATTAGGAAGGATTTCTTCTCAAAAAGAGTGGTGAGGAGTTGGCACAGCCTGCCCAGGGGGGTGGTGGAGTCATCATCCTTGGAGGTGTTTAAGGAAAGGGTAGATGTGGATTTAGGAACATGGTTTAGTGGGCAATGTTAGTGGTAGGTGGATGGCTGGAATAGATTATTTTGGTTGTGATGAGGAGGGGCTTGGCCTCTTCTGCCAGGCAACAAACAGGGCCCAAGGAAATGACCACAAGTTGTATCAGATGAGGTTTAGACTGGACATAAGAAGGAACTTTTTCTCTCAGAGAGTGGTCAGGCACTGGAATAGCCTGCCCAGGGAGGTCGTGGAGTCACCATCCCTGGCAGTGTTCAAGAAGTGTCTGGATAGGGAGCTAGGAGATATGGTTTAGTGGTTGTCTGTAGATATGGTAAAGGGAGGATGGTTGGACTAGATGATCTTATAGGTCCTTTCCAACCTTGTGATTCTATGATTCTATGATCTTGGAGGTCTTCTCCAACCTTAATGACCCTATGATTCTATGATGCTCTGCTGATGTCAGAGACACAGGCGTTTCCCCCATCTTTTGAATAATTGCATTACATGGGCTGATGTTACCTCTCCCTCCTCCTCAGTATGGCACCCACTGTCTCTCTTCAGCTGTCTCCAGCCTAACAGCATCTGAAGTCAAGGTGGGATCTCCACCGGCCATTTTCAGATCAAATCTCCCCAAAGGCCAAGAGGATCTGGGCAACTCCAAACACAGGATCCTCTCTGTCCTCTATAGCATTCTCTGGAGTGCTGTGTAGGTAGCAGAGCATCTGCAGCCTCCCTGACATCGCAAGGTCCAGGAGCCCATAAGATATTCCTGCTTAATCCTCACTGAAGGGGGAAGAACAATTTTAGCGCGTAGTGAAGTATTGTTTAATTCCTCTTAGGTGCATGGTGCATTTTAATGAATAAAATATTGGATTACCTCATACAAACAAAGTTTAACACGATCATGAATTGAGGCCTGAGAGTACTCTCTGTGAGCTACGAAATTGCCTTTGGGAAACTGGCAATGTTTGGCATTTCCTGACTGTATATATTTTATGGAGTATATTATTCACAAACATAAAATGTGCATTAAATAAATGTAAAACTATGTCCAAAGCAGTGGGGTCATTAAGGATCCCATGGCACTTTATACTTATTGTGGGTGTTAGCCCGGGTCTCCTGGCCAAAATCAATTTGGCCATTACAGCCTGTTTGCCTAAATTCCCAAGCAGTTTTTGTCAGATGCCATATTCCTCATTTCCTCCTGAGACCATCGAGTAGCAGCATTGTGTGCTGCTCAACAGTTTCTGTGTTTCATCTTTTAAATTGCCATAGTGGCTATGCCAGAAATGGGAGCTTAAAAGCTAGAAAATCTTAGTGGACACTTGAAAGGTCTTATTTGCTTTGGGTGGCTTTTTTGTTGTTGTTGTTTGTTTGGATTATTGGTTTTTGGTAATTTATTTATTTTTTTAAAATTATTATTTGTCTGGTTTAAAAGTAAAACCAAGGAGAATGAAGACTTCTCCAAAATAAGGATCCAGCTACTCTGCAGCCACATTGGGAAAATATGGTTACAAAATGTTCTTCAGCCCTGACCCAGTTACAACCTGAATTTAATTTGCTGCCTACATTGCCCATGGCTGTAATACATCTCAGGAGCATGCTATTCACATGATAAGGTCCAATCCAACACCCATTCCTTTCTGTGAAAGTCAGACTGCCGCTGCTAATAAGGATGGCATAATTCTCTCCTCATCATTATGGCCGCTATCGTGTGCCAGAGTTTACATGTTCCCTTTAGGCACATGCTTTTAAAGAAAGAGTTTATTGTGCACTTTGGTGGAATCTGGAGCTGAAGCACAGAAGCCATATGTCAGGGGCTAGCTGTTTTTATATGGAGGTTTGCCATAGTTACAGCTGTAGGTAATTATTACAAATAATAATGACTAACATTTATGTAACAGCTTTCTCCAAGCATCTCAAATCACTCAGTAAGCCTTATATATTGATTACAAATCCTAAGCCAAATTCTGCTTTCATTCATATATGCACAACACTGATGGAAATCTCCACTGGGATTTATATACGTAGCTAAGGGCAGAAATTAGTTCTACACATACACATATGTACACGTGCAACATGTATACACACACTCATGTAGCTGTATAGAGATTGGTTCATCTACTGGCTGAAAACTGGAGAGTGACACATTTTAAGCAACATTCAGCAACAGAAAAAGCAAGTTGGGATTAATAAACATTTCCACAGAACAGTTTTCATTGGAAAATTGGACTTCATCTTAATCAAAAAATGTCAGTGGGACAAATAGGCCAATCTCCAAAGAAACTAGAAATAAGTCAGTTTGTCTTCTCGATTTTTTTTCTGAAAAATGAAACATCTTCACTGTATCAAAACAAAATATTACCATATTAACCAAAAATCCACATTTATTATAATGAAAAAAAGCAATAATGTAACATTTCCTATCCTATCCCTTTTATTTTTCCCCTGAATGGATGGCCTGTGAGAAAACAGAGAGCGAGCTTTCTCATTGACAGCAAAAACAAATCTAGAAGAGTAGAATTTCCCATGAAAATAAATTCAGTTTTCCAACCAGACCTACTCAGCTAAGAGATCGGGACACAGATAGTGAGCCTGAAGCCTTTGTTCTCCACTATTTACATAAACCAGGAAGAATGGACAGAGGAGACTTTGCATCATCTTTGAACTTCCCACCTCTTTCAACCTTGGTTTAGCAGAAGTTGGCACCTGTGGGTTGCTGTAATACCTGCTTGCCAGTAAAAGAGAGGAAAACCAACTGTTTTTAAATAAGGCTCCTATATGGGAGAGTTTTGGATGAGCAGAGCATAATCGCCGTAATTATGAGTTAATCAAGAAGCTGGAATAAGCAATGCAGCTCCTGAGAAAAGTCCAGCAGTGAGCATTCTCCCCAGCATTACAAGAAGCTTCCAGTTCCAGGTCAATCATGGAGAGTCAGGACACCATTTCCCACTGTGTGCATTTTTGGAGACTCCCCATAGATGCACTGAGCAGGCCCAAGTCTGCTGGATGGAAAGGAAAAGATGAGTGCTTGAGGCAACATGGCAGCAGGCAAGCATGACGAATTTCAAGATTCTGGACAGCCAAAACTAAACAACACGAACGGGGGACAAAAAGTGCAGAGTATTTACTCTGCTAGAATGATAAGAACATTTGGATTCCAAAACAACAGATGCCTTCTGCAATATCTATTAAAATGAATGACACTGTATTATTTATTTTAGAAATTAAAAAACACCCTAGTGAATTATTCATCTCTTTCTGTGACTTGAGAGGAGATGGTATGGTACAGCACATCTTGTTATAATACACAGCAGCATTTTGATCTGCAGATTTAAAGAATTTCAGATTGCTTAGAGATACATGAGGCTCCATGGTGGTATGTAACATAATTTCTCACACAGACTACCCATTGGAACAACTCTTGCCTTAGAGGAGGTTAAGTGGTAATGCGAAACATGTTGTTTCCTATTGTGAAGTTTTAAAGAAATGCATTAACCACAATACTTAGACTTTTCCCTTCATTAATATTCTAGTTCAATATATGCTACTAACAGGCAACTCTGGGACAGCTCAGACAGCCTGGCTGATATATAATAAAAACAAGGGCCCTTGCTAGCTCAAGCATTGAAGTCTTTGAGCAGAAATACTCCACTGACTTCAGAAGAATTCCTCCTTATTTACTGAGGTATGTGTGACAAGAGAATCAGGCTGAAAGCCATTGTATTGACAGTCACAAAAATCTTACTTTAATCTCCACAGAGAAACATAATAGTTGCAATTTCCATTTAAAACATATCTATTTTGATGAAATATAAAGAAACATGTTTTAACAAGACACTGTACCATTTTCAATCTTCACAAAAGCACAGATCACATTTTAGAGAGGCATTGTGAAATATTTTTAATGAAACATGCACAAAGGTCCTCCCTCTGAGAAACCTACCAGACTAATACATCAATAGAAAGGGAAAATGAGACGTGAAAACAAACTCCGGTTAGATGACGATAGGAAGCGTTAGCTAGCCTAGAGGAAAGGAAAGGTTTGGAATTTAATGCAAAATTTAACTCTTCTTTTGACACAGGCAATTTTCACTGCTTCTTTGGTTGCAAACTCCACAGAAGAAGCAAAGACTTTTTGTAGAGGAATCGAGTGTAAAATAAATTATTTTCGGAAACCTCTCAAACGTTTGACAGGCCCGAAAGAGCAAGTCTGTTATTAAGAATTATAAAGAGAGTCCTATCTCCAGCTTTGACATTTTTTTCCTCAACATCCTTGATCTCAAATCACCCATGAAAAGGTACATTTTCTTCCCGTAGCGTTTTTGTTTGACCAAATAATGCTCAGGTCATCAGCTGTATTTGTGAAGGGTTAGAATATATTCAAGCATTTTTATGCTATGATGTCCCCATTTAATTTTGATTATAAAACTGGTCTGTCCTAGAAAGGGGTGAGGTGGGAATGGTACTAATCATCTGCCAGGGCATGTTGGGAACTGATCCTGCTAAGGATCTGGAGCAGAACATGCTGTAGATTTGGGCTGAGCACCTTTGATCTCACACAACCACCATGCTAAGGGCTAAGGCTCTTCATTCTGCAGAGCTTCAGTTCCTCAGTCAAGAAACAGATTGATAGAAAACCTTCCCTTATTACCATACTATTTCCACCCTATTACCATCCTGTTGCCATCCTTATTCTCTGCTAATAGTTTTAATACACAATGTTTTGTGAGAATTGATTCCTACTGAGTGGCTGAGCTGCACTTCACTCAGTGAAGTCCCCAGTGTCCAGTGGTGCCTCTTGCAATACAAATAAACTATGGCGATAAATATGTCTCCTGAGGAACAAGTTTCTCTGAGCCAATAGAGCTCTGAGCAGTCCCCTTAGGCAAATTCACCCTTTCATGCTTAGCATTTAAAACTCATTTTATGAGCTGGTTATAAGCTTATAATGTTTAATCTTTGCCTAATACATTTTATGGGGTCCTTGTGGATGAAGGGTGCACTTAGAGGGAAAAGTCAGGCTATGTGAAAACTGCTGAAAGCAAGAGCTGGGAGGACTGGTTAGATGAGAATTTGGGAATAATCCTGCAGGTCCTTAACACCAGAACTTGAAAATGAGGGAATTAAGGCTCTTTATTGCTATTCTGCATTTTTTTCCAACTCCTGTTTTAGGCCATGAATGTTTCCCTTTTAGCCAAAGCAGATATACTAATGGCTGGATGCAGTTCTTTTACTGTCTCATAATAAAGGCAACATTAGCTTGCTTTATCATAGCCTTAACTAACAGCAGTGAGGATATTCAGCCCTTAAAGATGTACTGACTGTTACCAGAGGCACCCAGAGAGCAGGCTGACCTTTAGTCCTATTGCACCACACACAAATTAACTCTGTTCACTTCTCAGTGCCTGGTCCTTGTGGGAAGCATTTCTATGATACTTGTTCACCATGAAATGCTACTCTTTTTTGCTCAAAGGAAAGAAGTTTGTTCTTTCTGAAGTGGTGAGTTGCAATACTGTCTCAGTCCCTAATGATTTTCTACAGCAGCATCACTCCCCTCATCTACACAAAGAACTTTTCTTCCCCCCACATCCAGCCCTTTCTGGACCCCTCTGTGAGCCCGTGATGGGTGAGGTCTTCCAGGAAAAAGCAGAGCTTATGTCCTTGCAGAAAAGGAGAGCCTTGCTGATTTTCACAGACTTTGGGCCGTGGTCTCTGCATCTCTGCCTTTCACTTCTGTGTACTGCTGTCTGTATGTAAAACATTCGCTCCCACACACTGGATGGCAAGTGGTGCATGCACCCATGTATATCCTCCATTCATCTTCACACACACACACACACACACACACACACACAAAACAACAAAAAAGCAGTCCTTTGCTGCTTTCTGCACCCACACAAGCATTTTCCTGCAACACCACCTCACACTTCAGAGCTTTATAAACACCAGCAAATCTGCATGACAGAGCTAACCAAGCTCACAAACAGAGCTCTGTGAGATGTGCCTTCTCAGAGGACTCCAAGTCTTCCATAAATCCTCTGTCACCACTCAGGGAAAGCCCTCTGGCTTCTCCAGCATCACTCTGAACAGAGTCAGAGCAGTCACAACCAGTACTCTCACACATAAGGAGTACCAAGACATTCAGCTGCACGAACCCCAATCTCTCATCCACCAGGGCTTTCTGCTTAACATTGCTGGTTCTGGCAATCAGACAAGCACTGCAAGATGCCCTACTCTTTGCTCTGCCCCAGTACAGCTCAGTGGAAGAAAAAAAAAAAAAACATCTTTCCCTTTTGGAAACATGAGCTAAATCTCATTCACTTTTATTGAAAACAACACATTATTTCAACTAGTTCCCCTAGCTCCTACAGAGCAGGTGCCTCTGGCTGGTTATGTATAGAGCTCAGCTACTGTTTTGATCACACATAAATATCTGCCCTGCTTTTACCTCAGTTATGCTTCCCGTGGCCATTTGAAGCACAACACAGTGTGAAACTGCCCACATGAACTGGAAGCTCTGACTTTTATCAACCTCAGAAAAGAACTGCAGGCTCTCACTTCACACACAAATGACACCAGTGATGGACAAAACCATGATGTCTAAGTATAGACTCAATGCAGCGACAGAGCACAGAGCCCTGGATACTCACTCAAGATGTCTACCTGGGTGAAAATAAGCAGGAATTATTTGGGTGATCCAGATCAAATGCTGCAAAAACCGCAAAGATTATTTACATTGAAAAGAAGAATTTTGGCTCATAAAGTACTTTTAAGAATTTTTCCTCATGCCACAGTCACAGGATTGCAATAGGCAGTAATTATTCCAGTCTTTAATACAGACTTTTTATCCCCCCTCCTTTTTCTCTTCCTGCAGAGAAAAAAAAAATAATAAAATTAAAAAAAAAAAAATTATAGGTAGTAATTTTCCTTCATTGGCCAACACACGGCTGTGTGTGAAGAATGCTCTCTGGTTATCCAGCACGATGTAGGCTTTGATGGATGGAAATAAAAGATCATTCTCTGCAAGCTGGAGCTGAAATGTTAGCCTTTGAGAGCAAAGGTTATTTTATCAGGAAATAAATCAGAGCCCTCTTTCATTACTGTTTTTTTCCGAGCTCATCTCAGTGATGACTAGGGTGTGTGTTCAGACCACAGGAATCTGAAGAACCACCCAGTCGCTTCATCAGTCCTAGAAGACGACAGCGTTCAGAGTCAAAGCAGCACCATCCTGGATTTTTTTTTTCTCCTTCGGTCTTATTTCTGTTTGTTTGTTTGGATGTTCTCATTTATAGGCTGGTGGTTACAGCTCATTTTGTGGACCCTGAGCCAAGCAGTGCTGGGTTTTGCTCCCAGCAGTCAGTCCCCTGGGTGGCTGTGCTGCGATATGCCAGCCTGGAGCTCTTCCTGACGTGTCCCCTGGGAGCACCGCATCTGAGGCCCTTTCTGAACATTCATATTCACAATTCTCCAGTGCATGTCCTCAAAGGAGAGGCTCTGTCCCATTGTTTGACACAGCTTCTCCCCCCAGCTCACAGCTCACCACGAGCTCGTGTAACAGAGATGGTGTTCTGGGTACAGAGGTGCTTGCCCCACCGACACTGGGAACATGGCTTTGGAGCCCCCAGACCCCCACAGAGGTGGGGGAGACATGTTTTAGGACTTTTCTCCTTCAGGGGAGGAGGACGGACACCAGTACAAGACAGGACATGCCTAAAGCTGGGGGAAAGGGAAGGCCCATTGGGAGAAATGAGTGAGGAGAGAAAAGGGGAATATGGGGGGAAATGCACAAATGGTAAAGGTGGGAGACAAAACAACAAGCCAGTAGCTACATGGGTATCCTGGAGGGCAGTGGGGCACAGCAATCCCCTGGCAGCCAGCAGGACAAAACAACATGGGGCTGGCCATGGAGGGGAAGGATCTGGATACATAAGCCAGAAAGGAGGGTAAATAAAGGGCTTGTCCAGGGAGCCAGGCCCATGTACCTTCCACAGACACTGGCCTGTAGCGCTTTTCTACCTCAAAACCTGAAATAAACTTGGACACCACACCTTCAAGAAAAGATACAGCTATTTATAAACATTCCAGCCGTGCCTTTGATGCTATTTCAAAACCCTAAGATATAATTTAGTTTAAAAAAAAAAAAAAAGAGTATAAGAGAAGATGAGGGGAAAAAAAATAAAGTTTAAAAACAGAAATAAAGTGCTACCATCACATTTTGCTACTGACCTACAGGCCTAATTTAGCCCCAGCTTCCCAGCAATCATGTTTTTAATTCGTTGATTTATCAAAGAATTTTTATACAATTAAATGCATATATTTTCAGATATAAATTTTCTAGCTATCAGCTGTTAAACACGCATCTCCTTTGCCCCTTTGGGAAAGGGAAGAGCTATCACCATTTTGCACATGGTGAAACTAAGGCATCAACACGCTTGACAACGTCAGGTCTGCCAAAGCAAGCCTATGTCAGAGATAAGACGAGCACAGGACTGCTTCGTTTTCAGGTCTGGTGCTAAATGTCAAGCTTTTCTTTTTAATCTATTTTACTGCAACCCGGCAATGATTGTAAGTCTGACTGGAGAAATAAGATCTTCAAATTGAATGTCTCTTAGTGATCTTGCTGTGACTCCTACATTTATTTTATACCAATATCCTGCCAGAGATGGAGTTTTCACTTGTTCTTGACAAGAGTATAGATTAAGTAATGTCTTAATTATCAGATATACCTACATCTTTTTAGGAGGTCTCCTTTTTACATCACAAACGTCACAAAGAAGCTGCAAGATCCAAGATTTAAAAGTGTCATTGATCAAGACACATGCAAAGACATTAGCCACAGCAGAAGGCTCTTTTGGGTACAACATGAAGAATTTTTGCAAATGGTTCATCTCATCAGGGCCTCTTCTGTTTATCCATATTTTGCACAGCTTGTACACATTCTGTTTGGTAAAAATCTCTCACTGCCTTCTAATACGTGAATACACACAGGAACTCATTAGCAGCTTCCGTGTGATAAGAAATACTTGGTATTTGAAAGCTCTCAGAAATGATACACTGCAGCTATCAAAATGTCAGTAAAGAAAGGATAGCAACAACCTTGAGATTCATTGGCTTACAGATTGCAAGAGATGGGTGCACATGCTCTGTGTACTCCCACCTGTCCTAAAAAGTCTCTGACAGAAGTTTTGCTGGAGCAGCAAATATCCTGTTTGGGCAGCATACAATCTTCCCAGTCTTCTTTCATCATCCTGAGGAAGCACATCAGATCTGATACATTTTAGAAGGTGGCACTTTAGCCACAGCTTTGACCTTTTCTGGTCCTGGCCTTGTGCCTGTGCTGCATCAGTGCTCTGAGAACAGCAGCTGAGTTTATCACAGCATACATTTTCCTCTATCTAATTACATTCCTGCAGTCTAAATTATCTGCACAGCTTTGTTTGAAGTTTATAACGCGTGCTTTGAATTTCCCTTAAACTTCCCGCTGGTCTTGGAAGCCTTCCTCTGATCGGCCTTGGAAGTCTTCTGAGAAAGCCATGGTACTGAGCAAGAGGAAAACAACAAACACATCATGACATCAGGACATCATGTCAACACATCAGGACATCATGTCAAAATACAGCAGTTGCACCTATGCAGAGCAAACTACATTGTGTTAAAGACTATTTTACAGATCATCCAAAGGAGAACTATGAAGATGGGGAGGGGTCTGGAGGTCAAGATATGTGAAGAGAGGCTGAGGTCCCTGGGTGCACTCAGCCTGGAGCAGAGGAGCTGAGGCCTGATGGCAGCTGCGTTCTGTGTGACAGTGACAGGGCCCGAGGGAACAGCATAGTGCTGTGCCAGGGGAGGGGTGAGTGGGGGTCAGGGACAGGTTCTGCACCAGAGGGTGGTGGGCATAGAATGGGGTAGTGGTCACAGCACCAAATCTGCTGACATTCAAGAAGGATTTGGTCAATGCTCAAACACATGGTTTGAGTTTTGGGTGGTGCCGTGTGGAGCCAGGATCCTTATGGGTCCCTTCCAACTCAAGGTATTCTATGATTCTGTGTTACATTTTTTTCCCCTTTCACTCCAGAACCGTGGTTGCCATTCTTCTCTCTCTTTAAGGCCTGTCTAGTACATAGCTAATACAAAATAAAAGCTTCTAGGCATCAGAGCCTTTCTGTCTAGCACTGAGAATTGCAGCTGTGGCTCCACAGCCCCACAGAGGGTGCTCCATCATCCCCTGCTCCTGCATAGGGCTGCCTCCATGACAGACTGAGTGTGTGCCATGGGGTGGGGGAGACACACCAAAATATACCATGAGCAGACATCTCTTAAACACCATTTTCAAAATGCCTCAAGGATTATTCACCTCATTTTAAATACATACTGGAAGTTAGACTTGCTTAAATATATCTTTCACTGAAGACTGGACAAGTTCCAACAAAGTCATCCATGCTGTTGAGGTAAATGATATGCAATTTATGACCATTTCTTATTTTATTGAATAAAAAAAATTAAAAAAAAAAAAAAGTAAAAAGGAACAGCAGAAACCAAGTGATTCAAAGTCAAGGCTACCCCTTATCTTTTTACCCCAGTAGCTATATCAGGTAAGAGTGGAGTGCCAGACGTAACTTGCGTTTCTTATCCAGTGCTGGTTAATGTACCCATTTGTACATTATGGAAGCAGGTGTCCCCTGTTGAGTCAGCAGACAAAGAGAACAGTCTTTCAGATTTGGACAACTCAGGGCTCTGGCTCCCTCCCTTGACTTCTGTGGGTTCAGGTTCCTGGTCTCAGTGACCCTCTCAGACTATAGTGATGGCTAATGTGAAGACAAAGCTGGTCCTTAGGCACTCAATGGGCTTTTCTGGCCAGTCTACTTAGGGCCCAGCAGGAATGAGAAGCAGCCTATGGCCACACTGGTGTCAGTCCAATGGCATTATTCCTGATTTTTCTTCCCGATAACACAGACTAAGCTCAGGAGTTCTCAGGTCCTGCCTAGCCTGAATACTTGTCACAGCAGCAGATTGCAAGCCCTCATCTACAAACTCGACTATTATTTACCGTATGTACTGCATTACATTAACACCTGAGCCACAGACCAGGACCCCACTGCACTAGGTGCTATGCAACCTCAGAAATAAGGGATGATTCCCACTCTGAGAAGAGTATTAGGAGGAAAAACTGACCTTGCAGTTCCAAACGAGCACTGTTTGTTGTCCTGAACCAGTATCACTACATACCAGCAAATATCATTTCCCAATATATTTTCCAGTGTTCTGTCCAGGAAATATATTCTTACAGCAGCACAAAAGGAAGAGAGAAGGCTATGTGCAGGGACAAGAAAAGGTGCCCCATTAAGGGTTTGTGGGAGTAATGGCTTGCACTTGAATTCAGTGCATGCTGGCTGACAGGCAAGAGGATTAAAGGGTTGCATACCAAGTAGAATTAAGAAGTGCTAGTTTTCCTAGCTCCTATAATTTGTAAAGAACGGAAAGAAAAAAAAAAAATCTCATGGAATTAATCTATTTCTTATGCTCATTCCAGCTGTGTTTAATTTACTCTTTGCTATTTCTCCCCTCTGATCGAGGAATGCTGTATCCTTACATTCATATTTCCCCTCAAAATCCCTGTGTTGAGCAGAGCTTTTCTTAATTGTTTTAATATGCTGCATTCTGGGATGGGAGAAGCTGATCCAGAGTGACAAGTTCTGCCTCTGCCCCACTTCATGGCAGCACCAGGCTCCTTGCCTTCTCCCTGCATCACTCCATTCCTCCTAGTGATGCATGCGTGGAGAATGGATGCCCAGTGCTTGACACGGTCACACCAAGCAGCTTGCAGCAAAGCCAGAATGCTCCTCTCCACCTGGATTGCTTTTGCTCATGGATTAGAATGGGCCTCTGGGTGGCCCATCAGTGATGTAGCAGCCTGCATCCCAGATGGACCAAGCCTGAAAGAACAAGAACTGGGACAAATGCTGAGCCTTTTAGGTGACAGGACTGCAAAATTGAAAGTATCCAGGGAAGAGGGTTTATGATTTCTTTATGGGTGTGTTAACCTGGACCCAGCCTGCAGGGGGTTTCTGGATGGAACCTCTCGGCTAAGCTGGGCTCTGCACCCAGCATTGATTTGCGCATGTCCCAGGAGCTGCCAAAGGAATATCACACCACAGGCAGCACATGGCAGTCTGAGTGTTGGCAACTAGGACTGATGCCACAAGGAGACCTTCCTGCAGACTCATCAAGGCCCTGCCACCATACTAGGTAGAGCAATGACATTTGTATCTCAGCCAGATCCAGGACAAGGATGAATCCTGCCCCACCTCCATCTGCAACCAACTCATCTTCTAGATGGTGTGTTGCAAGGCCATGGGAGACCTCTGTTCCCCAAGTGAGCCAAGAGCTTCCAAGAGCTGTGTACCCATGGTTTTATTTTTAATTATGATCCAAACATTTCACTATGTAACAGTATTCCATATCTAAGCCGAAGTGTTATTCGTTCCAGCAGGAGGATGTGTCCATACAGAAGGAACAGACCTCCCCAAGGATGATCCACCAAGGGCTGATGTATCTGGCCCTCTCCATAATGATCAGACTTAAGACAACACAGCACTTTGCCAAAATAATCACCTCCATGCTAGCCATGCTCTCACACTCTGTGCAAGTCATTACGCCTAACTTATGTGGCAGATACATGTGGCAAAATGGGAATTGTATAGCAATTTATGGAGGCTAGGATGAATGTTCGGGCCAACAGTTTCCCCCTCAGGAAGCTTCTTTGCACGTATCTCCCTCCCCCTGCCTCAGTCCTGTCCCTGCCTATGCTCTGAGACCTGCTCAGTCTTACTCCTGTGCCCCTTGCTAGGAGTCCAATGAGAATCCCTTCACAGGCTTTGGGGTTCATTGCTCCTACATTTGGGAATCGTTCACAGGAAACTTGGGACCGAATGTGTGGCAGGACTTTTAATTTTTTCCTCTTAAGTTTCCCATTCTGGCTATTCCAGGGGCAGCCCAACAACCGTAAATAGACCAAACTCCAACAAGGGAGAAAAAATAAAGAAGAAAAGCAGGCAAGTGAGATGATGACGTGAAGTTATGCAGCACAACCGGGAAGTCGACAAAGAGGTAAATTATGTGGCCTTCAGCAGGGACAACTAACAGCATTGTGCACGCCACACCCTGCCCTCAGCTGGGGATGGCCAACACGCAGGAGACTGTCGTCTGCCACGAGCCGCTGGGCTGCTGGATGCCAGGGGACACCGGCACCGCCATGCCCACGAACCTGGGGTTTCCTCCTCCAGCAGCCACAGGCATCCTCCACCACTGGCTGGCTGGCTGCTGCTATTTACACCACGATTTTCTAAAAATGTGCCTTGGCCTAGAAGCCCAGAGCGCTGCCAACCTCCGTCTTTAATAAAAGTAACAACAGCAAGGTATTGAAAATCACAAGGCATTTAGAAATATACAGACTCCTTTATGGGTGAAATAATCTAATAGACAAGCTGTTGTTAATTTACAGCCTCAATTTTCAGACACACTTCTTGAGTCAAAAGTACTTCCTGCTCCATAATTCCTACAGGGACACAGGTGGCCCAAATTGCAGTATACATCTACTGTACATTAAAATGTATTTCGGACTTAGCTTAAACATTTCTGAAATCTCAAGTTTATGTCTAGACTATTTTAATCAGCTAAATGTCATAATAAGCCATATGTTGGGCTTGATAGGTTACATATACCAGCCCTGCTCATAAAGTATCAAAAGGTGTTTTTAAAAAGGAGTCTGTGTTTGTTTTACCAGGAAAATGGTGCTTTTAGTCAGTCGTATCAAACCTGCTAGCGGAGTGCACGGGCTCTGATGTAACTCCTGGGAATGAGGGGGCCATGGTGGCCATGGTGTGGGGAACAGAGATGGCTCAGTCCGGGGCACCACTCCACTGCCTGGAGACACCCACCACCACCACCTTTCCACTGTGGTATTCTCCGGGTGGGAGCACTTGGGCCTGACCCCTTCATGCAGTAGTAGAGGGCACCCTTCGCATCTTTGTGGTGTCAGAGACGTATCCTCTGACTTGCATCAAAAGAAAAAAGTTTTCTCCCATAAAGCTCTGCCGCCACCAAATTAAATTAATTAAGTATAGCAGCACAAAATAAATCATGCATTTTCTGGTGGAAAATAGCAAAAAAATCAAAGCCTCCTGAGTGCTGTTATGGCACCAGCCGGAGTGCCCAGCTGGAAGCACCCCACGGCCAAGCATTGCTCCGTGCTGGTTTCCCACCTCAACTGAAAGGGATCCTCTGTGCGCCCTGCACTGCTGAGGGCCTATGGCACACAGACACGTAGCCTGGCCTGCCTCCAGCCGTGAGCGGGGATACACATGCACATGAATTCATCACACTGTCGTGGGAGATTGTTTCCTTATGCAAAGCTGGCTCCCTTCTGGATGCAGAAATTCCCCCTATGCTTCCAACCGCTGCCACCAGGCGGGCTTGCTGCCCCTCCCTGGCACCCTGACCACCAGAAATACCCAGTGGCTGTGGGCCAGACCGAGGCCTGCGTGCTCTCATTGCATCCCCTGGACAGTCCCAGCTCAAAGCACTTCTTACCTGGAAAACCACACACAGCCCCAGACAGAACACATGTGCCTGGTGCAGCAGAGGATGTGCCGGGGGTTTCATGGGCAGGAACTTGCCCCTGGAAGATCCCCAGTGACTCAAGGTACACAGAGCGGAGCTTAAAGAGCATTTTAATTATAGACTTTCCTTAGGAAAAACAGTCCATTCAGTGCACAGGGATCCCCAGGGGCAACACCTGAACTGTAGCTATAAGCAGGGCATCCCTCTGGTTACTACAGCTCCACAGGATGAGAGGTTTGGGGTATACATTGGAGTGGCCCACAAGCTGTGCTTTAGCCCCCACAGCCCCCAGCTCTTTGGCTCCTGGGTAATTTCACCACGTCCTTTCCAGATGCACGTTTTCTTCCTCCTTTTAATAAGCCTCCAGGGCACAAAGGGAGAGAGAAAGTAGGGCTCTCATTCTGCAAACAAAGCGCGGTGCCTCTGCAGAATGTGAAATACGGTCCGGCAGGTGAAGCCGTGCAGCAGCACAGCCTGCCCGTGGTATCAGGTAAGAATACTGCCTATTTTAAAAATATATTTTCCTGTCAGTGTCTCCACCACAAAACATAAATCCTTACGTGATCCTATTTTTTCAGGATCCCCCTGTTTGCCAGCAGTAAACATCTGAGAGCTGTTTTTATTTCCACAGCACTTTATTGCTGTGCAAATACCATAATTTTCAGTCTCTGCAAACAAAGAGAGATCCTCATCCACCCAGTTTGTTACTATACTTGTTGGGCAGAGGGATGTAGTAAAAGTCATGATTCCCCTCTGTCCAAAGTGGAATTCCACTTTTTAACTCTTTCCCTGCCTGTGCAGGCAATGGTAATTTTCCCTAACACTGGATGGTCAATTTGAGCTCCAGTCTGAATATCATCCCTCTTCCTCCCTCTCATATTTACTATGTGCAGACACGAGGGGAGGGGACAGCTGGGCAGATACTGAGCTACCTCACCAGCCCACAGAAACTGACATGGCTTCATTAAAGGTGCCATGGAGGAGACGTGAGCTATTTGCACTTGTGGTCTTAGTCCCAAAATAATGGTTAGTCCATACTCAGGAGCTACAGATAGTCATTTCACTACCTTGGTTTCCTATTTTGGTTGCAAAGATCTAGGACTATATCACTACAGTGTAGGTTAGCCCAGCGTTTTCCTGTCTATCTCTATATGCCTGGCCTTGAGGAGAGAGGTCATTGCCCCAGCAAAGAGCATCCTTGGTGTGTACCACTTAAGGAAGGGGCAACACCAGCTGAATCCAAGTTCTCTCCCAAGCTGTTACTGATGCAGATGGATCGGCTCCTGGAACAGAAGGCAGACAAGAAAACATCACAATTTTGCAATTCTAAATGTCTTGATTCCAAATCTGGGTGACCAGGTACCAAGGAAGGAAAGAAGGATATAACTAGGAGTAAATTGGAAAGACGTAACTATCACATGGATCCATTTTCTCAAACACATGGCTGGGCTGGGGACTTCTAGTTTTATGCAGAAGCAAATGAAGATGTCAGATCAAGGGTAAGCAAGGAAAGTGATAGAGAACTGAATGCCATAATTTCATCAAGAAGTAGAGGCCAAATTCTGTTGTTATATGAATGTGTATATTGAGTTGTGCTGCTATAATCACTAGGATTACATGGGAGTTTTCAGCCCCTTCTACCTGTTAATGTTTTCTTGTTTAAACTGTTCACAGTGGCACAGAGGTGAAGGTCAGTCCAGGAGGGACCAAATCCAATTAATTAAGGCTTCTCAAATGCTTAATGTAACATGTAACAGGCTGACAAAGCTCCCTGTGTATTCATTATGGAAATGAAGTGCTTTAAGAGACCTCTGGGGGTGAATTCTGGCTGTATCCACAACAGGAGCCCAGGAAGAACTCTCAGTTCTCACGTCCAGATGCATAGCTCAGCCACCACCTTTCCTTTTTGCAGGAAGGAAATACAGGTATGGAGCTGGGAGTGAGCAGTATCCCCCACGCCTACCTGAAGGGAAAACCAGAGCTGAGGCACCAGCTCTGCCTGTCTAAATGTAACTCTATGGGTATTCAGGTGCTTGTTTAGGGAGACCCAGATCGCTTTAGCTACACATCTAGCTTTCCTGTCACCTAGATCTGCCACTTTTCTTCCAGATGAAGGGAGCTGAGCTCAGTTGTTCACAAAGATTAAACCCTGGAGTTCAGTCCTGCACCTGCATAGGCAAAGAACACCTCTCCATGCAATCCTACCATTATACCGAGACATCTTCATCTGAATATTTTAATGCACTTTCTCGGCAGAAAACATCTTCATAAATAGATGATTTCTTGTATCACTGAAATGACCTGAATGTTGTGTTTGTTGTTTGGGGTTTTGTTGTTGTTGTTTTGGGTTGTTGGTATTTTTTTCCAGTCAGATCCTGGTGCTAAATATTCCCATTATTAATTCATTTTTAATTTATATCTCATTACAAGCTTTTTTTTTTTTTTTTTCCCCTGAAAGTATCTTTGCTTTGCTTTCATTTTTGAGGGTCTTTTGAGATTTCCTTTTTTAAACTTCCAGCTATG
The DNA here is from genome assembly GCF_054131305.1 of Coturnix japonica. Classification (NCBI taxonomy): domain Eukaryota; kingdom Metazoa; phylum Chordata; class Aves; order Galliformes; family Phasianidae; genus Coturnix; species Coturnix japonica. The sequence continues at coordinate 13,261,264 of NC_140664.1, read as the reverse complement.
ATGATATTTTTAACAAGCAGCAATTATAAAACACAATACCTGATAGCTTCCCAGACAGATGGATCACAAGAGTGTGTAATTGGAGGTGGGTAGGAAATTACACCCTACCACTCACATATGCCTCTGTTCCTTAGACAGGGACACATCTTCTGATCCTTGAGAGCTCTTTAATCTAACAAGCACACAGGGAAGAAAATATCCTGCTTATTTCTACACTGAATGTTGTTGACTACAACTCTGTCAATCAGCACAGCTCATTTCAATTAGGTTTTAGATAGTGGATTTTGACAAATCACCGTCTGTTGCAAAGTTGCTCTTGTAACATATCGCCAAATGGTGTGATGCATTTTCCTTTATTTATCCAGTCCTGACTCAAAGTCTCTATTTGTCTAAAATATGTGCTACAGTTTCACCATAAATTGTTACACTGGGAGCAGTTTTCATAGTGCAAAATCTATGGCTTGTGCAATACTAGTCAAAACAGAAATAAATATTGCAGAAAAACAAACTCACCCCCCTGTTCTGAAGTGACTTGGGACCACAAGTACTACCATCTTGCTTTAAGTTTTACGTTCCTACATACGACAAAAGGACATGAGTCTGCTACATCACTTGAGCATCCCTGAACATGCTGAAGCTGTGACTGATCTGGTGAAATCTTAAGCTCATCAAGACCAAGTGCCAGGTCCTGCACTTTGGCCACAACAACCCCAGGCAATGCTTCAGGCTTGGTGCAAAGTGGCTGGGAAATGGTTTGGAAGAAATGGACTTGGGGTTGTTGATCAGCATTGGGCCAAACACGAGCCAGCAGTGTACCCAGGTAGCCAAGAAGGCCAATAGCATCCTGGCTTGTATCAGAAGTAGTGTTACCAGCAGGAGAAAAGAAGTGATCATCCCTCTGTTCATAGCTTTGGTGCGGCCCTTGTGCTGTGTTCAGTATTCAGCCTCTCACTACAAGAAGGACATTGAGGCCCTGGAGTGTGTCCAGAGAAGGGCAGCAAAGCTGGGAAGGGTCTGGAGCATAAATCTTATGAGGAGCAATTGAAGGAGCTGGGATTGTTCGGTCTGGAGAAAAGGAGGCTTAGGGGAGACCTAATTGCTCTCTATAACTGCCTGAAGGGAGGCTGTGGTGAAATGTGAGTTGGCCTCTTCTCCCACATAACAAGCAACAGGACTAGAGGGAATGGCCTCAAGTTGTGCCAGGGGAGATTCAGGTTGGACACTAGGATCTTCTCTGAAACACTGGTCAGGTGCTGGAATGGGCTGCCCGGGTAGGTAGTGGAGTTACCATCCTTGGAGGTGTTCAAGAAATGTTTAGATGTTGTACTAAGGGACATGGTATAGTGGGGAAATATTGGTGGTACAGGGATGGTTGGACTGGGTGATCTTGGAGGTCCTTTTCCAATCTCGTTGATTCTAGAATTTCTAGTGTTTATGGATAATTTCTTTTTCCAGAAATAACCCATTCAGTTGTATGATGCACGGCTCACCCCACCAAACAGAAAAGCCCCAGTGCCCCTGTCAGAGATGTGAGCCCCCAGCCCGGCACGCAAAAGAGCATCAGCCTCATTCCGGGTAAGACCCAGAGTAATGGGTCCATGGGGGGCTCTCTGGGGCACCACACAGTCCAGGGGGTCCTTGTTGTGGGAGATGGGGCTTATTATGGGATGCCAAGAAAGAGCATTCTGGAATTGTGTAACACTATTATGGGATGCTTAGGGAAGGAATCAAAGGCCGGGAAAGGATTTGTGCATCTGTTGGGAACAGACACTCCATCTCTCTGGGGGAGGTGGAGCTGCAGCAGCCTCTCCTCTGCAGGGCTACTGGATTTGGCAACTCCTAGCATAAGCTTTGTGGATATTTCCAGGCAAAGCTTGGAATTAAACATCCATTATTCTTAAACGAATTGTCAAATGTCAGACTGAAATAAAACATGAGCTGCAATGGCCATTAGCATAGGAAACAGAAGGAAAGTAAATAACAATACCAGATCCCCTCAGTAAAGCCACAGTATCTCCATTTCCAGCTCAGCCTCAAGCTCTTCTAGCGATGATAGAGATAGACATGGTACGGAAATTACGGAGAGGAAGCCAAAAAGCAGTGGAGGGGACATCCTGGGGAGTCTGATAGCTGTCAGCTCTGTCGGAGCAGAGGACGATTAGATCGATGTAAGGTATATTTGCAAACCTAGCAGATCAGCCTGACGGGGACCTGGCAGCCTCCCAAGCCTCTGACTACCACTGACCCAGAACGGAGGCAATCAGGGAGGCAGCACAGCAGCCACCATGTGTGGCACAGCCCAACCTGGCACTCGTGGCCAATGTGCCTCACCAGCACCAACCACGTCTGAGGAGAAACATTTATAAATAGGCTGTTCACAAAATTAGAAGACAAGGAGGAGGAGGGCTGACAACATTATTACAACAGGCAGCACTGCCAGCCCTGATCAGGAGCATTTTGTGTTTGTCAGGTTGGTCAGCTTGTTTGCCTTAGTAATAATATCTTTTGAGTTTCTTGTTCACAATTTGGGTTTTGAGCCTTGAAGTTTTTCTCTCAAGCCTTTCCTCAACAAACACAAAGTAGTGCTTTGATAATTGCTTTCTTTAATACAAAATGAAATCTGAGATTCTTCCGTGCTCACAAGAAATGGCACTTAAAGAAAATAATGGTCGCCCAGTGCCATGCAAGAAAACCATCACATCCCGACTTTTCCAAACTGTTAAGGAGACTACAAGAGAGTTCACATTCCTATAGAGCAGGTACAGAAATCTTTCCTCCCCATCCTCTCCTTTGGCCAAGATATATCCTAATTGCTCATCTCTGAGGGCAGACCTAGAATGGCAGAATAGCCTGAGTTGGAAGAGGCTCATGAGGATGATTGAGTTCAGCTCCTAATCTAGTTTTTCTTAGCTATGGGTATGAAGAGAACATAGAGGCCCAATGATCGCAGTAATGTCACTGCCAGCCATGCACTTGGCAGAGCAGAAGGTGCTGCTCCTCGAGGGGAATCACTGTTGCTATAATTGGGAATGGGCTGTGAAGTGCCTAAGGCAGAATAACAGGATACCTCTACTTTAAGAACTGTGTATACACCGAGTACATAAACCAGATCAGACATCCAAAGCAGCAGACAAAATCAGAAGAAAATGAAAATAATGCCATTTCTGAAAAATTCATTTTAAGATGAGGAACTAACCAAAGAGAGACAGAGAACTCTGTAAGCCCATTCCTCATCTCTTCTATTCCTCATCTCTTCCAGTTTTGCAAAAGAAACAAAAATGGCCACAGTATTTAAAATGCAGCGCATGCCCCAAATGTTTTTACAGCGACTGTTTGCGAGCAGGTTCAGCTCTGCTGCAGAGCAGCCAGATTCATCACTCCAGCCTGTTACCCACCAAACGAGATGTGTTTACTCAAGAGATCAAGCACTGCAGCCTATCCGTCACTTCTGAAAAACTGGACTGAGCAAACAGGTTGAAAGCCAGCTGCAAAATGTCACCTGCTCACTAATTAGCCTTTTCACACACAGTAATTGATTTACCTCATCCTTACCATATCGTTAGCCATCCTTCCAGGGCTCCCTGCACCCTGAGGATGTCCCTACCTGGAGGAGCCAGAGCAGAAAAGCCACCACTGCTTGAGGCCACCAGGGAGTCACCATCCTCAAAGTCCTCAGGCTGTTCAAAGCAGGATCCCAGCAAACCAAGACCACAGTGAGCTGGTCTTAACACTCAGCTCCTGTGCAGCTCTATTCATATGGTGAGATGGGTTAAAGAGAGAGCATCCACTTTCCTAATTCCTGTCTGCAACCACTTTGAATCCAGCCCTTATTACTAAATATTTTCTTTCCATGCTGAATGTAAGAAAAAAAATCCTACATTTAATGCAGAAGAAAAAAGAAGATGCTGGAAAGTTTTCAATATTTCACCTGAAATACACACGTTAGATTAGAATCTTAGATGCAGTGCCTGAACTAATGTAGGTCATCGCAAAGAAATGATTGCTCAATGTAAGCCTGTAAGAGGAGACTGTTCAGCAAAGCTGGATAATTGCAAAACAAGGCATGTATGACTAGATAGGAACTCAGATTCCACTTCAGTCACTTATCATTATCAAAGTACTTGAGACAGGTGATTATTTCAGGGAATATGTAACAGCACATAAATCCTTCAGCTATAATGCCTCCGGTGCAGCCTATGAGAGCAATGAGAGTCATCAGGCCAGCCGTGCTCTGCGGGGCCCATGGGCAACAGGCAACCTACAACATACCAGAAGGTGGTCCGTGAATTGATTGCCGAAAAATAATTAAAATCCAACCCCAACCACCCGCACGTGCCATCCCACGCAGTTGGCAGACACTCCCGTCAGCACCTGCCCACAGGCACAGCTCGCGCACTGGCTGCTGGTGCTCACATCAAAACAGCTCGTTGGTCCTTTGATTCTCAAAGATTGAGAAATGCTCATTTAGCTCCTGTGAAAGTGGGCAGGGCTGTCGCAGCAGCTCCCAGAGCCCGTGTTTTCTTCCCCTGCAGCCGGCAGTGTGCCACCCCCACCCCGCTGCCTGTCCATCACTCAGAAGCTACCAGCAGGGATAATAGGTTCAAGCTGGAAAATCTGCATCTTGAGTCAAATTTCCTTAAACCTTTTTCCCCACCCCATTCCCAGCTGCCCTGGTGGGCAGCATCAGTGGGCTCAGCACCAGACCCTGCTGAGCTGGGCGTTCCAATGGACAGCATTACCACACCCGCAGCAGCGCTGCTTCATTCACCTCCTGTAGACTCAGCACAGTCACTGTCCCCTCCCCATCCTCCCCTGCCCAGGAGTGGGGTGAGGAATGCCCTGGCATCGCCTGCACAACAGAGCCCATCAGCAGGAGCCTGCAGCCAGGGAAACAAACCTCATCCAACAGCTAAATAAGAGGTGAAAGGATCCCATTATGTTTAAATTTTGCCTACTGACATCACCAAATGAAAACAAATATGGAGAAATAGTAACAAAATATGATGAACCCCACAGGTTGTCTGGGGAGCAATCACTGTGACCTCCTGCACATTACTGGGTAAGTTTGTGTGTATGGCTGATTGATTTTATTGGTAAACCATATTTTTCTGTCTTGAGGTCTGTTCCAGACTGCAAATGGGAGTGTGAGAATATTGTTTCCCCCCTGATAAAAAGCCATCTCAGACACAAGAAAAATGCAGTTCGTGGGTGCTGCTCTTAAAACAGCCATTTATTTGAAGAGGAGAGTGCTTTCTCCCTGCCACTTGTGAGCATAACCAGGACCAGCACACTCCCCGTTTCTCCTTGTTTGGGGGTAGCATCAAATAGTCCCTGAAAGTTTTTTCTAAGAGCCAAGAAAGTGAGCCAGTAATCATGTGGGGCCGTGTGGCCGAAGGCACATAAACTGACTCCACATGGGACCCACAGTAGATCGGGTTGCACTGGGTGGAATGAAATAAAAAAGATCCCAGAAGCCCAGTTTCTTTGGAAACGCACCAAAACTGTCTCGCTATACCAACCTGGCACATCATATGTAAGAAAGTGACTATTTCCTAATACAGTATATGGGGTGTTTTATAGAAGTCAAAAAATCAGAATGGCCTTAGTTTGACATCGTAAACACAATATACTGTAATGTCATTGAGAGACTACTTGTCCCAAAATTAAATGCTGAAATTGAGCACGCAGACCTACCTACAGTTTCCCTCTGAGCACAGGCATGCCGGAAAATCTCGTTGCCATACAGCTTGGAAATAATTGCAATAGCTACGTAATAGAAGAAACCACTTCTGTTTAATTCACCTCTATTATTTACGTCTGCCTTGAGAGCCTGCAGTGCTGGGAAGCAATGGCATGAGAATGCTACCCCTCATCCAGGGAATCTTCTGCCTGCATCCCCTGGCGGCTCTCCCAGGACATGGGTTTGGGATCCCACTGCAATGGGTGTGGGGCATACAGGGTTGCAGCAGGGCTGCTCTGGAACGTTGCTTTGCAGATCCAATGCTATCCAAGATGCTTTTCCTCTCAAGACTGTAACTGCAGTGACAAGTTTGTAGGTGAAGAGGTCACTGGGGATTAACAAGTGTCTCCTCCACATGGCTGATATTGGTTTAGCTTTTGGTGAGAGCTAACTGAAAGCATCAGCTGTGCACAGTGCCTGGACGTGGGCTTGGCAACAGGGCAGGAGGAAGAGAGCTGTCATAGAGGCCCATGAGCTCCAAGTCATAAACTTCTTAATACTGTCTTAATCTATTTGTACATTTAGAAAGATGAGATTATTTTTTCTGACAGGATACATCATGTATTGGAACCAGTGCATCATTCTTACTAAATCAGATATATTGTCTCCAAATTACAGATCACCACCAGCCTGGAGGCAGGGATTACTACGCGCTCCAGAAGTAGGAACAAAGGTAATTAAAAGGTGCTGCAGACAAAACAAAACGAAACAAAAAACTAATATGGTAATCAAGGTTTTGATCAATAGCAGCGAGCTCTGTTGGTAGCTGCCCCAACCCCAAGTCCTAACCACCAGCTGTCCATAGCCAACAAAGTAGTGAGGAATCACCAGGAAAACACTGTGTGACCAAACAACCACCTGGGCAGCACAGACCTTGCACCTGGAGGTTTCTGCCCATGGCTCCCTGCACACAGCTTTCTAAACAGTTTTCTGTAGCTGCATCCAAGGAGGAGCAATCCATCATTGCTGCAGGAGAGCTGCTCTCACAGCCAATGGCTGGGAAATGCGTGTGATGGTGGTGGCCTTAAGTGCAGTTGTGATCCAGGCAGTGAAAAGTTTAAACCCTAATGATGTTCTTTGTGCCTAAGGTCTGAAGGTACTCCTGAAAATGGGAGTTGGACACCAAGATTCACACACTCCTTTTTGCCTTGTATGGCTATTAGCAGGCAGCAGTTAGCTCGGCTGTGTTCTCATTGTTGCTGATGCTCCACAATGAGCATAGCTGAGTTTCAGTGCTCACTCTCACTGCTGCATTCCTCAGCTGCACCAGATGTCAGTCCCTTCGTTTGGGAAGGTTGGAAGCTGACTCCAGAAGACAGAAAGCCCTCAGCCCTTCTTAACCTCTCCACGCCTGTCTGGGTTCTTTCCTCCTCTCATCATGAAGAGACAGAGCACCAATGGACCTACCCCAGTACAAGGTTCTCAAAGCTATCTACTTGCCATGAGGTATCAGTGAGCAGCACTGAATTATTTATTCCAGCTTCCTAGGCAGGTGTGTGGCAAATTTCCATGCAGCTTTAATGGGAATCAGATTGCCAGCTTCAAACCCTAATTCTTCATCTGCAACACAGCATGACTGTGAAGTGTTGCTGAGCGAGGGTGGGGTGAGCAGCTATGGAGGAACCGACCACGCGGTCAGAACTGGCAGAAGTATGTGGGTCTCACTTAATAAAACTCAATAGAAAATAGTTGTAGCTATAGAAATACAAGGGGAAAGCCAGCAGTGTGATGCACTTAGAAACCTAGAATTGTTTGAGTTGGAAGAGACCTAAAAGGCCATCAAGCCCAACTCCCCCGCAATGAACAGGGACACCTACAGCTAGAGCAGGATGCTCAGAGCCCATTTCCAGGTGGATATTCACCACAGCACACATATGGTGCTGCAGGATCTGGCCCAGCAGTAGGTGCTGGTGTTTCCTAGATCACAGCTCCTGTGACAGGCACAGATGTGCCCCAGCAAACAACTAGGGAAGTTAGAGAGGAGCTGTGGTGTACCTTGACTGTGGGGCACAGCACACACCCGAATGCCCAGAAAAAAATCTCATTGCACAGGGAAACAGAATGGCTTTGTTTACTCCCTGCCAGAGTGAAACATCACACAAAGCCGGGCATTAAAAATAAGAATGCCCTGATTTTTACTGATGCTGCTTTGTGCCGATTTGGTTAAATAAAAAAATAATAACAAACCACAAACCTTACAAACAACATAAAAACTGTGCAGCTCCAGAGCAATAAACCCAATGAGTGCTGAGAAACAAAAAGTTGGTTCAAATCTCCAGTGCCTGAATGTGTTTCTTTTAATAGAGAAATGTCTATGATTATCACAAAAGGGGTAGAGCCGCAGCTCCACTGAAGGACCCTCAACTGAAGGGCCCTCATTCTCTCCCCAGGCTCGCACAAACTGAAGGACTGCAAGGACAGCTTATCGTTTCACCTTGCCAGCAGGGCACTGAGGGAGGGCTGGAAGTGATGGTCTCAATTAGGGATGGAAAGGGGAATGCTGTGCCTAAATGCTGCCTGTGTCTGTAGTGCTGTACTTTGAACCCGTGCCAGAGGTAGGCATACCTTTATCAGAGCGCAGCAGGCAAAAACATTCAGAGCACCTGAAATCTCAGTGCTGTCTCTATTAATTGAGCCATGAAATCAATTAAAAAACCTCTGAGGTCACTGCTGCAGGTCCAGTTGCACAGGGTGCTACACACCTGCAGGCAGAATGGGTATCTGGGGGCAAATTGCATCTTAATGATCCACTTAAATGAATAAGAGAACAAAATGGAAGCAGAAGAAACAAGGGAAAGAAGTTCTGGTTTGGACATCATTTCAGTGCAAAACATGGAGCTCAGTACCTGCTGCTGCCGCATCTGGATCTATCTTCAAATGCTTTCAAACCATGCTAACCACCCTCTGCAAGTTGCATGTTGAAAATTGAATGCAAAAGCAAAGTGGAAGCTCTGCAGTGCTATTAAAACTTAATCATTTGGAGACTTGGACGCAAAATGAGAAACAGCAGCCACTGGGTGGTGTGGGGGACACAGTGACTATGGAGCCTTGGTGAAGGTTGGGTTCAGGTTCTACAGGGGCATACTCTGACTCTTCAAAAGGTGTCTGTAAATAAATAACTACAGCCTAGGAAGAAGTTTCCCATTCCACCAGTTCCATCTCCATTTAGCACTATCTCTGCTCAAATCTCAGCTTCCTCATCCCAGCTCACCAACGTTGACCAAATGCTTGCAGCAGAACGCTCATTGCTGCCTCCAATCTGCCCACATCAAAGATTTCTACCTAATTCCAACTTCCTCCACCCAGGACTCTTCCCCAAACAACAGTATTAAAATCTATGTTCACATCTGCCTTCAACGTCTTCCTCATACATGTGCATTTCTTGAAGTCAGGTTCATTTCTGCCCAGCAAGTTATCGCTTTCTTATTCCTCACATTTCCTCTTGCTTCTTCTGCCCTGCATATGCTGGCATGACTGACAAACAAGCACTTGTTTCCCTTCCCCATCTTCACTACACGCTGCTGAGAGCACAACAGTTGTGAACATCCAACTGCCTCAAGCAGGTTTTGCTGTTTTTTAGCGCTTACATGTCAGAAAAGACTAATAGTCTCCAAAGGCCGTTAACCTTGATGTATCCCTCCTTAGTATGTTCGTACCTCACTTAATCTCTTTGGCAAGCCAGCCTTTTTGAAACAAACTGTAATGGACACAGAGCTTACTAGCACTCCTAGAGAGCCTTGACTTGGAGATGGCAAGTGTGAACAAAACCACCCCGCTGAGAAAATAAAATGTTCGAAACAAAGGCTGTTAGAATAGAACAGCTTTATTTTTTTTTTTTGTCATCTGCTATTTGTGGTAAGTTAAAATGGCCTTGCTTTTGGCATGTACAACATCGTTTGGAGACAAAAGAGATTTGAAGGCTGAAAAGACAACAGCGAGATGACCGAGGTGTCCATCTACATGAGACTTAAACCTGGTTTTGACATTGAGAAAACATCTCCCTTCCTCGGTTCTGCCAGCCCCAGCCTTCTCCTGGCTTTCCCACCTTTCCCCTTCCCTTGCTTTTATTTCAGAGCCCTTTCCCAAACCTTCCATGTGCCACAGCCGCTCTCTCCTTGGTGCCCTCCTGCACCTCCTGGTGTCACTGCCATGGGGATCTCAGAGTACAGCCACACCTCCAAAAGCAGTGGCAAATCCTGATGAGAAATGGCACAGTCCAGCAGCAGGTCCCAGCACCCACAGTCTCTCAATACCAGGCTCCCAGTTACCTTCTGGAGATGAATCCTGCAGTCTTTGACACACTGAGCAAGAGAAGTGGGGAAAAGTAGAGTGACCCTCTCAGTGTATGGCTGTGATCTGGAGATGAGGAGGCTTCATTCAAAGGGGCAAATCAAGTCATGAATTAAGGTATACCGGTGGCAGAGGAGCTATTATACATGAAATAAACAACCTTAATGAGGTTGTAACCTTAGATTTATGGTCTCATCTCTGTACACAGGACTTCAGGTGCAGAACTCCATTAGCACTAATAGGATGTGCAAAATTAAAGCCCCCTACACCAAGATGAGACTGCTGCTATTAAAACCAGCTGCAAACTAGCTCTAGAGAGGGTCTCCCATTCAGCTCAGCAGAGCAGACTGAACAAAGCTTGTTTGCAGGGCGGTCACTTCTGGGCACTCGGTGAGAGACCCCTGCATGGCAGACATGCGTGTGAGGACAGACCTTTGGGCCAGCTGTAACCCTGTCTCTTCTTATTGGGATATCAGCTCCCTTTGCTGAGAATGGGCTCCAGCTCTCTGGCCACGGTCGGCAAAGCTTCCAGCTTCAGCTGAAGGGAACAAAAATTGCCTGGTTTGCACAGATACAGGACAGCGCATCTCAGTGCTTTATATCCAGAAGCACCTCACCTCTGCTTAGGGGTACAGCACATATCCTCGTGCCAAAGGCAATATGCCAGTTAAGATCCCAGGATACTGTGTGTTAACCACTGCTATGGGCAGCGATCACCAGCTGAAAAGGGCAGCAGCTCCTGCTAACACACTCTTTAGCAGCCAGTATCCCCAGAATGGCTTTCTTGCCAGGGAATGGCAAAAGCTATTTACATCTGAGCACCGCCACAGCATATACGGGGGTGATGGAATAAGGTGCAGGCGGTAGGCAGAACTTCAACGATAAAACATTAAATATGAATGTGATTTTAGATGTTATATGACGCTCTCCCAAGTGCTGTAACTTTTCAGATAGATGAAGCATTCAGAAAAACGGAATTGAACTCTTCATCACAAGATTTTTTCTACAATATTAACAATGTAATTTTGGCAGAAGCCGTGGGGACTCCTGTGTTCTTAATGCACTTAAAGGTTTTTACAAGCCAACATTAAAACTGACTGAAATGCCATACCATCCTCGTTCCCACTTAACATTACTCCGAAGGCCTTTCACTCTAATATTGCATCGTAATGTTCATCTCCTTGTATTCTTAATGCTCACAGATTTCAGCAGTTCAGAGTTCTGACATCATTCCTGAAGAGTCTGCGTTCACACAGAAAGCGGCAGACTTTTACCACCAGCTTTAGTGGCAATAGGCTTAAGCCCAAAAGTCTTAAATCTGATGGACATTAAAGATGGAGAAAATTTACTGGTTAATCTAATTTAACCAGCACTAGAACATTCTCTACATTGGCCAAGGTTATTAATGGCAGCACGAGTAGCTGCATTTATGCGGCGGCTACTTAACATTTTCCATTGTAATACTCCGCTTCAGGATAACTTTGAACAATTCAGGCTAAGCATTCCTGATGTGAGCTGTCTGACTAACAGGATCTTTTTTGGGAAGCTTTTGCTCAAGGGATTCAGCTATTTCCAAGACTGAGGTTGGGGGGGGGAAACACCGAGAAAACAAACTACAGCTTCACACAAAGAGCTCTAATGCTCCCATAAAGTTAAACAAGAGATTCAGCAATAAATCTGCTGAAAATGCAGACAGTGACTGAGGAGTAAGGCTGAAAAAGCACAGAGTATGGATGAAAATGAAGTGATGTGCTAATTAGAGAATGAAGAGGCATAGGAAATTAAAAGCAGGTGCTAAGGAGAGATTAGGCAGAAGGACCTTTTTCTGGTCAGTAGGGTTACAAGATAGGGGTGTTCATATCCCCACACTCTGGCCTCAGCCCTGCTTGGCAAGTAGCAAGGAAACCTGTTATCATCTGTTATCACCTCCTGCTATCAGGGCCGCATCACAGGTACCCACAGTGTGCTGCTGCTCTAAAGCAGGGGGATAACTGCATCCAGCACAGCTCCAAAACAGAGCCCACGCATCTCCATGCAACAAAATCTGTTTTCCTAAACTTTGGAAATTTGAGCCCTCCAGGGACAGAAAAAACTGGAAATGTCAGTGCAATCTTCATCCCATCCAGCTACTCAGCATACAACCTTGTAATGGCTAATCATTTTCTCCCTAAGATGTAATAATCAGGCAATTATGTTCAGATTGCATTTGGAGCAGATATGCTCCAAATGATATCAAGGACCTGCTGAGCGTGGACTGAATCGAGCACATTAAGCACTTTAAATGCGTGTGACAGACATGGACGGCATCGGTCCTAAGGAGCTTACACTCCATAAATACAAAAGAGCCAGAACCCATTCTTAACGCACAGGGCATGGGGCTGAGGGACCTGTTTGGGTCATTTATCCGATCTGCTGAATCTGGGCTCAGACACAGGACCCCTGCTAGGCTCACACCTCCACCGCCTGCCAATTGCAAGTGATGAAGCAGCCCATATGTTTTGTATCAGGAAGAGCTGCTGTTTACATAAGGAAATTATTCACCTATGTCTACCAACACCAAGACTCCAGTAATTAGTGACGAGTTCACAGCCACCGTCTGGTGGGAGTCGGAGGTTTATGGCTGGGAGACCACAGGCAGGACGAGCTTCTCACCAGGAGCGCTGGTTTCCTCCTTGGGGAATGCTCAGCCCATGGCCTTCTCTTGTCCCCTTCGATGTGGAAACCCTCCTACTTCGGGTGAGAGCAAAGCAGATTCAGCCGTCCCTGGACAGAAAGCAGCAGCTGCACATGGAGGGGATGAGAATTTCAGATAAATGCCTGACTAGTATCACTCCAGTCATCATTTATTTGAGAAATAACATAAATATTCAAGGGAAGCGTCTTCTAATAGCACTGTGATTAAGAAACATTAACCACAACAAATGATTAGGACATAGGCACATAATTTGTAGGCAGCCACCATGCAGTCACTTGGTGAGCATATTACTGCTTCAGTGTTTGATTCAGAAACCCTTTTTCTTCTCATTGATCCCCTTATTTCCTTTCCATAAAGTTAAATTCTCAGAGTATCCTTCCCAATTAGAAAGCGTTCCCTTCATAGTGAGGATTCATTGAGGATTCATTAAAGATTCATTAAAGTCTTACGGAAACCAATTAGTGAACGAGAGCTTTTCATTTCCAAGTAGCTCGTTGTGCTGCAATCTGTTACCCACCCTGTGACCGTGCCAATTCCGTGTGACCCTGATTCTGTACAGCCTCTTTGCCTGCAATATGCACAGCTGATAGCAACGCAAAGGCTTACATTGAGCTTTGCTAAAGAAATAGGGCATACACAGTGATGTCATCTTAACAGCACTCTGAATTCTAAACCCAATGGCCAAATTCAGTTAAAATGTGGTAGATTAGTAGGCCGAGGCGTTACGTTGAGGCAGCAGCTCAGCAGGGGCTGAAGCACTGCTAGAAGTCTGCTGGCGTGGGCTGGTTAGGAGCTATGCTGGGAATGTAAGGATTGGACCCACACCTGCTCAAGGAAGAGGAGGGACTCCGGGAGGAGCTGTGGGTGCTGTGGCAGCCGTGTGTGGGAGTCACTGGGAACAGCTCTTTGTGGTGGGAACTAGGAAGACCAAAAAGCCACAAGAAGGCAACTCTGTGAATATGTGCTCATACACGCAACTGTAGAAACTGCTCTTCCATCAACTGCAAGCTATTACTTTTTTTTTTTCCACTGATGGATGCCTAATGGCATCAAGAGTCACGTTAGAAGTGATTAAATCAAGTAAGACCTTGTAGTCCATGTAAACAAGCTGTTAACATTGTCAGAACTCGTAATTACTAATCCTTCTGGAAACCAGTTTTTTTTTTTTACAGCTAGTAAGGCTGGATGTGTCTGACTACATGCTCTGCTTTTTGCCTAAGGTAAGCGGAAATAATCCGTATGGAAGTCACACATTGGGTCCAAAGCAGAAACCGCTCAAGTGTTACAATCTGGTGTAATACAGCCTTGATGGCCACATTGTTTACTTCTTATCCTAAAATACATAAATTGGACAGTATGATTTAGACTCCACTTTCAGGCATATTTATTACCACAGCTTGAAATAGAGACAAGTATTGCCTCTATTGCATTCCAGTTAAATATTTTCGTGCCTTATTCTGCAATCTGAAAATTAAATTTACTAACGTTAAAAGCCAAGTGAAAGATTTCAGAACAACAAAAAGACAAATTAACAAATTAGTGACAGACAAAACCTGCTGTAAATCTTTCAGATACATGCTTTCAAATGTGAGGATACGCCAGCATGCAAACACTGGCTGTGGGATGACACCCCTGATTTTTTCCATCCACTTTCAGCTTTGCGCCCATTGGTTGTGACCCTCAGTCCATCCGGTTATGGAGACATGAAGAAGGATGAAATCGTATGATTTCATGATTGCTCAAATCCAAGCACATGCTAAAAAAATATATCCAAAGCTTGATGTATCATTCTGTTCTAAGGAACAACACTATCAGCGATGGTGAGGTTAATAAACTGATCATTTAAAACAGAACGGAAATCCTCAATGCATCTTACAATCCCCTTTTCATCTTAAAAAGCTCTTGAGGTCTCCAGCTTTGTTTGTGCTGGATAAACACGTTGCTCCCCTTCCTCATTCACTCAGCATACAATGAGTTTTGTGTTCTGACAATTAAAAGATTAAAAAAATATATAGCAACCAGTCCAAAACTGCCTTCCAGTTGTAAAGTTGGTGTGAAAAGCTGATGCACTTGGTGCCCTCACACCTGAAGATGAGGGGCATGAGAAAGGTGTACCTGGGAGCGCACCTGGAGAAACAGTCCTAAACTTCCAGCACCGATGTGATGTGCTGCTCACAAAACTTAGAATGTCTTCCCAAACCTGTCCAGCAGAACTCACCCACAAGTGAAGTACATCATGATGGACATCGGAGGACTTGGAGCAGCATGATCTTTTTCTTAGGAATCAACAAGCTGTGGGCAAAATTTGAAGAAAATTCAAAGCGAGTATAAAAACCAAGGGAAGAAAATGCATCGGCATACAAAATCACAAGGAAGGGTATATCTTTCACCCCAGGGCTGATAAACTGGCTGTGAAGCAGATCTACCGAGAGCAATTCAGTTTCTCTTACTGCACACATTGCACATATTTAGGCTGGTGTTATTATTTGCATCATCAGCTCCTAATGGCTCCGTAACAGAGAGACGAGAGTTTTCTCAGTTCTTTAGACTCTCAAGTAAGAACTACTACATGGCACTTGCTCCTCAGAGATGTCTCAGATTGTCATTGGTGATTTGTCATACCCAAGACTCATCTGAAGGCAAAAAATTCAGGCAAGGATGACCAACAAGAAGATGAATGGCTGCACTCAGGAATTTACACAGCATAAGGAGCATGAATGCAAAGATATCAGATGTTCTTCACAAACATATTGGTTGCCACGGCCAACCCCATCCAGCACCTCTGCTGGCACGAAGCAGGACATCCACATGACTCAGCCCTTCTCTACCACACACTCTGTGCAGATGTGAACAGCCACACAAACACTACCTGCTCTCACTTGGCAGTGCCTTATAGCAGTTCTGTTCAAACCTGCACAGAAGTCCAAACTTCAACAGGATGCAGAGAAGGTAAAATCCAGGTCCTAAAGTGCTTAAGCATTGGGGGGAATGTTGCACACAACTGAGAAGAAAGGGTGTGATAATGTATATTGAATAACTGGGTAATGAAGTCCTGGTTTCCACCATGTGAGCAGTTTGCTGCAGAATACTTACAAATGAAAGATGGAATTTGGTCCAAAAAGAGAACCACTTCACAACCTGATGTAGAGATAAGGCACACCAAGTATGTCTAGATCAGAGAAAAGCTCTCTCCCATTTGGTTTTGTTTTCCTCAAACATTAAGGATTAGTCACAGCTAACAACCACGGCAGTTAATTGTGTCTAAGGAATTATGTGTATTTTCTTAGTTTAACCACCAAGTAGATGGCCCTAAGTGTGGCTTTTTTCCTGTTACCTATCCTGAAGATAAGACATCCTCAGACACGTTTCAGAGCATTAGAGAGGTTCTGTGATTAAATTATTCCATTCTGTTTAAGGGCAGGTTTGCTCACAGTTCAATACTCCTCAGGGAGGGCATCACCTCCAAGTACAGGATCAGTACCTTTTTATCTTCACACCACCACCTGCATTCGCCTTTGCCTTTTACCAACACCTTCATGATTTGTTTGCACGTGAAAAGGGAGTTGGGGCAAAGGACTTCATCACCCTGTAAGCACTCAGTCACAGCAGTGACTATAAAATGGGGCTACCGTTACCACCAAGGGAGATGGTATTGCACTTCCCACATAGGCTCAGTTCTGAGTACAATTAGTGCACCTTAATAGTAGCAGTGGAACAGAGGCATTGTTGCAGTAAAACGAGAGATTTGCTGGTGAGGATTCGAAATATCAATCAACCAGAAAAGAATATATTGTACATTTTGTCTCAAATGAACATACGCATTAACTGTGGACATGTGAGATGGGAGCTCAGTGCAGGGGCCTTGCTTGCCAGAATGATGAGAGGTTCAGTCAACGCTGACAGGCTGCAAAGTCTTTGACTGTCTCTTTCAAACATCCCATCTTATCCTAATAATCTGCTCCTACTTCTGCTGCAGTGAGAGATTTTCTGGCCCTTCAGAAAGCTAGAAAATTAACACAGTTTAAATATTATTTATACAGAAAACAGCAATCACGTGCGCTGCAGCAGGACTTTTAACAGATTTTTGCTTTCAGATAAGTTCACTGTAGGAACATAAACACGAGGGTGCCTAAAGTTTCCAAGATAAAAAGATCAGACCGGCAATTTGCCAGATATTTGAGGGCTGAACACAATTTGCATACATATTTGCACAAATACCACAAGCGCTACAGTTAAGACCGACAAAAATAAGTTCCCAATCTAACCTCCCTTTTCACACACTTCTGACTTTCCAAAACATTCACCTTGCAGGCTGAAGTTTTCCATACTAGGTTTGTATTTAGATGTTATTCATTATAAAAGCCTAAAACCAAATTCTTACAGCTATTTTAGGCTCTCGGGACTCATCACGCCATGACAGGCAGTAACTTTTTCTTCTTTTTCTTTTAAAAAGCAGTAACAGAAGTGCGTTAAACACTTAAATTAATGTTCTTATTAAAAAGTAAAGCTGCTCAAGTTCAGCAATAAGTGTGTATGCAGATGGTAAGGTTAACACAGATTAGGCATGGCATCCATTTACACCACGCTAACTACTACAGGTTAATTGATTCTACAACATCTTCCATGAAGATTTCAGCAGGATCATTGGGTTTCAGTCTAAGTTGGTGGTGGCAATAGGAAATGGGAACAGAGCCAAGCATGACATCGTGGGGATCAGTCTCCGCAGAATATTGATTTGTACGTTCCAACTGCAAGATCTATGAGATATTTGCAATATGGAAGGTCCACTGCACCAGGCTGTCCAAAGAGATTAAAGTGAAAATGAACAACTGTTCCAAGCATATTCTGGTTGTTAAGTTCTCAGCCAAAACTGGGAAATCTTAAATTTCTTCCGTAAAGTTAGCTATACTGAACACTTGTAATAACTTGTTTTTATTTTGGATTCCAAATTAAATAAAACCTGTATTATTTGCTATGACTAAATATGAGTAACCACCAAGCACTTAGAAAACTTGAATGACCACAGAGAATTCCAGTCCAATATGGCCAACAAATAAGGAAATACTAAAAGATCATTAAAATTTGCCTTTTATTTTTCTTGCTGGAGAGCTCTGCACAAACCAAGGTGATTGTTTTACAAGATTCTTTTCCCAACATACAAAGTTTTCAATAGGAGCACAAACAGTATTTAACTGTAAAATTAATTCTGTTGAAGTTTATTAGCAACGTTTCATCAATTGTTGTAGTCTTGAAGAGCTTGAGCCATGAACAGCTTGCCCAGGTTCTGTGCATTGAACTCCTTGATATTCTGACAGTAGGTATTAATTTGACCTGTTAACAGAACAAAAGATAAAAACCTCATCAGTTTTCAAATTCAGAAAAGACATCCTGGAATATGATTTGTTTAAAAACAGATCACAGACCATAGAGGATTTACACAGAGAAGCAACCAAAACAACACTATACTTGGGAATTCTCATCAATATTCCCAAATAGGTTTGGAAAGAAGGATAAATTAACAGAATAGGTAAACTATAGCCTAAAACCTCTTAAATTTTCCTACAATTGTGTTATTTAGAAGTTCTTAAAAGACATGTGGCAATAAAAAGAATGAACAATTCCTGTAGCTGTACCAGAAGCCTAATCCTATTAACTAATGACTTTGCTAATTCAGTTGCTCTAAAATTTAGTTGTTCTAAAAATACTATATAGCTGATTTTCAGTTCTGCTTCTGTGCATCCGCTGTCCCTATTAAAATGTTTTAACAACAAATATTTTCCATTAACACTGAACATTGTGGTACTCCTGTTTGACAATTTCTAGGCTTTATTTTCCACCTAATATTTCATTTTGTTAGCTATTGCAAAGAGTCATCAGGGTATGAAGACTTGTCAGTGCTACACAAATCAGATGTGCCCATTAAAACACTTTTATACAAGCACTGCTACAAGTTATTTCCCTAGTTAGCCAGGAATAGCAAAACAAGAAGCCAGTTTAATCAAAATTAAGACTGTTTAGAAGCCCAATAAAATCTCAAGCTAATGCTCTATTTGAAAAGTTTTTAAATGCCTCAGAGACAAAAGAGTGAAGTTTTATTCTTTATTCACAAACTTTACTTCATCTGAATTAAAGTAGATGCTTTCAATTCTTCCCTCGACTGTAGTAAAAAAAAAGAAAAGAAATGAAGAGTGCTTTGGCTGAAAGCTTTGTTTCTCCTTTAATAGTTTTTAATTTCTCCTAAGAGATGATTCACATTAAGCTATCACTATCATAACACACGTGTGCACACTTATTTTGCATATTCTGAGCTATGCTAAAGCTGAGTGTTTAAATACTTTACTGCTACTACGATTCATTAACTGTTCAAAACTGTTCAGAATTATCTAAACAATAGTTTGTTGAAAGACTCTGGATTGAATAATGAATCAAGTACATTATTTCTTTTAAAAAGAGCATTTACCAGCAGTATGAAAAAAATCTCAGTACTACCTTAAATCTCTTGGACATTCCAAAATTGAAGACTTAATTATCATTATTTTTTTTAATGTCAAATCACTCACTTTCTGTGCTCTAACTGCCAAGACTTCTGTTTAATTTTCTTCCAGTACAGAACAATGGTGATAGCTAAGCTGAAAAGCTTCCCATAGTTTAAAAAAGAAAATGGATTTCCTGTGACATTTTCCATACTTATATTACTTAGCAGTGCATCTAGGTTTTCGGCTCTCTGTGAGGTCCCAGCTATTTTTGCTCTTTCAGGAGGGAAGGGGCAGGCACTGGATTTTATGCCAAACACTGTGGCTATATGCTGCAGAGCGGCAGAAAACTGAAGAGACTGGGGGTGAAACACAACCAAACCTACCTGTGCTTCATTCCCATTTATATTTCCATTCACATTTGGGTGTGGGAAGATGGAAGATAGCTACCATGGAACTCTGGTCACTAAGATCAAAGAAACGGGCCCAATTCTACATGAAGTTAAAAGCAACATTCTTAGCTTCCGCAACAGTCATTTCAACACTGGGATGGCCACAGTAACTTAGAGCTGCAGATAACGAGGCAAATGAATGCTCTGCTCTGACTCAAAGCTCCCAGCCAAAGCAGTTGATTCCTGCTTCTCGGCTGTCCACCCCATAACTTGTGGAGATGAGGGAGGCGCTGGGCTATGAGTGCAGAGAGCAGCTTACTGGCTGCAGCAGTTGCTGCTCCAATTTGTGCAGAAAAGCCATGCTCCATAGGGCATTTCTCCAGCTCTCCTTTCAAATCCCACTTCAGCTTCTCAGAATGGAGCCAGGAAGAGGCTCCTGTTTTTGCTCCTGCCCTTTTCCAGCAACCCATGAAACACAGATGGTCACACATAGGCTAGCTATAATGGCCAAGTAAGAAATAAACCGAGAAAGTCTCCATACATCACATACGCAGCCATTTTGGTTAAACACAAAGGCCTGATTTTATGCTAGCTAAATGCAGACATTTTAGTTAAAACACATCAACCTGGTTTTATACCAGCCAAACGCAGACATTTTGATGGCCTGATTTCATAAAAACATGTATGTTTAAGCTGGTAACTGTAATATGGCTCAATTACTTCCCTAGATAGTTCAGAGCTGTTCCGCATGTGGAAGCTCACTTTCTAACAGAGGCATGGAATGCCTACTAGCATTGAAGTTGTTTATCTTAGCCACTTCTTCTGGAATGCTTCAGACACGAGGGCAGTTTGCTCCAACCAATGCCTTCAACCAAATGAAGAGCAGGAGGATTTAGAACACTACCAACACCAAAACACAACACTATAGTGACAAAGATCACAAAAAATTAAGATGCGTCCTAGGGTAACAACTGCAGTTTTTTCCCCAGGGTAGCATTCATACGTGAAAAGATGAGTCAGAAAGACTGCAGGAACATTACCTGCAATAAGGAGTGATTCCATTCTGGCAGGGGGCTGTGGTGGTTTAAAAAGTTTATTGATGTCCTCCTCAGGCAGAGGGGCTTCTCCTCGGCTTTGACGCTGTAGATTTTCTTGCTGACGTCTCTGCTGGTACTGAAAAAACAAGCAACAGAAACAGAATGTAGCAGCGCTTTGGAAGTCCTGTTTTCATTTTCAGATGCTCTTTGCTAAACTAGAAAGTACATTTTCAAAACCTTACTTATCTGTACAGGGTAAAGAGTTGAGGAAAGTTCAAATTCACCCTCATTTAAGAAATGAAGTGAAAAAGTAGCCCAAGCCCTAAAAGATAACCCCAAATGTTACTTCCCATCCACTGGCAGCATGCGTTTTTATTTTCTTCCTTCAAGCTGGCAGCTGAAAGAAGTGAGGCACTTGAAAGTCATGCGGTACTGAAGTGCTAGGGATCATTTTTATGATTTTTTTTTCAGAGTTAAATACTGTATCTGATGAAAAGCTTTCAGTATGCTAGATAAAAGCTTCCATTTCTCCAAGCAAAAATGGAAAACAGGGTTAGGATATGTAGGTATATGAGAAGCCATTGCCTCAAATAGTTACACAAGTATAAGACAGAAATACCCAATTTTATGTAAGCTACAGGTCTAAACAACATTAATGTGAAAGGGGAAGAGAACTTGATTAAACATTGTATTTTAAGCCAAAAGGGATCAACTCAAACCATCACAAAGTGGTGACCGAAACAAAGTACAATGGCTGATTTCTCCATTCAGGTTATTCATATATTCTACCACACAGATGTCATTTCTTTGTAGGTTACCCAGTGATACACTTTGATGACAAAGCAGCAGTCTGTAAAAATTAATTTGCTACTAAAATGTACTGACATTTGTTTTCAGTACTTCTGTCTTCTGTGTAGATTATTAAAACTTCATAAAAATTAAGGCTGATCATTTTTTCATCTGTTGGATAAACATTTGCTCTCACCGAACTACATGCATTCAAAAACACATACATGAGATTTTGTACTGGGTGTCAGAGCCAGGAGTATATACTGTAAGCTTTGTCCACCAAAGTCCTCATATTCAACACACAAAAAGAACTTTAAAATAAAGAAGTCAAATTGTACAGAGTATATTCTCTCACTTAAACGTATCTGTGCACAAGAGAACAGTTCATACTTGGTGGCATGCTGAAATGAAGTATTTTTCTTTTCCAGTAGTACTGACAAATGCATCTTTTTGGACATTGTTAAAAATAAAATATTAAATGCCCATATTTGTATGTGAATTTCATGTAGTTTCTTCTTTCTTTGCATTACCCCATTCACTTCTCAGCAGTCAGCCTATTATTCTCTATTGAAACAGCTTGCTCTTAATCATAATCACTCCATTTTAAAAATGAAGTTAAGACCACTAACTATGTCACAATGAGCCACTACTAAAGCAGTTATAGTTACTGAAGAAATGAAGTGAGACACCATGGAACCTACTTTGCTCTGCTTTTCCAAATAAATAGATCCCCTTGTTATGAGCAAAACCTTTGAAGTACATGCCATCTTTCTATTCAAATTAGGCAGCAAAGGAAAATAATTCTTCTGAAGATAACATGCAGGAAGATTCTATGTCCTCAGGAATAGCAAAGCCAGGAGAGGCCCCTGATCATGTACAGCTTCCTTAAATTAATCCCTATTCAAGCTACACTTAAGTGGAAAAATAAATAAATAAATAAATGCCGATTCTGATTTTAAAGCAGTCAGTGATAAAGCATTTTACGTGAAACACAGATACTCTTTTTAATAACTAGCTACTTTGTGTAGCAATAGCTGCAATATTTTATCTGTAAACCAGCCTGGTCCAATTTCAACTGTCCAATATTAAATCTTGTTTTATCCCTGTCTGCCAGATGAAAGAGCTCCAATTTATTTTTCTTGCAGGTACTTCTTGAGTAAGCAGGTCACTCCTTAATTTTACACATGAATTTATCACATGAAGTGGATTGTATTCGTGAATATCTGCTTTCAAGGCTTTTAAATCATTCCCATAGAGCCTTTTTCCAATTTACCAGCATTCCTCTCTAATTAGACATGGTACCGCTTTAGTTGCTGCTGCAGCATTTGGTAAAGCAACTGTCTCAGAAATCACAGCTGAAAGCTGGAAGAGGTCTCAAGGTCATCTGGTCTAACCCCTATGTTCCAGCAGGGCTACCTGGAGCTGGTCTTCCCATTCAGCATTCCCAAACCAGAGCCTTTTGGATCTTTAACAGTTTTTTTGGCATTAGGAATTAAAAGCCAGCACCACCTGATGAGTATCACCGTCTACTGACATAAAGCATGACTGAAATGTCATCTCTGAGAAGGGGGCACTCTGCTGTCTTTTCAGTATGGACTACTTCTTGGGAGGACTATATGTGATGGCATTAAAACACAGTTCGCTTTAGAACACTTCACTTGTACTTCACTGTACTGCTCTTTCATCTCATTTACTAATCCTGTAATCCTTATGTCCACAGTATATCTATCAAGTGACTTTGTTTTTATCACCG
Organism: Coturnix japonica; assembly: GCF_054131305.1. Classification (NCBI taxonomy): domain Eukaryota; kingdom Metazoa; phylum Chordata; class Aves; order Galliformes; family Phasianidae; genus Coturnix; species Coturnix japonica. Next base: position 13,238,095 of record NC_140664.1, on the reverse strand, counting down.
ATCACTAACAAACACATAAAATAGCAAAGACAGACAAATCCCCATTATGTGTCAGCAGAACTGAATTCATTTGATGATTTCCCACTAGCTGTAACATTTTATGACTCTACTTAACGGATATGTTTCTGTAAAAATTTTATCTTGCTTAGAGCCAGACCCAAATCCAAAACCATTTGTCTTAGATAACACTCCTCAAAACCATATTTCATGGAGAAGGTCTTCTTACTCAGGCTTTCCCTGTTACCAACCTGGTGCTTCTGCTGCTGCTGCTTGCTTACATTCCTCAGGTAGGTATTGTATTTCACAATGTCTTGGCTCATCTCATCCACTCTGTCCATCAGCAACTGCAGACTCTTCCCCAGGTGATTACTGAAATACAAAAAACATTCCTGAAAGACTGAATTTATTATATTATTATATATTATATTATTATATATACAAACACATATATATATATTGAACTTGAAAATTCAAGTTATTTGACAAACTCTTCTGCACTAATGGCAGAATTTGCACATGTATTTATTTATTCAGTTCCCGGTTATTTTTGTTCCTGCATGTATTTGAGGATATTTTACCTGGCTTCTCCTCCTACAGAGTCTTGCCACAATACAAATATGATATTTAAATGTTTTTGGTCTTTGCAACTTCCTAGTTATGAAAACCTTCTACTCATCAAGATTTATGGATTCAGATCAAATGTTTAAAAGAGAAAGTCTGATGCCTTTGTGGTGACACACAACCTTAAAAAACATTCTAGAAGATGTGTTCAGTTTGGTTTCAAGCTATTTCTGGCTTTTTTCACTATTTCTAATGCTCAATAGGGATTGTTAAACACTCTTCAGAGGTCTCTCTCACTAACTAGACTATCAAACCATGCCTGGAAGGTTCAGCAGACATCGCTTGATTTTAGCTGTTGAGAGGGAGTATCGCATCCAGCCCAGCCAACTCCACATTCCATATCATAGGCAACATGGAAGCAGCTAGGCTGGGCACGTCCAGTTCCAGTTATGCGATCTACAGCCTTGGCCAGACAAATGCAGTCTGTTAAACAACTTTTACTGCAACTGTTTTTAGCAATTGGTTCAGTATTTAGCAGGAACTTAAGGTATAGTTTCCAAGTTTAAGTTTTGGAACTTTAAAGGCTGGTGCCCATGGAAACAGTATTCATCTTAGATTGTGTTTACAGGGTAGTGCAGTAAAAGAAGGGTACTTACTGCGCTGTATTGATCCCTTTGATCAGAAGCAAGGTTGCTGGCTCTAAATTTAAGCCACACCCAGTACAACCTGGCTGAAGACCAAGGACTAAGCAGCTAAACCTCATTCTTCTCCTCTAACTGAAATCCACTACTATTCATAGAGTTTCTGTCAACTAAAAGCGGTTTGGCACATTTCTTTGTCAGAATCATATCCCTCAGTCACCGTTTCTCTGCATTACCTGGTATTCCTAACACCTTTTACAGTGCATTCACACCACGCTAAGTCCCATGGATTGGGGAAACTAACTGGAAGAGCCAGGAGGAAATAGCAGCACAACATGAAAAGCGAACAAGACACCTAATAGTACACACATCGCTTTTCAAGTGCAAAATACTCCACAAGCCCACTGAATTCAGAACTGTAGACAGATGCTTGGAATATACAGAGGCACTAGAGGATACCAGCTGAGAACATAGCTAAGGACACCCGCCCTCATCCACAAGTATCAGAACAGCTATTTCACTAGCTGAGCTGCCGCCTGCTTACCCAACAAAAGGCTAGACCAGTAATTTCTGAGCACAATTTATTTAAAGCCACAGTTTTAAACTTCAGTTGCCTACAGGGGCAGATGGCAAGGAAGACTTGAGGTACATAGCAGAAAGAAATGTGCCACTGTAATAATTATTTTTAAACTCCTTGGAGGGTTTCTTTCTTTCGTTTCAAGCATTATGATGCTTAGAACTGAGGAACACTGCCATGGCCATGGGCGTACATGTTTTCATTTTTTATAGTTTATATTACACTGAGTTAGTGTAAGAACTGGATATTATCAGAACACTAATGGTCTTACAGTGTATGCAGCCATCAGGAATACGTAATTATTTTATAGATAGTGTCCATATGAAATATAGCTGGTTGCAAGGAATGATTTTATGTGAATCTCTCTAGGAGCAGCTTAGTACAGCAGAATACCGAAACAGGGAGTTATTGTTAAGACACTGCGGTAATATAACGTTTGCTCTCATTGCCAAGGAAACAAAAATCTAAAAACAGATAACTTAAACAGATGTGAGCTGAGACATGAAGTGATAAGTATGCTCCAAATACAGGACCTGCTTTTTCCTTATGTCTCATGTGCCTGACACTCTCTTTTACTTCATCATCTCTTTAAGGATATACGAAGGCCAATAGGAAACAATTCGTAAAACTCTATGTATGCAACGTTATTCAGCAGAAGTTTGAGTGAGATTTAGAAGGTTAAATTGTATTGCTCCAGCCCATAAAACTCACCGTACACTTACGCAACCTGAAAGCTCTTTTAGGTATCTCCTTACCTTCTGTGGTCCCATAGAAGATATCAAAACTTACATAGCATGGTACCTAAATACCCACTTTCCTAAAAGTCTCTGATAGGGAAATGGAGAAAACATGGAGTTCAGCACCTGAATTTAACTAATTGTTCTGAGACCACAAGTAGTACAGAAATTGCACTTTCAACAGATGTGCTGAGATAGCACTAGGAGATAACTCTACCTCAGGTATCAGTGATATCTATAGGAAAAAAATATTAGAAATACCCTGGCTAAAGATTGTCATCATACTAAGCATCAAAAAGTCCACACAGGTGACTGTGTACATGTTGGTGTTGTGCAATTCTTGTGTAACAGCCTTATACTTGATGGGGTATTTCCCCACATAACCCTTCACCAAAAAGAGCAGATTCATACTCAAAAGGTTGGCACAGGAAATACTTCCAATTTCTTATTTAACAATTACCAAATGAAGTTAAAATAATTCTGAGGGTGAGAAATGGAAAGTTGTGAGTGGGCAACCCTAACCCATAGGTGATCTGGTTCTTCTGGCTGATGAGCCTTGCCTTTGGCAGTATTATGGTCTAGCTTCCATGGAAGAACAACAAAGCGTCACCTGTACATCAAATTACATCTACTCATCATTCACTGCTTGTGTATATCCTGTTGAGCAACCCAGTCTAGTGAGAGGTGTCCCTGCCTATAGCACGGGGGTTGGAACTACATGATCTACAGGTCCCTTGCAACCCAAACCATTCTATGATTAGGAAACAGATCTGGCTAAAAGACCTGAATGCAAGCTTCTCTCTTTGTGAGGGAATGCTGATATCACCAGAGCCTCCCGCTGTGGATATATTTTAGAAGAGCAAAGGTGTGGTTTGCTGTTGCCAGCAAAGCTGCTCTAAAAGGTTCCAGCATCAGCATCTTCCTGCCTCTCCCTCTGCCCAAGGATTACGGCACTCTCAGCTGTATGGATTCAGCCGTTTGCGTGGGCACACTTTAAACCGTTCCAGTGAAACACTCTACTGTAAATGCAAAAACACCCTCTGTTGGGGTTTCTTTAAACAGAGGGGGAGAGGGAGAGAGAGAGACTGAAGGAAGGGCTGGAAGGGAAGAAGAGTGGGAGCCTGACTTTTTTCCACCAGCCTATTCCACAAAGCTATTTGTACAGCCGTACTCCAAAACAGATGAGGGAATAAAAAAATCTTTGAGGGTGGGAGGGATGTAGAGATGAAATGGGGATAGAAGGGAGCAATGATGCAAGCAGCTGGGGGCTGGAACCTCAACTGGCTCCACTTCTGTAAGATTCATAGCACGGAGCTACACATGAAGCCCACATTTCCCTCAACATCTTTAACCAGGAAAGGACTCCACACGTATTCACTAAAGGTCTGAAGCACCCACAATGCATCCTGAAGATAGAATCCAAAGCTTCAGAAAGAAGCAGAATCCCCATCATTCTTAGCTTCCCATGTCCTGGGCATTAGCTTTACCTCTCTCTACATGTGTAAGGCCTCACAGTTTGCACTTTTGAAGAAGCTGCAAAAGGGAGCAGAATACACAGCCCCTGAGATCTGAGTCACCGTGCTGATCCATGCACCTCATGTTGAAGGATGGCAACACTGAGGCTGGAGGCATCCTAAAAGAAAGGCCTTTTGAAATTGTCCACAATCACCATAAAATAAAGTACACGTGGGGTACATTTATTTGCATCTTGTTTAAAGAAAATGAGAACAGGGAAAAGCAAGGGCAAGTACAAGAAAAGCTCTAACTACTGCTCTGGTTTTCCAGTCTCATCAGCTGCACTGAGGCCCCTTTCTCCATCACTGCTTTATGGGAAAAGGTGCCACTCTGCAAAGCATTCTCCTCCTGGTGGTAACAGCGCTGTGTGGATTAGAGAGGTACAGCTGGGCAAAGCACATCTTTTTGATTAAATATTTCTAAGGAACATTCCCACCACTTAGCAGAACTTGTTTACATCTCCACATTTCAGCCCGATACAACCTGTGCTCTTTTTAAGAGGATTTTGTTTGAGTGAGATATGTAAGTCAGGAGTCTCAGAGCTCCGTTCCCTTTTCTATTTTGACTTTGATGTGTGCCTTTGGGCAACACATTTACCCTCTGTGTGTCAGCTTTCCCCATCTGCAAATTAGAGATTTTCATAATTATCTTAATAATCCGTTAAACACACAGATTTCTGAACAAGCAGTACAATGAACAAAGGTTAACATTATTTTTGAATGCCAAAGTAACCCTCCTTATGTCACTTATGTAAAAATACCGCATCTGATGTTCGAGAAATCTTTCTGCCAAGTAGATGTTACTGCAGTAAATGTTCAGCACATGTTTGCTTCTACTGACGCACACTATTAGAAAAATTGCTTGAGACAAATTGAGATATTATAGAACAACCCTATTATGAAGCTAGACCACAAAAAAGCTTTTTTTAATTTAAACTAGATCATCAATAGAATAGGGAAGAGATGGATGAGAATGGGAAAGTTGGTTGTAATTATTTCTCTGAAGATCTGGAACATTATCTGACAGGATTTTAATTCCTGAGCTTCTATCAAAAGACTGGCAGCATTCCAAGGTCTTCACAAGACATTTTGGTCCTTAAGGGTAGCAGAAGGATCGCAGTTAGAGCAAAAGGCCTTTACTTGCTATTACTTGCTAGCTGTGTGCCATTCTGCCTTTAACTTCTTTCTGTAGAATATTCCAGTTAACTCACATTTCACAAGAGAAACACAGATTTATGCCCAAAAAGTAAACTACTTCATACAATTATCACGAATTTACTTCAAAAGGAAAAAAGATATTAAGGTGCATTCAAAGTACCTCAAATAGGTACAGCTTCAAACTCAGACAAGGTGGGTGGCTGAACATGTGAGAATCTTGATGAAACAAACACTCCAGATGAGAAGAACCAAGGGTAAATAATTTCATTGCCAAAACCATTGCTTCAGAAGATTAAAAAAGGTTCAGGGATGCTCCCAAAGGACAGGAGGAAAAAAAAGCCAAAAAAAACCCCAAAAAAACCCAAACTCAATCCACCTCACCCTACCTAAAATAAAGTAGCCTTAAAGCTATCACCAACTAAATCTACAGCAGCAGCAAAAGGTCAGTGAGGAATACACCTCAAAAATAAAACACTGATATATTGACTTTTTCAGCCTATCCAAGGACAAAAATAAGGAAATACAAAATGAAAATAAAACTCCAAAATAGTGGTAACTTGAACTCCCCTGCTTCAGGTAATATATTCTTTGACAGAAATCTTGGTAACTGAATTCAAGTTAATATGAGCTAAATATTTAAGCAAGCAATGTAAGTCACCCTACCTAGAATAAATGAACATTAAAGTGTTCCTAATTTGCCAGCTGAGTCACACCAATGTAAGATATTACAATGGTAACAGAATTAAGAAAACAAATGATTTACAATAATCTTCAAATAAACTCACTGGGATAATTTACGAGATTTTGTCTGCTTCAAATCAAACTAAGCACCTTAAGCTCCTCCAACAGACCAGGTGAGCTTGAAGAAAGCTTCCAGGAAAGTCAGTTCAGGAGACATAATGCTGAAAATTGATGAATCTGTTGAATTAATTCCCCATTACTGGGAAGCAGTAGTCTTCGGTAAGCTGAAGAAATTGCTGCCAGCATAAAGGATATGCAAGTTCAAAGAAACACATTTAATTGGAAAGTCACTTTTAACCAGCTTTATCAAGAAACCATTTCCACCCGTGTCATTGTCAAGAACAGTACTACACTGCTCTAAGAAAACACCTACTGAAAATAAACTTTGATTGCATAAGAAAAAAGCTCTTTTTTCTCCTGTTGTGAAGGATTCCTATGCACAAATGGAGTTTTCACTTTCTCCTTTACTCCTCTGATGAAAGGACCACCACAAAAGCATGTCTTGCACTGGGCTACAACTCTGTCATTCCAGTAAGAGAACTAACTTGTAAATGCCTGTCTTTTAGCTTGAGTCAAGGTAGCAGTACAGCACAGTTACTACAAACGCTGACAAGCCAATGAAAAACTTCACCTGTGTTTTGCGATCTGTTCAGACTCATTTCCATTTCCAGAACTGCACTGTGTGTCTAGCAGCAGCCTGAGAAAGGATCCAGGTTGCTTAGTAGTCTTCTTTAACAGGAAGAAAATCCCAGAAGCAATAAAAGACAACATCGTCAAGTCACCTGCACACCTCCCTGCATCCTCAACACAGTTCTCCTTTTCGTGAGGAATTGCTCATCTCTCACATCTCTCACATGCCCATTCCTCATGGCAAAAGCCTCGACAAGGCAAAAAGACTGAAAGGGAACCTGGACACTGAGTAGCCTGTACGTTTCAGCAACAGTTCTTTACCTATTGATTAATTCCAGACGCAACTGAACTGGACAAATTATTGACTAAATATTTCCTTGTGACATCTGTAAGTTCCCAAGCACAGTTCAGCCTTAGATCCAATCTCTCTTGCCCAATTTCTCTAAAAGCATCAGATCCCTCAGTATGTGAACATAAGCTCTGGAACAGAAAACAAGATGGAACGGAGTTGAAGACTACCGCTAACTCAAGCAACATATGGACCACTAGCAACATGGAATCTTAAATAGCTTTACGTGGTGAGGGGAAGAAAAGGATCTAATTTGGTTGGCAGAGTTAACAGTGGAGACCGGAATCTTTGCAGATAATACATCAAGGTAAAAAGAGTGTTCCACTCCAAATATCTATTAGTGAATGTATCCCATTTCTATGCAACAACATATTGCATCATTTTCCGCATCTGCTTTCTTTTCTTAATCAGCCCAATAATAAGCAAATTAACTACGCTGCGTCAGGTACAATTCAGGTACTGTCAAACTTCTGATCATGCTGCTACAGGAGATGCCTCTTGTTACCATAAATGTACTTTGGGGACAAAGTGCTACAAGAACAGAAAGCTACTTAAACAATTTCCTACATCATTAATGCTGGCTGTCACCAACATCAGTCTGAGCTTTTTTTCCAGTTTCTCGGGCAGACTATTTTTTTTAATGAATCCTGCAACTAAAGTAAGACAAGCATGATTTATTTTTTATTAAAATTATTAACAGCAACACTTAAGGAACTCCTAACAGGATTATTTGCCTTAATTTTCTGAATGCGGGTAATTTTCTGAAGTGAAGAAAATAGGCACTACTGAAAGGGACGCATAGATCAAGCAGTTCAGATCAATACAGATTACAGGCTGATTTTAGTCCTGAAATTAATGCTGTTGTTTTACCACGCAGATTTTCCTTCAGCAAAAAACACATGAAGGGTAAAGTCTTAACCCCATAAAAGTCAAGGCAAAGCTTCCACAGGCTGTAATGAGACTGGGATTTCACCCAAGGTGTTAAACTGTGGCTTGGGAAAGCGAATAAAAATACATCCATTATTGCAACAAGTACTTACCTGCTAGCCAGACTGAGCAATTCATGTCTATCGGCTACTGCAGATTTCTTTTCCAGCTCCCACAACATCACATTGATCAGGTATGAATTCTTAATTACAATGGGCACTTCTTCAAACATGTTTTCGTAAGCAATATTTGCTTTTTTCAAACTGTGAAACAAGTTAAAAGTATTTATTAAAATAACCAGTACCTCTGCTGTTCATTTTGTTAAACTGTTGCTCCAGCTACATTAAATAGGCAATTTTGCTAAAACTTCCCATTTCCAGAGCTCCATCTGCAAGCAGGTCTCTCTGCTAGATAGCATTTGCATGGCAAAACCTCACATTTACAAAGAGTAGGAAAAGCTGCTCTACAAAAACTCTCAGAAGTCAAGCAGCTGCTTTGCTCGCTAATACATTACTTACATGAAAAAGCCTCCAGCAAAAGACTGCACTGACAGGATTAACTCTGCCCCTTCCAAAACACTTCACTGCTTTCCCTGACACCAGAGTTTCTTAAATAGAAGTGAACAGTTAACATATCACATCAAAACAGCTTTAAAGTTAAAACTACTACAAAAAACTATTTCCTCCATACCTAAATAATTCAGTATTTTACTGATGAAAATTAGATTGACAAAACATCACGTTTCAGAACAACTAAATTCTATGGTGGATATTAAAATACAAGTTTATAGTGCACTTTTAAAAAATATAACAACTACTGTTCAGGTTTTAAAATAGATACTAACGCCTACCATAAAGTCTGGATATAAAAGCATGATATATGTTTCTAAGTAAATATATCCTTAACTTCTTTGTATGCGTATGGAATCTTGAAACAAAAACATTTGCCTTTTTTGTGGGTTTTTTTTGTTGTTTTTTTTTTGGACTGAGGTCCAGATTTGTTTGTTCATTATGCAAATGTTATCTTTAGACACTGAGCAGTCAAGTTGATTTCTCCTCAGAGAATCAAGTGTAACAAGTGCACAAGCACTGTCGAACACTGAGCAGTTTGGAGAAAAAGGAGACAATTCAGGCCTACATCCACTACAAGCAACTATTCTTGTGAAACAGTTAATTATCTTACTTTTACTTGAGTAGTTTGTGTCCAGACGGGGGAGTTAATTTGGAATAAAAACAGAATCAGCTATTGTAGAATACCTGTTCAACTTTACTTCTGGAAAAAACAGCTCAAAGACAGACCGGCTATTTCCCTTTCTCTCTGTGCTTCCTCCCTTTCTTTTCTTTTTTCCTTCTTATTCTTTTGTAATATTTTTTGACCCTGATCCCAGACACAGCTGCCATTGTCATGTTCCTTACAGCCAACCTGTCCATCTCCAAAATCAGCCCAAGTCCCCCCCACCCCTGCCCTCATTTAAATGCCCAATGACAGACTTCCATTCCTTCTCCATGACTGCATCAGTACACATCTATCATCGCACAGAACACATCCAATTTCCCAGCACGTGCTGTTACATGAGATTTTGAAAATACCATATTTCACCATCCCACGTACCTCCCTGCACCCAAACAATCCAGGTAGATCGTAAGAAATCATTCTTCTCAATTACTTACGCTTCTGGAGAGAAGTCTTTCTCTTTGCAAACTTCCATCAGTTTGGGAGTCAACCGATACGCCTTCAGCGACAAAGACCCTTGGGCAGTCTTAATGGGATCTATAATCAAAACCAAAGGAAGAATATTAATATAAACTCCAGCTCACTTTTTAATTCAGTATGTGAGTTACATAAACAGAAGGCAAAAAACTAAATAGTCGTCTTAGAAAAATAAGACAATCAACACATATTGAAATGTAAAATACAGCCTAACTATATACAATGAGGATGATTAATAAACATAACTTGGAGAACACAGTGGGAATAGAGAGCCCTCCTACCCATAACATTATTTTCCCATTAAAGGTCTAATTCACATTTTCTATTCCTTAGTGTGAACTATCCACATAACTTATGTAACAGCGACCTCATTTAAATAAATATTTTCCCCTCTAGTTATTATGCAGTAAATCAAAATATTTGTTAAACAGCATTTTATATGAAAATAGCATTCTGGAGTAGCAATAAGCTAATTCAGATCAAGTTGCCCTGCTGCTTGGTGCACAACAGTGTAACTGGTATATAAAATGCTTAATTTTGCCATGACATACTATACTAAATGTAAGGGGAAATTTTCTAAACAAACTGTTACATTCCTAGGACAAAGAAGCTTAACACTTGCTGCATGATAATGGCTGAATCATGCCAACATTAGAATAAAAGCTGTGTTAACATTCATGTTGTCTGAAACTTAACGCAGTAAAACTTTTAGCAATCGGTGATAAAATAAAAACCAAAATAGACTGAAACAAGTGGAAAATTCATCAAGGTCTGATGATGCAATGTTTCCAGCCAATATAAGTATACTTTAACAACTTGTTCTTTACTGTAATCCAATTGTTAACATACTGAAACAATTTTGGGGCAGCTCATAAGATTGATCGTATTCATTAGTATTTTTTCTGACAGATACTCAGGACGTTACATTTACTTCTCAGCTGGAAACTATATGCAAGTCTGCCAGATATGGCAAACTGTGAGTGTTTGGGGAGGGGGAGGCTATAAAGCTGTTAAATTGCCTACGGTTCTGATACAGCACAGAACATCTGGTCTGGAGAGCTTGAGGAAACACCATTAAATAGGCAGAAAAGAAAAAAATCTTTGTGCTAAGAAACAGTCCAGGTTTTGTATGCTTCTGTCAGAGGTATAAAAAAAACTTGGCAATTCGTGTCATGATTGGTCAGTCACGTACAGAGCCAGACACGCTAGCAATCGGGGTTTGTTAGACATCTGGTCGAGTTCCACCAGCCCCTCCGACGAGGGAGGGGAGATGAAGGAATAAAAATGAAGCAGCTACTCCAGCATTCCAAAACGTACACATCAGGGCTCTGATAGCAAGAAAAATAAACAGAAAGAAGGAAACCCTGTCTAGACTTAGCTGCTGCTGAGGCTGCCGTAGACACAGGGTTGGTATTTACTTGAAAAGGCCTGCCAGGCTACTCTTACAGGCAAAAGACAGAATACAAAAATAGTAGTAATAATATTAAGAGGGGAAAAGAATAATAAAGGAAACCTCATACTAACCGTAAATGAGAACTACAGACTCCTCAATTGCGTGCTGGTAACTGAACTGGGAGTCCAGGAGGGCACGGGTGACAAAAGAGCCATAGTACGTGGACTGGTACCAGCCAACGTGAAGATGATCAATGTTTACGTGGCGAAGGCTTCGCATCATTTCCATCTGGTATTGAACTAGATTAAATAAAAATTATGTTTAGAAGGTAAACTTACACAATCTGTACTATTTCTAGAGAGCGTTTAATATTCAATGACTAAATTGTGCTCTTTTTTTTTCATTGTTTTCTTTCATTCACTGTGTAGAAGTGTGCTCCTGCACTAACTAGACTATCTGCAGGAAAATACAGGGCTTCCTCAGAAAGTAAAACTAGCCTAAGCAAGCAGACTTTCTTTTTTCAGCTGGACTTAATTGCTAAAGCGATCAACAAACCGTTACGTCCCATTTACAGTGTGCATTACTTGCTCATTCATAAAAAAGTGCAGATACCGGCTTTCATTAACCAGTAGTAATTTACCATTTTGTAACAAAATAAATAGTGATTTAAATTGTGGTACTGCCCGGAATTAAATAATACTGCATGAGATCAAAAAATCATCTAATGTAAATACAAAATAGGAAAGAACTTCTTCACAGTTTAGAACTACATTTTCAGTATTATAGTTAGGGGCACCCGCTATAGTTGCCAGACAGATTTAACTGCATTTACCTTCAACTTTTTAACACTGTTTCTTTTAGACATGTATATGCAGCACATATAGAAAGATGGGTAGATAGATAAGTATTATACATAGTATACATACAGAGCGTGTTATCTTAGAGAAACGTTGATTTTTTTTCCAGTTTGCATTTTTTTTTTAACCAAAAAAGCTTAACCCAAAGCTGTAATGTTTTGTTGTATCCATGAACAAATCCTGTTTCTACGAAATGCCTCATTCAGACAGATTACCGTGATGGAAGAGCCATGCTTAATGTTTAAGCAATGTTTAACACACTCCGATCAAGCAGATCCACACACCTTACTGATTATCAGACCTTCTAGACAGACACTGCCTGTTGACTGTGTATGAGGGGACTGATTTCTGTGTGCCAGGTCACACAGCCAAACGTTAGGAAATCAAATACAACAGCACTACACAATCTCTCAGTTTTATCTGCTGCTCCAAACTTGCAAAAAACAACTCCATCCTATGTGTTTATTTCTGTTTTGTTTGGTGTTTTTTTTCCCATAGGCTCTCCTCGCACAGATGAAAATATGATATTCATTATAAAAGAAAGCTGCATAAATTAATTAGAGAATAGAACGTGCTAAGTGTTCAGAACCCACTTTATATCATTTCCAGAATAAAGAAACAATTGCATCCTTTAAAGATATGAGGAGACATTTCTCAAGAACGGACACATTTTCCAACTTATCACACACAAAGCACAAGCTAAATTCTGCAGTCTGCTTAACCCTTTTAAATGTCTTCAGTAATCTACAAACGTTTGCATGAGCACTTGCAGACTTTTTCCATCAGCAAACGTTGGTGCCTGCATTTTATTTCATAATGCCTTAATGTAAATGACTTACAATTTGCGTTTCACCCAGGACATCAACGCTAACCCAGCACCCCACAGCTAACACAGCAAAACCATCCAGGTTCAGTCTCAAATGCCACAAGCTCCTATGCAGAAAGGCCCGCATCACGGGGCTGCCACTGCACCGCGGCACATCTAAAGGTGTCACTGCTTCCCAGGACAGCCAGCTAACTGGAACTGATCTAACAGCTCCTTTACAGTCGCTACGAACACCTTTCACCTCGCCAGACTGAAATAAAATAAACTTTAATCCCCTTTTCATTGCACAACTTCCAGAAATACAGGACAGCTTCAGGAATCCTCCTTACTCAGCAGCCCCCACTGTTCAGCAGGTAGCGTCTCAAGGCATTTCCCACTTTTCTAACAAAAACAAAGTCAAGACCTAGCTTGTCAGAGAAGCACTGTCCTTGCATTTAAAGGTTTGTTTGGCTTTTTTTCTTTTCTCCTACTTTTTACAATTAAAACATACAGAATACAGTTCTTCCCCAGAATTGCAAGACTGCTGCTATGACCACGATTTTAAATAGAAAATGCATACGATACAGTCAATAAATGTGGAAAATGTAGATAGGATGGGCTATTTTGGTTTAAAGTAAGGTTTTAAAAATAATTACATAGAAAGCACATAAGACCTGCTTTTGACATGACTTGCAAAGACATGAAATTACTGTTAAGTCCTCTCTAGCTACATGAAGTTGTGAAAAAGAAAAAACAGAAAGAGTTTCAAAAGCAGTTGAAAGAAAGGAACTATTCTTTAAGAATGAAAAAAGATGTGGATTTTTAGACTGTTGTAGACTACACTACTAATTGCAGTGCTGATTTTCTTAAAATTGAAGACACAGTCAAAGTCAAAGTGGCCATGAAGCGACAATAAAAAAGTATTTTCTACATAGATTCCTATGGAATCATATGTTAAAACCCATTCCAGTATTTTCTCCTTTAAGAGGTCTTAAGGAGATGTTACAGATAGGGAACACCCTACAAAAACATCCAGATCTTTGTAAGTCTGAATAAAGGTATGTCATGCTCTTACAAGCGTAAGAGCAACCGAAAAATTAGGTTTGAGGACTTCTTGTCTTAAATACAGCACCGTGTAACTGAAGTGTGAGAGACATCACGTAGTAGAAAGGCCTCACTGAAAAGCATCCAGATTTCAAGTCAGCAGTTCCTCCTCTCATGACTGTTAGCAGTTAGATGATAATGAAGGCAATAGCGGAAAAATCTCAAAGAACCAATAAAGCATCAATAGCTAACATCTCTGCCTTGGGAAAACAACTGCAGAAATTAGAACATGATGCAGTTCCCACCAGAGAGAAATGGAAACTCTTTTAACCAAACATATATATTTTATAACATGTATTAGCAGCTAGATAGCTCCAAGAGCTGCCAACTTGCACAAATGTGTAACAGTCCCTAAGTTGCTTTTGCTGATATCATTACTGCCATTTCTTTACATCTTTTGCCCCCTCTACAAACAACTGTGTATTTAACTAGAAGTTAAGTACAGACTAGGGAAGAGTTTTCTCCTATCCAGTCCTCATTCTGCTAGGAATTGGTAAAGTCAAGCGATTGGACAAGGAGTTCACTGTTTCAAACCATAGCATTCAGAAACACGGGTGCCCTCCAAGTCTGAGAAAGCCCAGAGCTTAAATGAGCAAGGAAAAGGCCAAGCAATGGTCAAGTCAGACCGGAATGTAGTGAAGTTTGCATTTTTAAGCAAATTATTTGCTCAGAAGCTTCCTTACGATGAGGTAAGATACCAGACATGTCTGCACTTCATGCTTCTTGCATTAAAATGTACCCATTGCACCTCTACCTTCTAAACACTTGGCAGGAATGGAGTTTCTGAACAGACGATCTTTTTCACTATCGCTGAAATACATTTTTCCTCTAAAATTACAGTTAGTTTTTCACTTGATTGCAAACAAATTTAATGGAGAAGCAGGAAGGAAGAAAAAAAAAAAAAAAAGAAAAAAAAAAAAAAAAGGAGGGAAGGCAGCTAGTAAGTATTATAAATTAAGCAACAAAAAAAAAAGCAAACAAAGCTGCCCAGTATGGGTGCTTTGCTTGAATCTGACTGATACTTGTCTGTACAAACAAAAATCCTGAAAATTAACTGAAAATAGAAACAGGAAAGAGTGTTGCAGTTGTTTGGCAGATATTTCTTCCATGATTTAAACTAAATTTTAACAAAATTATCATGAAAGATGAAAGGAAATACTAAAATAATATCAACATTTGCTTCTTTTCCAAAAAGCAGCAGCAACACTAGAAACTATCTAATATTTTACACAAATATTGTTGCACTTATATGTTAACAGCAAGGAAATAACACAAATGTGTCTAATAGATCAGAGACAATACTAAGTACTGAACACTGATGTGGTTGATGGACCCATTAAACATTAGAGATAACTCAGCCACATTGCTTTAATATCTTCAAATAGCCTGGGTCAGTAATTCTACTACTCAAAAGCGTAATTTAAGAATAGGCCAAATCAACCGAGGGGCTGAAAAAGAAAATAAACAGTCCATTTGATGATTTTAAATTGCAAACAAGCTTCAGACACCAGAGCTCACAAACAATTGGAAAATTCACATTTTGCTTGAAATAACAGCTTAATTCCCAAACTCTTCTGAAACAAGTGTTCTTGTAACAGCCTGATACATGATGCAAGTCTATTCAACACTCTAAAATTATATTACTTTCTCTATAAACAATTCATTAAAATCCAGCCCTTATGAGGTCACGTACCAACATACACGTTGCCAAAAGTCAGTTCTGAAATAGTTACTGTCAGATGAGTTGTACGTCAAGGTGGCCACATTCACACTAGTGGTAAATGTTACGACGTGAAATACTGATCAAAGTTGACCCCAAACCTATACACTTGATGGTACCTTAGATGCGTAGGGCCTCGGTTTCCAAGACACTCTTAGAAGTTGCTACATGTTGAGAGGTCTGCTTTGAAGAGTCATAATGGGCATGTCTCTGAAGTGGAAAAACTTGGTACCAGTGCTGTGGACTGGTTGGCCACCCTTGCTCATCCATCACTCTTCACAGCATGGCACTACCAAAGAAACCAGCAACAACTAACATCCACAGAAGCCTGGATTTCACAATTAAGTATCTGCTTTGCCTTGCATTCAGGAAATTGGTCCTTCAACTATGAACTTCAGAAGTACAAGTTATATACGTCTCTTCATGAGAGCACATCAAGCAATTTCAAGAGCAATTCAGAGGCACTCTCACCCCCAGGGCACACCCAAGGACTGCCCAGACCACTTGAGAATGAATATTATTTTCTTGCTGGACTTTGGACAGTCAGAAGACAGAAACTAAAGCCTACCTAAAGCCACAGTAACCAGCTCCTGCTCTAATACTTATCTGGATTTAACTGACAACACAGACATAGTCAATTTTGGTTATTCTGGTCAAACTGTATTGAAAACCAGCCAAAACATCCTTTTTACAGCACCACTACTAACATAGTCAATATTTTTAGGGCAATTAATTGGTCTCTTTTGAAGTGCTACCCTGTGGCAGCAAGGATACTAAACAAGTGCTATACACTACATGGTACTTTTTAGCAGCACAAAAAAATTCTGTTTTTCCTATACATATTAAACTTTGCCAAACCACATGTATGCATCACACGGTATCTTCAATGACTAAACCAAGCTAGCAGATGCTAGTTCAAGGAATTAGTATATGCATTTGAAAAGAATAAAAATTGATTTATTTAATTTAATTAAGCTCAGAGAATTACGGAGACAACAGATTAATTTTTTTCCCCTCCACACATACAGACCCAATTAATTGCCTAAAGAAACTATGAATCAAAAAGATGCATCTATTGATAACTCAAATTTTGAAAATACTAACATAATTACCACCACAACCAACTTACTCTGGTTAAAAAGCAAAACTATGAAGGATGGGTAAGGAGAACCAAGAAAATATTTAATTCTAGTGATAGCAGTATATTACTACAGCCTTTGCATACCACTGAAACATATTTTAAGCTTAAAACTGCAACACATGTGCACGTACATGCAGATTTTTATCTAATCCAACTTCCAACTTCTCCCAAGACAAACGCACGAATGGAGTAACTCAACAATTCACCTATTCAGGGGGAAAAAAAAATTAAAAGTAAATATTGCCTTCCTCAATAATATTCATTTCCTCCTCTGAAATATCAAATCGGTTACAACAGTGCTCCGTTTTATGAATTTTTGCTATAGTGGGCTGAAAGCACCTGATCTCCTCTCAATTTGGAAGCTAAGCAGACCAGGACCTGTGAATAGCTGGTTGGGAGAAAATCACCTGAAAACGGGCAAAAGTCCAGGAGTCGTAGTCAATCATAAGACCACAAAAACAAAAATGAGTCAAAAGACTGAATTCAGCTTCATTTTATTTGCTAGAATCCGGGATGAAAAAAAAAAGTAGCGGCAAAAAATGCATGTCCAAAGTGGATTAAGTTTTTTTAAAGGAATTGCTACGTTTTAATAAGTTATTTTTATAAGTTTTTTGTTTTTTGTTTTTTGTTTTTTTTTCCTTAAAAGAGATGATGGGACAAATTGAAATTAAAATCTGTAGCAATCACCTCCATTTGTATTACAGATGCTCTGTGAGTTGTCTTCTGAAAAGGTGATTATTACTGGAACTCAAGATTTGGTAGCGTCAAACACCTTCTAAAGCCAGAAGGCCTTCAACTTTATGAAAAAGAAGGGGTGAAACAGAAGAGGGAAAACCTTAATACCACTACTGTTAATTGTTTAAGCTCAGCAAGCAGCTTCATCTTTAATGCCAGTTACAATCAGAACCATTAAAGACCACTAAGATGATGGAGTCCAAGCACCATGCCCACTAAACCACGTCCCCTCAGTACCACATCCACCCCACGCACGGCGGTGTGCGTGACAGGGCAATGGGAAAGCAGCGAATGGAAGCACAACACTTCCTGCACATGTGCTGGCACACACCCAGCGCTCGCTGACAGAAAGCATGGAGCTCCAGCCTCAGAACATAACCACTGAATAAGGAGGCAATCAAACTAATCAAGCTATCAAATTGTTTCATTATAACATAAGTGAATACTCAAATAAGCCTTTGGAAAAGCTAAGTAAATCTTACTGACCACACAATTAACTACAATCCCAGATAATGGAAATTCACATTGTATCTGAATGAACTGGAACCTCAAGAAGAACCGAGAAGAAATGGGCAGGACTGCCAAGGTGACTTCCAAAATTGTCTCTTGAAGTATGCAGCAGTATTCCGAAGGATAAAAGCAACACAGAACTTCCCGAAATATCACAGCAATTGTCTTAAAACAATTTAGAAGTCTTTTAAAATCATTTTTAATGCTGAATAATACTCAAAACTAACATTTTGAAGTTAAAGATGAGGTTAAGCAATGCAAATTCCACTGTTTTGTTGCCAAGGATAGCTAAGAAAGAACTGTCAAACAACAAATGCAATACATTTTAAAGGTTTTCTGCCATGTATCTAGCCTTCAGTCTTTCTTTAAGACAGATGAATATTCTCAGTATTTTAAATATTAATACTAGTTTAGTACTATTATTTTTTGTACACTGGTAGAAGATACATTTTAAACAAGATTAAAATCTCTATCAAGAAGAAAAGTTTCAATCAGCAACTACATTGCCATGAAAGCAGTAAATTATGGTAAGAACTGCCATCTGGCCAGCCCAATTCTTGCTTTCCTAGTAAAAGGAAAATAAGATGCCACCTCTTTTCCAAATAAAAATCAAACTCCTAATGAATGCATCAGATGTTTTCTGTGAGAAATGCATCCCCCATCAGCTTCAGCACCTTGAAGCCTTTACATATACAATTTTAATCAATGAATATGATTCTAGGTGTTAAAATGCAAAATAAGATTGAAAGATATGAAAATATCTATGTTAGATATTAGGAGGAAGTTTTTCACACAAAGGGTGGTGACACACTGGAACAGGTTGCCCAAGGAGGTTGTGGATGCCCCATCCCTGGAGAAATTCAAGGCCAGGCTGGATGTGGCTCTGGGTAGCCTGGTCTGGTGGTTGGCGACCCTGCACATAGCAGGGGGGTTGAAACTACATGATCATTGTGGTCCTTTTCAACCCAGGCCATTCTAGGATTATGTGATTCTATGAAAAGGATCCAGTATGGTCAAAACCAAGTCCTGTTGTTGGGTACAGTAAGCTGCTATTCAACTGATCACCTCCTTTAAAAAAAAAAAAAAGTATATATTTTTTAAGAGGCCAAATTCCTAAACTATCTTCTTAAGATTCTCTACCAGTTACTGATTTTTTTTCTTGTTTACCCATTACAAAATACCGGCAATGTACCTACCTTAGTGCTAATGAGTTACAAAGAAAAGTAAGAACACAGTCAAACAAGAACGCATGGTGAGAATCTAATTCCTCCCCTACATAAGCATCAAACTGATGAATGGATATGATCCAATACAAATTTATGAAATTCTCTTCTACAAAAATGCTCTGAGTTCTTACTAATTTATTAGTAAAAATACTGGAAGTGTTTGAAGATTAATGAATTACGCAGTCATTTCCTTTAATGAGAAACCAACAGATTTTCACATCCAACAGTTTGAAAGAAGAATCAGGACAGTGTAGTGGAAACAACAATTTGCTGCATTTTGAAAAGCCATAGTGTTATGCAATATACATCACAAGAAAGTCCCATTTTATGAACTTTTCAGTAAGAAAATTGATAGTGACTTCATATAGTAGATTTGGAGGCTTTCAAATCCCTACACTTCCCCTTGTAAAGAAAAAGATTTTGGTTTTTTGTAAAATTTGGTAGTTTGCTTAACTTGTACTATTTTGTACCATTTATTGCATTGCAAAAGTATGGCAAGGGAGAAGGAGCATCTCCAACAGCTTGCTTACAGCCAAAACACCCTTCTCATTTTACCAGATACAATGAAGCAAGTGGTTTTCTGATGGGTTGGTATTAAATATCCACACATCTTGTTTTGAAGAATCTCTTACACTGTTCTCACGTTTCAAGCTCGCAAAACGTGGTCCAAACATTGAAGCAGACACCCCACTCACAAAATCATTTTCATGAGTTGTCCTTACAGTAAATCACAACTTATTAAAAGAAAATTCATTGCTACAGACCATTTCTTCATTTGGAAATTACACAAGCTATTTGTTTTCCACGACCGCCATCAGCCCATAATGCAGGGATAACACTGTTAAAAGATTTGGCAGGAAGAATAAGTCAAGAAAAGTTCTAATTTCTGGCAAAGCATAGGAAGAATGTGGTTGCTACCCCCTTAAGCACATGTCTTTTGAATCAAAATTACACAAGTATCTAGCTTTCAAATGTGTTAAGCACACTTGGAAGAAAAGACAAGCTGCCTCAGGCTTACAACGTCTTCCACTGGGAGCCCATTGGCACAGCACAGGAACCCACCGGGTGCCGGGCCAGAAACAGTTAACAGGTACGGGAAGAAAGAAGGGACCCCACACAACCCCACATTTCACATTCATTTTACAAAGCCTACTGGTTTTATACAGTCCAGGTGCTGTTAGTCACCAATTAAACAGTAGTAAACTGCTGCATTCACTTCTTTCTTTACAGTACGCACTTAACTCTCACCCCTCATTTAAAGAAGCAGTAGGGAACTCTGTGCAGTACCTCAATAAACAGTGTCACAAGGATGTTTCAGTAGGTCTCTTACAACACTGACACCTCTTTGCAATACATCCCATGCAGCAGGTGGCCGTTCAGTTGTCTGTGATGCAGAGGACTGAGATATCCCACTCAGATGTCTTCCAAAACATTGAGTAAGAGTCATGAAAGCACCAGTCAGAGGTACCTTAGTTTGGATCCCAGTTGTCCTACTGCCTACAGGCACTCATCTCTAAGTGTCAAGTCCTGTAGCCACGACCAGCATACCGGTCATCCACACACAGCATGAGCTGATCTGAACCTAAACAAGATGCAAAACCACCTCTCCACTACAAGATGTGGGGCCATGCACTGTGAGATAACATGAATCGAGCCCTTTCACTTGCCATAATAAAATCCCTTACTTTTCTTTCGTTTGTACACAGAAAGTTCTGAGAGGGACTGGCTCCCTGCTTGATCACTACTTGAGTTTCAGACGCAGTGACTACGCAGAAGATCCTGGGTAATCACCCATTGACAGTGGGTAATGTAGTTGATGCGGATGAATGAATCTTAGTTTTAAAAGCTTCTTTAAAACTAAGGATAAAAAATGCCAAACTTTACCATGCACAAAAACTCTTAACATGTATGTTTGTGAAAGGCGCATGGAACAACTCCTCCAGCTAAGTATTTCTATAAATGAAATGAAATTCTTGTGTCACATATGTGGAGGCTGTGGATCCAGACTTAGCTGATGCCTAATGAGAGCCAGAACTGAGAGTATGAAATAACTGCCTTTTTTTTTTTTTTTAAATATGGTAAAATATTCATAAGGGATACACATTACATTGCAATTTTATTGTAGCATGCTGGTTATCACGAGTTGCTCTCCACTCTCTCTTAAGATAGGTTTTAGGAGCAACACAGAGGGAATTGATTGTAGGTGGGCTGAGGAATGAAAGACTCTAACATCTAGGGATACTCAAAAACATGAACATTTTGGAGTATGAGTGGTGGCAAGTGTTCTAAAAATTGTGAAGGAATTTGCCTGGAAGTCTAAGTAGCTCTGGATAAAGACATTCTCACATCTCACGAAATCTTCTACCTTTTCTTAGCAAGCCCTGCTTGCCAACAGGCACAGCACAATGATTCTGGAAGTTGCTGGCTGCACCAAAAAACAGCAGGTGAAACCAAGTTCTGACAGAAGCAACCCCTCCTGCCTCTAGAAATCAGCCTCCACAGACTGCCGAAGTCAAACAACTATGTAAACATCAACACAACAGACAAAAGCATCGGCAGCTCAGTGGAGATGAAAAGCACTACTTAATGACCATGGTTGCAGCAAGAGCCTACAGTGATGAGTAACAGGATATCCCAACCAGAAAAATGTCATCCAGAACAGAGAACATCCAAATTTTTCTAACACATATCATGTCATACAGCTGACCACTAAAAAAAATCCAACATGTTAAAGAATTTTGGAGCTAAGCAACTGAAGAAGCCTATTTTGCTTCTTCAGGTGATACCATGTTCTTAAGTCAACTCCAACACAGATGTTCAAGGAACAGATCACTGCCACCACAATAGCTATTCATTAGGCAGCACGTGCAACATTTAGCTAGTGAAACAGTATTATTGCACTCGGCATTTAAGAAGTTTACATTTTCAGGCATAACAGTGAAGATTTCTACACACCTCCGATGGCAGGCTTTAACACAGGACTAGCAAACCTATGGGTGCCAAGGAAAGCCAGCAGGCAGTTTTGAAAGGCACACTGACACCTGAGAATGACCCCGTTTGACGCAAGAACAAGACAGCCAGATTGTTCCAGCTCCCCGGTGCCTTTTTACAAGAACACACGTGATTTAACATATGAAAACCACTGAAGCACTTAGGTAAGATTCCATGATTCTCTGACAAGCACTGTTTAGTCTTCAGAGGCTTTCCACACAGATGTGGAGAAAGTAAAACCTGGTATGACTAACTGACATCTCAACTGACCACAGCAGATCCAGCCCAACTGTGCTAATGCATCACCATTCCCCAAAACCACTAAGTTACCTCATGTTTTTGTATCAGACTTCCAATCTTGTCTTAGACACTGAATAGTAAACTGTCACAGGTCCCATTTTCTTCTCAAGGAAATTGGATTCCTCATCACCACTTGCTGCTTCACTGTTATCACTTGTGTGTATACACGTGCACACACAGGAAGAAGATACAAAAAAAAGTGCTTCAACATGCATTAAACCAAACCAAGGTGAATGCCATAAGTAATGTCACCATGGTCATATTTTACACATGTGGAAAAAGGGTGATATAAAGCAAGTAATTTACTAAATACTTTATGCCTTGACATAAAGTTGGGGGGTTGGACTCAATGATCTCTAGAGGTCCCTTCCAACCCCTACAATTCCGTGATTCTGTGTGATTCTGTATTAAATAAACTATAAATATGAATCTACAACTACTACACCTAAGTTCAACAGTAAGTAATGACCACTGCCCAGTAATAAACAAGAAAAACCACGCTGCATGTGTTCATTTGCAGCATTACAAAGCTCACAGTTTCATAGCACTGCTCAGATAATAAACCAACAGTTAGAACATTTAGATCAAGGTAACTCAGTACTACGAGAGAACTCCATTTCCCAGCATGGTATTGCAATATTTAGAAGGTTTAACACTGCAAGGTGTGTACTGAATGTCACTAATAGTGACATTACCCAGTGGAGGTTCCAACATCCAGGCTAACACTACCAATACCCTATTGTCAGTGTGAAGCCTTCAATGCTCCCTCAAACAAACAATGAATTCAGGATGTTACGGGCCATGCAGAAAAGCTTCAAAAAGTCTTTTCCATAGGGAAGTGAGAGGAACAATGAAAACAGGAGTGGCTGGATATTTGAGGTAAAAGGCAGTCATGCCTTCTCACAAGCAGCCCTAGGCATCTGACAACTTGAGACCATAAACTATAATCAGATGCAACAATTCTCTAATAATATATTTAAAAAAAAAGTAGTAAAAAAAGAAAAAAAAAAGATCCCCAACAGTTTACACGTATTTAATTTAATACATTTTATGTAGCAAATAAAACTGCTGGCTTTTAGATTCAACTACAAGACAGAGAGTCAGGATGAATTTCTCTCCTTTCTAGGGTCAGTAGCATCATATGGCAGAATTCGGCAAGCCAAAGCTAGTATTTCAGCAACATAACACTTGCAACTTTTATATCTAAGTGTGCTTTGCTCTTTTAAAGTAGCCAAAAACTAAACTCACACCCTGTTGAAACAGGCAGAAAAAGTATTCTGTGCCAAGGAGGAAGTTATAAACTTAAAGTAAGTTTTGTGCACGGGAAACTCAAGTTGGGAAGTATTAGGGCAGATCCACAACAACCAATACTTTAACAAATAAGACAAAAGCACGGGGTAATTTTGGAGCTAGAGGCAGGAGGCTGCAGTTCCACTACTGATCAGCTGATGGGCTCACCAATGGGCACAGGATAAATCAACTCTTTCAAATCCTGCCTCTCTTCTGAAGACATTTATTCTGAATGCAGCCAAAGAGCAAAACATCCCAGTTTGAGGAAAAGATAAATCATTGCATCACCTAACGGTATCTGTACTTTCCAGACTGCCAAAGTGTCTTTGAAACTAGAGTATATTTACAAACCTAAATTATATTTGGATTTTTAAAAAGTATATCAAGATAAGTATTGAGGGAAGGTCATGTCTGACCAATCTAATGGCCTGGTAGACAAAGGGAAGGCATCTGGCAGACGGAAAACTTAACATGAGCCAAGAGTGTGCGCTTGCAGCCCAGAAGACCAAAAGTATCCTGGGCTACATCAGAAGAGGGGTGGCCAGCAGGGCAAAGGAGATGATTGCCCCTCTCTACTCTGCCTTTGTGAGGTTCAATCTGGAGTACTGCATCCAGGTCTGGGGCTCCCAACACTGGAAATACGAGGAACTATTTGGGAGGTCCAGAGGAGGGCCATGAAGATGATCAGAGGGCTGGAGCACCTTTCCTGTGAAGACAGGATGAAAGAGCTGGGCTTATTTGGTCTGGTGAAGAGAAGGCTGACTGAAGACTTCGTTACAACCTTCCAACATTTAAAGGGAGTTTAAAACAGGAGGGAAATCAACTTTTTACATAGTGATAGGACAAGGGGGGGAATGGTTTTAAATTCAAGGAGGTAATATTTAGATTAGACACCAGGTGGAAGTTATTCACTGAGAGTGTTGAGGTGCTGGAACAGGTTGCCCAGAGAGGCTGTGAATGGTCCGTTGATGGAGGTGTTCAAGGCCAGGCTGGATGCGGCTCTGAAAAATCTGATATATTACTTGACCTTGCCATTGGCAACCCTGTCTACATCAGGGGGTGTTGGAACCTGATGATCTTTGAGGTCCCTCTTCCAACCTAAGCCACTCTATGATTCTGAGAACACAGACCAAATCCTACAGTTGACTGTGCTTTGAGCATGGAACTTGAAACACAGACTGCTGGACATCCCTTTCTACCTCAGCTATTCAATGAATCTGTGACTGGACCTTAGTAAGTTTGTATCCTGTTAAGAAACAGAACACAAAATGCTAATCCAAGTCACAAAAAAGGAGCCAAGATCACAAAAGCTCAGCTACGCGCCACAGAAAAAATATGGCAATCCAAGTTTGGTTTGAGTAAAAGACATGCTTTTAGAAACAACCAACCATATTGTGTAAGTTCAAAGAGGACATTTTCTGTTTCAAAAGCAGTTATTTTCATTATGCATTCAACTTTTTGTTAGTTATTGAAAACGTTAAAGGCAATTATGCAGAGCCCTATATAATTCTCAAAGGATTCAGCATAAATGCTTTTTCAAATGCAAGCAAGACACTATTCACAATAGGTACAGAATCTCTGGTCAACACCCACATGCTATATTTATTTAATTCACCCTCAATGGCTGTCGAAAATGTTAACAGAAACTGTTTCAAAAATTAACAGGGGTAAACCAGACTGAAAATATTTTGTTTCACAAACTGCGTTTAGATCTGTGACTGCAGTTCAGTATGGAAGGCAAACATGAAAATACAGAACTGTCAGAGAACAGAAAGGAAACAAAGCCGAAGACTGACTAACACAGAACTGCAATGTCAAGAGAATTTGAAAAGTGAGGCATAGAGAATTCATTTTGTTCAACAGATAAGGGAGAAAGGCAGAAAGAAGTATACTAAAAAAATTTTAAAGCATCTCAGTACACTGACCATGAGCTCCACTGCTTAAAATTGCATTTAAATCAAGAGGAATATTGTTACAGCTATCAATGGCAATGACAGTAAATTGCCTTGGAAAATAGCATTACAGCCAGAATAAATCTAGATAAACTGTTGAATATCCTTTTTCTGCAAAATATTACAAAGAAAGCTATTTTCTGAAGTAATTCACTGAAAAATGAACATTTACACGTGTCACAGATATATATACATATCAGAAAGCAGCTCAGAATAAGGAAGTTTTATGAGGTGAACAGCGGCAACTGAAGGACCTGGAAAGGTGATAATTCAGTAAAAATAAGCTCAACTTCTGTTTAATTGAAATAATTACTTTCAAATTCCCCATTTAGTTTATTTTTATGCAACACTATCATAATACCCAGAGCGAGCAGGAAATATGCATTCCTCATCAAACACTTTCTCTGCCTCAGAAGAAAGTGATGTTTATACCGTTCTCAGAGGCTCCAAACACCTACTCAAAAACTGCAATTTGTGTTTCTAACACCTCCTCCATATTTTAGCATAAGAATGTACTCAAGTGGACTGCCAAAAAAAAGTCCTTTCTGTAGGAAGACAGAGAGTAACAGCTTTGCTTGTTGGAGTGCTGTCAGAGTTAGTGCTATGTGGGCAGAGCCCTTTGCGCTACAACACTGATCGGTCAACAGCATAGCAAAAAGAGACTTTTTCCTGCATAGCAAATTAATTAAGTTTCTGTTCAAGCTTGACGGTCACAATTCTGCAAATAACCTTTCTTGATTATCAGTAGAAGGGTCTGGGAAACCACAGCCCACCCCTCAAGGCAGGTGGAAGGAAAACAGGCCAGTGTAGAAACATACTGCAAACCCACAACGATGAAGCTGAGAGTCCGTGAGATTTTTAGGCAGCTGGTTAAGTCTGCAATATTGGTTCAGTGTTCAAACTGACCATTTGCCTGTTCTACTACCATCTTTCAAAGCAGAAGTGAAACATGGTCTCTTCTCTTTCCAACCCCCTAGTCCTACAGTTCATGTGGTAATGAACATCTGTTCTCAAGGCCTGTCTCCCTGGAGGTTACACTGGATGCACAAGGAAAAACAGGAGCACTGGCCTAGGTGTAAAGATACACCAATTAGCTTTTAAACCAGACTTCCAAATTCTGTTCTGGGGGTCAATTGCTGATGCCATCACACTAGTTCTGGAAACCAGCTGTTGTTTTAAAAGACAGGTGTAAACACATAAATTACTCTCCCAGTATTAATTTTCTAGGGAAGCCATTGTAGCTGTTAAAGAAAGGTTAAAAACTAAATCTTGATGGGAAAAGACACAGTCACAAATGAGGGATTCACAAACAAGAGATTACATCTAGAGAACGGTCTATTGTTAGGATCTGCTCCACGTTACACAAGAGCTCACAAACCCTCAATCCAAAGTGATTGGAAATCACATAAATGACTCTCTTGTACTCTCATTTCAAGGACAAGAGCAGTAAAGAACTGTTGTTTTCCAATGCTGCATTTCAATACATGAATTACACTTTATCTATTTTGATTTTGCTATGTCGGACAACACTTGATTACTGTTTTTAATCCGTTGGAGCTCATATTCGGATCTACAGAAGAGAATCAGATTTGAGTATGTGCCTTGTTCTAACTTACTTTCTAGTTGAAGTTGACTAATAATTCGCTCTGCTATTTCACTGTATGTTCAAATGGTATATCTCCTTCATAGGGATCTAAAACATCAATGGAAGGAAAGACAGAAGGCAGAGAAAGAACAAACCTCTTGTGATGAGCAAAGCACCCAAGTGTGCCTGGTTAACAAAATTGCTGCATAAACTTTATAGGCTTGCTGTCCCCTGCAATTTTCACTGGTAAAGCCTTCCAAAATTTGAGTTTGCTATACTCTTGAAAAACAAGGCAGGAGTTCCAAGTATTTCATTAACAGACACTCAGCAGACGGCAGCTTTAGGACCACCTCATAACTCACACATGGCGAGGAAGGCACATGGTCTAAGTATGTGAGCAGGTGTAAGAACACACAAGCTGAATTTCTGCCCTCCTGTTCACTGCTGAAGCAGTGACCATTGTGCAGGGAGCCACAGAAACATCCCAAGGATGAGTTTCCTTCCACAACTACCAACTGAAGGCGTCTCCACTTCAAATTCTAAGTTATAAATGCAGAAGTTTCCCCAACCAGAAGATTTCCAACTCTAAACAAATTGAACAAACATCTACGATATCGGACTGAATTAACTCATTATACAAAAATATGGAAGTAGTCTGAGTTTTCACAAAATCTACTCAATTTACTGTTATATGTTTACAAGTAAGCTTAGTATAAAAAAGATTGGGTCAATACAAGAAATACGGTATCTTGATGGAAAACAGTTTAAAAGAAATATATATTTAATATGATATATAATAATACTTCTTTGGGTTATAAAAGGCTTCCTTTATCTCCAAATGCTCATAACGTGTTTAAAATACATTCTGAATTTTGATTTCTCACAGTGTTTGATATAAAAAAAACAAACCAGAAGGTTGCCCTAAAGATAAATGAAACATCTGGTGAAACATGTAATAAGCTTCAGGCTCACATCTGCTACTGAAGTTAGTATTCCCGCACCATAGCTACAAGCTCTATGCAAAGCTCTACAAGAATAACTGAGAACAGGGAGGATTATAAGGAACACATTCCTCAATCTAAATTGATATTTCCTCTTCCATCTGAATCAACATTGTGCTTCCATATGTATGCATTAACGTCCAGCACCAAATCTCAGTGGAAAATTATTGCTAAAAGTAAAGTTCACATTTAAAGCTATACATTGTAGAGTGTCTTAGGCAGTTTTTACACACCTACAAAAACCTAGCCATATATATGACTGCCGGTACATATACGTACATTTTTATCTAGTCACAAGTATAATATATGTCGTTTTTTTCTAGTCTTAGGCCACGAGTAAACTTTCAACAATTAGCTCTTCCACACACCTCTGTGTGACCAAACTTATTTTAAAAAGCCAAGAGTAGACAGTAAGAAGCACTGTAAGTGTAATCGTATAAAAATGAAGCCTCAAGGCTTTTCAAACAGTAACTGATAAAAGTGAATGTAAGATATTTCCTAAGAAATAAACTAGGTGTAACTCACATTCTTGTTTCCATAAGAAGGTTGCTCAATATTTATCTTTTTTTACCCATTCACTCCTAAACTTTCAATTTCTTCCATAAACAACCATTGCAAAGTGTTTACATTTAATGCCAACATAAAATGCTTTGTATTTGTGACATTTTTAAAAGACCCTTTTGTGCCACAGAGAGTTTAGAAAAAGACAGATATCTGCACAGCAGGGAAAAAAACCACTTACATTTTGCAACAGCTGTGAAAGATCAGTCCTCTGGAGTAACTGAAATCAATGGCAAACTGAGAAGTGTTTAGGAAATAAAATGTTTCCATCACCTCATACTATCATTCACTTCCATTAGTACCGATGAAAGAGAGACTGCACTTTACACAGTGTTATAGATGGTAGGAACATTACTGGCAGTGGAAACACAGCTTGGTCACTAAACAATTCAAACATCAAACTTGGGACAACAATCTGAAGAATAAATACTCTAGTGGGCATTTTGTTAGTTCAACTTAGATGAAGAAGAAATGACATCCAGACCCAAACTCATATTTCCTGGATAAAAATTTTGTGCTAGCATTGAAAGTGATTAAAAGATTTAAAGCCAATGTAGGTACGCCAACACTTTTCCACTGACCAGATCACATGATAACACAAGTCAATGGGGAAAGCTCCCTCCATGCAGGGCCCTCCTCTCCTACTTACCTTTGTGTAACAGCCTGCATTATACTAATCGAGAAATTTTACATGTACTTAACACAAGGCAGCAGACAAAAACAAGGAACAGATGAATGTAACGTGATCAACAAGGGAAAACGGAGATTAAAAATTGGCCATGGAAGATATGTGGATAAACCAGTAGTGTCATGACATAAATCATGCACTCTACCAAGAATCTATCATGCAGAATAGAGCTGTGATACCAGGCATACCAAATTACTAGGTGTTGATAATAGCTCATGTCCTGCTTGTTGACACCCTGAAGAAATGTGCTGAAAGGATCCAGGGGAAGAACACATAAAGGAAGTGACCACTTCTGATAAAACAAAACAGTGGCCAGGAGGAGGACAGGATGGGTTTATTTGTGGTTGTTTGTTATTCTGCATCTTTGTTTTGTTATTGTTTTTTATATTTTAAAACAAGAAAGATTCAACTTCTGTTCCAAATAACTGTTGCACATCATCTACCTTGCAATGAATCTTTAAAACACTTTGAATTCAGGAGTGATGTAAAAGCTTTTTGTAACCAAGATCAGCTGTTACAAAGAAGTACAAGTGAGAAAAACATTATTCTGACAAGGACACTCCTTTGAAATCTGTACACTGGGATCTATAAATCATTATCTGCTTACACCACCTTGTCCACGTACAACAGTTTGAAAGAATCTCACAGTAAGTTCCATTTAAAGAGCCATTCCCTGCTAACCTGTCAGTGAGCTAAAATGGAGTTCTCCCCTTAATGAGAAACACAACAGTTGCTCAAGTTGTCTGCATGATTTGACAGATACGTCTCCAGCTGCGATATGGTGATATTTTGCTCGAGCTCACTTCTTAACAACGTTAACATATTATCTCGACTTTTAGCTAGGAGAAAAACAAGTCACGCAAGTAACGTTTAGATCTCATGATCGTTACGATAAAAATAAGCTTTCCACTGTGTTAACAGACAACAGATAAACCAGGAACAAAAACGATACTGCTTCACCCTCCTGTTTTACGAATAATGGCTGTTGAAACATGTGGTCCCATTCTGCTCCTTCCTCCAGCTCCATGAGCTGCAGAACTTGTTGGATTCACTCTCCACCAGATCTGCAGACCAACCCCTGTCAGTTTGTGGCCACACAACCACCTGGGCTGACAACCTGGTGCAGGGAAAAGCAGGGACCTCTCAGGCCATCAGCTGTGAGACTGCACTGCATGTCTTATGGTCACTCATCTGCAGGTAAACAAATCTCTCCTTCCAGAATAAAAGAGTACTGTAACCAGAAACAACCACCCCCCCTTTTCTTTTTTCTGTTACACAGCAATCAAAAGCCCTTGTCCTACTAAAATAACAAAGGAAGGGTAAATTACATGTTACGGTTAATTTCCCATTCTTGAAACAATCCAACTTAATCGATACACTACTGCTTCCAGGCCACAATATTAATGCCTCTGTTACGAAAGGTTTGCTTTGCCAGGGATTGAGCTCTGAATGACAGCCGCTTGAATTACAGAAATCTAACAGCCAGGAGACCGCTGTAAGAACACATTTAAATTAAACACTACCTACAAAGGTCTCTCTGTAACAACGGTTATTTGCTTCTGAAATGACAGTGCAATAAGTGATCTGCTCCTCTGGTAACACGCAGCTTAACAAGAACTATAACCAATTAGGGGAATCGAAAGAAGGACATTTAAACAGCATAAAGCATACTTACAGTCATCCTGAACTTACAGAATTAATCAGATAATGCGTATGTGCAACCTTAATTGGTTTTTCAACTATGAGAAGCTGAAAAATAAATACGTACAAGTCAAAGCAAAAGCCCCATGACATTAACTCAAAACTGTAATTCATTATAGTCCAGAATGCAAAGGAAGACAAATCCTTGTTTGGTGTCCTACATACAAACACAGGATTTAAGCAGCAAATTATCAAAAAGGAAGTGTCAGAATTCCGAGAGAATAAGTCTTTTTATAGAAATCATCTGTGTAAAGAGCAAGCATTTGCTTTGTCAACTAAAACAGATATTCCGGGAGTAGTGTGCATTAGTACAGAAATACTCTAATGGTAAAAGAAAGCTCAAATAGTTTGAAACAGAACATCATGCAATAAAAGACTTTGTCTTTTACTCGAGGTATACTGTTTGGAGTTAGTATTACTAATTCGAGTATTTCTGCATAAAATATGATTAATAGGAAATGGCTGCTCTGAAAAGTTATATAGGCAAGTAGAATTATAGGGCTTCAAATCACTGACATGTCCAGCTTTAAGCCATTCTGCATTCCTCTCCCCATCCCAAGGGCAACCTACCACCCCCTCCAACACGCTCAGGTTTGTGGTGCTGTCAGCAGGCCAAGTAGGATCAAATCAGGCAGAGAATATAAAAGTACACACTGTATTTCACCCTATGACCGATCATGATCTACACAAAATAAGTCAAGAAAGGGATTGTCAAAGAGAGCACATTCCCGCCTGCAGAATTCAATACGGACAGGACGAATCACAAAGACTACTTAACCTGCAGCTGTGAAACGTGTTTCTTGTGTTATTACAAGTTCCATTACATGAGAGACTGGTAAAAGAGCAAAACAATTAAAAGGACCGAAGCATATATGGAGCTCTGTAGCAAATGCAGGATCAAGCTCCCAAACTAAGTTTGACAGTTTCAGATAAGATGATAACAACATGAGGATTCCCACAGCACTTTACACCTCTACGCCCTCCTAGAGACGTGTCATCTTTGAGCATCTTCCTCTTGAATGAATGCTGCCCCACCAGCTCAGGTGAAACTATTTTTTCCCCATTTCAATTACCACTCTACACAGCATGACTGATAAAAAAAAAATTAAGTATATTTTCTTCTTCCCAGTTGGCCTTCCTCCTTCAACTGTCATGCCCGACTGCTTCCTCACAACGCAAGCAACCTTCATGCATGAGAAACACACCTCGGAATACACCTGGCCTTATCAATATGTAAGCTCACCTGACTCACAGGTTACAGTCAGTACACAGGGCTTCTCTTCAGTTTGATCTCAGATCCATCCTTAACAGCTCAACAACCACTAACCCAAACATGGCCATTCTTATATACAGGAACAACAGATGAACAAGAAAGAGGCCCAGTTCTTCAAGAGAGTCCCCAGATTATAAATTTGAAATCTTTTTCCTTTGGCTTTGACCACTATACAAATAGCTCCTTCACATGAATTCACAAATATTATATAAGTAGCTCTATGCAATCGAATTAACATGCTCCTACTCAGCATTAGGCAGACAGCGGTGAAGGAGGAGAGGCATTAGTGCAACAAACATAAGCTGATCTTTCCCTTTTTAAGGTCTTGAAAAAGATTGTAACACAGATAAACGCACAGCAACCTCTCTGGGCCCACCTTTGTAAAACAGGTTTTAACTGCTGTACCACTGAAGTAGGACACTTTCCTATATATTTAGGAACTAAGGGATCTCTTTCCAACTTTTAAAGTCATGTACATATGTGTAATTTAAGGGAGATAGTCTGAATTCTGTGAAAAATAAGAGAATATTTCATGAATGACTTTAAAAATCCTTTGAAAGACCCAGCTTTTAGGCAAATAAGAAACAAGAGAGAAAACATTATTGCATTTGAACAAAGGCAGTTCTTTACACTGGCTACCAACATTATGGGGTACCATAAGGAATACCACAAGAATACCACAAAGAGTAGAAGATTTTCAAAATCTAATTGTATTATATAGTGAAAACCCCAATCATAGATGAAGTCTCCTACATCTCACCAGAACGCCACCTGCAATTACAGTTTAAAACATGATTGAAGAAAGAACACCATCAGTCTTTAGCAAAACAATCAAAACGTGTCCGCTCAAACACAGGGAGAACTTGTAGTAGTAGCTCGTTTTGACAGAAGAATTACACTGAGAGTCTGTTATACTTTGAGAAATTATTCCTGTGTCTGGTAAAACAGATCTCACCCTCACTTCACCTACATATTTATGTGAAGGTGCAGTGCCACAGCAATCTGCCCTGCATTAAGTATCTGTTTTTACTATTTGTAGCTCAATTTCATTCAGTGATACGTCTTTATTACAGTCAGATCAGATGCTCACACGTTCAGTATGGGATGAAATTTCAGTTGAGATCTATCCTGCTATCAACTCATTGCTGCCTCCAAGCTTCTCCATCTCATAAATGAGGAACGAGCTTAGGGAGATGTTCCCCCTTTAGCATCACTTTAAGAACTACAAAGCTTTATTCATTCTGGACTGACCTCCTCTACCTGCTTAGAATATTGTCCACCATATTCTAATGGCTGGTAAGGATGATCGTCTCCAATAACAAATTATATGACCTATTGCCATTCAGTTGTTTTACTTTCATTTACAACTTCCTCGAAGGCCCTCCATTGATAACAATTCAATTTATTTTCTTCTTACTTTTAAGTTTTCATATCAAATCACAATATTCCTACCAAAAAAAGAAAAAAAAAACCAAAACAGCAGACTGGCCAAAATTCAAATAACGCGACACTCAAATGCATTCAAGTCTCATTCTCCAGTTGGTGTTACAAATGACATGGTTAAATACTACAGACAAAACCTTTAGATACTGTGTGTGTGTTGGGGACGTGGGGGCAGTACTTACTTGGCACGTCTTCATATGAATTACCTGTTTAAGATAAAATCTGTCCCAAAACAACAGAATACAGAGTGCCAAACAATACATACCACCATCTGAAGGCACCTCAGCCAGATTCATCTAGTCATTAAATTCATACGTATCCTGATTTGACAAAACTTTGTATAAACTGCTCTCCAGCCTAAGAAAATAATCTAGTTTTGTTGAGTAGAAGGAAACATCTTTCTTAGTACAGAGACAAATCACCACTGTTATCCACTCTACAGAGCACAGAAAGCTTTTTCTTTCACGGAAAATACATTTAAGGTACAGTAGTACACCGTCTTCCATGCTGGAACATATAATGATAAAGCATCATTAGAAGGTTAAAAAAGTCATACGAGGTATATTCTTCAGAAGGGAAGGAGGAAGATGCAATGCATTAGCTTTTCATGTGAAGAAATATTATTGCTCAAGAAATAAGGTGCCTCACAGCTCTTGCCTTCTTCACTGGAAAAGTGTGATGTGAAAGATGTTTTCGCATGAAGAGGGATTAATCTATGAGCAGCTGAAAAGAAATTCTTCAAAAGAAGATGCAAACTTAAAAAGAAGATATTATTAAAAAAGAAATGACTGAATGTACTGGAGCAAATGTCTACATTTGGATTTTGTAGTGTTTATGTAACTGAGGAATTGAAAAATCAGATTAGGTGACACGAGGCAAAAGATTACCATCATCTTCTCACCCGAAGCACAGACCATTACCAATTTATGGTGCAATGCACTCACTGCGCTCAGATGTTCAGCAATTGGGAACCACAGAGAAGCCTGTATGAAACACCATATCTGCACTTTTGGCATGACTAAAGGCACACACATATTAGGTTTCTGTATGAAAGTTCTCTCTTTACTTAGGTTAGCAGCAGGAGTTATTTTAAAGAATTACACATTTCCCTCAGTGTCAAAAACTTGAAGGTCCGCAGGGTCCCTTGCGGAGGTAAAATAATCACTTACCACACAGTTCATCAAATTTCACAAATGCTGGTTTTATGCGCTGAATTAAATCCTTCGATTTTTACAGTCTTGGAAATCAACTTACCCATTTTTAGCCTTTATCTTTATAAAGAGGGAGACTACGCTCACAGACCGTGCTCAAAAAGACCAATACTTCTGCCTTATAAATTCCATTTCCCATAACTGTTTCCCTTCTGGTAACCCCAAATTACAACACACACCACTGAAAAGACATTATATCTTCCTGTATAACTTCTCCTCTCACTGCTGTGATCTCTCTTTTACAAATAAACCCCTACATTTCTTTCTATTGTCCCTGCTGCTTTGCCCTGTTCACTTTCTAATGCAACTCACTGTGTAAACTAAAAGCAGCAAACAACCACCTTCTGCGGATCTCTTCACTGTTATTCCTTCATTTCTTCTGTCAAACCTTCTTTGTCTATTTCATGCTGGGTGCCTGGACTAATCTATCTAAAGTTTTTTGGTTTCTTTTTTAAGCCCCCAAAGAAGCCTACTATAGACATTCCTTTCCCTAGTTTAAACAGAAGGTAAACACTGCCTCATAGCTCATTTACTATTTAAAATTAATATCCTACCTGGCCTGTTCCAATCCCAGTATATAACTCTTTGGCACATTTCCACCCCTCAACAGGATGCTCTTCATAATACGGTTTGACTGCTATGGTATCGATTAATTACTACCTACTTTAAAGACTTCATGATGTAACTTTTATTACATTACATGTCACAAAAACGAATTATCAACAAAAATAAGAACGTTACTTAAAGCAGGGATGTTTCTTGAGAAATGAAAATGTATTTACGTACTTTTAGAGAATTAACACTTAATCTTCAAATCAATCTAGAGTCACCATGAGCACTACTCTGCTTAGGAGTAAAATCTAATTAAGCTGCACTAGGAGGAGTCATTTCAGTCTAAAAAAATAGAAAAACTATCCCTCTTACACATTAACTACTGAAAACCTCATTTCCATTCCAATGTCAGAAGAAACAGCAAACGTGCATTTTTGATTGGTCAGCTGTGTTATCAATAAAGACAACAATTACCTCCAAAAGTTAAGTGTTACTGGGCATTATTATGATTTCGTAAACCCTTTTGTAGAAGATAAAAAGCAAATGATGCTGTTCTTCAAATGAGCTCCCCAAGCTTTTAAAGCTCTGATATTTCCGGGTTTCTTTTCCTGTTACAAACAATTGCCTAAAGGATTTGGGCAGCCCTACAACTTAGCACGACACTGATTCAAAAGAAGAAAACAACATATTCTTGTGCCAGATTCCAAATAAATTTGATGTCCGGGCCAGGAACAAAGAACCACCATGATCTCAGATAACAATTTAGTAAAATTTGTGGCATCTGAAGTAGCAATCTTTAACTCAGCACGATACTCACAGGCATCAAATTTAATAAAATGACCCCAATAAAAGTTAATCAGAAGTGCTTAAATGTATTGGCAATAAAACAAATTTTATGGCCAGTAGAGTCAGTTATCTTCTGTGTGACAAATTAACTGAGCACTGAAAATGGAGCAATGCATCAGTACCATTCCAGCAGTGAAAAATGCGTGATATGAGGAAAGAAAACCCAAGTGTATGTAGCATGGATAAAAATCCCTCCATACCACACATTTTGTACTACACAGAACAGAAGAAATAAACGACTGCAGTTTTCTTCAGATGAAGACAAGAACTTTACTGAGGTTACACCAACAGGTGCTTCAATAATGCTTGCTCTTTAATTACATCCTGAAAGCAGAAGTACCATCATGAAACACTGGAAGAAAATAGCTATGATCAAAAGGTTTGCAGGTATAATTACAAGGCAAGGGATTAACTCCGCTCAGTTATCACTCACGCAAATTTGAAAGTGTACCAGTACAAACCTCTGGAATGTGTACCACACCTAATGTGACCCTAATTAGCCAACTTGGAGGCACGATAAGCCAAGGTGAGCTGGTTGGTATGACCTGTATGCAATACATTACAGTGTGTGAAAGTAGCATTTTCAATACCCGTGCCAGGGTTTGCATCTAGCATAGAACTACTCAGCTTGATTTTCAACTCGTGTTTCTTGTGAGTTTCCTCCCTGGAAACAACACATTACCGTTCCAATCACAACAGTCATCTTGTTGCCGTATAATCTTTGCCTCCAGTAACAAAGACAAGCTTTGTAAATCTTCTTTTTAAAAAGGTCTACAATTGCTCTTATTTTAAGGTGCAAGTGCTATATAACTTTGTTTAAACAGATGCAGATCAAAAAAGCAGAGCAACTAAATAGTATGTCTGGGATAAAAATACACATAAATCACACCAAAAAACTTTGTCCATCTTGAATATTGGACCTTCCGCTTCTGCCTTACAGCGTGAGCTGAGCTGTTGACTATTAAGAAGCCAAAGAAAAACTACCTTCTCCTGTGAGGCAAAAGCAGCTGAACAGAATGATTAAAACCAATTATCAGTCTTGGCAAGTCCACCATTATTTTAAAGGCAAGTCCTGTTTACTTTTTTCTTCTCCAACGCTGAGGAAAAAAAATGTGTTTTGCTTACTGAGCAAATGGCTCATACCAGCTTCCTTTCAGCACTTCTCACTCTCCAGTGTCTCAGAAATAGAAGAAAATCATTACTAGCAAAAACCAGTACGTGTATTAAGGAAATTACACTGGGGGGTGGGGGGCAGAAGAGTGAGTCCAGTTTTTATCCGTGTCTACTTCAAACCAAAATATAAGTTGTCACAGTTCCAAACATTCTGAAGCACTTTTCTATCTTAAGAATTACTATTCTCAGTTGCATTTCTAAAGATAGCACTTTATACATACTATAAAGGACGGAGCCTGTAGCACAGTCTCCATACACTATAGGTTTAATTTTCATATTCCAGCACCTCTCCAGATGAATACCCCACCCCATATATCCTTTCCTGCTGCACAGTAACGTCTACTCACTCCTGTCTTTATAATCAGTATAGATATGGAAGAATTCTATACAAACGTGGTTAGAGCAATTAAAAAGATAGCTCTGATTGTTTTATTCCTAATGTGAAAAAGGCTGAGCAGGAATTTACTAACTGCAAAAGTTTTCTTTGGACCACAGAGGTGCACTCATATGCTGAAGTAGCACTGCCATGATTTAATGTGTATAAGGTCTAGCAGAGACAAAGCCATGGCTTCCCATCAGCAGCACCTCACACTGCCAGACCTCCAGCGCCAGAAGAGAAATCAGGCACAACAGCACTGCTTCATCATTTCTCAATATGGCAAAAACAACGGAGAGAAGCCATGTAATAATCTGAGATACCTGTGCGTTCAGAAGTAGAGAAATAAGTCCAAAGATTCAAAATATTTTCATGTCAGAACTCCACTCTCCAGCATCTAAAGCAGATGGACAAGTTACAGTGCTTTAAATTCAGACCTAAAGGAGCACTTGGTTTCCCTTTCCAACAGTTCCCTTCATCTGCCACCTGGAAGACCACAGTTCAAAGGACCAGGGGAAAAAGGTACAGACAACGAACCCACACAACTGAAGAGATGGAGGAATAAGAAAGAGCAAGGGTAAGTTCCTGCCTTTTGTTTAGGGAAATGAGATGTTAGGCATCCCAAAATTACCAAGAGCTTCACACATTTCTCCCACAACTACCCAGGCATCCCAAAGAAGTTACTTAAAATCTTCTATGCATCAGTTTCTTTAACTGTAAACTAGTGATAGTTTACCTCACAGAGAGGTTATGAGGCAATTAACTGATCATAAAGTGTGCCAAGATCCTCAAGTGAAAGGTGCTATGCAAGTGCAGGGTATTAATCTCACACTCCAGGTACAAATCATTCTCTTATCCCACCTTATACCTAGCGCTGGCAGCTTTACAACCATTTAAACTCCCTACTACACAGGTTGGCGAGGTGCCCTGCAGCAGACATCTTAGACACAGTGCACTTTTGTGGTTCAGCTACCTACACCTTCCTGCATAAAGGAGGGCATTTGGTTCAAGCGATGTGCAGCTTCAGGTTGTATGCGCAAACACGCAGCCTGCGAGCTTCATACAGACATCAGGTTTTTGGCAGCAGAACCAGGAGATCCATGAAACTTCTGTCAGCTGCATGTAATGGATATGCTGCCAGATACCATCTAACTCGCATAAAAGCTGCAGCATAGGGGGAGCGAAAGGATCACTAGCCATCTTTGTAAGTGTAGCTTTTAATTGCATACTTTTAAAACTGTCCATTGGGTCTATAACCAGTTTTAACACTTAGACTTCATTCATCGTGATGTTTTTTAAACAGCGTATTAGCTGAAGACTTCCTTCTAAATTAATGAAAATCTTGAGCTGGGAACAGGCAAAAAGATTAATCTGTTACCAAGAGCAAGTAGGATG
This sequence comes from Coturnix japonica, assembly GCF_054131305.1. Classification (NCBI taxonomy): domain Eukaryota; kingdom Metazoa; phylum Chordata; class Aves; order Galliformes; family Phasianidae; genus Coturnix; species Coturnix japonica. The sequence goes on along the minus strand of NC_140664.1, from coordinate 13,198,721 downwards.
AGAAGACAGATCTATGAGAAGAGAGATCTAAGCATTTTTTTTTCTTGTAAATGTATATATTAAAGTGCTTTTTAAAAAACATGAAGGGAAAGCAAAGAAAGCCCACCAGGAGCATGCTTGCATCACAGAGCACATGCAGGGAGCCTCACGCGGGACCAGAACGCCTACTGCCTTAAGTCAAAGCCCTGCGGCTTCACTTGTTTGTTTCAGCCGCTTGTAAGGGACACAGCTGCAGCAAGCAACACCAAGACATGCTATGGATGCCCATGCTACCCCCAGATGCAGCCTGGTGCACCATGTGAACTCCTTCATTTGCTCACAGCAAGTCTGAGACATTACGATGCTCTCCACGGCGCAAAGCAGATGTGTCCCAGCTGAAAGTCAGCTGCCACTCCACTTTCAGAGCACAAGTTTTGTTCAACAGGTGCTTTGTGCTGAGGTGGACAAGCTGAATATCTTCCTCATACCAATGTCTGATTTGAGTCATGTCTTGAGTTTTTTGTACTGGGTCAGATTGAAATTGTAGTGAAAAGGAACACTAAAAAGTGGACAACTCTGTACTTCAAGTTGTGATCAAAGCACCAAGTAGCCTAATAAAATCCAGGTGGCTCCAGCCTATCATCCACCGTACTCATTACTTCAATTGGTCCATTTATTTGATTTCCAGGTGTCAACAAAAGGAGGCTTGCTGCCAATTCCTTCATTTCTGGCTCTGCTTAAGTATCTGGTGTCTTTTGATAAGAAGGTCTTATTAAAATAAAAAAAAATAATAAAAATACTTTTTAAAATAAGTCAGGCCTTTTCCACAGTTGGCAAAACCACAGAAACCAGCGTGGTTTTGTATTATTCACCATCTACATACGTCTAAGCTAATTACAAGAAGCACCAAATGACTCATGTTTGCCATAGCTTTTTTTTTTTTTTTTAATCAAGTTTGTCCTGCAAAGTACAAAAAAATTTAAAGGAAACTGTAAGAGAATTTATTTGCAAGATTGAATTTAGAAGAGTCAATACTCATAACAAATTCTCAGAGTTTTTACTTTTCAGAGAAATATGAAAACACACAGAGAAAAGGATTTAAACTTTGCTCTCTATGCATCCAAATGCATCAATTTTTTCACTTGGAACAATACTATAAGAGAAGCGGTGGGATGATTTAGTCCAATGGAGCAGTGTAAGTAACAGGAACCCTTTTCTCAAATACCACTTTGAAAATTGAAAGAAAATGCTCAAAATTCTACATTTGAGAATAGAGGGACTTTTTGCTTTTAATTCTACATAATCGTATCAAAGTAGAATTTTACTAAGAACTCCCTCATCCCTCACCCTACAATTCATTATTTCAATTAGCGTAATGCTTTACACCCCTTCTGTGCCATTTCAGTCTCTGACCCATTTCATGATTTCACTTCAAACAGAGCAACAGGTAACATTTTTGCAAAAGAGATCAGCCTTAGAAGACTCACATTTTCTAAGTCTTCTGTCCTTCTAGAATTCTAAATGCCCCATTTAGCCATCAATAGAACTGAGATCTCATTTTAATAAATACACAGGTACAGAAAGGCCAACACTCCTCATGGAGACTGGGCCATCTCAACTGGTAGGGGTTTCCTCAACAGTTTGAGCACGTGTTTGTACAATGGGTAGGACGTCCAGAGCCAGCTGATGCCTCCAGGGACAGCAAGGCATAAATCACAGCCTGCTTCCCAGCTGGACAGCTGCATGGCTTTCAGAATGGCAGCACTAACCTTGCTCCAGTTTACATCTGAACGCATCTCTTCACTCCCACTCCTCAGCACTTCTCTTACCTTCAACAGTTGATGCCTATCAAAAAACCATCATACTTGTCCCCAAGTCTAGTTTCTATAAGTCCATCAACCCCTAAATGAACCTGAGCCATCTTCTTTCATCTGGTTTTCCATCACAGCATACCACCAAATTATTTTACAAAACACTGTATTCTCCTCACAAGCAATAAATCTATGGAAAAAAATAACAGAAAAAAAACACCAGAACATATATGCATACACACACACTTTGAGAGAGGCATTTCAGCCCTATTTTGTTTATAAATTATTCTATCTGTTCCTGAGGAGAACTGTGGCACTTGGTCTGGCTCCTGAATACTTGGTGCTGTGACCGTATCTTCCTTGCACATGATGGAAGCAGTGTAACCAGACTGCAATGCATCAAGCCTAGAAAATCATTCCCGTTACGATGACAGAAGAAAAAACAAATGAAATCTTGCCCTTGTAGCTTTCATTACTCCGCGCAGGACTGAGGAATATGTTTTTCCAGCTAGGGGAAACACTTGGCTCTGAGGACGAAGGCCTTCAGAATTTTATGAGCAAAGATCTCCATTTTTAAGCGTGCTTGTTGTTTCGCTGTACAAGGAAGGCTTTCCAGCCTCTGTGTGTACCAGGAGTGGCACCCAGTGTCCAAACTGCATCCTTACAACATCATCTTCGATTTCCTTTTCCAACCATCTTCCCTCACTCCTTTCTCCCCGACTGCAGCCACAGAAAATCAGCAGCTCTGTGAAACGTGCGGCTTTCACCATCAGGCTCACCAAGTAAAGCAGCCTGCACGAAGCTTTTGCCAAACTGTTTTTAATCAAGACTGCAGAGATGAATCAAATTTTAAACTATTTAATATAGAGAACAACTATCAAGACTGGTAAAATTATTTAATTAAGCTACGCAGCTACAGATTTGAACTCGGAATAAAATCAACATTTGCATATACCACGGCCTTTCAAGTGCACTCAACAACTGACTTAACAGCCACAAGCTGATTCATTCCTGGTCGCTGTTAGTGCTTTAATAGCTCCAACCAATTTTATTAAATATGGCTTGTGAAGGCAGAACTAAAAAATCACCCAAGGAATTGCAAAAAAATATATATTTTCACGTGTTGCAGCTATGCGGGATTTTTAAAGACAACCTGTTGTGCTTGGCTAAAAACACTGACTATAAATGAGCGTGACAAACCCAGCAAGTAAAGTCCTTTTGTTTCCTCCCAAATCGATCAGAGGGTTAAGGTTTAGGTTTAAAAAGAGACTCAACACCTGGGTCTGGCTATTAAGAAAAGCTTTCCCCCAACCTGCTGAGACAGCCCTGATTTCTACTGTTGTTCCTTCACCGACACAAACAGTTGAGAGTTAGAGATGCTGGATTAGGATAAAACATTTATCTATAAGAATGATTATCCTAAAGCGTTAAACAGCTGTCACTTTATCAGCAGGTAAGATCGCAGTATATAAATCACTAAAAAGTCAAGATTTTTTTTGCACAAAACATAATGGAAAAACCCATTTCCAGCTACGTGTGGAAGTTTAATTGCAAGTACCATTCAGGAATCCTGCCAGACTTCAGCTGGCCAGTTTCTCTCTGTCACTAACATTAAATTCTAAAACACACAAGTGTGCCACCACCTCTCCTCTCAAGCAAGGAAGCTCAGCACTGCCCATCTCACTACCTGCCCTGCATGTGCAAGTTGGAGGCACATTTACCAGCACCTCGTCGGAACCCCAACGCCTTGCAGCTGAGTGCAATTCTGAGCTCATGTGAACTAAGATTAGATCTCAGTTATAGTGCAAATGTATCCAAACCAGCTTTTCCCTCTAAGCCAAAAGGCATTAAATTGGCACGATTTAACAGTTTAATCAAGACCTCCAAAATCCCGGAGTTCAGTGTCTGTTCTGCCTCCCTAACTTACCCCTCTAATTTCTCTCCAGTTTAAATGTTATATCTCAGAGCTTTTATGCCGCACAGATGATTTATTTATATACACACACAGAAGAGAGCATTCAAATCTGCTGCATTATTTCCACGTCAAGATTTATTTTGTTCTAAGGAGACTTCCACTTGCAAAACCACGCACATATTGCACAGCAAATATATCTGTCTCTGTCAGGTGCCTAATATGGCCAGGGAAACCATTTTGATTATTCTGGGCCCGTTTACACATTGTCCTACAAAACAATAAGATAGAGCAGCAAGAAACTAGCAATTAAGAGAGTCTGAATGCACATCGGGAATCACTAAAATCCACACTAGCCAAGTCAGGAACAATATGACTGATGAATAGGCCATATTATATTAGGATTGTTAGCAAGTATTAAAAAATTATCCTTCGCAGATGTCCCTTATGACCTAAATATATTGCACAAAAACATGCCTTTTTTCACCACCCCCCCGAAAGTTTTCAGAAATCTTTTCATTTCTGTTATTGAATAAAGCTCCACAGTGCCGCATGTTGGCTATAAATATCTGCCTCGAGGATTTATCATACCAAACCTACAAGGAAAAAAAAGTATGAATATTTTACTAGAGAATCAACAATCTCTTTTAATGTGTATTTTTCTACTGCATTAATTTATGCTGAACCCAAGCATATAATTCAATAAAGGAAATCAAACTGTGTGTTCAGCAAACAGTGAAACAAAAAAAGCTGCGTACTACAGAAACTTCTCAACCAATACACCACAAACCAAAATAAAGCAAACATCCTTTAGTTAGATGGCTAAGAACAACCCTATCTCCCATAAATACATTGGGAAGACAAGGCTGATGAGAAATTAAAAGCATTTAAATTGATATAAACTACTCCTTCTGCAGCTGTGCACACCTAGACCATCCTCAGCACAGTTTTAAACAGGTTTGTACTTCCTTAGTTCTGCCATTATTAAGATTCTATACACTGCACCTAAGCTCTACTGAAGATTTTTCTCCTTTCTATCAAAGATGAATATTTATCTAAAAAATCATTTAAGTTGAGCAAGCTTTGTGAATTGATTGCTCATCCCTTCAGCTCCACTGCTTCAATAGGTTTGCTGTTAGCAAAAATGGATTTCAACCACCTCTACTGCTTAAGTATTCAAGATTCAGTACCGAGCCCTGGGCCAGTAACACAGCTCAGTCCATTAACAAAATAAACACTATACACTAATATGGCACGACTTGGGTTTAATGCCTATTATACCTTGACAACATACAAATTTCTTCTAGAACAGAAGAGCACTACTTAATTTTCCAGGTTATGCAGTTGCGAGAAAACCATAATATTACTAAGCAAGAAACAAATCATCCGATGCCATTTCGTGCTCACTAAAACATCCCAAATGATCTTTAAAAAGCTGTGATAATTGTGTTGCACTGTAAGACATAATGTATATTCCTCGGAATAGTAAAGCTCACATAAGAAGCTGTTACTCTAACAGCCCCCCACCTGCAGGGCTACATGTCGTTTCCATGCACACGTCTTTACCATTTGGAGCAACTGTCAGACTATAAAAATCTGTTCCATGACCTACATGCAACTCCTGCAAAAAAATTTGCTGTTCAGTGTTCTTAATTTTTTAAAACTACGCCCAAGACAATACAGTCACGTTCACTACAAAGCATCAATAGTGTTTTAGGTGACATCTTAAGCACTGCTATCTGGTCACTGCTTTCTGTCACAAAAAAAAATATATGTGAGAGGGGAGATAATACAAACAAAAAAAAAAGATTGATTTTTTTTTTTTAATTTACCACTACTTTTTATTTCAACCAATTCTTAACACTTTTAACTCATGTTTATTGCTCTGAGTTGTTGTTCAGCAGAGCTATCTCCGTTCCCTTTACTCTGCCTCTTTGAATAAGACCCCAGCACATGGGGTTTACACAGTTCGCTGTACTTTCCTTCAGCTCCCTCAAGTTTATTGCAGCATTCTTCGGGGAAGGAAACGGCTAAATACTTGCATTAGCAGAAAAGGAAAGGGGAGGGGGAGAATGGAAACGAGTAAGAAGGTGTTAAAGGATCATTCTCCTTCTTTTGGTGCAGACACACTAGAAGTGTTACCAAAAGAACAAATGAGCTGAGAGTCATAGCAAGCTGAAGGCATGGGGGAACACGGGGACCACGAAAGATAAAAAATAATAACAAAAAGAAAAATCAAATAAAAAAGAAAAATCAGTCTCTTAAGCAAGGACATGCTGGAGACCACAACAAAACACACACAAAGTAGAGATAGTGATCCAAACAGAATGGAAATTTCCATTGCTGCAGCATGTTGTCTAGGACTGAAGACTCATCGTGAAAGATGAAAAAGCAAGTTTTATTGCAGTGGACACCACTGTCTTCACGTGGTCTGGGTTTCCTTCTGAAAGCAGCTCATCTGCCAGGCACAGAGGTAGCCTAAAGCTCCTTAGTGCTCGCCTAACTTTTGGGCACCCCAGAAGGCACCTACCTCAGTGTGACAGCTGAGCACAGGCCTGTCTACCAGGACGACTATTGTATGTTACAGCATTTGCCTGAAGAAAAACTGTTTTCTTAACAAACAAATGGCTGTATCCAGACTTCGACCGAATTGTGGTACAGAAAGACTCAAATGCTCAGTAAAAGATAGAGCACATCTGCAAGAAAGGCTGCACATTTCACTGTTGCCATATGTTCTCACTAACATCTTTTCATAAATGAATCTACTGAAACTGTACTAAAACAGCTGTAAGGTTTACTTGACACTCTGCATTCGGTACAAACGAGCACATTAGCTATTGCTTACCACAGGTTAGTGATAAAATATAAACAGGGAGATCATTTCTGTGTGATTTTAAGTGTGGAAGAATATACAGCATTTCCACATTAAGCTTTCATATCCCCCAAACAGAACAAATACAAATGAGGTGAAGTTGTAATAAGCAAATAACCTCAAGATTCTGTGTAACTCACCAAAAAGGAACTGTGAAAACCCTTAAGAGTACTCAGGGAAAAAAAAAAAAAAAAAAAAAGTAATTTTTTTTCATCTCTAATAACCATTAAGCGTAAGACTTCATAATTCCAAATGACTATCATAAAATTCATAGACTACTATGTGAAAACAAGTAACATATTAAAATCTAAATCGCTTTGTGTATTTCTTCTTATTCTCCTCTGTACACTTCAAGTCAGAGTTCAACACGTTGCATTTGCAAGAAACAAACTCCCAGGTTTTCTGTAGTTTTTTATTTAACCTGAAGAAAATAAAGAAACTGAGCCTTCATGTTACTGATTACATAAAAAATAATGTGCTTCTGCAAGCCTTATAGAATAGTAAATACCCATCTAGCAAGCTGAACAATTGTATATCATGGTTATAAACAAGGAATAGAGCTGAGACGGAAAACAAACCATGAAGGAAAAATCTTCTGGCTTCAGGTTCAGCACTTGCAGGCAGTGAGTACCTGAACGTCAGGGCAGCACGGTGCAGTGCTCAGCCCACTGCATGCAGCCACGCTACCTGCACAGCTGCTCCCTCTCTCACCTCCTCTTTAGGACTATTAAATGAGCATTCTGAGGTACAGTTTTCAGTGAATTTCAGCATAACTAGGAGAAAAAGTTTATTAGATATGGTAATAACATCCACTGCATGGGTGGCTTATAGAAATCAAACAAACGGACCGAATTACTGGAATCTGGGCAGACGTAAGCATTTCATCTTTAAAATTACTCCAAGAAAAATGTCACAAAGAACATTTTCTTTGAGTAAGATAAAAGGCGTTCCAGCATTCTTGTGTTTGATGCAAATTGCCCCGTCTCCTGCAGCACATCTTAACAGATGCGGATTTAAATACTATTTTAATACGTCTGTGCTTAAAAGAGCACAAAGATTTCTCTGTTTTGATTCAAATTGAGACGCCGAAAAGGATTTATCTACCCCTGCAAAGTACTATTTCTACAGCAAGAAGGAATCCACTTCACAACCCAGAAACGCTACAAGTGAAGGTATTTAGTAACAAGAAAAAGCACAGAATACGCAGTCGTATATATATACATATATACGTATATATATATACATATATACAGTTGTTAAACTGACACAGCCCGCCGCATAAACCGACATCCGTGTCTCGGCACAAACGCTGCCTCCCCTGTAAGCGACCCGCGTGTGGATCGAGAATGGGAGAGGAGAATCAGCGGGCGGCTGGAGGGACCCCAGCACGGGACGGGGCTCCCGGCCGCCATGCGCGGGGTGACGGCGCCCCCTGGCGGCGCCCCGACCGGGAGAGCAACGGCTGAGCCCGGCTTCACACACAGCCTGAGAACCTGGGGAAGGCAAGACTCTGTGCGCTGTGACGCTGGGAAATACAAACTCAAGGACCTATAACTCAAACACAGCAGCTCACACGCTTAGCTGCAAGAGATTTAACATCCAGAACGACTCCTCCACAACAGGACAGGAACCTGAACAGACAACATTCTCACTGCAGTAGGCACCAATTCAGGTACGCACAGCCAGTGTGTTGCTTCTTAAATTCGCTTCTCTCCAGCACACTCCTTCCAGCCGTGCGGAGCCCCCGCTGGGTCACACAACCACTGTAGGTAAGGCTGAGCAGTACCAACTGCTGCTGCCACTGTCTGCTTCAAACCCTGCAAAACCACCACGTGGGACATATGTGTTGCTCCACATGCCCCTGTATTTGAGGCTAAACTGCAGCCACACACATAGCAAACAGTGCAACTAAACGCTCGCCGTGTTATTTTAAGTATTACTGACAGCACGGCTAAATGCAGCCTACACATAGTAGACACACAAACGCAAGAATCCTTAGACGGTTCTTTTCTGAGAGCTGACAAACAAAATTAACCTTGAAGCGAGGAAGTAAAATTCACAGTAGTGAAGACATCACCTTTCCATCTGTAGTATCTCACAGGGAACCTGATGAAAACTCCATAGAGCTGTAAGAAAACTGTAACATTCTAGAACTTTTCCTTTTTAACATATAATTACGCACTTGTCTCAAAGTTGCTATTGGCACAACTACCATAGCACTTAATCTATTATCTCAGCTCTGAAAGTAAGGTAGTAAAAACATCTCAGCTTGAAATAAAGTGTCTCAAAATTCATCATGAATTTCAAAATGTACATTACGTCATTTTTTCTCTTCTATGTTATTCATTATGTAGCTTTTCTTCCTATTTAAAGGAAATGTATATTCCTTGCATGGAAAGTGAGAGCTAACTGAAGTGAGAACGGAATACAACACATCCCTTACAGACGCAATTTGTAGTCAAGAATAATACATATTCTCTTCCTTAAATATTAATGCCATGCCTTACATCTTCTTTGTAAACGTTAACTGAAAGAAAAACGAAGCGCAGACCAAAGCTTTGAAGAGCCCTAAAGCGAAAGCAATTCTCAGCAAACTAATCTCACAAAACAAAGACGTGTGCGGGTACCGCATCGTTTCACAGGAGGAAAGTTTTCACTAAGAAATCCTCAGAGCAGAAATCATTCGATTCAACCCCGTTCAGGGAAAATCTGGAGGATGCCACATGAAAGTACCTCCTCAAACTTAAGAGATGTCTGTTTTGAGAAATCATTTCAATACTTTGGAGCGTTTAAGCACACTGAGAATAAAGAAATAAAGCTATTTGAAAGTAAGAGCCTGAACAGGAGTCTGGAGAGCAGCCCTAAAATCAAAGCCCGAGCTGAGGCATATTTTGCTGAAGACTCAACAACATACACCAGTCGGGCAATTTTCCTCCATTAGTTCACACATCATCAACTAAACTTCACCTACAGCTTTCGAGCACAGATTGCTGGGCTGAAAGTCTCCCTGGAAAATATTGTGCTGCAGCAGCCCATTGTAGGTGTTTAAGACTTCCCTGACAGGAAAATCTTACAAAAAAAAAACCCATACTTTGTAAAAAGAATCTCAGGAAGATGACACTGCGAGAGAAACTCTCTGAGATGAAAAACACCTGTGGATTCATAAATGTTAGACAACCCGCCCAGATATATAAGAAGAATTACTTGAAGCTCAACAAAAAGAAGACGTCTCTTTTCTGTAGTTTCTAGAAATAGTCCAAAGAATCACCTCACACCAAAAAAAAACAAGCAGTGACCTTTGTTTTTAAATTGACAGCTTTGTTTTTGAAAGAATTGCATGGAGGCAAACAGTCCAAATTCACTATTAGTTCAGATATTAGCAATAAGAAGCAGAACGTCACCTTTTTAGATAAAAGCCTATTTGAAGTAACGGTTGTTGCTAACAACACTTAGAAATCCATCTTTATCCGACTGATTCTCAAACATCACTGAAGTACCTATTTCAAGTTTAAGTTAAGGGCATTTTCCTAGCACCCTCAAAAACGTGCTTTGTATCAGATCTCCTCATTTTAAAAACAAATCATTAGCTTTCATGTCTCTTGCCAAGTACTCAACAATTTGTTTGCTGAAATATCACCCTCCTATACATAAACTTCATTCTCTTAACAATAATCGCCTCAAGACCAAAAGGTAAATGAGTATTTTACACGTGACCCACTCCTAATGTTCCTGCAAGACGATACAGAAGAAATTATTTTTGGTGCATTCATCCAGTTCTCATCATAACAGATGAGGTGTTTGGGAACAGGTAACTGCAGCATCATTGCTCCCCTCTCAGGAGGAGGTCAGCTGGGGTAATGTGGCCCCTCCAACCTGTGCAGTAGTCCCCGCATTAACACACAATCATGAATGGCCAAAGTCAGCAGGATATTGGCAGACCAAGGCTGGGCTCAATGATCTCTAGAGGCCCCCTGCAACCTCCACAATTCTATGATTCTGTGAAATGTACTTTGCAGGCCCAGAAACTTACACTGTCAATACAATCGTTTCTATTCCAGTATCTTAAATAAAGGAAAAGAGAAACATCTGAAGACATACAGAGAAAGCTAGAGGAAAAGCCAATACAACATGAGTCAGATCAAAGAGAACAGAGTTCAGTATCTTCCCAGATGACGGAAGTACTGACGCACAGAGATACTTTTTCTTTCCCTCGGTATCTCTGGGTCTGAATTTGGGTAGACACATAAAACCAGTGGTACTGATTTATACAAGCCTTGAGAAGAAGAAGGTGCTTGTTCACTTTGGATTTTAACATGGTGAATGTTAAGGTTCTAGCAAATAACAATAGATCTCTCTGCTTAAATAGCTGCATCTAAAAGAAAACATCTTTTGAAAATCTGGCACAATAGCTGCATAGAGAAGCACAGCTCCAGGGAAAACAAACAAGACACATTTGCAAAACATCTTTGTTTTCCACATTGAGGAGATGGAAGACAGTTCTGCTCTGAGGGTAAAAAGTAATTTAATACTCAGCTCACTACCACAAGAGACATTTCGGTTCGGTTTTCACCTTCCCTAGCCTCCACCACATTGGTCAAAGAGCTTAAAAGACTCAAAGTAAAGGTAATGCAGAGTGAACAAGAACAGCGTGTGAATGGTTTTGCCTGCTTAACTATTTTTCCAAGAAGGCAGAGAACCTCTCTGTATGTAGTTCAGCATGGGAAAGGTCCACTGATGCGGTTGCCAATTCCCTACTGCTGTTAGGCACGTATCAGTTACGCTAATACACACGCCACCTATGCTGGTTCAAGTTTGTTCTTCCCTCTGTAGCCCTAGAACAGAAGGTTGACAAGCTAAGGCATCCTGGTAAGGGAAGCTCCACAAGCATTGCCTTTTGCACCTTACTTGATACCAGGATAAGTGCCTGCTTGCTGAGAAGAAAAGAAGAAAAACTGACAAGAGTTCTTGGAATGAAGTTTCTTACAAGCAGGAACAGCTGAACCTTGCAATAAGATCACAGACTTGCAGCTTCAATGCAGTCGTCATAGTGAGATAAATCCATCTCAGAAACTAAGAATGTTATTTCACTGCTTGCTTGTCTATTGGCTGCACAGAAAAAAACTCAGCCTCTTTGTACAGCAAAAACTGAAGCACAGGCTCCAATTAAAAATGTAGCTTACTCTAATCCTTTGAAGAGCTACAGAAGAGAAATAATATTTAAAACATATCTGAGGCTTTCACAAAATACAGCTCTGACTCTGGTACCGTATTACTGTAGGACAATTAACATTCCCTTGTTTCGCTATTCTTAAAATCGTGAATGGTATGATACCACAACAAAAGCAATAAACAGCTAAGAAACCTTACCAAGCTGCACAGCCTTAAAACAATCTCTGTTTTAAAGGCAGTTCAAGGTTCTTTTGTAATAGGATATTAATTTAATAATATCTAATCTTATTATAAAGAAAAATGAGTTTACGCTTAAACATTACTTAATCTTGCTCAAACTGAATTAGCAAAATTAGATAGAATCAAGCTTCCAACCACAACTCCTTTGATTATATTGCCTCTTCAGTTACTCTTGAAGTCAAATTGCTCGTCTCTAAAACCTAACAAAGGAGCCGTTCTACCAGCATCGCTAAACGTATACATACACACAATACACAGATCAGAATTGTCAACCTTTATAATTTGCTTTACAGATTTCATAATTCTGTGTCAACTATTATAATTAATATTAACAATAAAAAATAAATAACAAATAAAACCTGCTAGGCCAGCAAGGAAGCACCTAGACAGATGTAAACCTCTGATGCTAATGTTGCTTAGTTGGAGCAGCAAAAAATCATGCAGATTCCAGGTTAACTAGTGGCTCTTAAACTTCCAAAGCTTTGCCCTCCAGGCTTTCTGTAAGCACTTAATGCATATAAAGAAATCCACAGGGAGGCAATATGCATGCTTGACTACATACATACATACACACGTATATACAAATTTTAGTCTTTTTGTGAAATGGCTACAGGAATTATACACTGGAAATGGATGTAATTTTCAAAGAGACAGTCTTAGTCTACACTGTGCGTACATACATTATAGTATTTATCCCTGTAACTTCCCGTATGCTGCAGCTGGATATGCAAGATGTCATTTTAAGTAGAGCAGTTACGCCTCAAATCAAAACAAAAGCATTCTCCAATCACACAGAAGCTACTAGTTGTGGTGAATAAATCCCTTTTTTGCACATATGGATGGTTTTTTTTAATCACAAGTTTTGCAAAAATTGTAATCATTACCTTCATCAAAGTCTGCATCATCTTCTGTATGCTGAGGGAACGGGAAACAATTTGTTATTTCAAGTCTGTCATCCACCACAAGACCCAGCAGCACTCCTTGGACCACTTCATTCCCCTGTCCTTCTTCTTGGTAATGTTTGATGATCTTTAACACGACCTAAAACACAAAGACAAGAAAATCATAAGATGGAATCATTTTTTTCTCCACCAATTTTAAAATTCCAAATATATGATTTTAACTGTTGTATAAACTAGAGCTGCAAACCAAGTGAGCTACTTATAAGAATACCAGCACCTTCAAGGCAAGTGAAACAACAGCCGCTCTTAAATAACTGGGGAATTGAAAAGACCACTAAATGAACAGTCAACATGCAGTTCTAAACCATTTTTCTGAAACACCCTCCTACAAACAAACCAACCAACCAACCCATAAATCAATATTTCATTTTAATGTTATCTTCTTGATCTAATTGTTATTAGTTCTCTCTTGATAGAAACATTACCAAAACATCTTGAAAGGACTTATGAAGAAACCAATAGGAATTTATTATTTTAAAGGCAGAAGATGCATCAATTAGAATTCAGAAGATGTACTAACATTTAACATTGCACCTTATTGCAATTTTACTTCCAATAGTCAAGCAATTTGTATTTTGTGAGCGATGTACTTCAAGGAGTAATGAAAGCTTAAAAGGAGCACAAATTCCTTCAATTTTTATTATATTTCTCACTTCCTTTCCTAAATTTGGGTTCTACAACAAATGATTCTCATAAAGCAATACAAAAAGAAAATGGAACAGTACAAACAACCGTCACTCATAAATAGCTACATGGTAGAAATGCTACTTTAATCCACCAGAAATTTCTGACACAAATAAAATGTTGTTTAATAATAAGAATTGAAACATGACAGGATACACTAACCACAGAAATAGACCTTAAAATCTTATTCTTGGTCCATCACATGTGGATTTTATTTCACTAAATCCCAATCCACCCGAGCAAAATGCACCAGAAAATGTCTGACAGCGTGTTGTTCTTACACTACTGCTACAATATACTCACTGGTATATCCCCCAGTATAACAGATTTCAGCTCAACCACTTGAGGGTTGTTTAAGCTTATATTTAAATATCAATAAGATAGATCTTTTCCTAGCTTGTCCTTATATATTTGTTCTTAACCTTCTCCTTGGTTGGTTAGCATAGCTACATCACAACTTCAAAAACACTCTTACTGAATTAAAGAGCTGCAGTATAGATTAAATGGAAGAAAAACGTGCTTTGAAAAAAGTATTATAAATAGATTTCCTTCATGGGGAAGAACTGCAAGCAAAGAAGAATTTTGCAACACTTGAAGTGCAGCAAACAAGAGCTAGACCGTATCGATCCACCAAATATCTTCTATCACACAGCCAACATATAAGTAACACTCAGCTGTCATTTTGTTAAACGTAACGTTTACTGTATGTTTGCCATAAACTCGGTCTTTTGCACATAAATTCATAAAAAATAATTCAGGACTGGGCTCACTACAGCATACCACACGCTCTCTATTTACTGCACAACTATTCTCAATATACAGTCCTATAAGCCTTTTTTTTTTTTCCCCAGCATTTTTCTCCTCATTTGCTATAGAGATCTCTGTGTATATTGACTGTCCCCGCTACGACGATTCCCATTTTCCCACTGACTCCAATCCAAAAGCTCTTCTGATATTAGTCAGTTTTATTACAGCATTTCTAATAGTATTTGCTCACAGAAAACATCAGCAAACAAAAAGAGCACTGGCTGTCACAGAGTACTAATATTTTTCAGGAAGATAAAACAAGGTATATTCAAATGCTATTCGACTACTTCAAAGCACAACAAAGTTGTTACTGAAGTCAGCAATTTTCTATCTCCAACCTGAAGATCACAGCAGCTATTATCCAGGGAGACACAGACCACAATTTAGGCTCACCCACAAGATTGTTTTCTAAAGGAGTTTGAGTAAAGTAGTGAACAAGTAGCTCACGAACTCGCTTCTTTCAATTTCACACCCATTAACAAGCTGCAGAAGTTACAGTTTATGACTGCACTGGAAAATACATTAGCTACCGAAATCATTTATGAAACGATAAATGAAGGAGTCTGAGAAATGTACCTGATGACACATCAGCCCTGTTTTCATTTTGTTCTTTGTTCTGGAGAGTTTCATTTAGTGCACAGCACACATGCCTATAGTGGAGCAGGCTCTTCAACTAGGATTTAAAAGCTTGCCAACAAAATACCGTATGACCAGTACAGACACATGCATTAAAATCTTTACTTCAATATTAAGAACAGACCTTCAAATGCAAGGTTTGCTAGTCTAAATACCCTCAGAACCATCATTGCTCTGCCACTGCTACATGAAACTAAAAGTAACCAAAAAACATTTCAGCCCTCACCATCATGTAAGTAATGTAGCTGCAGAATATGACTCGCCAACCATTAAAGGCTGCCTACCTACTCAAGTACAAAATGCATTAAGAAATATGACTTACTACAAAAACACGTTTAAACTTTGTTTTTTAAAGATTTTAAGTTCCAGTATCTCTGAAGACAGGAATCAGTCATGTGCATAGCTTAACATTTCATACATACCAAATGCGTTTACTAAGATATACGAAGGCTCTTTAGAAGAGGATGAGTATACAAATAGCTACTAACTAAACCTCAAAAGTACCCCAACACTATAAAGTTAGTCTTCAGAAATTCCAAAGCAATTCAATCACTTGGAGTAGCCACTTGCCAGACTTTAATGGCCATTAATCCTTAATTAATTTACGAAATGTTAGCTGTTCAGTAGTGTTTCTAATCTTCAAAGCACTGCTCAACCATTAAAAATGAAGTCATACTACAGGGAAAAAAAACACATTCTGAAATCATTAAAAATGCTCAAAGATGCATGTTTTAGTAGTATGAGCTATTCTAACTGGACATAATAGCAAAACACAGCTGTTTATTTTGAAAGTTTATATTTTAATACAGCAAGTACCTTTACCATGAACTGTCAAACCCAACAGTGGGGATCTTGGAGACATTCAGTTGTAATGACATGAATATGTAAAGATACACGTTTGTATTTCTCTGAAGAGAGAAAGCACCGAATCAAAGTACTGGAAGTTCATATGTGGTTCTGTTCCAGAGAGCTGAAAATGCCTGTATTGAAACCAGATTTCTAGTACCTGTGCTGAGTTCTAAGAGATACGAAATTAAACAAAACAGAACTTCTGGTAGCCTGCTAAATACACAATGAAACAAGCCAATTTATGTTCTTAAGTCACGTATTTAAACCTTTCTGAATGCTTAACAGTGTTTCCCACCTATGAAAGTTTTATTAGCACAACCACCAGTACCAGTAGCCAGGATCTGGAGGAAGAGTGTAAATAGCGATGTTATTTAGCTGTTTTCAAATAGATCATAACTGACATGGGCATCAAATACAGATGGTGCCATGACAGCCACATCCTCTCACTAAATAACACGAGGGAAAACTGTGATCAATATTTAGCTTGGCAAAAGTCTTGAAAGCTTTTACTGGTAATAGTGGCTGACACATTTTGAATGTGTGCTATCACAGTCCTGGAACCCTTCCCATAGCAATTCTTAAACCTCGGACCACGAACCTTTACATTTAATGGTACAACAGGAATGGCAATTTCATTTAAACTCCTAGCATGGAAAACATCAAGAGAGCAGAACTGCCAGTGTACTTTTATAAATGGATAGGTCTGAACTGAAAAAACTAACTCATGCAATTGAACTGTCCTAAGCCCACAGATATTTGTTAAGTTTGATGAAATTAAAATGTAGGTATCTACTTAATCCATATTAAAAGTATATTTAACGCCTTTGGAAAAAGTGTTATTTAATCTGTTTAATACTTTCCAAATGGAGACATACCAAGTTGCATACACCCACCCCAGCCTCTACAGTGTTGTCTGCTTTCTCTGTACATGCCACACCAGAAAGCAAATCTACAATCTGTGCTGGGCTAAAATCAATAGCTACTCAGTCATTAAAACTTAATTAAGCAGGTAAGCACGGAATGGCTTTGTCCTCAACAAAGATCTGGAAAGCAGGAGAAAACTACAGAAAGATACAGTGAAACATGGGCAATGTTAACATTTGTTAATAGCACCAGATGATGTTTTTACAGAGGACAGATAAGTACAGTTACAAAATACAAGTTCTGGAAGCTGATGAAGCAAAAGTTGCCTTGAGCTGATTTATCACCTGGCTACAGCTCCACTGGGTAAGACAGTAACAAAGTATCTCAGCTTTCCTGCCTGAAGAAAAGAAACTCCAAAGAAGTTAAAGATATCACTGTAAGAAAACATGTCTAATACACATAATGCTCTCCTCTGGATGGTTATAATACGGTTATGATGTGGAAAAAGTAGATCTGCATTAACAACCAAACTTTGAATACACTTGAATGCATATTCTAGACCATTTATAGATTTTAATTTTCCTTCATTTTCTTATTCAATAGCATATATTCTCTCACCTTCTCCGATGACTGAGATGTACTTAAAGTGGAACCTACTCCCCATCTCCAGCTTGCTTTTAGAATAAAGGCTCTTACAACCATTAGACCAATTTTAACCCAGGAGAAGTTAAAACAAATAAATAAAGAAAACACAAAAACACTTATTTGCCATTACAACCTTTGACATCTTGAAGTAATCACTTGGATAAATATCTCAGATTCTAACAATGTCTGTGGCAGAATACACACACACTCTGATCTGAATACACTGTACAAAATATAAGGCCAAATGGACAATACTGGGTAGATTTGAAAAGCAAGGCAGCTATGGGGTAACAAACAAACAAACAACCCCCCCTACTCCTGATCTTCTTGATAAGTAACAGGTTCAGCCCACACTGTTATATACAGCAAGTAAAACTGCCATTGTTCCAACTCAAGGACTCAAAGCCCACATTTCACCCGTAACTTGACTGACTAAAGTCTTAATACCAACTTTCAGAAAGCCTTTGAAAATGCAGTTCTTGGAATAGCGAACTTGCATTTTATGTCACTCAACAGCTAATAAGTACCAGATGTTATAAAGTCTTATTTCTGAACTTGACAAATTTGGTGCTTCAAAACATAATTCCATAGGAAGCACAGCAAAATGCTGCGTGCCATTTCATCCCAATTCAATCAGGTGTGAATAACAAAAAATACCTTTGATGCAAGACTGGAAGTTTCCAGAGGCTGGAATTGAACTACTACAAACAAAGCACACTGATCAGAGGTGGTCCTCGTATAGCGGATACTGCATCTGCTTTAAGGCAAAATTACAAATCACGGGATTCTAGAGGTTTTGTCTCAGGTCCTCGCAAAATCCTGTGATAAATTCATTTTAATTGAATGGAAAAATACCAGATTTTGAACTGTAATTTTAAATATATTTATATACTAAGTGTTCCTGTACTACTTGAATACTTCTGGGAACTGGAAGCGTCTGAAAATTATCCAACATTTTTTATTCCCTGGCTGAGTTATTACATCAGCTGGCACCACAGTGCTCAGCTTGTAAAGCTGAAGAATTCAGAAGATTTAACTACAGGAAGTCTTTCAAAGAGTGAAGAATAACACATTGGGCTGAAGAAAACCATCTAAATATGATTACCAACCTGGCATTCTAGGGCACCTGAAGAATCTAGATGACATTCATATTATCTCCTGCTTCATATCATGCTTTATAGATATCTAACTCAACAATGCCCTGTTGTTTTTCTTTAGTTGTTTGTCGTGGCATTTGGGAAAAGATGTTTTTATTTTCTTTCCCCCTCAATAGCACAAAGAAGAGGTGATTATATCCATACATAGCAGCAAGTGAGAACATACCTTGCTGCTGAGTAGGTGAATCAATGCACAAGTCAAAGCTGGTGGCACATCAGGAACATTTTTTCAGGCCTTCCTTAACATTATCTGGCTATGTAAACTCCGGGCCACAGCTAGAAAGACTCTATCTTAATGGAATGGTTTCAGTTGAGATAGTGTTAATAAAACACCAATGTCTGGATGTCTCCCAGTGATATGTGCACAGCCAGGGCACAGCTGGGCCACATGGGGGGAAGAGCTGCTGCCAATATGGTGCACCAGCAGGGAATGGATAGAGCCAGAATTAGGCCAGCGTTTATGCCACACCACATGTGGATGGCCATAAAGCTGTGGACAGTTGGCCAGGCTTCTGCTTTGAAGGTTGCAGGACAACAGCAAGCAGGTGACAAGATTCAATTCCTGCAATTCAGGAGCTCCAGGATTTCCCAGAAAGCAAAAGAGAAATCCAGTCTAACAAGAACAAGGCCTTCCTCTACAGGAGGCCCAAACCTTCAGGCCTCCACAGTCTACTCTAAATTATAGAAGAAAAAACTTTTTATGTAAAAGGTGAAATAAATTGATAATACCTAGAAGGAATTCTGGCAAATAGATAAAGCATAAAAATACTACTGACAAACAGGCAGCTGGAATTTAACTTGATGAACTGAAGCAGTACAGGCACAAAAGCCTGTTGTCAAAGTCAAAACGAGTCAACACGAGAATGGGAGATCTCTGGGTTTTGGTTAGAGGCTCAGTGGTTTGCCATAGGCTGCAGTTCCTTAAACTCTGTCAGGAACGAACATATATCAGCAAATGTCTTGTAGTGACATGAAAGATCTATCTAAGTCATTCATTTACTTGTGTCCAAGTGAGCTGCTTGTTCTTGTAAGGAAAAGAAGTTATACACAAACTGCAGCATACCAAATGAGGTCATTAAACAGCTGAGAAAAGATCATTAAAAACACAGAAACACGTCAAATGCTACATCAAGGCATCTTTTAATGAACAGACCCATCACCTCCTGATTTTTGTCCCACCACATTTTAGTTTATCTTTTTAGACTCCCAAACAATTCAGACTAACAACCACCTCCACGACTGCCATCGGTAAAAGTACAGTCTCGATAGAAGTCAAAATGCATTATTACACTTGTGCACTCAAACTCTCCATTGCCCTGGTCACAGACCGATATAATGAATTTCTCTGCAATGCAAAGTTTCATAACAAATTTCACAGTACATGGATTCGTGTTCATTTCCATGGAAACCACCAGGGCCACAGGCACCGCAGAACAACTTTCTTGTAGAAACACTTCTGTAACACAGCCCCAGGATTTCAATCCTGCAAGCAGCAGGGCATTAGATGCTATTACCACACTGTTAGGAGGCAGCGATAGGGCTGTAATAAAATAAATGTCCAAAATCCTGCTAGTTACAAGTGCTAGAGACCATTTCAGCAGTACTACCAAGTGTATTATTTCACCTATTCCACAGGACTCCAATCTTTTGAAAGCTGAAAACTTAGTATTTTAGACAGTTTATCTAAACTGCCAACACTATTTATACTTATTATTTTTAATGATTTCAATACCTAACTGTCATTTCAAGAGTGAAAGCTGATGAACTGTGCCCCTTAGAGCATATAAGAAGTAGTAAAGGCAAAGTTTCTTAACATTTTCCACCTGACACACCAGAGCCTTACACATATATGTCAAAATACAGTCAATATGTATATTCTGTATCTAAGTAAATCACCATCGTTGAAATATTCAGAGTCCTCATTTAGCTAGCAGCATACTTGCAAGCACGTTTACTCTTCAGCATCAACTTCTAGTACTTTCCTATTGATTTAAAAATGACAGACAGAAGCAGCAGAAGACAATTTTATTACATTGGGCTATTCTTCAATCCGATTGTACCAAACTTTAATCATTTCAATGCTAAAGAAAAGCTGCAAGATAGTCACTCCTACCTATTTGGCCTTCAAAAAATCAGTAGCTTGACTGGAAGAGGTCATGCTATGTTTTTCTAAACAATTCATCTTTTGTAAAGACCATAGCCTATATAACATAATGGCAACACACATACTATTAAAGTGCATGTCTTAAAATAAATAAATAAAACACCATTTCCACGTGTGTTCAGCAGATGCTTTTAAGAAGCCAGTAAAATCTCCACTGGCCCTGACTTCCATGGCAGACAGAGCTGGGCTTGTTCAGCCTGGAGAAATGAAGGCTGTGGGGTGACCTCAGTGCAGCCTTTCAGTAACTAAAAGGAGCCTATAAAGAGGAGGAGAGTCAGTTCTTTGAAAGGGTAGAGAACAGCAAGACAAGGGGAAATGATTTTAAGTTGAAGGAGGGAAGATTCAGGTCGGATGTCAGGGGGAATCTCTTTACTATGAGTGGTAAGGTGCTGGAACAGGCTGCACAGACAGGTTGCAGATGCCCCATCCCTGGAGGTGTTCAAGGTCATGTTGGATGGGGCTCTGGGCAGCCTGGTCTGGTACTAAACATGAGGTTGGTAGCCCTGACTGTGGTGGCGGGGGGGAAGGTTGAAGATTCACAGTCCTGAGGTCACTTCTGTGTGATTCTTTCAGTTTATAAACATTTACACAATGCATTATCCACGTACAAGCACTTCCAAAGCATCTGCTAGAAAGGGTATGGGCTAAAGGGCTGAGATGGAGAAAGATCAGTAGTGACAGGTAATGCAATCCTGAGAATACAGACAGACTTATTTTCAAGTTTTCATGCTTTAATATCCAAAAACAGGAAAAAAACACCAAGAAAGCTACTGTTGGTTATCTTCACCTTCTCTATTGATCAGTTGACTTGCTTTTGGACAACCACAAGGATCTGTGAAAACCACCTCAAATGAGCTCCATTTCTAATAACACAAATAGTAGCTAAGTAAGATTAAAATAATCATTCTAATTTTATCACCGAGAAGCTCCATGGATAAGGTTGTACAGCTTTCAGATCATTCCCAAACATTTATTTTGCGTCCTCTTAGCAATTTCACAAACTTGAAAACAGTTCATTTTCAGCATTGACAATAAGGTAATGATAAAAATAATCGAGCCTTCAGCGCCCCGTGTTAATGAAGGAGGCTGCTTATTGTCCTTGGATCGGCATAAACAACAGACAAAGGGCAACTTACATCTACAACAAGGATTCTGAACACCAAGAGGACACAATGTCGTATCTACCGCATAGAGACAATCACAGAATGGCCTGGGTTGAAAAGAACCACAATGATCATCCAGTTTCAACCCCCCTGCTATGTGCAGGGTCACCAACAACCAGACCAGGCTGCCTAGAGCCACATCCAGCCTGGCCTTGAATGCCTCCAGGGATGGGGCATCCACAGCCTCCTTGGGCAACCTGTTCAGTGCATCACCACCCTCTGTGTGAAAGTTTTCCCCCAAATCTATAACCTAAAACTCCCCTGTCTGTTTAAGACCATTCCCCCTTGTCCCATCACTATCCACTCTAATAAACAGCCATTCCCTCCCCTGTTTATACGCTCCCTTCAAGTTCTGGAAGGCCACAATGAGGTCTCCCCAGAGCCTTCTCTTCTCCAAGCTAAACAAGCCCAGTTCCCTCTACCTTTCCTCACAGGAGAGGTGCTCCAGCCCTCTGATCATCTTAGAACAGGGACTCCACAGAATAGGAAGGATGTACAACAAATGGATGGCAAGGCAGGATGCAACGTTTAAGCAAAACAAATGCAGGGACTGACAAGCCCTGTGCACTGAACACAACATCCCAACTTTCCTTTTCCAATAAAGGACCAAATTTTTTAATGTAACAGCAACAAAGCCTCTCATCAGACACACGCAAGCAAACAATGAACAAATACACCACACTTTATTAACCTAAAAACTAAATTAACCCATAAAAATGATTGAAAAGCTTATCTGAAACAAGCATCCACACATAAGCCATACAGGAATACTCTCACACTTATTCCTAAATAATCTTGCATACGCATGCTAAAAAGATTTTATCCAAGTTAAAGAACTTCTAATTCTTTGCTTTGAATTTCAGATTGCTAAATAATACTACGAAACAGTAACAGGAATTACTTATCAGATTTACTACACAAGTGTAACATTTTCCAACTGCATAGGAAAGCACTTTAGTTACTTTAAAGTACTTTACTTTATTTGATACTAAGTAACACACAGTTCACAATCTAACTGCTAAGCACTGTTATCAAAGCAGATGACATCTCTGCAATCTTAAGATTGCCTGAAGATTTGGAGTAAAGAAAAAAAAAAACAACAAACAATCATGCTCTAAACCACACCATCAAGAATGCATTTAGAGCACACACGTAAACAAGGAAAAACAATAAGCAAAGAAATCATACCCAAGAAACATCTGTGGCAATGAAAGATTAACAGAAAAGATGACAGCAATAATAAGTCAAAAATGCATTATCCTAAGACTAGGAAAAAGAAAAAGCAAGACAACCTCTTTCAAGACCTCTCATACAATTGAAAGATAGTCCTACGACACAGCAGAGCATAAAACCTCTGCTGTTTTTCTGCCAGTGCTCTGCTATAATTTATGTACTTCTCTGAACTATACCATGCAGCATGAAAGTTTGTTGTTGGTATTTTTAACATACAATAGAATGAAAACAGTGGAATCACAGAATTGTAGGGGTTGGAAGGGACCTCCAGAGATCATCAAGTCCAACCCCCCTGCCAAAGCAGGCTCCCTACACCACATCACACAGGTAGGCGTCCAGGCGGATCTTGAATATCTGCAGAGAAGGAGACTCCACAACCTCCCTGGGCAGCCTGTTCCAGTGCTCTGTCACCCTCACCATAAAGAAGTTCTTGCGCACATTCATGCAGAACTTCCTATGCTCCAGTTTCTGTCCGTTCCCCCTTGTCCTGTCTCCACACACTGCTGAAAAGAGTCTGGACTCACCACTTTACCCCCACACCTCAGATACTTATAGACCTGGATCAGGTCCCCTCTCAGTCTTCTTTTCTCAAGGCTAAACAGACCCAGTTTGTTTAGTCTCTCCTCATACGGGAGATGCTCCAGGCCCTTCACCATCTTTGTGGCCCTCTGCTGGACTCTTTCCAAGAGATCCCTGTCTTTTTCATACTGGGGAGCCCAGAACTGGACACCATCTTTTTTGTTTCAGATGTAACATTTTGATCATGATGTAGGAAATTATTTGAAAGTTATTTGGTAGAAGCGCTCTTCTGAATATTAAAACACCAAAAAAAGTACCAAAAGAGAACACATTGTTTTCATCTGCAAAGTGTATGTAAGTACAAGGCAAGAGACAAGTTTGATATACATATAACAGGAAAATAAAATAACAAGGACTTGAACTGTTAATGACAGTAGTGCACAGAGCAACATATTATTTCCCCACGCACACAGGAAAGGAAAGGCTGCTTTGAAATACAATTTTTCCCTTCAACTCTTGAAGTCAAACACTGTTCAACACATTTAAACCACCTCCACATTTAGATTAACTCCTTTTGTCAGCACGCTGGTTTTGCAGTATGAAGTGATACCAGATGTTTGAGCTTTAAATTCCTCACTAGAGTATACTTACCATGACATTTAGTAGACGCTGAGTGCACAAGTGCACTCTTACAAATCATTTAAAGTTTGGGCTCTGTTAACATATATACCTGTTACCCATTCAGACCAAACACTGAAATTTTAATCCTCAGACCACCACAATGTAGTTACTATGTCCTTTTTGTATTAAGGACTCCCAAAGGGAGTAGTGTTTATATTTAAGAATGAAATCAATAGCAAGAACAAGAGTTTAGAACAAAAATAAATAAATCTCTTCCTTGCTAGAAGAAACCACTCCCGGACAAAGGACTGAAGGAACACTAGGTTAGGGAAACAACTAAATCAATAAATAAATAAAACAGCAAACCAGTCTTTTGTTTGCTTTAAATAGGAATGTGACAATGTGAAAAGAAGGACAAAGAACACAGATAATATTCTTGGCACACTCCATTCAACTCTTTACCACTTTGATTTACAAAACCGTGACTCTGGTAACAGACAAAGCTAACTGTTGTGGTTTCACACCAGTAGGCAGCCAAGCACCACACAGCCACTCTCATTTCCCCCTCCCCCTGCCTCAGCGGGACTGGGAGAAAATACAATGAGAAACTCATGGGCTGAGAAAGCGACAGGGAGATCACTCACCAATTACTGTCATGGGCCAGAAAGACTCACCATAAATGTAATCAGTTTGATTTATTGCCAGTTACTAACAGATTAAAGCAAAACTAAAAGTCAACTAAAACCACCTTTCCTCTCCCATCCATCCCCTTCTACATCTTCTCCCACGATAGTGCTGGGGAACAGGAAACAGGGGCTGCAGTCCCTGCCACTCTTTCAAGGTCACTCTTTGCCTCTCCTCCACACCGGGTTCTCCTCCCACAGAACGTTATCCTCCCGGACCTGATCCTCTGTAAGATTCCCACAGCTGCAGCTCCATATGCACTACTCTGATGTGGGTCTGTACCATGGGGATCATCCTTCACAACCACACAGCTTCAGCATGGGTCCCCAGGGCAGCAAATCCCCCACACCTCCTGCTTCCTGCAGCCCATGGGGAGGGGTCCACAGTGGAGCTTCTGCTCTGCAGCTGGGGCACCTCCTGCCTTTCTTCTGCACCGACCTCAGTAGCTACAGGGATGTTTGTTTCTCTCAATTTTTATCACTTCTTTCTCTCAGGTGCTGCTGCCCAGCAGTTTTTGCCTCTTTCTTAAACCTGCTCTCCCAAAGGCACACTCAGCATCTCTCAGGGCTCAGCCCTACACTATCCCTTATGGAGATAGCTAGAACTGGCTCTGGCCTGATATGGTGCAGCTTCCAGACACAGAGGCCACTTCTGAAGCCTCTCTGCTACCAGAGCCTCATCACAAAGACAAGTCCGTCACTGCAAGCCACTCTCCACAGAGTGCTATGAACACTACTAAGGTATTACCAACAAACTTAGCTAGATGGGCTAGATGGCAGTAACTTTAAGATTTACTGAGGCTCTTTTCAAGTGGAGCCCACACTTTCGCTTCTGAATATAAGCAAGGATTATATGGCAGAAGATTCCCTCTGTTATACTCATGCAACTCACTGTACTTCAAAATAAATAACATTATATATACACACGCATATATAGATATCACAGAAATAATACAGAATGTTTGCAGCTTTTCTATCATTCTGTAAGCCATGAAGACATTCAGACAGTATTCAGTTCATACGTTCTCAATCAAAAATTAATTTGATCTCAGCTTTTAAGGAAATAGATCAAGGAAAAGTCAAATAGATGACAATTCAATTCAAAATGCCATTCAGGCTCCTTTGGAGGACACACAAAAAGAAACAGAGCCTGAAGGATACACTATCCTAAAACCCCATTCAATGTAAGGTCAGGAAGCTGCACAGAGAACAGAAGACAGAGCACACGGCCTGGGCATTTTTGCAAAGTTTACAATAGGGGTAAGGAGAAGTGAAGATGGCACAAGGAGAACAGCTAAAACATAAGCTTCACAGCATAAGAAAACATCACTGATTTTTAAACCAATTCAATCCAGGCTTTGCTTATTACCAACTTTCAATGAAGCATGTTCAAACACTACGGAAGTGTATTGCTTTCCTTCTGAGCACGTTGGAAGTTCTCATTAAAAAGTGCTCAAAAAAACATTTACAAAATGAGTCTCAGAAACTGATTTTCTGGAAGTGTTATCTTGTGTTTTCATTTACTGCAGTCAGATTAATTGCTATAAAGAATTCCTTACCCAAGGAGCTAACTAGGCCTTCCCTATCAACAGTCTGGAATGCAATCATATTCACCATATGATTTCAGAGCAAAAATAGCTGTTAATAAAGAAACAAGGAACAGGCAAATACCATGACTGAGAGTGAAGTAACTATGGAAAAATAGCTCAATAATTTGAGACTTTGTTTTAAGAAAAGCTAACAAGCTTTTAAGTAGGTTAGAAAATAAAACAAACAAAAATGCTTTTTATACTAGAGATGAGAGTACAAACCATTAGGCACACTACATCATCTCCAAATCAACGATAATGTCGAGAACCTTAAAGTAATAGCCTTGGAATAAGCCTGCCAAATCTCACACAAGAAACATGAACACTGCAGCTGCACCAGTGTGAATACAAACGCAGAGGAAGCTCACAAAAATATATGAACAAGTTGGTTAAAAGATAATTTTCAGACAATCTGTGTGTGTGTGTATATATATATAAGCTATCTTAAGGTTGAATTCTATACCTATTTTAAAAGGCATGCCTAAATACATATTAAGTAGCTGGAACAAATATTACCTGGCAGTGGAACATCATTTTGCCCAGGGAGGTGGTGGAGTCTCCTTCTCTGGAGATATTCAAGACCCGCCTGGACGCCGACCTGTGCAACGTAGGGAGCCTGCTTTGGCAGGAGGGTTGGACTCGATGATCTCTAGAGGTCCCTTCCAACTCCTATGATTCTGTGATCATCTTAAGTAATAATTTAGTTAATACTAAAATGCCTCTGTCCTTCATGTTGATGTCTGATAGCATAAAGATTCAGGCATGCCTTACCTGGTGCTATCCAGAAAGGCTTCTCTTGAATCAATAAGCCTAAGCATACAGAATATTCATACACAGTGTTTTATTAAAAAAAGAAATATGTTCCTTACTGAAGTAAAACAAACAACATATTAATGCATTATCCTGTTGTTATGGCTTTAGTTATGCAACTATGCAATAACGATATATGAGAAAGCTTTACCGTCCAGTCAACACTATTCTCCAAAAGCATTTCTGAATGTAGTTTTGAAATGCATATGATACATCCATGAGCAGGACACTGATGCTTAGGAAAAGAATGTTATATTGCTTTTCAATTTGATGGCAAGCAGAAGTAAAAAAAACAGTTATATATAAGAGGCAAGATATTTCTTCCAATCTTCAAGTGATGCCCCTGCTGTTAAATGTAGTTCAATCAACTGTGAATGCAGCCAGTAGATCCAGAACCACAGCCCTTTCACTTTGAAAGAAATAAACTCCTATGGACTCCATGAAAGTAGACCGCTGAGCAAAGAGGAATCTACTGGAAGAACAAGCTTACCCACCTTCTAAAAATGCCTTTAGCATGCAGACTGCAGCAGCCAGAAAAGACTGCAGCTCTCCAAAAGGAGAAACAAACTTCACTAACTGTTCACTGGAACAGGTTGCCCAAGGCCAGGCTAGATGTGGCTCTGGGCAGCCTGGTCTGGTGGTTGGCAACCCTGCTCATAGCAGGGGGGTTGAAACTTGATGATCATTGTGGTCCTTTCTAACCCAGGCCATTCTGTGATAAGAAGGTAAGTGCTCTAACTTCATCCAAACATCCACTATAATCCAAGCAGCAAAAACAGACTCTTTTTTGTCCAAATATTACATTATAAGTGGTGCTTATTACAAGTGGATGTCTATGATGAAAATGTACAGGTACTGTTTCTAAAATCTCCAGAAAACACTGAAGGATGCTTCATGAACCCTTTTGTAGCCATTATCATGACAAATTTGAGCATTCAGGTTAGTAATAATCTCTCTCAAGAAAAAAAAAAAAGACAATATGAAAAAGCTGCTTGCCTACAGCCATACAAAAAGAGAACACAAGATAAGTTCTATGCAAGTAAAATAAAAATGGAATAAAATAGTTCAGAGACCATTATCTTGCAATACAGAAGCTGTTACTCAAATGTAAGCACCATTTGGCAAGTGAGATCTTGATTTTACAAGAAAATAAGTTGCTAGAAAATCACAATTGTAAGAGTTGGAAGGGACCTCCAGAGACTGTAGACTCCAACCCCACTGCAAAGCAGGCTCCCTAGACCAGGTAGACACACAGGTGGGTCTTGAATATCTCCAGAGAAGAATCCATAACCTCCCTATGCAGCTTGCTCAGTGCTCTGTCACCCTCACTGTGAAGAAGTTCCTTCACTTATTGGTGCAGAATTTCCTATGCTCCAGTTTATGGCCGTTTCCCCTTGCCCCGTCCCCAGACCACCTGAAAGAGGTTGGCCATGTCTCCTTGACTCCCACACTTAATACATTTACACACATTAGCATGATCACCTCTGAATCTTCTTTTCTCAAGGTTGAATAGAAAACAAGAAAAAGCATTCAGAGACATCAGACAGACAAGAAGCAGATCACCAGGGCCACTCACAGCTGATTTGTGTAGACAGAACTTTCACAAAGCAGACTCCACATCTGTTCTCCTTATTTCATTATGGCAAAAGAATCATAGAATGACTTGGGTTGGAAGGGACCTCAAGGATCATGAAGTTCCAACCCCCCTGCCTGGCAGGGCTACCAAACTTCCACATTTACTAGATCAGGTTGCCCAGGGCCCCGTCCATCCTGGTCTTGAACACCTCCAAGGACGGGGCATCCACAACCTCCCTGGGCAGCCTGTTCCAGGACCTAACCACTCTCCTAGTGAAGAACTTCCCCCTAACATCCAACCGAATTCTACCCTCTTTTAACTTAAATCCATTTCCCTGTGTCCTGCTATTATCAGCTCTTTCTAAGGGTTTACTCCCCTCCTGGATATAGGTTCCCTTCAGGTACTGAGAGGCTGCAATGAGGTCACCCCGCAGCCTTCTTTTCCCCAGGCTGAAAAGGGGCTTTTTTTCCCACTGTGTCATTCTGAGTACAATCAGGTGTATGAGACATCGACAGACACAGGAAGTGCCAGCAGCAAAACCAAGAACCATCTTTTGCAAACACGTTTCCACTCAAAGCCTGCATGGTCACCACAATTAGGACAGCTTCGTTCTGACGTTTTATTTCTTTTAATAAACCACAGCAGGTACAGACAGCTTACCAAAGATCACAGAATCACAGAATTGTAGGGGTTGGAAGGGACCTCTAGAGATCATCGAGTCCAACCCCCCTGCCAAAGCAGGTTCCCTACACCACGTCACACAGGTAGGCGTCCAGGCGGGTCTTGAATATCTCCAGAGAAAGAGACTCCACCACCTCCCTGGGCAGCCTGCAGCAGATAAAGAAAACTGCAACATGTTCCCCCCTGTGGCACCCATATGGCGTCATGTAAAACAGGTACGAATGGTTGAAGAAGAGAATGCAGGCACCAGAGCAGGGGAACGGAAGGGCCAAAGTGAAAACCTCAAAGCCATTTATGTGGGCCTTGCTCAGGTTCGTGTAGGGCAACTCGCTGCCTCCAAGGGATGAGTGCAGGCACCGCGTCGGCCCGAGACAGACAAGAGCCCCGGCAGCGCCCCACACACCGGGCCGGGCCGAGCCGGCTCCACTGGAGCTCCACGCGGTTCCAGCACTCACCCCACCCGCCCGCCTCCAGCTGCCCCCGGGCACCGCCACTCACCAACCCATCGATCTGCACTTGTTTGACGGCCGAGTCTCCCGTGGCGGCCGCTTTGCCTTTGCCTTTTGCGGCGCCAAAGCCACCGCCGGCTGCTCCAGAGCCTTCCTTGCGAGACGCCATCTTCCCCTCGCACCGACCGGAAAGAGAAAAGTGAAACACCGGAATTGAGCACAAAGGCGGGGCGGTGCTCCGGGAAAGGGCTCCGGGCGGAAACGCCGGGTGAGGGAGGGGAAGATTTGTGCATGGCCGGGGCTGCTGTTGCTGTGTGAGGGGTGTGAGGCTTTGGCCAACATCTCACACCGGTCGGTTGGCCGCGGTTCAGTGGTTGGCGGTGGGGAAGGAGGTTGTGGTCAGCCGTAAACGAATGTCTGGGTACTTAGCAGGAAGACTTGAGGAAAGCCTTGCTCGATGTGGGGATTTATATCCATTAAACCCGCTTATTGCAGAGAGGGAAGCCTCCTGATCTTTACCAGCTGCCTGCAGGAGGGCTGGAACGGATTCAAGCAAAGAATTCTGTACAGCATAACCCCCACCAGGGAAATCATATCCTAAACGCCATCCATATCACTGACTGGATCTGCATGGGCTGGGATGAGAAATCGAGGTGCCCAACTCAGCCTCAAACTCCTCACAACACATGTCTATAGTTGGTGAGGTGAGGTCCCCTCTAGATTTCCCACTGAGGAAAGGCTGTTAAATGGAGACTGAGAGAGGGGACTTACTAAGAGAATGATGAGGTGGTGGAACAGGCTGCCCAGGGAGGTTGTGGATGCCCCGTCCTTGGAGGTGTTCAAGACCAGGTTGGACGGGGCCCTGGGCAACCTGATCTAGTAAATGTGTATGTTTGGTGGCCCTGCCAGGCAGGGGGGTTGGAACTACATGATCCTTGAGGTCCCTTCCAACCCAGGTGTGATTCTGTTTGTGTGTGAGTGCCATTTAGAATTTGCAGCATCTGTGAGGTAAAATGTGCTTCAAAGATACTGCAGTGTGAACGTACAGCAGGATTAAGGGCGCTGTTCTGAGTCATTGGTCAGAGGCTGATGCAACAGCAACCCCAAGTTACACGGTAGTATCCTGTGGCCAATGAGCTCAACCATCATGTAGGTGTTGCACATTCAAGTCCTACCTTACACAGGCTGCTGTGACTGCTGGCTCCCACTGCAATTGTCTTAAAAAGTTTTTCTAGAGAACAAAGTTGCTTGATTCAATATAAATGCTTCACAGTACTGTTATCATAGAATCATAGAATTACCCAGGTTGGAAAAGACCTTGAAGATCAAGTCCAACCGCAGCCTAACCATAGTACCCTAACTCTAAAAACCCTCCACTAAATCATGTCCCTGAGTACCACATCCAAACGGCTCTTAAAAGTTATATACTTATAAGTTATATACACTTGTGTATCCACATTTAACGTTCGCACATGATCAAATAGATTTTGATTAAAGAAAATTAAGATTAGGGAGCAGTATTATGGTAATATCGTGGTTTTCAGTGCCAGCCTATAGACTCCTGGAAATCTATGGGCTACTTCAAAGGTATTGGCGAAGCGTATTTAAAAATAAAAGACTTGTCTTCTGTCAGTAAATGCACTGTGCTTTACCACCGGCAAATTTGGACCTGAAAACTGAGAAGGACTGAAAACTACTTGAGTAATGCAAATGTGATTCATTATTCCTGCCTATATTGAACAAAAAGTCCATCATAATAAAAGGTAGCTGCTGCACAGATCGTCAGTACGTTCAAAGACGATGCTGTGGGAGCCCAAAATAGCCCTATAGCAGGACTGGCGCAGAGCTCACATTTAGCGACTGCCAGAACAACTCAGTCAATTTGGTTAATAGTGATTAATGTGAAAAATGAAAGAAAAATATCAACTTCCTTCTATTTAGAACTCTGCAGACCATGAGAGGCTAAAGGCCATAGGAAAATTCACCACTGAAAATACCGAATTGTTGAAAAAGAGGACGTAAAAAGGAAGTCAAGCTGAAAAAAGAATTAGTAACATTGCCCAAACTACTCAGGAAAACCACAGAACAGCAGACTTCCATCACAAAATAGTTTAGAAAGCTCAAGTAGAGCACAAACTCCATTAGTCATTTTTAAATTATACTCTAAGTCAAAAGGCAGATGGAACCAAACAAAGCCCTTTTATTCTCCAGTCCCACTTCAGTAAAAACCTTGATATAACTCAGATGTGTCATTCGCCTCCACAGCTTTGCTGCACCGTATCAGTGCTATGAACAGAACAAGTGCTGCTAAATGTAAATTATCTGATTAAGGCTTCAAAGATGTAATCCCTTCCAAATTGTCAGACTGGCTTTACCTTAAGGGCTAAACCAACTTGAATTACTTTTGTACGCGCTGTAGGCTAAGACCATTCACATGAATAGTTCCAGAGATCAGCCAACCTGCAATGACTTGTTACCACTTGGTTAATGAGTTGTGTCTGAATTCTCTGTTTTTCTCCATACCCTCTGAGCGATTCCAAATATTTCTAAGTATAATGAATACCTTCATTTTATTATCACAAAGTGTGCAGGAATACAAAAGAATCACTTAGGATACACATATAGCAGTCTGTACTTGCATTGAGACTCAACAGCACCCCAAATACAAAGTTGCATTAATAGCTATAATCACCTAAAACAACATTTAGTTATCTGCAAACAGAAACTGTTTGCATTAAAATAACCTCCTCAGCTTGGTGGCAACAGATTATCCTAACAGACATCTAAAATTATCTTTTAATACCTTGCACCCTTCCAGAAGTCCCAAGTTCAGAAAGGCTGTTTTCTGGAAGAGATGAAGTATTCAGGCTTAAATTTCCAACCACCACATAATACAGGCACCTGGCACCATCATCTCATTCACTGCCCTCTTCTGTGGCATGGAGAGAAGCCAAAGAGACAGGGAACCTGTATGTTCAGAAGCACCAAGTACCATGTTCAGGCAATTTCACACACCTCCTCCAGCTCCAGGAAGCAGTTTTGTTTTGTAAACCCTGTGGAATTCTGGATTTTCTGCCATTTGTGTTCTGGTGACATCTGCATTTCAGCTCTAAGGGAAATGCGACATCCTCTGGCTGATAAATAAGGCAGCTGATTATCTTGCTGCTAAATAAGGCGGCACTCTCCAGCCCCACTTTGTTACTAAATATTTAACAACCATGCAGTCCCAAAACACACTCACAACATGTTTAGAGAGGAGAGACTGTTTCGTTTCTGTGCTGGGTGCCAGATGGAATATTCCCACAAGTCAAGCACACCTTCTTCTTGCTCATGCAAGCTTTGCGTACATACTGCCCTATGTTACTCCACCTTGCTAATACAGAAGAAACACCTACTACCTACATATTACTCAAGTGACACAAGTATAGTACATCCATCCAGTTAGGCTGCTGTTGGACTTGATCTTCAAGGTCTTTTCCAACGTGGGTAATTCTATGATTCTATGATCCCCTTTTGTCTTCTTTCCCCAGCCATCTGTGCCTGCACAGGGTTGTACAGTGGTATTACGTGACCCTCAGTGGTCATTTGAGGTGTATTCCCCTTACTCATTTTGCCTTTATTTGATCATGAGTCATCTAAGGATGTTGTTGTTCCCCTTTTGAACTGATGGTTTCTCAGGTCCAAGACCAAAGAGGAGGTATATCCTGGGACAGGCAAATTTCTGCTAACATGCTGCATTCTTCAGGGAACAATGGCAATGATCCAAGCATCAGCTATTGAAATAAACTTGAAATAGACAATGATTAGCCTAAGAATACATGTGTTCATTCATATACTTGGTATCATCTTCAGCCATAAACCACTTCACCAGATGCAAGCCACTGAGGTCAGTCCTCTGAATACATATGCATGCACATCAACAAGTTTCTTTGTCACTGATAAATGACCATCTGATGAGTCAAATATTCAGACAGTGCTTAGTGTGAACATTTAACATCAGGTTATATGATCACATGGGCATTTTGTGTCTAAGAACTTTTAAGTACTAAGACTTGTCACGAGGTTAATTGGGATTTTAAAAGTTCATAGAATCATAGAATCACCAAGGTTGGAAAAGACCTAAAAGATCATCCAGTCCAACCATTCACCTATTACCAATAGCTTCCACTAAACCATGTCCCTCAACACAACATCCAGCCTTTCCTTGAACACCCCCAGGGTCGGTAACTCCACCACCTCCCTGGGCAGTCCATTCCAGTGCCTGACCACCCTTTCTGAGAAGTAATACCTCCTAATGTCCTAAATAAGTTATTATTCGTGCCAATGCTGGAATGCACCATGTAATTTTTTGTAATTTTCTTCTTGAGAATCAAAGTGAAGAAATAGTTTTATTGGATTTTTTTTTTTCTTTTTTCTTCTTATTGGATTAGGAAATAAAAAGTAATAAGGTTCAGCAGTGATAGAACAGTGGTAAAGGTGGGGGCAGGAACTGCAAGGAAACCCCTGGAGACAAACATCAAACGCAATAAAGAAACTACAGGGCCATAATGTGAGCTTTGAAAATTCATTTTCTTTTCATGAAGCATGTAGGTTTCAGAGGTCATAGTTACTCTTAGCCATGCTCCTCAACCGGTAACACTTTAGCACTTGCTTGAATAAATGTAAAAGCATTACATTAAAATATGGAGCAGGTAGCGTGGCCATAATAAGGCACATGTGCGCATGAGTGAAATATTTAAAATCTATGAGCACTGCTCTTCGGACTTTTTTTCTTTCTATTGTCAAACTTTTTCTCTGCATTTTTATTTTTCAACATCTATTTTCCAACCATTTTAAAGCAAAGAGAATAATTATTTGCAATAATTCATTCGGAGTTTCTAAGCACAACCAAAATCTTACTGTAGTATCATGTTAGAACACTGTGCAAGTATGGGGAGAATATTATTTCCATGGTTTAAAGATTCTACTTTTCTGTTCCCAATTAATTGATTTCTAATTACATCAACCAAAGACTGAGAATATATTTTTAGTATCCGATGCAACAGAATTCTCTCACACAAATCAGAATTTGGCCCATAAAATTTATTTCCTATCTGAGAGGAAAAATGAAAGAAATTAACCACATGATTTCACTTTTGATGTCAATTTTTTTAGCCTCATTTCTGTAATCAACTGGTGCACCTCCTGATTCTTTGTGCTGTACATGCTGTCACACATAGAACAACCTTCTCCGTGGAGAACAAGACATGAAGAAACAAATGGAAACAAATGGATTTACTTTCTGTCGGAAAGACAAGTGGGAGAGGGATGCTCTGCTCAAAAATGAGAGAACGGACAGCTTAATGTATACAAGAGGCAAGCTTTAAAGCAGCACTTCCTTCTTTCCCTCCACCTACCCATCATATCAGGTATCACAGAATTAGTGCTACATTCCAGTTCTGTGTACTAGAGACTTGCTATTTTTCTGGCACTTTGCTATCACACTTCAGCTCAGGTTCATCTATGAGCTCTGCAAGTGCAGAGGAACCACTGTTGCAGTGTCACACATGGAGCAGAATGGTAACTAACGAGCGCATGGCCTAATGAACAGTGCAGGGAGGAAAGGCTGCTCTCAAAGGATGCCCTTGTGTGCACTTACAGCAGCATGAAAACATTTGTTTTGCACGTACATCTTAGTGAGCTTCATCAGCCAAAAATGCTTCATAACCGAACTGATGTGAATCATTGTATCTATTCAGAAAGATGAAAGATTTTGTTAACTGAGGCATGATTTTATTTAGCACTCCTAGAAATTATATAGTATTTAATATAATATAATATAATTTATATAACATGTATAATGTATATATAGTATAATATTTGAGAAACTGTGAAGAATCTCACTGTTTTCCTGCATTATAATTTCTTACAGAACTAGTAAGAAAGCTAAAGTGACATCTTTGTTCTGCATAGCATTCTCCATATATTTGCTACTATAAGCAGTCACTTCAAAGCTTATATAGATAGAATTACCCAGGTTGGAAAAGACCTTGAAGATCATCAAGTCCAACCGCAGCCTAACCAGTACCCTAACTCTAAAAACCCTACACTAAATTGTATCCCTGAGCACCACATCCAAACGGCTCTTAAACACAACCAGGGATGGCGATTCAACCACCTCCCTGGGGAGCCTATTCCAGTACCTAACTACCTTTTCTGTAAAGAAGTTCTTCCTAATATCCAACCTAAACTTGCCCTGGCGCAACTTGCGGCCATTTCCCCTCGTCCTGTCACTTGTCAGTAGTGAGAAGAGACCTGCCCCACTCTCACTGTAAGAACCTTTCCATGTCCATTGTCTTCGTTTTCTTACCCATGAAAGCCACCAGAATGTAGTGACAGCAAATAACCTCTGCACTAAAATGTGCACTGTTTATGACACACAGTTTACGTGGCAGTTCATGCAGGATGTCCTGTGATGGGTAGTTGGGGTATTCAAGCCAGAAATAATTTCCAGTTGAGGAGTACAGTAAGAGCAGAACCAGAAAGGTTCTGAAAGCTTTATCACAGATACAATTCTCATCTGTTGAGTTCGTGCCAATCTGTAAAGAAAAGCCAGTGTTGCCACTGCCGTGTTTATTAGAAATCCAGATGCTGTGTTCCCAGGAGATAATAGAAAAATAGATGTAAAAGATGAATGTATGTGATGAAGGTTAAAATTCAAAACCTCAAAACTAGCCTCGAGGTGATGAAAGGAGCAGCCAGCAACGAATAATAAACATTCTGACAAATACAATTTAGCATATTAAATGCTGCTGACACTTCTGCGGCCTACATATACGTCAGAAAAATTCTAAAATACACTTAGGAAAGTATTTTCGGATATATTCCAACACTGCTTTACTGTTCTATGCTTCTTTATCGTCATTTTTCATTTCTGTAAATCAGCTCTTTTTTTTTTTTTTTTTTTGTATTTAAGTATGTCTGGTGCTAGGACTTACTGCAGATAACCACAGAGCACAGCACAACATTTGCCCAGAGGCAACACATTCAGATTAAAAAGGTCTGACACAGGACAAGTCTGGGAGAATCAGGAGTTGAGTTCTTTTCCTTGCCAAGCTACAAGCATTTGCCAAGTGCCAGCTATTAAGGCAAATCTTTGTTATTAGGCCCACATCAAAGCTCTTTTGATAAAGAACAGCTCCAGAACAGCTAAAGAACAGCTATAGCTTCAAGTAATCCACATGTCACAGCAATTTCATGTTACTTCATTCTACTTTTGCCTTACCTCATATCTCAAAACAAGAATTGAACTATTTTATGCCAAGAGACGGCCTTCTCTGAAAAGGGCTAACTCTCTCCTGGTGCCAGTAATTTTGCGTGAAAGTGGTGAAGCTCAGTTTCCTATGATTCATCATTGCTTAGGTTTGGGAAGGTCAATAACAAGCCCTGCTCACACTTTGGATATCCAGTTCTCCTTCAGTGTGATGCCTTATTTTCATAATCGCTGTATATTTGTATATAGTTATTTCCATAAATACTTACCCCCAGCGTATAAACATTGTTGCAAAAGTAATAGGAACTGTTGGTTATTTTTTGTTTTAGATTAGAACTTTACTGTAGGGCAGTATCCTTTCCGAGCCCTGTGTTTCAGACAAAGGAGTTCCACACTTCAAATTCTGTTTCATGTCTTTCAAAAACAGTTCCTGTCAGTTAACGATGGTCGTGCTTCAGCACCTTCCGTTCTCTTCTTTGTCTTCATTTCCACAGTGATGCTTCTTCTAGTAGGCAGTCTACTAGTACTGCAAGCGGTTTGTTAGATCTCCCAAAAAATGCTCACTTTAAAATAAAATAAAATAAAATGGACACTCCGGCCTTAAAGTGATGCAGGTGGATAATTGAGGAAACTACTTTTAAACTACAAATATTACAGCAAGTCATTTGAAAAGGGATCTTCCTCTAAGCTTCATGGCATGTTCTGTTGTGCTATAGACAAGTCTTGGTAAGGTATGTGAAATACGAGAGCATTTGATTCATTAAGTAATGTAGTAATACATTAAAATCATATTCTATAAGAATTACTCAGAAATGAAATATAACTTACTGAATGGTATTGGAAGTAGTCTGCCATAAAATAAGAGGTAATGGTGAAGTTGCTCCAGGGGAAGTTCAGGTTGGATATTAGAAGAACATCCTTAGAAAGAGTGGTGATTCATTGGCACAGGCTGCCCATGGAGGTGGTGGAGTCACCACGCTTGGAGGTGCTCAGGAAATATGAATCTGTGGCACATGGCTTAGTGGGCATGGTAGGGATGGGTTGACAGCTGGACTAGATGATCCTGGAGTCTTTTCCTGCCTTAATGATTCTGTGATTCAATGACACCATTCATGCTGTTTTCTGCAAAATTAAGAAGTTGGTTTCGCAGTTGTGTCTGTTTGTCTTCTGAACATATTTCACCATGTTAATTGCATTACAACTTGTCTGTGAACGCTATTTACCAGTTGAATGGGGGGGGGGGGGGGGAAATACCTCATTAAAGTGGTATTTAACACCCAACTTTGGATTACATCTTACTTTGCACTCAGTTCAAAGTGTTGACTAGTTCAAACTCATTTACTTGCTTTTCTTTTTATCTCCATTCTGTAATAGCAGCTGTTATCATTGCAGATTCGGCATTCTAGCTGATACCTCTGGTGTGCAATGTTCTGGCAAAGTGTTCTTAAAAAGGAATAACTGCCTGTCTTTGGCAGTTAACTTGGCTTAAAAAAATAATAATAATAAGGCTTCAAAAACTAAATAAGCCCTAATCAAATAAGGTTTTGCTCTGGAGTCTTGTTGAGTGTATCTGATTTGTTAAATTATGAAACCATGTAATTAGAGGGACTGGGATACCAAGCTAGTGTGAGAATAGGTCAGCAACATGAATCAAAGTTAATAAAGAACAACAAATTCAGCATATAATTTAGCTTGTAGCATAAGGCATGTGCCCATGTATGCCCAAGGTACTCATGAACACATGCAACTGCTCCCTGAATGCTGCTGGGAAGGACATAATAGCAGCGAAATACTGCCAACAGCACTGCCATAATGCATATCTTACTCTCAATCACCTGCTTTTCACACTTTTCATCCTGCAAACACTTCTTCCATTTAAGCTTTTGAATTCAAGAATAATAATTAGTTGCATTATTTTTCAGTTTCTTTCAGTGCTAAGTAATCCTTCTTTCTGGAGGCAGATGCTCCTCATGCCCATTGCTAACAAAAAGCCCACCAGATTGCAGGTGGGTACTGAACGGGTAATGGCCTCAAGTTGTGCCAGGGGAGGTTCAGGTTGGATATTAGAAACAAATTATTCACAGAAATATTGGCATAGGCTGCCCAGGGAGGTGATAGTCACCGTCCATGGAGGTGTTTAAGAACTGTGTAGATGTGGCACTGAGGAACATGGTTTAAGTGGGCATGGTGGGCACAGGTAAACAGCTGGACTAGATGATCATAGAGGTCTCTTCCAGTCTTAATGATTTTGTGGTTCCAACACACGGCAATGAAGCTCGGATCCTACACATCCTCACAGTCCCGTCAGCTCAGGGCGGGATCCCGGCCCGCCCCGCCCCTCCTCACGGCGCTCGGCTTCCGGCGGCGCCGCCATGAAGATAACGCGGCAGAAACATGCTAAGAAGAACATGGGATTCTACAAGCACAACTTCCAGTTCCGTGAGCCCTTCCAGGTGCTGCTGGACGGCACGTTCTGCCAGGCCGCGCTCCGCAACAAGATCCAGATCCGCGAGCAGCTGCCCGGCTATCTGGGCGGCGCCACGCAGCTCTGCACCACACGGTACCGGCGCCTGCTCGGCTCCTCACGCCATGGCGCCGTTTGGGTGGAGGGAGGTGGGGTGGGATGGGGTGTTGTGGGCTGTTCGTGCATCGGGCTGCGGTGAGCTAACATCAGGAACACCGGCCCATAAACATTAAACACTGCTCCGCTACAGAACTGACCCGTGCTTCTAAGCAGAAGAAGCTGTCAAGTCACACCCTCTTCTTTAGAAGGTTTGGGAGTTACTGCATTCCAGTCATGTTTAAATGTCACTTTCCCCCCCCCCCCTTTTTTAATCAATATCAGTGGGTATTTTTTACATGTTTGGACTTAGAGAGGCTGAACAGACTCATTGCTTGTGCTCCAGCTTCACTGTGCACTGCTTCACTGTGCACTGCTTCACTGTGCACTGCTACAGCATCCTGTGCCCATGTCAGCTGTGCTAAGAGGAGGACGTCAGCTTTGTGTTTTCTTGTCTAATTGGAAAGTTGTAGAGTCTTTAAATCCCAGATTTTTAATCATTAGGAGTATCTCCTTTTACTTGAGTCATTTGGCTTCTAACATAATCCTGAAGCAAGGAGGTGGATACTAGACTCATGCTGTCAGCACGCTGAGTT
The DNA here is from genome assembly GCF_054131305.1 of Coturnix japonica. NCBI lineage: Eukaryota > Metazoa > Chordata > Aves > Galliformes > Phasianidae > Coturnix > Coturnix japonica. Next base: position 13,158,238 of record NC_140664.1, on the reverse strand, counting down.
AGTGAGGCCATACCTCTGTGGTATGGCCAGGACTTTCCCAAGGAAATAACCTTGCTCTCTGGTCAGAAGAAAAAGAACAAAAGAAGCAGAACAGACTCAAGTCTCCATAAAGATTCTCCCCAAAGGCTAAAAATTATTATCTAGAAAGGGGAGTAGTTTTGTTTAACACCTTAGAGTTACCTCTCAGGTGATAATAAAGTAAGTAAAAGATCCAAAGTATTTTTTTACACCCAGTTGCCATGAATTGCAGCAGTATTGTGTCCTTGAAGCTGTGTTTCAAGAATCATAGGATCACTTGGGTTGGAAAAGACCTTAAACATCATCAAGTCCAACCACGACCTAACCATACTGCCCTAACACTAACAACCCTCTGCTAAATCATGTCCCTGAGCACCACATCCAAGTGGTTTTTAAACACATCCAGGGATGGTGACTCAACCACCTCCCTGGGGAGCCTATTCCAGTGTTTAACCACCCTTTCTGTAAAGAAGCTTTTCCTGATGTTCAGCTTAAACCTCCTGTGGTGCAAGTTGAGACCATTTATAGAATCCTAGAATTGCACAGGTTGGAAAAGGCCTTAAAGATCAGGCCATACATTCCTACTGCTTTCTGCATGTAGTAGGTGTTTCATCACCTGCTCTCTTCTGAATTTCACCCGATTATGATCCAAGATAGCTTCACCGTGCACTGCTACAGCATCCTGTGCCCATGTCAGCTGTGCTTAGAGGAGGGCTTCAGCTTTGTGTTTTCTAGTCTAATTGGAAAGTTGCAGAGTCTAAATCCCAGATTTTTAATCATTTGGAGTATCTCCTTTTGCTTGAGTCATTTGGCTTCTAACATAAGTCTAAACCAAGGAGATGGATACTAATGCAAAGTTTAACTTGCATGTAGGGTTTAATCAATTTATACTAATTCATGTAATTTTATTTGTTAAGTAGTAGTACATGTGCATTAAAGTAAGGACTTAGCATTGCCATTGATACAAAATGTTTTAAAATCCATTTAATGTAACTTACTGTTGTTACTGGTTAATCCTGTTTGGACCGGAGGAAGTGCCGCTGAAGTGTTCAGGTTGGTTACTCCCTTCAGATTACTGGATGCCATTTCAGCTCACAGAGCCTGAACACGTGGCATTGTTCATTCCCCGCTAACTCACGTGTGATAATTCATAATGTCAACCGGTTGCTATTGTAAAACAACGTGGTTATTTCATTATTCAGAAATCGCTGTTACTTTGGGGTTTTAGATGCATCCTGAAGGAACTGGAATCACTGGGAAAAGCACTGTATGGGGCAAAATTAATTGCCCAAAGTTTTCAAGTTCGAAGCTGTTCTCACCACAAGGATCCTGTGAGCGGCTCGGCCTGTTTACTTTCCATGATTGAGGAGGGCAACCCTCATCACTTCTTTGTGGCTACTCAGGTAAAAATGCTCATGGCAGATGCAACTCCATTTCGATTGGTGTGATCCTTTGATATATAAGGGCAGTGAAATTTTGGCTATGAGATTTGTGTACAGTTTGTGGAAATCAGTCTTGTAAAGCCTTCTTCACTCTGAAATGTAATTGCTGATTGTAACATAGGAATCCAATGCACTATTTGAACAACTTGTTTGTTTTACCAGAGAGGCACGTTGCTTAGTGTACCAGAAAATGGAGAAAATATACCAGCTGCCTGGTAACATGTAAAAAGAAATGCAGGGAATGAATGTTTGCACATTGCTTCTGTGGGCATCTCCTGCCCCTCACTGCTGTGCATGGTAGTCTGATAAGTGAATTCAGGGTATCAAAACACAATAAAAATGCAGTTTAAAATGTTTATTATTATTATTATTTAACAAAAGAATGTAGAACTTGTGCACAAGTAAGATAGGCAAGGTTCTTTTTTCCTTAGGTCTACTGTTGGGACTGTAGGTGTAACACATACAATATATTCGGTGGCCTTAGTAGAATTATTATGCTTACATATGACACCGGGAGTTTTAAATGTCTTGTTATAGAATGAACTATGTCACTTCTCAATAAAATCCATGTGGGCTTATGCAAGCATGCAAAAAAGAGGAAACAATTTTCTAACAAAGTACAGCTAATCAGAGGGAGAGAAATTTAAATGGAAATTGCTCTGAAAGACTCTGCCAGGTATATCTACTAGATTAAGTTTCTTATCTTTTTCGTAATGCAATTTATCTTTATAGTTCTGTATTAAAAGTAGGTGCATTTGAATTGCAAATGCTGTTTAATCCCAAAATATTGACTGAAGGTTTTAATTTTACAGGACCAGGATTTAGCAAACAAAGTGAAAAAGAAGGCTGGCGTTCCTCTCCTCTTTATTATTCAGAACACTATGGTGCTAGACAAACCTTCTCCTAAGTCTTTGGCATTTGTTCAAACGTTGCAGACGAGTCAGCTTGTTCCAGAGCACCAGAAACAAAGCATCGTACAACTTAAAGAAAAAGAAGGACTAGCGAAGCAGGAAGGTGAAAAGAGAAGGAAACGTAAAAGGGCAGGTGGCCCCAATCCTCTCAGCTGTCTGAAGAAGAAGAAGAAAACACAGGAGAGCCAGAAAGCTGCTGGGAAGAAGAAAAGAAGAAGAAAGCGAATTAGGGTTAAAACAGAAGCTGTGCAGTCAGTGCAGAAGATTGAGACAGAATAAACCCATCTTTGTGAACAGTGCAGGACTTTGTTTGATCTCTGCAAAGAACGAGATTAATTTGCAGTAGCTGAAATCAAGTTGTTTATATCATAAAACTTATTTTTATGAGGTGGTGCTGCTTCTTATTGCATCTGCAACATTTGCGGGTTATTGTCTTAATAATTTGTTCTGTCCTTCAGAAATGGGGTATGCAACAAAACATTTAGGAGCCCTCAAGTTCCATTATTCTCTCCAGCATCGTGATTCCTGCCAGAGTGTTCACGTGATCACTAACGATTTTTAGACACACTCCTTGGGCTTTGTATGGGGTTTACGGTGTGCTGTTTACTTGTTTGTTTGCAGAGCTGCTGTTTTACGCAAGTTAACTCTTGCAGAATGAGCGGGTGACCTCAGCTACTCACTGCCAGCCTAAATTACTTTATAAACTCCATGGGAACTGCTATGTCTGTTCATAATGGAGATCTTGTAGGGCACGTGATTTCATCTGTGTGCCTGGCCTATTCTAGTCTCATTGTTAGTTCTATTTTATTCTCCCATTTAAAATCAGAAGAATACGAATTAAAAGTGCTGAACTGATGCTCCAGCCTGCACCTAATGCCTTCACAGCTTAGCACTGCTATGGAGGAGTCCTGAGAGACAGCACACTGACTGATGATGAGGAGACTCTTGTACTGCTGCAAGGATTCTTAAATACGTAAGGTACTTGTATAACTCTATGTAGCTATAACATATGATTCTTTCTCTTACCTTTTCAAGTGGCAGTTGTTTCATGGAGATTAAAAACCCAGCCTGGGCAATGGGAATTGCAGGCTTCCCTCGAGCCTATGTGTGAGGGGTACACCAGCGTGCTCTGCTTACAGCACAGTGTGCTGGTGTTAAGGATGCACCAGATCTTCCATTTTTCTAGGTGAGCAACTGCATGCACCTTAATAACTGGCTAGAAACTGGAACAGCAAGGAAGGTTGCTACTCAAGATGAAAGTTGCAATTAAGAAGTAAAAGCAGCTGCATTCATTGTGGTGTTGCTCCTCTGGTGATTGCTAATAGCAAGTGCCGGGGAGAAATCTATTAACACATAGGAAGTGCTTTGTGTAGCTTGTTTCCTTCATATATATCACTTCTTGCAAGTTGTCCTGTTCCTTCCTTCACTTGTTTGGGCACAACGTAGTTTGTTTCACATTCCTCCTTTAGTGTTGCTTGTATTTCTTTCCCCTCCCAAACCCAGTTCCAAAAGCATTGCTGTAAGTAAAGTTTGGAGCTGACATCAGAGATGATTCAACTTCCAAATCCCATTCTGAGTAAAAAATAATTAAAAATAATAGCTTTACTGTAAATATTGTTTTACAAAATAGGCAGAAAATACACCACAATTTCTTACAACAGTTCCTTTCAGTGCAGTTGGACCACGAAACAAATACAAGACCATAGGCAGACAAAAAAACTTAGTATAATTACTGTAGAAATAATACTTTAACAGTCCTCTAATGACTCCGACCTTAAGAAGTTTGAAAAAACATTTGCCTGTGTTTCCTTAGTGTTTTGTTAACACAGACTGAGTCATGATGTTGCCGTTGGGAATGAAAAGGGAATGAGGTCTTAGGAGAGAAGCTATAAAGTTTGTCTGCAGCTCTCGACGGGCAAGGTAAATAGCGCACCTCTCAGATCTGGAGGATGGCTCCTGCCCAGGCAGCAAGCAAAGGCAATCACAGCATTCTGAAATTTGATTAAAAAAAAAACCCAAGGTTTCCAAGGAAAACAGGTCCACCAGGCCCAATCTGAAAGGCTTATTTATATTCTTAGCGCAGTAATGCTCAAGCTATCCTATAGCACCCAGCCCTGCTGGCGGGGACTGACCCGCCTTGGGCACTCATGGTCCAAGCTGGTGTGGCTGCGTGAGCTGCCCCAGGAGATAGCACTGGCCCTAGCAATGCCCTGATGGAGCTCAGCTGGGCCAACTGCACACAGTGCTGGGGTCCCTCTAACAATTCAGCCCTGCAGGGAGCATCCCTAGGCTCAGTGTATAAACCGCTGCTGTGGAGGTATCTGTTGGGCAGCTTTCACCTGTTGTGAGAGCTTCAGCACGTTCTGCCCCAAGCGTGAAGGCTGGGCCCACACCCTTGTTTATCAGTGTAATAAATGGTGGTCTGACCACATCTCTGGAATGGGTGTCCCCAGAGTGACTTTTCTAATAAAGGATCATTTTGCTGCAGTGTGTTGGAGAGAGAAGCTTTGTTTTCAAAGCCACAGAAAGCCAGAGGTAAATGAAAAGGAGCTTGCGAGAAAACTTCTTTGGGCTTATTGATTTGCCCTTTTCTCAGACAGGGTTACTATATAACCTCCAGCCTATGTAGTACCCCACTAAATCTTTTCTTTAGAGGGAGATAACCAGTGCTGCTGAGTACAGTGCATACTGCATGTGCACAGTAATAGAAGAAGAAATAATGCTTCAGCCACAGTCTGCAGAGCATTAATGCTGTATTTAGGACAGAGCCTCATCTACTAGCAGCAGAAGATATTTACCCGGACTGTCTGCCAATTCAATTGGCTGGATTTATACGCTGGTGTGATCTGGTATTGGACAATAAATCACTCCCTAAGTGTGTTAACAACGCTAAACAGATGAGTTAATTAGAAGCTTCTGGAACCTGGGACGTTTATGAATCATTAAAGTAAATATGAATATAGTATGACTCGGAAAAATAAATGCGTGCTGATGCTGAAAGGAAAATGGGATGTCCGGAGCAGTCCTGCTCGTTTGTTTTCAGCTGCAGTGATAAGGCGTGAATGACTTCTCCATCAGCCTCAGCGTGTTCCTGTAGTTTGCTGAACACGTTCTGTCAGACACAAGATGAAGAATGTCAGAGCACCACCATTATTTATACTCCCTGCATCTTTCATACAGAAGTTTCCCAACAAGCTGCAGCATATTTCATACCTCGGCGTGGGCGTAATATCTCACACAGGGAGCAGCCAGAGATACGGGGAATGAACAAACAAGAGCCCCTGCAGGTGTTATCATTTACAATTTCAGAGAGAAAGATTGCGGTGTGTGGAGAGAGAATGACAGAAAGCGAGGTTTTTGCACCCAGAACGCCAGGAATGGCGGAGAGACTATGCGTGATGATGAGGGTAAACTAACTGGGGTGGAGGGGTGATGCATTTCTGATAATTATTATGTCTGTGCACTCTGAGCCCTGAATTTGTCTCAGAGAACTCAGCTGCCGGCCCAGGGAGTCTGTCATTTTGCAGAAGTTGCTTCAGCTTGTTAAGGAGGAGACAGGCTGGGCTCTCCAGGGGCTGCGCTGCCAGATTTCTTCCCCTGCAACTGAGAGGAGTGTGCAGCTGTGCTCCAGTGTGGCACAGGGAAACAACCAGGCAGCTAACAAGGGCCAGGCTAACAACACAGAGCCAGGAGACTGGAGAAGAGACGGCAGATTAGTCACTGGGGTTTAAAAGAAACCGAGGAAGAGAGGAAAATTTACATGAGGGTTTCTGGGTATGAAATTGTGGAAAGGATTGGTCACTAGTGAAAGATGAATTACAAATGGCTTAGCTGTCATTGTGAGTAGGGAACAGAGTAATAAGCCAGAGGCAAATTCTGAATTCTTCTGAATTCCCTTAGGAAGATGCCATTGCCCTTTCTGACTCAGCTTCTGCACCTTTAGAACCAGGAGTTGGGCTGACTAACAGTGACACAGGTCCTGCATTGATGCAGTTCCCACAGGACATCCCGTGCCAAACATGCCTGGCCTTTATGGTTTTTCAGTTACTCTCTGCAGCTCTGGCAGATTTGCAGCCAAATCCTTCTGCAGAGGCAGCCTGAGGCTGCCTGTGGCTCACTGCCCAGCAGGCAGATCCTTTGGCCAGACTTTAGCTGTGCCACCACTGCTCCCAAGGGTACTGGCTGTGGGAGACTGGGATTCACTGAGGCTCTACTGGCTCTGGAAATCATGACCAAAAGTGTGGTATGTGTTTTTAACTCTAATCTTCCAGTAACTCTATGGGGATTTTGAAGTATTTTGTTGCAGTCTTTTCTTCTGGTTGATCCACAATGATCATTTTGCCATGTTCATACCACGGACACCAAAGATGCTACTACTGGTTTGACTCTTTGGGGTGGTTTTTCTTTCCATCTTTCATAGATAAATATTATGGTAGTATTTTGCTTTGTGAACTGGCACCCATTTTGACAGGAACATTTTGCAGGAAGAAGAAAACAACTGTCTAGATTTCCTGGTTCCCTCTTTCTAATCTCTCTGTTGTCAGCTCCTAAGAATGTAAGCATACCTGGTCCAAGTCAGTCCACAAATCAATTGAGCCCAGCATCGCATCTCCAAGAGCAACCAAAAGCTGCTCCTCAGGGATAGAAGGAAATTAATGTACCATTTTTGAGGTACTTCCCCAGATTATTTTCTGACTTTCTGACAATTTATTAGCAAGTTCCTGACCCCAAAGAAATATTTTGTTTTAACAGCACACAATAGCTTTTGGTCTCACTCATTTGTTTATTCTCTCCTTGAGACCATGTCAGCATCTAGTCAGTATTATTTTCTGCAGTAAGGAGTTGTACAGCATCAGTGTTTTGTTAGAAATGCCTTCTCTTGTGTGTTCTGAAAGCCTGTATAATGGATGAATCATTACACAGTCATTCCTTACTCACCTTTCCGATGCCACTTGTGGCTGCATAGAGCTCTGATTTTCCCTTTCTTTCATCTTTTTTACCACTTTGAAGGGTCTTCTTCAACCTGATGTAAAGCCCACAGCTCATAAGGGGAGAAAAAGCAGAGAAGAGGATCTCTGCATTCAGCTCTTCATTTGCACATTCTCCTCAGGTGCCTGAGCTCTGTGCCCATAGATGTCCATTGCCTGTGGACAATGAGCCTGTGTCTTGGCTCCTTGCCCTTTGCAGTGATGGTATAAATATTTCCTGAGCTATGCAGAGATTGTGATGATTAGCACACACAAGTCCACTGACAACTAAACTAACACTACGAGATGAGACTAGTCTTTATTCAACAATTGATAGATCATGGTATTTAGATGATTATCTGAACAGACATTCCTCCAAGTCCTGTGACTTCTGTTCTACTTACAAACCTCCTTTCTCAGTGTCCACAGTGCGTTTTCAGAATGGGAGCTGCTTGTCTACTTGAGATATTCTTTATTAATTAACATGTATATAGAAGAATGACATGAGGTTTCATCATCATTGGTAGAATACTTATAAAACTGTAGTGTTTCCTTTTTATGTTGTGTAGAAAAGAAGACAGATCTCATTCTGTCCTAACCAAGAATGATACAATTGATGTCAAGTTTAAGCCAGAGAGAAAATTGCACAAGAAATCCACAATCAGTGATTGGGATACAAGTAGAGCCCAAACAGGCCAGCCACGCTTCTGCATTGAAGAGAGTGAAAGTAAACTGGGGACATAGCATTTGTACAGATCACCCCCTGGCGCTGATCAGCAGACTTGCTCCTGTCTGGCTTTTGGCGATAGTGGAGAACTCGATTTCAAGTCCGTAGTTATCTCTTAATGCTAATGTGAAGTAGAACATTGTTATTACGTATGCTTGTCCATATCAGAATGTCAGATAATTAGCTTCAGTAATGTAGGATATCTGAGGGATGTTTAATTAATTAGATTTTTAATTGGTCTCTATGTGCAACAGGATAGAATAAGGTAAGAAATGTGGCTGTGTAATTCATCTGAAAATATCTTGTTTCCTCCCCTCACTCCTTTTTCAACTGTAGAGATTTCTTTTTGTCATTATTTATAACTTATTTAATTATCTGCCTTGGAATAATTTTTAGTGGATACTTGCCAGTTTACTAATATTCGCTGCCCACTACCTGATGGTGTCAAAAACACACCATCTGTTCACTTATGCCTTCCAAAAGTCTCTGAAGTAGCTGGCTGACTCAGGCTGCAGGTGGTAGGACTGCTCAAAATATATCATCACCAAACTTCTTAATAATGAAACTTTTCTTTCACGTAGGCTTTTGAAAACTACATTTCTGCCTTCATTATGGCTTTCTCAGCTGCTCCCCTACAGGACACAAATTTACCTCTAACACAAACGAGGTACCACTGTACTGAGGAAGAGTCAAGCCATAATTTTATATATCAGTGTTTTTTAATCACATTTTTTATTTGTTCTGTTTCGTTCTGTTTTCTACCATGAGGATTTCTCAGCGTTTTCACAGTCACTGGGCCAGAACTGTACATTCAATCCCTGGTCACGTTCCTCTTGACATCCTACTCATCCACCAAGCAGTAATAAAAACCAGTTTGGTATTTCTGAGTGATGTAAGCACTGCTCCTCCTCAGCTGGACATCTACATCAATATCTCTGCATCTAAGCCAGATCCCAATGGGCTCTGCATCTTCATCCCCCTGTGAGCTGGGCAGACCTGACTCTTAGCAGATGGAGAGTGTAAGTTTGGGGAGTGCTCAGGGTACCTTTACACATATAGGTAAAAGGGGCCCAGAAAAGAAGGTCTAACCTAAAGAAATTAATTGATACCAAGAAGAGTTACTGAGTTTAAGGAAGTTTATCTAGTTGCTAAGTTTACTTTTAATAAAAGCTTGAGTCAATGGAATTTCAGCAGGGTATTTGGGAACAGACAAATGGATGAGAAATGTATAGCATACCCATGAAAACATGTACTGTTCTCCAGTATCTTGGCTTTCTGACCATCCTCACCTGGTTGCCTGGATGGTGAACTTGTACAGGAGTGGGTTTGTGATCATGAGTTTCCCAGCCACCCCAGGAGACAACCTGTTAACTCTTCTTGGGTCAGCTTCCCTGTGGTGCTGGGCAACTAACACACGCTCAGTTCATCCTGCTGCCAGATTGGGATTGACTGGGAGAACTGATCTGAAAGCCAACCTGCTGCTCAGGCAGGAAAACCACAAATTCATTAACCCCTGTTAAAATATCTTGAAATAAGAAATATAGGTAGGTTAAAAAGATAATAATGTAGCAATATACATTCTTTTAAAAGGGAAAATAAATTAGTTTTTCTGGTGGGAGAGTGGATGTCTCAATAGGCTTTTGCTAGACTCCCTGAAGTGTACGGTGTTATTTCTGCCACTGAAGATTAATTTCAGTGCCATTATCAAATGTAATCCTTGAGGAATTAATTGTGTTTCTATCTCATATCAAGGTCCTATTTATATAACCGAGCAATCTGGAAGAGATAAGCTCCTTCTTGGGAAACCTCTGCTGCTCAACAACATTTGACTTTGCCTCAGACAGGTTATGGCCCTTCGGGACCTGAGGAGCTCACTAAAACACCATTTGTAATGCAGTGTGACAAATCCCGGAGCCAGGGTGATAATCTCCGAGAACTCTGTGCAAACACTCCCTCTGTCTCAGCAAAAGTGATTAATGGGCTCTGCAGAATCAGCATATGGCCCTCTGTATTAATTACTTCAGAGGTCTGCTAAATGCAAACCCCAAAACCTAATATGGAGCCTTGAATTTGCCTGTGCTAATGTGGTGAGTTGGACTACGCTGACTTGACCATGGTGGGCATGTGGGCACTGACCTTCCACCCAAATGTGGGGTTGCAGCTCTGCTCCTGAGGGGACTTCATGTCCCTAAACCAGAAGGGACAGGGAGGTGAGTGGATGGGAAAACATAACAGGAGCATGATTTTCAGCTCAGGACAGGGACACCATTCTGCTGGGAACCAGGAGCTGAAGGGGATGTGACGGTCCAGAAGGGAGCGTGGATTGCAATATTCCCTCTGTCTCTGCCATAACTGATGTGATTTAATATGCATAGGGCCTCCATAAATCATTGCAGCTCGACTGCAGTGTGTGAAACTGTGCCAATTTATCTTCAGAGAAGATCTAAGCCTAAATGTTTTACAGAGGAGGAAAGGAGACGGGGAGAGAAGTGTGCATTTATCTTACTAGTTCCCTGGGCCTCATCCAAGGGGAAAACATCTAGGTCTTTTCTCGGGACCTTCAAATCCTGGCTTTGGGATGTCGGTTAGAAGCCCCATGGAGAAGCCTTAATGAATTTATCATGGATTTATTTTTGATTCATTAAAATTATATTGAATTCAGTGCAACTCACCAGAGTTTCTTCATATTTTTCACTTGTCCTGTTGAAGTCCATGGCAGGGAGATCATTGCCTGCCTTAGGAGTTACCCAGTCGTGGCAAAGCCCTGAGTGGGCTGCCAGATACGATGTATTTATGCTCTGCAGGCTTCAATCCCAGTCACTGCACAATAAAAATGATTTCAGCTGGAATGAATCATTTGGCCATTCCAACAGTTCTGCGTGGTCTGGTGACCACAAGAACTTTTCTGCACTAGGACGGGGATTATTGATGGATTACTGTTGATGGTGCTGCATCAGGTGTGGAGGCATCTGGATTAAGAGAGGTTTGGCCCTCTCTCCCTTGTAATGCCGTGTGCCTTTGAAGATGGGCCACAACAAAGAGCGGCATAATTCTCTACCCAGTGTCACACACAAAGAAATAAAAGCAGAGATAACTTTCCCATGGCAGAAGTAATACTGCATCTTGAGCTTATTATAGTGCCCTCAAAACTTCCTAAGTCCTATTTGACTGTTGGTCACCATCTAGACTGAAACAGTACATTGGAATGGATAGAGAAAGATACCCTTTATCTATCTGGCAGCTTTGCACAGTTAGCTGCTTGATACCAGATATTTTTTAAGGATTGGGAAGTCCATAGAAAGATTTTTCATTAAGTCATTGCTCTCACTTATTAGGCATTAAACTTTCTGAGGACACAGGCCTGAGTGAAAGTTAGAAACTAAGAAGTTCACAAATCTGCCACAAAGAACTAAATGTCCTCCGAGTGATCCACCAATATCTTCAAGCATCAAAGCACCTTTTAAGAATTTGGTTCTCAGAACTTCACTGGTGAAGCCTGAACTGAATCTGCACAGCTAAAAACTCTCTTGATTTCCTTGCACTCTGAGAAGCAAATGTGTGAAGTGTTTGGAAAGCAGCACCGTGCTTAGCTTTACAGCGTTCCTTCCCCTGAAATTGCGTGGATAAAGGCAGTGCAGCCAGAAAACTGCATCCATACCGAGGAGTCTGCAGTCTCTCTTCTGAGAAATAGGATAGCTTGAATTTTAAAGGGACTTTAAATAAAGTGAGTAATAACTCTGCTGGAGGAGCCCAGGTGGGAACAGGTGCCTGTGGTGTGGGAGGATCTGTGGTCCAGGCAGTGGGCTTCTGTCTGCATCATGGCCTCTGAGCTCCTGGAAGGAGCCTTGATTCTTTTCTGAGAAGTTTCTGGCTATTGTGGTGTTCAGAGATACTTGTTAACCTGTGACTGCTAACAGCAGCCAAGCACAAAGAACAGCTGAGAACTCTCTAAACTCTCTAAACTCATCCTTAAAATGAAGCGGGATGGCACTACCACATCTCCTTGGCATAGGCCTCAAACCAAGATGACTCCTGGCTGGATAAAAGATTTCATGCACTGGCTGGCCTGCAGCCTGTGTCTGTAGGAAGCTGCTCTTGAATTTTCTCTCTTGCTTTCAATAGAGCTTGAAACAGGGCTAGCTCAAGGCAGTTCCCTGCACTGCCAACCTTGTACTCCAGCAGACTACCTGCTGTGTTAATTTAGTGATATCATGCTTTGAACCCATTGGTTTATTGATTTAGCCCTAATTGGAACCCTGATGTAATCACTGTGTTGTTCCACTCTTAATTAACTTGGCAAAATTGTAGTGGGCTAAACCTCGCTGCCTTCAGAATAAACTCTCTTGCTTATTATTTTTGAGAAAATCTACTTAAGTAAAACCCACTACTACAGTTTATTCTGTCAGGCTACACCAGGAGTCAGAAGCCCAGGGGTAGGCATAATTTAAAACAAGGTATTTCCAGGCCTCTCTGTTCTTCTTTCAGATTAGAATGAATTCCCTGCATAATACTTGGAGAGCAAATGTGGCTCAGAAGTGAGCATGGAAAACAAAGCAGAACGGGAGGAAAGGACTGTTTTCTCATGCTACTTGTTCTTCCAGAAACACACTGTTGAAACTTGTAATTATTTCTAACTTAAACACAGATTGAAAATGTTAAGGAATATGACATAGGCACGGATAAAATGACGGTTCTTACTGGTAGACGGAGTACCGTGTGTCAGACCATTCAGTAGAGAGGCTTTCTGTCATGGTTATGGCTCACACATAGACAGCACCTCACATCAGTTTTGCCTTCTGCCATGTTTGGTAAGGAAATAGTCCACTTGGTGTACAGAAATTCCAACCAAAAGCCTCTGGTGAAGAAAGCAATCATGCTTTTTGGAGCCGTTTTCCACTCCAGATACCTGGTGCAGCTGCTATAACTGAACTCTACAATTAGCTGCCCATGTTTTTAGCAGCAGTATCATAGTTTTCATATCTCTCCCAGCATGCTTTCTGTTAGCTCTTGTTCATGGACATCTCCAGTACTGGGTACAAAGCACAGTGCAGGACCTCTGCTTTTACTGTCCCTATGTTTTATACAGAGAGCTCCTACCTTTGCCTTTTGCATCCTTCTGGATCTCTCAGAAATATTTCCGCTTCCTTTTTTCTGGCCTCACAATTATTGTATCTACATCCCTTACTTTTCTTGTATGAACCAGAGCCAAAGCAAACCACCACAGGCTGAATATGTGAACTAAGGGATTAAAATCTCTATCAGTCAGTTCCCAAATCTGATTTTCTGATTCTAATAAGCAGAGAAAGAAGAAAGGAGAGAATGGGTGTCTTGCTTGCCTGGAAGAAGTAGGATGTTTGTAAATGAGAAGATGAGTAAGAAACAACTAGCGTGTTCCAGAATGTTGGTGCATCATGGTTTTGGTCTTCAGAACTACAAGCAAGAAAATGAACTGCGTCTCAGTGACATGTAAAAGAAAGTGGGCAACTGAGTGCAGTGAGCTTGAAGCTGCTCTAATGAAATCATTCCATCCGATGGGTGTAAACAGCTGGAAAGGGAAAACAGCTGGTAGAAACACTAGAGATCCCAGACACTGGCATAAATTACTCACAGAGGAAATAGAAACTGCAGGAAAATGTCAAATATGTTCACGTTTCAAGGAGGACAGACAGCTGCTGACCACACTGGTGCAAAGGACAGGGTGGCTGCTGAAAAAAAAAGCAAAGGTTACGAGCCATGAAACACTGACAGCATCAGCAAAAGAGATCCCCTCCTCTCAGCAGCCCTCGCTGGGATCTTTCCAAGCACAGGGCTGTCGGTGGCTGCTGGTTTACCCACACTGATCCCACACAGCCGTACAGGAGAGAGCAGCGCTGCCAGCACGGCTGCCGCAGCACAGTCCCACTGGTGGCACTGGGTTTGCTGGGGCCTGGGACACGGGATGGTGGGAAGGACGGTGCCTTTGCTCTCATCATTGTGTGGTTGGCCAGGAGCTGGTGCAGAACTCTTTTGTTTTCCCATATTGGACGTGTTATTGTGATCCTGTCAATATTTGAGGTGATTTTTGATGCAAAACAAGTCCATCTGCTCTCTGCTAACGGGAGTGTTTCATTTATCGTCACGCTTTTTCCAATTTTCAAACTTATGCTGCCAAGAGAGCTCAAAGGTAATCCCGTGCATCTTGTTAGTGGATGGAGCAAACAGAAAGGCCACTGCTCTGCTGGCTCACCCGCTCATCCCCTCATAAGTCTGTGCTTTCCTGATAAAGTGCTTTACAAACTAATGTTTCTCACCTAAAAGATTAAGCTTTTGAGATGAAGGAAGCAGCTGGGTTGCAGCGTGGTGTGCAGAGCGTGAGTGGTAGCTGAAAAAAGCCTGTTTAATATCACACACAATGGGATCCTTGCAGCATCTTGTAGGATACAGCAAGTTATTTTAAGCCTTATATGGCACACCTTCCTTCCTCCAGTCACACACACAGGTACAGCAGATACTTAATCCTCTGAGGGGAAGGAGGATGGATCAACTCAGCCATGAGAAATGTGATTCCAGAGAGTCCCCGCAGCTTCAATTCAAAGCTCAGATCAATAAAGGTAACCCTGTGCCTTAGAATAAAGACTTGTAAATATGTGCTTGCCACCTGACTCTCTTTGTAATGTGGCCAGGGGGTACGTCTCAACAAGTGATAATTGGAAAACAAGCACATGTGAGAAATCACCTTCCTGCAGCAAGGAGACAGCCAGAAATAGAACCGAACAGATCGCAGCCCAAGGCGCTCCAGGATCTTTCCACATGAATGAGAGCGAGTGGAAATGAAACGGCAAGAACAGAGCTGGTGACAGCCTGCCTGCCTGTCAGATGTGACCTGCAAATGGATTTTACAACATTCCTGACTACTGTCACAATTTGAGCTGCATATCCCTGTAACCAGCACACATTATAGAGGGACAAGAGTGTTGTTTGTTTCTGCTTATGACTCAGTAAGTGTGAGGTATCCCCACTACTCTTTGGCTTGATCTGTGCTATCTGCTACGCATCTCTCTGTGCCAAGCTCTCCTCTCCCATGTCCAGCAAATAATTTCAGGAATAATGGAAGAACTGAGATAGGTCTGACTTGGTGCTGGGAATCAGGACTCGAGGTGTGGGCTGGGGCTGGGGGTCTCAAGATGGCAGCACAGTACTGGAGAGAGGTAGACTCATCCCTAAGAGTGGTCAGGCACTGGAATAGCCTGCCCAGGGAGGTGGTGGAGTCACCATCACTGGCAGTTTTCAAGAAGTATCTGGATAGGGATCTAGGTGATAAGGTTTAGGGGTTTCCTGTAGGTATGGTAAAGGGAGGACAGTTGGACTAGATGATCTTATAGGTCCTTTCCAACCTTGTGATTCTATGATTCACCCCCAAAGTCTGCCCCCAAGCTCAGGGAGGGCTGGACCCTGCTCAAGGGTAGCAATAAGCCTGTCATCTTGTTCTTCCCCAGAGACTGCCACATCTTCTAATCCTTTTCTGAGGGAACGGCTGCCTGCTTCTAACACCCAGGAGCCTTCTTCCAGGGGCGTCTCCAATCACCTTACTACACACAAGTCTCAAGAGTCTGTATATCAGGATGGCATATTGCAGTACCAGAAGCCTTTTCTTTTTGCTTCTAACAAAGTCAAACTGAGATACATCCAGAGGGTGTCAGAAACCCCACCACACTGGAACTGCTGTCACATCCGGATGGAAGAGCTGCACAAGGGAGGTACCAGTTTGCTTAAGGTTATTTTAAGGAAGGATTAAACATCCTATCTACCAGGTTGGAGGGGGCCCTGGGCAGCCTGGTCTGGTAGATGACAGCCCTACTCATGGCAGTGGGTTGGAGCTGGATGATCTTTAAACTTCTTTCCAACCCAAGCCATTCTATGATTCAGTATTTTTGCTTTTTAAGAGCAGCTGCATGCATTTACCTTAGAAGCTTTTTTCCCAGGTACCTGGGGAAAAAGGAGCAGAGCAACCTGACCAAAAGAAATCTGGAGTGCAGGGTTCAAGGATGGATTTCTGTTAGGTGCCCTCCTTACCAAGTCAGATGTCTTGAGAGGAGAATAGCCCTGACTCTGTTACTGTGCACAGAAACAACCAGCAGACAGCAGCAGGAATAGGACAACAAAACAGAACCCTTAAGAAAGCAAACACACATGGTGATCTGTGCTGAGCTGTGATCCTGAACAGCAGTCAGGTCTCTCCCCTTGACCAGCAAGATATTTGCCTTTCTTTAACATAGAAAGAGCTTACCTTCTCCATCTAGCTTGTTCAATCAGCAGAAAAATAAAGATCCTGTCCTCTTCCTTCTCTGGACTGATGTTTTGTAGCACTTTTGGTGTTTGGTAGGTTTCTAATTCAGAAGAAGGAGCAGCTCCTGGTGTGGGCCATGTGTCAGATGAGGAGGCCCAATCTGGGTTCCCCAAACCCTTCCCAGCTAAAGCAAAAGGGCAGCACATGGGTTAACTGACCCAAATGACACGTAGAATCATACAGTCATAGCATCATAGAATCACAGAATGGCCTGGGTTGAAAAGGACCACAGTGATCATCCAGTTTCAACCCCCCTGCTATGTGCAGGGTCACCAACCAGCAGACCAGGCTGCCCAGAGCCACATCCAGCCTGGCCTTGAATGCCTCCAGGGATGGGGCATCCACAGCCTCCTGGGCAACCTGTTCCAGTGTGTCACCACCCTCTGTGTGAAAAACTTCCTCCTAATATCTAACCTAAAACTCCCCTGCCTCAGTTTATATGGCCTTATACTGCCTCAGTTTTACATGGCCTTATAATGATAATGACTGGATGTTAGCTGTGTTTTCTCAGCACAAGAAACATCTACCGGTTCCTTTAATTCTGATAAAACATCTTTGTATTTTCTGATAATGTCACATGTTAGTCTTGTGTTAAGCCATTCTGTTTATGATTGTCCTTTAAGAGGATCATTGGTTGCTGTCTTGGATGGGTAACAGAGTTTGATTATGAAACCTTCTGTGGCACAGTGAAGCATAAGAAGAGCACAAAACACCCAATGTGTGAGCAGCCACTACATCATTTCTGTCCATCCCAGCACCAAAGAGCAGTGACCCTGTGGGATGTGATCTCCAGTGTTCCTGGTTGGGACCACTGAGTGCGCCCAGGGAGCCCAGCTCCATGGTTCCATAGCCCAGGATGGAAGCACTGAGACCCAAAGGGAAAATAACACTCCCTTCAATATGGCTTCCATTTCAGCCAGTTTTTGTTTTATGTGACAAGATATCAAACTTCATCTGTTCTACAGTCTGAGTTTAATAATGGAAAATATGAAAGAAAAAGAAATAAAAAATCAGAAGATCATCGAGCATAGGAAGTTCCACATGAATGTGCACAAGAACTTATTTATGGTGAGGGTGACGGAGCACTTGAACAGGCTGCACAGGGAGGTGGTGGAGTCTCCTTCTCTGGAGATATTCAAGACCCGCCTGGACGCCTACCTGTGTGACATGGTGTAGGGAGCCTGCTTTGGCAGGGGGGTTGGACTCAATGATCTCCAGAGGTCCCTTCCAACCCCTACAATTCTGTGATTCTGTGAACTGTAGAATCATTAAGGTTGGAAAAGACCACAAAGATTGTCTAGTTCAACCATCCACCCATCAACACCATAAAGGAAGACAGCGATGGCTGAGGAGGCTTAGCGACCTTGAATGAGAAACTCCCAATTAGAAAGATAGTAGGTAAAAGATGCACCAAGAATTTATCACCAAGCTCTGTTATTTTGTATGTAATCTTGTCATCCATCACAGGAGTGTTTTATCTTAATGACTGAAGTACATGGCAAACCGTCATTCACACAGAGGAGTAAAACACCTTGTCTTAAGTTTTGCAAGAGCTTCTGAGCATCCTAAGAACACAAAAGCCTTTTTCTGTAAAGACACTTCTGCCCTGTTTCATAATAACCCTGCTGTGATGGTGTGACATCAGTTGGATTCATTGTACTTCATTTATCAGGATCGCAGCAATACACAGAAGACATCCCTCCAGGGATAGGAAATTCTGATACTCACAGAAATAAAATTTAATAACTACTTTGCTGGTGTAATGGAAAATTTTATTACTTTCGGAGATATATTTCAAGCTGGGAGACAAAGGTTTTAGGCAGATCTTTCAGAGAAAATTGTGTTTTATTGAAAATGGATATAAAAGTAGATTAAGTCTCTTCCCATACATTAATGCAACATTCTTTGGTCTGCTTGAAGAAGTCTGGACAGCTGGTGAAAAATCTGAGCTTGTGTAAGTGACAGCTGAGTTTATCAGGGCAATTCCTACAGGTGAGCCCAGTGCTTACTGTAAAGCATCCTGAACACTGGGAAGTGGCTGTAAAACTAGACAAAAGAAAACAGAACGATACAACTAGAAAATCCCCAGTAACAGAAAACATGCATAGGAAAAACATCTGGGCGAACATTTTAAACACTGTAAAATAATACAGCGGCTCTAACAGAATCACAGAATGGTAGGGGTTGGAAGGGACCTCTAGAGATCATCAAGTCCAACCCCCCTGCCAAAGCAGGTTCGTTGAACTTCGAACTTCGGCAAACAAACTGGAGCTGATGTCTTGGATATGTAACCGTAGTCTTGTCCTCCACTCTTCTGGCACTGCCTGTATAGTCACTTAAGATTTGATACCACTGCCTGGACAATAGTTAATGTCTCAGAGCAAAATGCTATTCACTGGTGCTAATGCTCTTCTCACTCAAAGTGGACTTGTAACAGAGAGGGCAGGACATCAACAGTGACTTTCAGCTGTGGTGAGTCTCTTGCTTAGATGGGACTCTCACCATCAGGAGTGTTTTGAGGCAGCTCAGCGTTGCCTGCCAATTGAACTCTTCTATTCATAGGAAATTCTTCACCCAAGGGTGGTGAGGCATTGGCGCAGCTGCCCATAGAAGCTGTGGTGCCCCATCCCTGAAGGTGCTCAAGGCCAGGTTGGATGGGGCCTTGGGCAGCCTGAGCTGGTGTGTGGCAGCCCTGCCCATGGCTGGGGGTTGGAAATAGGTGGTGTTTAAGGTCCCTTCCAACACAAGCTATTCTAAGTTTCTGTGCTTCTGCACAATTTCACCAAACCCCAGTATATGTTAACAGCACTGATCTTGTTTCCGCCCTTCAGGTGTATGTCGTGCTTGGTGCACTGACAGCACAATTGGCTCCCTGCCCAAGTCTCCTAACACAGCTGGCTTGGAGTGAACTTCTCTTAGGACCAAATGCGCCAGGTTCTTTCATACATCCTGGAGCTGCAGCCACTGGATAGATTCTTGCACCTGGGAATATGCCCTGCATGTACCTAGATGAGACAATACCTCTGTACACCTTTAACTTAATGGACAATCTGAGAGGATTCCAAATCACTGGGACATGATTTGAACATTGCTCCCATTGTGTCATTGTATTCACACGGGCAAAATGAAAGAGGGAAATCCTTATTCCATTGGAGGTGGATTTGTGAGGCTTCACTAAGCAAAGAGTTGCCACTGATGGCAGATCTCTGCCAGAAATGCCCCAGCATGGGAATTTATGATAGTGGAATGAGAGTAATATAAATAAAGTGTGGGAAAAATAGTCCTCTAAGGATTTTGTTGTGAAGAACTGTCCCTGTTGGGCTGTTTCCTTACTGGAGAATAGCTAATGGGATTTTAAATTCTCTGTCTAGAACACCAGCTCTTATGGGCTGTTTTTATCAGCTGAGGAGGTAGGGTGATTTCCTTTGCTGTCATTATCTCTAGGGCAGTGGGCTTGGCCTTTCCCAAGGGACTTTGCCCAAGTGCTGATCTTCCAGCTGCCTGTAGCCTCCTAAATCCTTCCGAGTCCTCTCCTTGCTCAGCAGCAGTGCTTCTCCAGCACACCCAGCAGTGAATAAGAAGCATGGCTCCTTCAGTAGGAGTTTGGTTGCTTTTATCACCAGAAGCTGCCACCACTTTTTGAGTGAGTGGATGAGCTCGGCCTTTGAGACTTCAAGTGAGGGCTCCAAAAAAGCTGATTAACAAAGATGAGCCAAGAGGGAAGGGGCCAGTTCCTTTCCAAGTGTTGCCACGGATCCAAATTAAGATGTGGAAGCAGGGTGGAAGAAGCTCTTTCTGCTAAGAAGACCTCTCAGATTAGAGGGAAGAGGAGGAAGGGAATAGAAAGAATTTCAAAGTCTGTTTGCTGTACAACTGAACTTCTCCACGGCAAAGAAAGCATATGGTATGAATGCAGAAACTCATTAGTGCAGACCTTTGGGAGACTCCATGATTAAGCAAAACAGAGCCAGATGAACATTTGAAAGAAACAACAAACTGCCAGCGCAGAGAAAAACAGCGGAGTGCCAAGTGACTGCGTTTGCAGACTCATGAAGAGAATATTCAGGAATGCGACTTCTGGGAAAGGGTTCTCACCATGAGAGCAGGCACAGAAGGGACAGGTTGGGTGCCTCCACAACAGCGTGGACAGAAATCTTTCATAGGCAGTTTCCATCTTATAATTTTTAGAGTATTTCAAGAATTAGAGCTCCTTCTCTGCATCATTTGGATTCTTACTTCCTCTTTCACACTGAGGTCCTCCCAGATTGAAATATCAGTGCAGAAGTGCCGTGAGGACTTGTTCCCTTCCCCTTCCAGAAGGAAATACAGGGTTGTGATGGAAGATAAATGCATGTGACCTCATACACAACCTTAGGTCAGCAGGAAATTAACTCCTTTAAATCTTAATTTCTTGGTCTTTTGCCACCACTACATGGCTTTCATCAAGAACTCATACATACCCGACTTCTTTATGGTGCTTCTAAAGTGTAAGCCTAAAGAAAAATCTCATTTAGCTGACTGGAGTTAAAAAATACATAAAAAATGTAGCTTTCAAGGGACTGGTTTAAATGTTAGATATTTCTACTACATTTAACCGGGACCTAAGGATCTATTAATAGGAGGATGTTTTAGACATGTTTTAAACTATGTATTGTACTGATGACTTGTCAAATTACAAGTTAATTAGTTGTGCAATCAAACTTTGTATGCATAACACCTCGCTGCTGCACCTTTCAGTTAAACTGGATTTTTCTACCCTGTGTTCAGAGCAGAATGATTTTGGGCAGCATTAATTAGAAGGTGAAGTTTTCAAATAATACAGGCTGCTCTGATGATCTTAAAGTATTATTTTTGCTTTAAATGTTGGTACCAAATTTGCCGTAACGGTTAGAGTTACCCCTTTGCATCTAAAGCCAGTAACAGCTGTAAGACAGCTATGGGTCAGCATTCCTTCCTCCCATCTGTATGAGTGTGATGTGCAGAAGAAACCATCTAGACTTGTCTTAGAAGTGCATTGTTTTCACGTTCCTACTACAAAGCATAAAGACTTTTTTCCCTCCATCTCCACAGGCCTCGTCCTTGTACTCCAAGGCTTAGCCAAGTGACATGGCCGCTAACCCCAACAGTGTGCTCTCTCCACCTTACTCCTCTCCTTTCCCTCTGGCAGGTGAAGGGAAATGGAGCTTTGGCTTTCTGCAGCCGTGACATACTTGAGCCAACGCGATACAAGGGTGAGATGGCAGGGTATGCGCCTTCAGCACTTTGATGGCTCTCTTCACACGAGCCGCACTCTGGTTAGCCACGGACAGGCTTTATAGTAAGAAAGGCTGGGAAATTCTCCTGCTGGAGAGGAAGACCAATGGGAACTTCATATTGCAGACAACTTGCCAGCTGCAGCTCAGGTGGGAGCCTTTCCACGTACTCTTGTATCTTGTGGAAAATATCAGTTCCTGTAGAGTGGGCAAACCACAGGTGCGCGGCTGTCAGGGAACTCGGCAGCTGGCAGCTCCATGCCAAACTGGAGGCCATAGTATCAGAACATACATTTTCCCTTCTGACAGCAGAACACTCAGGCCAAGTTTTGATCTGTGTACTCAAATGATGTGCGAGCCACAGTCGTTACACCACAGGAATCTAATGGCTCTGAGACGTTTCCCAGACAGTATTGTCTCCTTCAACCAGACACAGACATTGATACCATGTGCCCATTTTCTTCACAGATGACAGTCACACAGATTGCACTGCCGTGTCTCCAAGCATATTGTAACCAACCTTATCTTCCCATGAGGAAAAAGTGGTAAGTTAAGAAATATTACTGCTTAGTCATTAAGTAAAACCAGATATTAATATATAAAAATGGAAGTGCTGCGCTTAGGAGATAGGAGCAGGTTGTCACTAAAATCTATGGAGTTGTGACTTTCTTCTGTCCGAGACGCTCGTTTTGATTACGCACTCGGCCCTGGTGAGGCCACACCTCAAGTACTGTCTTAAATTGTGGGCTCCTCAGTACAAGAAAGACATTGAGGTCCTGGAGTGTATCCAGATAAAGGCAGTGAATCTGTGAGGGGTCTGGAGCACAAATCTTATGGGGAGCTGCTGAGGGAGTTGGGATTGTTCAGTCTGAGGAGGCTCAGGGGAGACCTTATTGCTCTCCAGAACTCCCTGAAGGGGGATTGTAGTGAGGCGGGGATTGGTCTCTTTTACCAAGTAACAGCGATAGGACAAGAGGGAACAGCTTTAAGTTGTGCCAGGGGAAGGTTCAGGCTGGATATTAGAAACAATTCCTTCTCAGAAACAGTGGTGAAGTGTTGGAACGGGCTGCCCAGGGGGGTGGTGGAATTATCCTCCCTGGAGACGTTTAGGAAATAGAGGGAGGCTTTGAGGAAAGGACACAGATAAAAGGCATTTGTGGTTGCGCCTGTGAGCCTTCTGAACAGGCAGGTGGCTTCATCACCTTCCCATCCCAGCTCTTGGAAATGACATTCAGATGGGTGTCACAACTGCAGAAGCAGCCAAACTGCTTTCCCCCAGCTGCATTCCCCTCACAGATGGCGGCCCTTCTGCCTCCTCCTTCTGTGGGATGCAAACCTGCAGTCCTCTCACTTGTCAGTCCACCCCAAGGGCTTCACAACCCTACAGTTCCACTGCCCATATGCCCAGCACATCTGGCTGGATGTGATGGAAGTTGCGTTTCACTGGGGAAGTCAATGATCTGGACATCACACCAAACCAGAACAGCCTTTCACAACATACTGGGTCACAAGAACAAAGGGTGTCATAAATGCAAAATAATTTAGGTAAGCATACACGCAAACCTATCTAGGCAGATCTAAAGCTCTGAGTTGGCCCAGCCTTCTCGCCTGGCTTTGCACGTTGGGAGCAGTCTGCCTGTCCCCTGAAGGAATGGCTACGGGCAGTTGGATGGAACGTGTTGGCTCCTAGGTTGGGCTGCATCAAAAACACCCACTGCAGTTGTGCACCAGAGCTGGAGCTGCTCACTCGGTTGGGTTTCAAAAGAAACTCATTGGTAACCAGTAAGAACTGTTTGACATCTGTGGTGCTTTCCTGATTGTGTCACCACTGCCAAAGAAATGACAGAACCAGAACAGTGGGGTGAGGGTCGCTCCAGCATAGACCAGCCAGGAGTGGGTTAAGTGTTCCATATATACACTCCTCACATAGACAGCAGGTGTGCTGTTCTGGGGTCTGATCTGAAACCCTTTCAACAGCAGCGCTACCTCCTCAGCTCTGTGCATAGCTGCTGTGTAATTCCACAGACTCAGTGCAAAGGCGACAGAGATCCCGGCTCCGATCCACGCTGCAGGGAGCAGACTGCCACAGTAAACCAACTGGAACTACTTCTGACAGATGTGAAGATGAAACTAAGCGCTGGAAGCAGCCGGTGTCTTCCGCACTTATTTCAGCCTTGAGAAATGATTGAGAAAAGCTGTGGCTTGTGTTGCTAAGGAGCAGCCACCATTGCAGATCTTTCTGTGCCTTTTCTCTGGCTCATTGCTGCCTCCCTCAGCTTCATCGGGACCGGCTGCAAGTTTGCATTCACATGATTACAAAACTCTGCTGAATCTTCTGTCGTTCAGAATGCTCAGCAGTGGGGTGGTTTAAGGGATCCCCCTCCCTTTGCTGCAGTCATCAATCCACTGCGATGTGCAGTGTGCTCTGATGAGCAGTGCACAATGCTCCGATTCTGCCTTAATCCAAACTAACGTGGGGACTGTACATGAACTGAATAGGAAGCGCGGATGCATTGTATGGCACATGTTGGACTTAAGTTCTGCCATAAAAATATCCCAAGTTTCAACTTTTGCCTCAAAAATGCGGAATATTAATGGCGCTCCACAAGTTGATGGTAGACACGCCAATACGCCAGTCATGGCCAGTGCTGGGACTCCTGAATTCAAACAGCATTACGGTGAATACTTTTCTGAGGCTAATTTAACACACATGTAAAGTTGGCACAGTCATCTATAAAAAGCAGTGCTCACCCCTTCCCTACTCTCTTCTCCCGCCTGGTGCTCCTTGCGTTGTCCTGGCACGGGTTTTTGTATGGCTGCCCAGCAAGCGGCATGTAGGAACAGATCCAGCTGAAAAGCTAAAAAAGAAAAAAGCCAAAAGCCCACACATCTCTATCAGTGGGCTTCACCCTAAATCATTTCTACCATCCCCAAACATAGATAATGGGTACAACGAATTACCAGCAGTACCCGGGCACTGCAAGACAGGGAACAACTCCAAGAAGGCAGCAGAGCAGCTTACTTCAGAGAAGAGCCCTTCACATAAAGAACATCACTGGCTTCCAGCCCCCGTCTGCTCTAGATGGATGTTAAGCGTCAGGAGCAAATTCAGTGTTTCTCACTGCATGCATTCTCCATCAGTGTCAAACAACTTTTATAAACACCCATGATTAAAGGTCAACCGCACCGTCCCCAATTACTCAGCATTAGATTCGGGCCGCGTTATAACGTTCAATATTTTTATTGAAAACAAAAGTTGGGCAAACAAGAGAAGGGGGAGAGCAGGGGAAGAGCATGCAGAGCCGACCCATGGCAGCCAAACGACCGCTTGTTTCCTTCCTGGCTGCTGGGAAATAGCTGGGGCCAGATGAAATTGGAGGGTGTGTTCTCCCAGAAAGTTTCTGGCACTTGACTTATAACACAACATTAACATTAGCGTTTGGCGAGGATGGATATCTTCTCCTAGCTGTGTTTCTGGATTGTTTTGGACTCTGCGCACATAACGTTTTCAAGTAACACAAATGTAAGAAAAGCTCCTGTGAGAATAGCCAGGGAAACCTGTTTTTCTACTTCCTGTTCCTATCTCCCCAGTGGCTTCAGCTCACTCTGTTTAGCAGTAGAGTCCAGTCCTTTTTTCTGCACTAGTTGGGATAACCCATTTCCTACCTTTTTGTTTTTTGACGTACACACACTGCCGAGCTCACAGTGAGGAGCCCAGGCTATTGCTGTAAGAAAAGAAAAATGGTTGAAGAGGATGTGGAAGAACATGAGCTGAGTTCATGAGGAGACATTTGAGAGCTTCCCCCCAAAACATTCCCTACGTACCACCACACAGAGACACATCCACAGCAGCTGGATGGCAACAGGGAGTGGAAAACAGCCTCTTGAAGGCTGGCCTTTTAGCTGCAGGTGTAGAAGTCAGCACACAGGGCCAAAACTAAATAAGCAATCAAGGGAGCACATATGAAAGACAAGCTCAGCCCAACATCCCAAAGACTACAATGTGACCCTCCAATGAAGTCCCCAAAGCAAAGTTGCACGTGGCAGCTGCCACTCAATAGGATTTTAAACCGATTTCACTAGCAACTGAAGTGTGATTTCCAATGTTACTTTTAGCCAAGTTATAAATTAGATGAATTACAAAGTCCTCTATGTATATCCTGCAGACAGCTATTTAATTCTACAGAGATAGGTAACATTCCCTGCCTCGCTTCCCTTCCTTCAACCCACTTGGAACAGTAACAGCTCTCTCGAGGTACAGTCAAAACAGTCCATCTTCAAGGTGGTCAGACAAGCAGTGAGAGAATTAATTTCCCAACCGAATCCCTTTGCAGGAATGCTTCCCTTAGATTTATGAACTGCTTTTCCTTTCACCCACCAGAGAGAAGTCATTTGGAGAGCAGCGTGTGGATAGTAAGCACTGCTGTAAATACTTCAGATTTCCAGAGAACAAACCTGCTGCCTGCAAAGATGGAGCAGTAACAGAGGCATTCACTACACTGTACTGCACCAGTGAGGGAAAGGAACTGCTGCAGCCAAGCAAGCTGGAGACATTCCAGCCTGAACGATAAAGCAGAAAGGAACATTTTAAAAGCAAGGGTACCAATCACGCCCACGTTCCACATAAGAAGACTGGAGAAGTACTTGGAGAAGATGATGCTACTCTTTCAATTGCTAGCAAAGCAGTTTTTATTAGGTAAGAAGCCAGCTGAATGTTGCTGGTTGATTCTTCTAATATTGTTTTAACCATTACTTGAAGAGTAACAGTAACAAAAGGCAGATGGGGAGTTTTAGGTACTCCAGTATCTTTGTAAAGAGCAGCAATGGTAGGAAAAGAGAAGCAAAGTAATGCTGCACAACAGCACGTCTGCATCTCACACTGCACTGTGAGATCAGCAAAATACGCTTCTTGGAGACATGAGAAATGCTTGTATCAGAGAGCAAATGCTTTGTCCACCACCATTTCTTTCTCCTTGCTCCGCAGGTCATGACAATACTATTGTCAAACCTGCTTTCCAAGAAATCTGTTCCTCGGGATTACATGCAGGTCATGTTCAGTAGTGCTGAACACATAACAAATCGTCTGCACTACAAAGCAGAGCTTGCAAAGATTGCTTCAGATTACATTTAATGCCATCAGGAATCCACCTTTGTAAAGCCCGTTTGTGGTGAGGGAGGATCCCAGTGGTGCAGCAAAGTGCTGCGTTGTTGACAAAGATGTCACACATCTAAACCAGAGAAAACCCTGGAGAAGTCACCTTTCATTCTGATCCCACGCTTTAGTATCTCCCTCTTAGAAAGTTTTAACCAAAGAAATGAAAAACAACTCTGTCCAGCATAGATAAGCTGCACGCATACACACATACTCAAGCCAGCTCAACACAGGCCAGCTCGCAAACTTACAGCACAAACAGAATCAGCTGCTTCCACGGGTGGCTGAAATTCAAAAGCAGTGCAGTCACTTTGGTGTGATGAAGTTACCTTACTGGATCCAGGCTGGTTCTTCAGTTCCCAGAGACAGCATGAGTCAAACAGAATTCATTACCCTGGGTTCTGTATGAGCTCTGCAGGTAACCTGAGGGACTCCACAGGAGATCTGCTGCTTCTACTACAGGCTTGGATCCAGGTGTCTGGATCTACAAGGACCACGTATCTTCAGAAGCAGTGCCATTCACAGAGGCAATTCTAGAAGAAAGAGAACCACAGAGCTAAAAGAATTCAGGCTGGATACGTTCTGGCACTCGAAAGGGACTGGCATGGAGATGAATCACTTTATAGACAGTCTCCTCTAATTTTCCACACAGACATTCCTAGCATAGAGCGCCTGAACAAAACCACAGGATGGCCACTGAAGTCAGTTTTCCTTCCTATTGGTAAGAAATCGATTTACACAATCAAGCTTTAAATCTCTCCAGCAGCTCTATCACTTCTGCTCCTAATGCCAAAATAAGCAATCTGTAAATAGGAGGTCCCTGCTACAGAAGTGAAAGGTGTTCAAAAAAGATACGGGGCTCACGCGTAACGGCTTATAACACAACTTTTATTAGAAAAAGTTATACATAACAGCATCAACTATTTTCAAGAATATTAACCTTGAAAAGCAACCAAACCAGACTAAAAAGTGTAACGAGAAACGAATGACCTGTTCTATAATTAAACATTCAAGTTATCTACAATGGCTCTTTTTACAAAGGGGAAAACCATGGTTTGACAGGCACGTCATGTTGAAAATAAAGCTGCAGTAATTTTATACAATTAACTTTCCCAAGGATTATTCAAACAAGATCATCGTGGAGCCGCCGATTCTTTTTTTAAAACATTCACATAATTTTATATTTCTGTATACACTGAAATTTCAGTCCCAAAATTACACCACAAAGTGCCCACGTTAAAACCAGAACTTTCAGTGTGAATAATTTTGCCCTAAAAAAAGTTAAGACAGGTTTCCATAATCAATATATTCACATAATTTCTGGTACTACTTGATCTGACAAGTAAAAGCTTCATTGTTTGTATATAAAATCAAATGGGACTTCCTCGGCAAATCTGATAAAATGTTTGGAGCACAGCAGGGCGCGTTATTGGAAAATCAATACTAAAACCATAAATATATCCAAAGAGTCATTAATACGCTACACAATTAAGCAGAACTATGCCCGTTCACACTGTATATTCAAGTTCGTTGCCCTTTCAGTACAGGTGGTATCTGAATGTAGTACCTCCTCAGAGGCGACCTGTTCAACTCTTTATTCTTATCCTCATAAGCCCGCTTCATAAAAGTCAGATAATTTACAATCTAGAAGTTTGTTTAAAAAAGTCTGGAGTTTATATACAACTCTAACAAACCTAAAGGATTTTGATTTCTGAGAAGGTTAAAATGAAATGACTAGAGTTTTCACTCGATGCTTATTAACAGTAATTAGCCATTAACAGTAGTGGACCGGAATGAGGTGATACGTAGAAAGTGATGTTTCATCTCAAATGCGTAGAACACATTCAGTCCTTTCACGTATGTAATGGTATCACTCCCAGGAAGGGCTTTCCACAGACACCCATTTCCCCTTAGCATCAAGGGCTACAATAATCTGACTGCAAAAATGCAGTGACAAAGCAAGCTGACGTATCAGGCACTACCTTTCATATTGGCAGCTGTAAGAGACCCACAGTATGCACAAAGATCTAAGGAAGGGGAAAAAACCACAACTATGAGAAGCAGACCGAACATTTTAGACAAGTTTGGCAAAGTTTTTAGTCAGACAATAGGTTGGCCATTTAGGTTTACTTGTAGAGGTTTTAAAATATCACTATTGGATTAACTAGTCAAATGAGAGTAAGACATTGTCATGATACTCAAACATTACATGCATCAATATTGCACACATCTGCTCTGCCTTCTTAGCACAACCTTCATCCGGGTCCTTGAGCTGCCTGGTTTCTGCAGCTGGAACTCAAGCCTCCCACCCCAGCAGTTTCACTAAAAATTTAAGTGGTAAATTTAAAATACAAAACCCAGGTAACCCCCGAAAAAACCCAACGAGGACTTTATACAGACAATAAAATCTAAGTTTTCTGCAACGGTCTTGAGGGCCCTCCAGATGGGGCAATACACGTACGCACTAGTGAGACAAGCACTAGCTCTGCTGTACCTAACCATTCAGATAATATGGAATCTGGGACCGGGCGTTGCGATGATGTCACTGTAAGGCTCCTCCTGTGTCAGCTCTATGGCTTGCTGCTTTTTAAGTACCAGGAAACTGTAGAATTTTGCAGCTGCTTGTTTTCTATTTGTATTCCTGCACAACTCAAGCAAACTGATGGATTCTGCTCCAGTCTTCGCAAGAGCTCTCTGAAAAACACCAACATCGATAAGGCAAGTTAAAAAAAACACATACAAGCACAAATAGCAACAGGCAAGATTGTTATCACTGAGAGATGCTGGGAGGGACTGTGATGGTCTCCACACTGGGCAGGGACACTACAACATGTACATAAACTCCACATGGATCTTATCTAAATGAAACCAACTAAGATCCCCAAAGATGGGTGGAAGAAAAAGAACAGTCTTGAGAACACATGTTCCAGAACCACTGTAACGTAACACAAAGGCTTTGGATATCAATAGCCAGCCAACTTTTTGACTACAGAACAAATATTTCTAAAGATAAACAAAAAAATCCTGTTGTATTTCTCAGGATGAAAGTAACTCCAAATAGAATCATGAACTATTGTTTCAAACAATCATCCAGGAGCTCAGGTTCTGTAAAGACGCATCATTTTTTCAAGGTGAAAGCCTGTTTATTTCTAAAAATCCTCTCTGTCTGAAACAAAGTACCCAAAAGCTGTTTATGTTTTTTCAAAGTCTTGGCCAGAATATAAAGGATGCAGGGAAATACATTTGTTTGCTGCCTAGAACAACTACTAACATCTTCAATTTAAAACAGAACTGTCTACTTTGGAATATCTACGAGATGAAAAGATATTAAGCTGGCCAAATTAAATTACTTTATATTAAACAGATCCTAACTTTGATTCTCAGTACAGATTTAATGTTTCAGCTATCCAGTCTGATCCTTTTTTGGGCACATACAGGAGACAATCAAACAAAGCTAGACGCGGCCCAGAGCAAATTCTGAAACTCTTGTACAAAATCCATGATTAAAAAGAGGGGGAAAAAAAGGAACATTACTAAACATCTGTACACTTTAAAAAATATTTTTAATTGACAGCTGTACTGGCTTTAGCTAGGACAGAATTAATTTTACTCATAGCAGCTCATCTGGTGCCACATTTTGAATCTGTGATCAAAACAGTGTTGATGAAGCACCACCAATGGTTAAGCTGTTGCTAAGCGGCACTTGTGCAGCATTGAAGCCTTCTCTGTTTCTCACACGTCCCCTAAAGCAAGGAAGCTGGGAGATGCACAAGATGTTAAGTGCAGCTAAAGCCACAACAGCTGACCCCAATTGATATGGAATATCAACTAATATTCTATACCACACAATGTCACGCTGAATAAAAGCTACGGGATAAGAGGAAAAGGATGGAGCATGGATAACACACAAAAAAACCCCACAACAATAAAAGAACTTCAGAGATACAATAGTGACAATGAACTTTTATCAGCAGATGGAGACCAGTTTTACCCCAAGAAAGTTGACTCTAGGAAACAAAGCCAGCTTGGAGGGATGGGATTGACACTCCAGTGAAACCACAATCTCAAGAATTGCCAAAATAATTAAGGGAGGAAATGGGTAGGAACCACAAACCAGACTAAAAAGCAAAAGGCAGACCTACATGCAAGCAGACACGAGTTTGCACTCAACTTCAAGTATATACTAGAGGCTTTCAATTTTCTTATCAGAAAAAGCTCTTTAGTTCTAGCAAGCAAGAATCCATTCTACAAAAGATTATCTGTTGTGCAGACTGACAACGGCAGTCTGAAGCCACCTGCTGAAAAGTAATGCTGCACTTCAAAGCCAAGGTCATATTTCCCCAGTTGCTGCAGATTCAGTTTACCATAGCACAGAAGTTTTCAGACTAGTCCTTCCAGGAACAAACAACCCACAAAACAGTTTTGTTCCCGGACTTTGACAATGTTCACCTATTCTTACAGAGCCCAAAGTCGGGAGGTTCTAATGTTTCATTGCAAGAACACAAACTCAATTATTTTAAAAACTCATTTCTGGGAATCTCACTTGTGTATGAAGTGTGAATGGAAACACTTAAGCGCAAAGTTGTGTTTCAAATGTTATGTGAAAAAACACGGCAGCTACATTGTGATTTAGTCAGTTACAAGAATATTTTCCTCCCTGTGACAGAGCTTATACTTTAATTCTGAATTTCCTGACAATAAAGGCTCTACTAGAACTTTCAGCTCAGGTCAATAGCACCAGTGGGCGTGTTCAAAAGCTATTTAAGAGAAAGTAAATGATAATGCATACCTGAAGCCCATGAAGCATTTGTTGAGTCCTCTTGTTCCACCTCCGTTCTTCTTGATCCTGATCACCCCCTGTGCCATCTTCTTCCTGCAAGCAGCCAGAAGTCACGTGTACAAAACAACTCATGCACCAAGCTCTGCAAGAGGTATTTCTACATACCAGAGCAGCTTTTTCTTTTCATTAAGACAGACACAATCTAACCAGGTATGGACAACCTGACTCAGAGTATGGCGAGGAGAGTCAGGAAATGGGACAAAGGAAGACAAATGTTTACGCTGATGTATGATGTAAGGCTGCATGCCACTATGACTATACCTCAAAATGTCATGCTGGCAACTAGCAATACAAAGAAGTTCAGTCATGTTGGCTTAATGAAAAGAAAAAAGATTTATCTAATCTAAACATAATATCAACAATTATTTTATTTTGCAAACATTAATAAACTCCAATGTTCTCATTTCAGTATAGAAACAGAGTCACTGAAAAAGGAGAACAGGTTGCTAAAAGCTGCAAAAGGGAGCTGTGTTGTTGTAGAGGACCATGTCCAATGAAGCACTTGGAACAGTGTTTGTTTATGGAAGATGACTTGCATATGGCTTTTAAAATGAAAGTTATATTTCAAGCCTGCAATTATAAAAATCACCATGAAAGCAACACATGCAAGGAAGTATCTTTGTTTCGAGTCTTAAATCAAGCACTTCAAATTGAGCAGAAAACACCACCTGGACAATTTTTCCTTTTATTTCTCAAAATTAAGTCAAGCTGTATTTCTTCGCCTTGATTGTACTCCTATAAGTAACATTTTGCTGCAAACAGCAAGAGCTTGCTGCATTACTATGAAAATCAAAGTCCAGAATTTCTTGCATAAGGCATCAAAATTCAGAGAGAGTGGTTTGATTTAAACCACATGAGAAAAGAAGCACCCTCCATTTCCCAAGAGAATGCATATGTGATTTGTAAAATGGTCTCACAACAACTACATTTCTAAAGTTTAACTTTTCCCAAATAAAAAGTTAACATTTCTCGTGCCATTTCCTGAATACAAAATCAAACAGTGCCAGGGAACACACAACCCATTTTTTCCATAGCTTGTTGTTTTTAAGAGCCCTGCTCTTACCTCCTCTTCTTCCTCCTCCTCTTTCTCCTTTTCCTTCTCCTTCTCTTTTTCTGGTAGGAGTTCTAGCTCTGGTATTAGCTGACAGATGTTTTGCGGCTCCTCTGGAGGCATTTCTACTGGCGGCATCTCCAGCTGTTGTGATGGTGGATGCTTTACACAGTACAGATAAACAGAGAATCCTTTTATTGGTGCTTTCACGACAGAATACTGACACCACAAAACAGTTTCACAACATTGAAACCTCTAATTCTCTTAGCCATTTATAAGAAGTTACGAAAAATGAGAATTAATGTTTTTGTTGGTTTGCTCTCCACACCTGCATTTTTAATCCTTTAGACTCTCCCCAAACAAAAGTTATGACATCACTAAGGAAAAAGGCTTCCCAGCAAAACTACTGATCTCATTTCTTGGATCAGCACATGTAACCAGATGCAGTACTACATGATCAAACCACCTCAATCAACAGGACACCTGCAGAATATCAAAACATTGTTCCCTTGTAATACAAGCAGGACACAGTCAAGAACAAGGCACTCTATAAAGCTTCTAAGCATTTACTTCTGAGAGCATCATACAGCAGGTACCTCAAAGGTATGTTTACCTAGAGGCTTGATCTTGTTAGCATAATCCAAGTTACCCCAAAACACATTATCCACTTCAGCACAAAGAGCTGATAACCAGTTTCATCCAGTACTGCTTTTTGTAAGACCATGTAACATCTGTCTCATTCAACAGCCAGTAACCTGCAATCCCATTGGAAATGGGATAAAAAGTTCATAAACGTGCGAAAGGCTGCACAGTCTAGGACTGTTCCATCTCACCAGGTTAGTATTCAGAAAGAGTGTAACTTGAATTCTGCACTCTTCTTCTCTCCATTGAAAAATACGATTTCAGTTCATACTGCAGAACAGCTTTTACAGAAGGGATAGATATGAAATTGTCTAACCATAACCCAGGAAAGAAATCTCTCCTGAAAGATCAGTTCTTGTTCAAACTATTAACAGTGGACCACTGGGAATATATTCTGAATAGAAGAATCTGTGCAGCTCACACAGTTCTTTCTTATATACACTTGCCACAGCAGAAGGTCCTGATATAATTTATTCCTTGAAGACTTACTTTGGATGAAACACAATCAGTTCCTACCCTCATTTGACTTCAGGGGAAAGCTTACACAAACTTTTCAGAAAAATCCCACAGCGACTACTCTCAGAGATTCTGGTACTACTCCAGTGTATCCTGATAGCTAGAGAAAATCTGTACCTCAAATCTGTATCACATTCTGCTCAAAAATACTTCCCACTCCTCATTAAAACTCAAATTAAAAAAATAATAATTCTTACAGGTAACACTGGCTCTGCTTCCGCTTGCTGCAGTTTGCGTTTAACACCAGTTTGTGGTGGTGGAGGTGGCATAACAGATTCATCCAGGTTGGTCCTGCTGCCTTCCATCATTGACTCTTGTAAACGACTTGGCTCTTCCAGAATTGGTTCATCTATATTCCATAATAAAAACAGTTTTAGTAATGTAATCGCAAATAGTACTGACGTATCTAGGTCCGATCTACTATTTAGAATGAAGTACCCTAACACCTTGCATAGCTTCTGCAATGACCTGGTACAGATGTGTATACAAACCAATACAATACCAATTTAATCCACTGGATCAAACAAAATCTGTCTTCTATTTCTAGAAAAAAAAAACTGTTTTAAGTCAGGGACTGTATAAAAAACTAAGTAAGCAAATTAAAGTCTTTCTTTCATTATATTTAGGGACTTAATATTAAGAACAAAGGAAAGAAACAAGCTCTGAAGGAAAGCAGAGCATCTTTGACAAAACAACCAGTGACAAACAAACCAATGACATCTCGCTGCTGTTGCTGCTGCTGCTGCTGTTCCTCTCTGGGCACCTCTGGGTTTTCAAAGTCTTTAAGGAACTCATCAAGGTTGTCAGCTTCTCCACCTTTCCTCCTCTTTCTTAGGTCTTCTGGAACCAGGGGTGTCAGACAACGAGTAAAGAGCTACAGGAGAAAAGTTAAACTACTCACTACTGCAGCTCTCAGTGTCTTACGTCACATAAAGCAATCACGTGCCATCTTTCCTTCCCCCTTTTTAATCACTTCTCCAACATTTAAAACAAGAAAAAATATTTTTGTAATAAATAAGCAGGGGTATTTTACATCATTTTTAACGAGTCTTCCTTAGGAAAAAAAAAAAAAAAGCAAAAACAAGAAAACTGTCTCCTATCATTAGATTGTAACTCAAATACTGGTGTTTACCAGTGAGGTAGAATTCTGAACACATCCCATTTAGAAATTGTTCTGTACAAAAACATTACCTTCAGTAGCCTGTTATTCCACAAAGGCTGTGCAGGCAGGGAGAAAAGCTTTTCAACTCCTCCAGTTTCTTTCCACATCATCAGTTTCTTCGTAGGGGGTGCCAAGTCCAACGTTGTAACAATATCAGAGTAATCGCTTAACTGGGCTCGAATGGTCTTGCTATCCAACTCTTTCACACTGTCCACAATGAGCTTTCTCTTCCTCTTTGCTTTGGTTTCCTTGACTGTTGAGATTTGTTAAAATTACTGAAGGTGAGCTCATCAAGATATAAAATTGTAGTAGGAATCTTACAGATTCTCTATAGGTCTTACTTGCCCACACATCATGCAGCCACAAGAATAAGGAATTGTTAGCACTGGAAGGTACAGAGGCCTAAAAGCACTATATCAAACGTTACTCACTACAAATACTGCCCCACAAACTACAAATTCCTCCATGTACACTCATAAACTAATTTAATATTTTGTATAATCGTCAATATCCGTAGCTGCAGATGTCTCCTTCATCATGGTTTGTTTGGCTCGTGCTCTTCATGAGCAAATCCCTGAGATGTAAGGTCCCACTGGCCAGAAAGTTGAAGTACTGTAACACGTTTTTTTTCCTTCAGCCCTATGTGAACTTTGGTAATACAAATATGGGTGGATATCATACCTGTACCTCTCATCCTGTTCTAGAATGTGTTAGTGTAAATCGTTTACAGCCTGGTCCTTGGCAGCAGACCCTGAAGCTCTGGCAAATGCTGCCTTCACTGGTCCCAGCTGACCAGCTAAAGACCTCCGTTGCACGTTTACCACCAGAGGGCAGTGCCAGGGCTTACTAACTGGCCAAGCAGTAAATCATAGTCTGGAGTTCCAAATACAGGACAAACAAAACAGATCTTACTTTTATTTTACTTGTTTCAGGTGCAGCTTAAGGTAAAGCAGGGATCTGTTTTAACTGAGCCAAATGCAATATCATTTAAAGCGAGTGTCTTGTACTAATGAAATTCTGTCTTTTTCTCTATTTACTAGAGCTTCGAATAAAGAGATTAATCTGCTGGTTTCAGCAATTAGTAAAAGCTACACTAGGAAAAAAGATCACTCCTTCTCTAAGCATCATTCACAATTTAAGCACTCTTGTCCATGAAAAAAACCACAGTGACAGCACTGGTGCACTACAGATACTGAGTCACAATTGAAAACATGATAGGGCCTTTTCCAATTCATTATGTTCTTTTTACTCCATGTATTCCTCAAAAGTTACAAACCAGTGTCCTCTAGGATTACTGAAACAAGTTACCTGTCCAGAAATACTAAAGATCAAAACTAGGATAAAATGAATTCAGCACCCAGTCCTTGGTTTCTTTCTCAAGTGAGAAATAGTGTCAGTAGAAGTGCTAGGAATTCATTTCTCCTCCATCATACTAAGGTGGGCTCCGAATGATCCAAAGAAAATATTTCCAGACAGTTTACTTACCAGTTATGTCAATAGGCTCCAGAGCAAAAGCTTCTTCTTCATTGGGAACAAGAGTTGTCTGATCAGTCATGGTTGGTAATGGTTCAACTGGATCTACTGAGTCTGGGCTGTCTGGTCCACCCACTGCCAGGAAGAACAAATACAATGCACTATAATATCAAAATATCATCTCCCTCCACACCTTAAAATGGCCTAACACATTCCATATATACATTCAGTTCAACATACTCCCAAGGAATTAGTTTCTTCATTAAATTGGTTAAAAGCAGTTCATGTTCTAGCCTTAGATCATACTCACTCGATACATTATCATCATCATCCATATCGTCATGGGGAGGTTGCTCTGGCATCATTACTCCACCTTCTGAGAGTGCAGGTGGATCATCAAAAATACCACCATCATTATTACTGAGGAGTTTGTCATCTGAAACGATTGTATGAAAACATCATTAGTTTTGCCCCCACAAATTCACAAACAAGTTTATAATGACGCATAGACAAATTTAGGAGAACACAGATAAAGATAATGCAAAAGGTAGAGAAGCCTATACTTTCAATGTTGATATGAAAGCCATTGCAAGCAATTTTCCAAGGCAAATTTCTGCTCCAATTCAGAACATACAGGTAATCTTTATTACAATACACCTGCCACATATTTGCACCTTGCTAGGTTTCTTATTACTTGAGGAAGAAGCATCTAATATAACTTGTAACACACTACTGAAACCATTTGAAGGAGTTAAAGAGTTGTATACTGTTTTTTTTCTCTAAAGAATGTTAATTTACAGAATGGAAAAGCTTTGGATGACTCAGTTATACTTGACATAAAAATATACAGCAGTGTATCTGGAATGTATTGTCTATGCTGCGACACCACTCATAAACCAGAACTGCATTGCTGAAAACACAACTTAAGAGGACCAAAGTAACACAGTAAACAACCTCTTTGTCCTCCTTCCCAAGAAAATACTGAAGTACGATAAAGGATAGAGGAAAAACATATTAATTTCTCAAACATACCCAATATTCCACCATCATTTCCTTCTCCAAAATTATCATCTTTGTATTGGTCTTCATATTCCAGGTGATTAGCTTTCTCATTAAGATGACTGGTGCTCTGTTCAGGTTCCAGTAGAAGATTGGAAGCACTGGTGCTCACTAGCATGTCGTCTTCAAATGCACTACCCTCTCTCATCATCTCACGATCATCCATCCCAAAGTCACCTGCAAGAATGATTTCACAGCTGTAAATGCTGAAGAACCGGTATGTAAGGGACCTAACAAATCCATCAAGAAAGGTTCATTTGTAAGACCAAACCTTTTCTTTGTTTTAATCCTGTAATTTTTCATAAAGTGCAAAACATACTGAAACAAACATTTCCACAGTTACTTTAATTTCAGAGTTAATAGGCAAAACATAAGAAATCGCAGAATCCTTACAGTTGGAAGGGACCTTTAGGCCATCTAGTCCAACTGCCCTGCAATGAACAGAGACACCTACAGATCAAATAGGGCACTCAGAGCCCTGTCCAGCCTGACCTTGCATGTCTCTAGGGATGGGGCATCTACACCATCTCTGGGCAACTTGTTCCTGTGCTTCACTATTTTTATTTTACAAAACTTTTTCTTCTATACAATCTAAATCTTCCCTCTTTTAGTCTGAGACCATTTCTCCTTGTCCTGTCACAACAGATTCTGCTAAGGAGTCCACCCAGTTCTTACACACATCCCCCTCTTTAGACACTGAAAGGCTGTTATCTCGCAGCTTTCTCTCTCCAGGCTGAACAGCCCCAGCACTCTCAGCCTGTCCTCATTTGGGACATGCTTCCTCCCATGGATTATTTTTGATGAGCACTCTTTAGTGCCACAATACTAACAGCAAAAACACTGTTCAAACAATTACAAGAGAAAACATTTCCTCTTTAAGCCTTTTTGAAACTGATTTTATTAAGATCTTATAATCGAAGACTACTCAAAGTCATATCTTCTGCCTTGAGACTGAACTGCATGTACAGAGACCGAATTGATTTCAAATCAACAATCAAAACTCAACCTATGCTTTTAATAAGATATTAAATTGGGATATTATTACACTTCGGCTACCCAAAGGTAAATACTTCTCAAATAAAAAATTTCAGGTTTTGATTCACATCTTTGAATTCTATCCTTGAGCAGATACTGAACGGAGCATCAGCAAGTCTGTCACCACTAACTGCTCCAGCTTCAGAAAACTCCTAGCATTTATTGACTGTAAATAGCCTAGAATTTACGTAACAACTGAACTCTTCACATCATGTATTAAAATTGATATAGCGTTTCACTAATTAACACAACAGAACATTCTTCAGCTTTAGGTAAGCAGATAGAAGCAGGCTGAGTAAGGGAGGGCAAACCTTCTGGAAAACCTTAACAACATAAAAGCTAAACATATGGAAACACATCATTTTTTATCTCATTTGTTTCTGCACTTACTAGCAGGAATTCTGTAGTAATTGTAAGACTACAGCTTCACAGTTACCAAAACTAGCTTATGAAAAACATAACAATACATAAGATTTTACCAAAGTCATTATCCTGGAGGATACTGATGTTGCCTACTTCTTCTCTCATTGTAATTTCTTCCACTCTACTCTGGTTCAAACTGAACTGCTGGGCCACATCAATATCACTTAAACAAACAGAAGGCAATTATTAACATCTCCATTAAAAATAAAAAACAGATAAATCCTTAGATAAACATAAAATTCCTAAACAGTTCACTATACATTGAGATCAATGAAAAAGTGGACAACAAACACAGAATAGAATGCCCTGCTTAAGGCACTGAGACCATTAAAGGTTAAAACTTCGAATTCAAGTTGTGTCATCGTCTGGAAAACATACCAGCAACCTCTCTTCCAGTCTTGTTATGCAGGGCCACTAAGTTTAAGGCCAATTTAATAACTAAAAACAGCACTACCCATGTTCAACTCTGAGAAATATTAATATAGGTACAAAAGAAATGTATTTAAGAAGTGTACTGAGTTAATATTCAGCTTTGTGTTAAGGCTTTTTTCATAGAAAAGCACAGTTGTCTTTTTTATTTTTTTTGCAATTGAAATTTAGTATAGAATTCAAATTAAGTACAAGTCAAATGGGCAAATTATTAAACAAGCCACACCCAGAAATTCCACTACAGATAACACACAAAACAGTAGCCTCCCTATTTCTTAAAGGCTAAAAAGTCTTCAAGCTGTGTACTTGCCATGTTTACAGATAACTCATTTAGAAGTTATAAGAAAAGCATCTGCTTACTCTAGATCAGGAAGTGGTTGGTCAAAATCATGAAACTCCTCGGGTAAGGTAATAGCATTGTAAGCAGCCTCTCTGTTTTCCTCAGGCAAATCGACAACCCCTGTAGAGAAAAACACTCAGGCATGAGTTCCCATTCCTTACACGGACAGCATTTTCCCCTGTGCTTTCACTGAAGCTGTTCTTTCATAAACTTTGTATGGAAAATCACAGCTTGGACCACTGACTAATCAGCTGAGGCAAGTGTTGGGTCAGCAGTGACCAGCTGCACAGGTGAGAGTAATCTAGCTGTGCTCCCGGAAGGGGTGGACTTCGACTCCACCCCCTCTGAGACCTCATTTAAGGGCTGACCACCACTGAGGCAGCATCTCCTGGAGATTGCTCCCCAGTGAAGATTGTTTCAGGTCAAGGCATTGACACTGGTGAGTTTTCTTTACTAATAACCTTTGATTATTTATCACCATCTTGGTCAACATCTTTACATTAGCCACCTTCACAAACTTATTGTCTTTAAATTGTTGAGTTGAAATGATGCTAAACGCCTGTGAAGAAATCTTAGATTATCTTAGAATTGAGGTTCAGACTAAGAGCAGAACACCTAGTTATCGAGCTGCCATGTTGAACTGTATAACCCTGTAGGAACTGCAAGCTTTGGGTCAACAGGTATCTGTTAACGCAGGTACCTGTTAGGAAATCGCTTGATCATAATGCTCCAGATGAGATACACAATTCTACATTTTAATTTGTGCTAAGCAGTGGACAACGCAATAACTACTCTGCTTCTGCTCATGCAGTCAGTTCAATTAACTTCTGAAACCCCAGCATAGTACTTGGACCACCCACACAAATCTGCTTCTGCACTGATCTAAACCACATCAGAGTTTAATTTTTGACTTTATTAATCCTCTTGAGATACTTTATCTGCTATTCAGTGAGCATCATCACAGTAAAACAGAACCAACAGTAAGTAGTAATTTAATACCATGTAGATCCAGTAGTAACATTGCCTGTTTAATTCAAAAGCAAGGTCAGGACATATGCAGGGGAAATGCAGATTCAATTCCTTCTGTAACCAGTGGGAGATCTGAGCTCCATGTTTTGTCTCCTGACCCACACAACACAGGCCATTCTGAGGTACTGATACTTCAGAAACACTGCCAAATCTGTTTCCCTCCACAATGGATAATCAAAGAATCACCATCCAGAGTGTGCCAGGAACAAGCACGACTCCACAGGTTTACTTGCGATAGTCCTTGGCTAGCAACTAAGAAACTCAGCCCTGCTGAGACTATTACTATTACTTTCAGGGCAATTTGTTCCACAACTTTAGAAGCATTTGGACAAAGATAGGTACCTGGACGAAAAGCCATCTTAATCTTAATGAAGGCCTCATTACAGTCTGCAAGAAGGTATTTCGCTTTCCTGTGGTAGATTCTGACAACGCCTAATAAGAGATGTCCTGAAGTTCGAAGCGCCATCTTCACCTAAAAGAAGATTATACCATCAATGATTTAGTGTAGCCTTACCTCTTCCCTATGATTAAATTTGTCAGCTTTGCATGAAATTTCCAGTCATATCAAATATTCCAAATAAACATAAAATTAGTAAAAACTCTAAATAAAGGAAGAATGAGAAGTTTACAGTGTCAGATGATACTCTGTGTATTGCTCGAGGATAAGCTGGAAAATGTA
This sequence comes from Coturnix japonica, assembly GCF_054131305.1. Lineage (NCBI taxonomy): Eukaryota > Metazoa > Chordata > Aves > Galliformes > Phasianidae > Coturnix > Coturnix japonica. Next base: position 13,116,765 of record NC_140664.1, on the reverse strand, counting down.
AGTAAATTGTAAACTGTAAATGTAAACCTCACCCAAACTGTTTTTAAACACATTCAGGGATGGTGACAGAACCACCTCCCTGGGCAGCCTATTCCAGTGCTTAAGACAAGACAAAATCCAATTCACCATATCCTTTACTGACACCTTTGCCACTTCAGTTGTGAAAAAAATAAATGAATAAATCAAATTTTGGACAGCCAGAAATAACAATGTGATTAAGCTGAGGTGCAGTTAAAGACAGTGCTGTGTTACCGCTCCATTGTGTGTCCTTCAGTTACAGAGGAAAGTAGAACAGCGGAAGATGAAAGATATTCATAAACAAACACTGGCATATTAAAGTTACCTTAATTTGCTCTCCTACTTAACCTGGATGTTTTGCTGTGTAACTGAGTACCTCAAGCACTGAAGGAACCATAGGAAACCTCCAGAGAAGGATTCTTCTTAAATGTTTTAGTGCAAAAGAACACGACTTGAGTCAAAGAAAGATTAAACCTTAAAAAGTCCAACCTCAAACATTACGAATACAAAACTGCGTAAGTTATCTCATATTACAGCAAATGATGAAAGTCTTGCACCAACTTAAGTACATGAAAGAGTGCCCAGCAGTTTCTCCTGAGCTCTCAACTGACTCTATAAACATTATCCTCTGCAAATCCTTCCAGGGCAGGCACTGAAGGAAATGATGTCTGTACTACAACAGACATCTCTGTAATTGTATTACAGGTATCTTTGCTTCAAGATGGCTTTTGTTCCAAAGTCCAGATTAGCATTATTGGGACACTGTTTGTTTGATTCAATCAGAAGAAAATATATTTTCTTTCTTTTTTTACATAGGGGCTTTCTTACTCTTAAGGGACAAAAGTTATAACCAAATCAGTGCACCAGTTCTTAATGGGCATTTTTGTTTTTATGAGCAGCAGAGGAGAAAAAGACATTAAGAACATAAATTCCTAAAAATTCCCCCTAGTTCCACAATAACTGTACAGGTGTTACACAATCACAGAATGACCCGGGTTGGAAGGGACCTCAAGGATCATGTAGTTCCAACCCCCCTGCCTGGCAGGGCCACCAAACATACACCTTTACTAGATCAGGTTGCCCAGAGCCCCGTCCAACCTGGTCTTGAACACCTCCAAGGACGGGGCATCCACGACCTCCCTGGGCAGCCTGTTCCAGGGCCTAACCACTCTCCTAGTGAAGAACTTCCCCCTAACATCCAACCTAAATCTTCCCTCTTTCAACTTAAAACCATTTCCCCGTGTCCTGCTATTGTCAACCCTTTCGAAGAGTTTACTCCCCTCCTGGGAGTAAGTTCCCTTCAGGTATTGAAAGGCTGCAATGAGGTCACCCCGCAACCTTCTCTTCTCCAGGCTGAACAAACCCAACTCCCTCAGCCTGTCCTCATAGGGGAGGTGCTCCAGCCCCCTGATCATCTTCGTGACCCTCCTCTGGACCCTTTCCAAAATCTCCATGTCTTTTTTGTACTGAGGGCTCCACACCTGGACACAGTACAACAGATGGGGCCTCACAAGAGCAGAGTAGAGAGGGACAATCACCTCCCTATCCCTGCTGACCACCCCTCTCCTGATGGACCCCAGGATCCCATTTGCTTTCTGGGCTGCCAGAGTGCACTGCTGGCTCATGTTGAGTCTTTCGTCCATCAGGTGTTAAGATTCTTCCAACTCTGTCCCAGTTTGCTTTCTAAACCAAACAAAAAACCAAATGGTTCAAAAACAAGGCTTCTACATTACCCCGTAACACTGTTATTGGATGAAAACCTATCTTCACAAAACCAGTACCATCACAAACTATTCTAAGCCTTCACTTCTTCTTGCTGTTGATAAAAAACCTGTTTCATACTTTGGTCACAAGCAAAAACAATATTTCAAATATTATTTCTGCAGCTTCCAGTAACAACTCTGAAAGCACATCAAAGGCCATTAAAAGAGAACTTTGCACACAAGTTCAAGCTTTCTCTTTTGCAAACATCCGCTTCTAAATGACGCACAGCACATCAAGATACAAGTTCTCCATTTATGCAAAATTAAACGTTTTGTAACTGAATTGCACGATACTCTAGTATTAGAAAATTGACAAGAAAGTAATCTTTAGAATTGTTCAAAAGAATCACCACTTCACATCTGAAAAGACCTTTTCATGCTGCAGAAGAGCAACTCTAAGCAACCCAAACAGTAACAAGCACCTGCACAAACAATTTCTTTTCAGTACAGGATAACATTACATCAGTGTAAAGCGGATACCTTTGGTGAAATGATACTCTCCACGCTGCTCTCCAGATTACATTCAAAGACATGGGCTTTGGTTAGCTTCTTATCCCAGTGGGCCGCTAGCCATATTTTGGCCAGCGGCCCACGCTTGCTCAGGACAAAGTGGGCATAAAACATGGTCCCAGATGTCTAAATCGAAGAACAAATCTGTAAAGAGAAAAGCAAACAGAGAGAAAGAAAGAATTCCCAATGAGTAGCATTCTCACAAACATCCTCCTTATGTTTGCTTTTCATTCATTAAGATCAAACTATTTGTATAAAACACTTACAAGGCCAGCACTTACGGGTGTCAGTTATGTAATACATCAATTTTGTGCAAAGAAAATAGGAAGTAGGAAGAACAGTGATCAGCCAGTGCTTCTTGTACAGACCATTCACACAGTTTTAAAATGATCACCATACTACAAGGAAAAATAACTCAAATACACTTAAAGTTTATGACAGTACTGAACTGTCAGAACGAAAACAGGTGTGTGCCAGTTTCCTTAGCCACAGTGGTCTTCTACCTCTCCCACTTCTTTCTAGCCTACCTTTCTCAGTAGCAGCAACTGTAATACACGCTGCTTTAGCAAAACATAGGGCATTCTAAAATACAGCGGTCAACTCTGCAGACTGCTCCATGTTTTCTTAAAACTGAAAGTACAACTCCTATTTCTGAACAGACTGCTACTCAACTCAGAATGCTCTTAGTAACATCTTATATTTTTCATGTAAGCGATGAGGAAACGAACTGCATCGCTCCAAACTCCCTGAAGGTTTTGCTTTCTTCTTCCTCCCCCACCAAGAAGTAAGACTTCTTTCCTCTTACCTACCAGCTACCTGTTTTCTGCTTATCTAATAAGTACCTCCTTATGGCTGATAAAGATGCCAGCACATAAAGCCATGGGGAAGCAGGACACCGTGAGGTCTTGTGACATAAAGCTGCTAATACCTAAACAAGGTAAGCATCTGATTCAGTTTAACTCCAAGCTAGAGGTAACTTTGCTTTGAGGTAGAAGATTCTCCACATACAGCACTACCCATATCTGGGGTGAGGGGGAGGAAATGGAAAAATGGGAGAAATCCAGCAAGCACAGCTGAGGCTTTGGAGCACCAACGCAGCAGTAAGCAGGGATAGATGCACAAGGAGCATCAATTTCCAACCATTAAAAACACGTTTTCCCAAACGTGTACTAACACAACTTAGAAGCAAATAGAACCATGAAACACAAAGCCTGGGTAAACTCGATAGCCAGAGAGAGATTCTCACCAAGACAACTGCTAGGTGACTGCAATTAGCTTGCAGGTAAAAGAATCAAGTGACACAGCAGCCATAGAGAGTTGATGGTATTTATGGTGTGTGCTTCATTAAAAGCACTTGGCTCAGTGGAAGCAAAGCCAACCTCTGCACATCCAGGTAATAAATGAAAAGCTGCAAATCTAGGAATAGATGCCTGAAAGTAAATGTCAACCATTTGAGCTCTGAATTTCTGCTGCATTAAATACAGAATGGAAACTCTTTTGTTGTTCAATTATCAAACTCATCTGTCTGATAAACAGGCCGGCCACCACTTCTGTCCATAGCCAAGAACAGTCACCGTACATGAGGTATAAAGAGAGTAAAGGCCACGTTCAGCTTGAGCTAACACAGTATATAGCTAACATTACAATTTCTGTTACAACTCTGAAGACAGGCATCAGTCAGAACAACTGCAAATTAACAAAAGTCTAAGTTACTTGTTTCTGTGTGTTGAGACAGTGTCAGTTTAAGAACAGCACTGTGCTAAGTGGGAAACGAGCAAGTTTTTCTAGGTAGCAAACAAAAATCACCTTGAAAGTGTCTGTGGTCAATAAGAGCTTTCTTTATCTTTCCATCCACCTACTGGCATATGGAAAACTTCATGCTTTCCCAGAGGCCACCAGACAATTCAGTCCCTCACACATTTTCAAATCTCGTAATAGTTTTGAATACACAGAGATGTAACTTTGTAGCATTTTAGCAGCTGGAGTTGCACTGCCCTGAGCAGCAGGTCTGTAAATTACCCATAAGCGTGAGGAGGAAGAGCAGTGGAAAGCAAACACATACTTAACAAGACCTTCCAACAGTTAGAAAAGAATGTACATTGATTGACAGAGTTTGGTATAATTATACATTAATACATTACAATCATTAAGATACGTAGCATGCATGTGACAGAACTTCAAACATACTATTAACTGTAAGCCTAAAAATGTGCTGAAGATTTCCTGTCAATTGTGGAACATACTTTAGGACTAATGAGAAGAAGCAAATGATCACTGCTAACTGGGATTTGAAGTGATAATGCAAGCAGACTCTGAGCGGAAGCAGGTTGCCCCTATAAATGGGGAGGTCAGTTATACGGAATCACAGAATTATCAAGGTTGGAAAAGACCTAGAAGATCATCTAGTCCAACCATTACCAATACTTCCCAGCTAAATCATATTCATCAGCACAACATCCAAACGTTTCTTGAACACTCCCATGGTCGGTGACTCCACCACCTCCCTGGGCAGTGCATTCAGTGCCTGACCACCCTTTCCGAGAAGTAATACTTCCTAATGTCCAGCCCGAATCTCCCCTGGCGCAGCTTAAAACCATTCCCTCTAGTTCTATCACTGATTACAAGAGAGAAGAGGCCAACCCCCAGCTCACTACAACCTCCCTTCAGGAAGTTATAGAGAGCAATAAGGTCTCCCCTGAGCCTCCTCTTCTCCAGGCCGAACATTCCCAGCTCCCTCAGCCGCTCCTCATAAGGCCTGTGCTCCAGACCCCTCACCAGCTTCGTATCCCTCCTCTGAACACGTTCCAAGGCCTCAATGTCTTTCTTGCAGTGAGGGGCCACAAAGTTGAGGGGTTTTTGCTTTGACACTTTGAATCAGACACTGCCAACAACTTCTGCCTTTCAAAGAACTGACAGCCCAAGTCAAAGAACTCCCCCATAAGGGGACTTAACACATGGGCATGGGTTTCAAAACGTATGCTTCATTAGTAATTAAATCAAAGAACAGAGGCTGAAAACCATTACACCACAAAAGCCAATCTGCTTGCACTGCTTCTTAGGTTTGACTCCTCTCAATACCAGAATTACGGCTCAAACCTAAAACTCATCTTGCAGGCAGGAAGAATATAGGACATTTGTATGGTACTTGGAAACTTCTGAAGCAAGTACGAAGCCAATATAACTAACTTCAGACAGAGGCCATCTCTTTTCAGCCATTATGGAAAGCCTCGCCACGACAAAATGCATTAAGAGAAATCACAAGCATCACAGTACAAATCATTTAAAGCACTGTAAAATGAACTACTGCCAACAAATCATACTTCTGTCCAAAGCAGTGCTATCTTCCCGTGTCACAGTAAGGAGTCTCTGCCACTTGGAACTTCCAGCCGACCTCCTGTATTGTAATATCTGGCTTCTATCAGCAGCACAAAGCGTGTCTATGCAAGTCTTAGCTGCAGCAGTTCAACTGTAGTTGTTCAGAGCACCAGCACAATGGCTGGCAGCAGACCCCAAGGGCTGCTCTTACTTCCTTCAAATATTTTTTCTTTCTTTTCAGGTAGTTATTTTCCTTATATTACTGTTTGGTTAATACATAGGGCAGTATATCAACACAGCGGCATAAAAGGAGGAAGATTTGCTGGTGTCATTTAAGGTTGGGATCAACTTTAAAGGCACTAGAAGTTCTTTTTTTGGAGAGGCAGCGTTCACATAGACACACAGAACAGCTGCCTTTGGATGCGAAAGCAACAAATAGGAAGCCACAAAAGGAAAAGGGTGGCTGATGGCTCTCATGAAGATTACAGGGTAAAATATCAGTGTCAGCTTTTGAAATTGACTTGTTATGGAACAAGACCTCAAAACCCATCCAAAGAACTCACAGAGCCTCAAGCAAGACAGGAAAATGAACAAGGTAAAGATGAAAGAGCAGCTGGGATCAAATTCCAACCCTGCCCAATTGAACTTTTAAGAAAACTTCAACTTCATTTTTCATTCAATGGGTTCTTACGTTACCATCAATGTTACTGTCTTAAGTTCCTCTGCCCAAACCTTGCTCAACAATTGCATCACCTTCTAATATTTTTCTTTCTATAGAAGTACTGAAGTCTGTAATTTTATATACAAAATAACTGAATATGTAGTGATACCAACCCAGCTCAGACAGTTCATTTTCCTATCTAAAGTATCCAGCAATCGATCCTCCCAAAAAAGCAATGGGAAAGCTGGGCAGTCAGCACTTGTGAAACAATCTTAACCATGAATTCAAACTTATCAAGTCATAGGAAGAATCACAGAATGATCTGGGTTGAAAAGGACCACAACAATCATCCAGTTTCAACCCCCTGCTATGTGCAGGGTCACCAACCAGCAGACCAGGCTGCCCAGAGCCACATCCAGCCTGGCCTTGAATGCCTGCAGGGATGGGGCATCCATAGCCTCCTTGGGCAACCTGTTCCTGTGTGTCACCACCCTCTGAGTGAAAAACTTCCCCCAAATACCTAACCTAAACCTCCCCAGTCTCAGTTTAAAACTATTCCCCGTTGTCCTATCACCATTCACCTTCGTAAACAGCCGTTCTCTCTCCTGCTTATAAGCTCCCTTCAAGTACTGGAAGGCCACAATGAGGTCTCCCCAGAGCCTTCTCCAAGCTAAACAAGCCCAGTTCCCTCAACCTTTCCTCATAGGAGAGGTGCTCCAGCCCTCTGATCATCTTAGTGGCCTCCTCTGGTCCTGCTCCAAGAGCTCCACATCCTTCTTGTACAGGAGGCTCCAGGCCTGGACGCAGTACTTCAGACAGGGCCTCACTGTCACCTCCTTCTCCCTGCTGAGCAGCCCTTTTTAAGTCTTAAAATTCTTCTGCGTGTTGAAACAGTAAGTACATAAACTCTGAAAAGCACAAAGAGTTGAACACCATCTTTCAATACACTCAGAAAAAAGTGTAATAAAATAACAATTGACAGTTTAATGTCTTAAAAAAGACTTTATGAAGATGAGAATTTCTCTACTCTAACCCAATAAATTTACCTGTCTGTTCCCCTTCTAGGCCATGTTTACGTAAACAAGTTCATAGGTTGAGTCTTGTTCTATCACCTCCTTCTGTTCTTGTCACAAGGCTATTCTAGAACCAAAGTGAACCACTCATCAGCAGACACTTTCCATATTACAGTTCAAAAATCAACCAGTCATTATAATTCATTTGCCTTTGTGCTACTGTTCAACTTATCATCCTCTCTGCTTCCCCCCCCACACCTTTTCCTGCCCTGTTTCTTTAAGCTACACCAGTCCCAGCCCTGTTCACCTGCTGTAGCTGCCTACATTTCCCAAGTCCAGAAGGTCTCAGACCTCTTAGTTGTACCTTTGATTCTTTTTTATGTCACAGTCCTTGTTCATACAGTCCTTACATGCCTACACCTTCCCTGGTGCAGGCGTAACCACTTATATCATCTCATCAGCAAGTTGTATTTGTGCACTGAAAAAAATGATCAGAAGATCAGTCTTTAGAAACTCCACTAGGAACTGCAATGAATGGAGCTGGGATTGTTCAGTCAGGAGGAGGCTCAGGGGTAAACCCCTGTCACTGTCTACAACTACCTGAAAGGAGGTTGTGATGAGGTGGGAGTCAGCCTCTTCTCCCAGTGGTAAAAGGAGAGGGAATGGCCTCAGGCTGCACCAAGGGAGATTCAGGTTGGATGTTAGGAAATACTTCACCAAGAGAGTAGCCAGGCGCTGGCAGTGGCTGCCAAGGGAGGTGGTGGAGTCACTGTCCACAGATGTGTTCAAGAATCACAGAATCACAGAATGACCCGGGTTGGAAGGGACCTCAAGGATCATGTAGTTCCAACCCCCCTGCCTGGCAGGGCCACCAAACATACACCTTTACTAGATCAGGTTGCCCAGAGCCCCGTCCAACCTGGTCTTGAACACCTCCAAGGACGGGGCATCCACGACCTCCCTGGGCAGCCTGTTCCAGGGCCTAACCACTCTCCTAGTGAAGAACTTCCCCCTAACATCCAACCTAAATCTTCCCTCTTTCAACTTAAAACCATTTCCCCTTGTCCTGCTATTGTCAGCCCTTTCAAAGAGCATTTAGACATTGCACTGAAGGCCAATGGTTTAGTGGGAAGTACTGGTGGGATGTGGACGGTTGGACTGGATGGTCTTGGAGGTCTTTGTACCTTGGTGATTCTATGATTCTAACTCCTGAGGGTTCAGTACCTGCTTTCAGCATTATTTCATCTCCTTTCTTCAATAACCTTCACAGTTCTCTTGTTAAATCACATTTTTCTATATTTAGTACATTTCTTTGTGGCACCTTCAACTTCACGAAAGTTCAACGATAAGTCACTTCAATTTCTTATGTCCACAAAATCAATTATTCAGAAGCTGAAATTGAACTAGTCCAACCTGACACACTTTAGACATACACATAACAGCATTTCCAATTTGTCTCCAGGTTTTACTTCTTTTCCATCACCTTACATTCCAACTTCCTATGCCAAATGTTGTATTACTAGGTCTGCGACTGCTCAAAACACACCTCTTGTGTGTAGAAAATGCATTCACTGTTCTCCAGTCACAATATGCTACACACTTACATTATTAACCTGCTGGAATCAGCACACAGAATCACAGAATGACCCGGGTTGGAAGGGACCTCAAGGATCATGTAGTTCCAACCCCCCTGCCTGGCAGGGCCACCAAACATACACCTTTACTAGATCAGGTTGCCCAGAGCCCCGTCCAACCTGGTCTTGAACACCTCCAAGGACGGGGCATCCACAACCTCCCTGGGCAGCCTGTTCCAGGACCTAACTAACTCTATCTAATTCAAACAGATCTTTCAGAATTCTCACTGTCTGAGGTTAGGAATGAGGCCTTAGGAATGGTTTTCCTTCATTTATCCCAGCCACAACCTCTATTTACTAGCAGGCATCCTGTCCTACCACATAGATTCAGCATGTCCATGTACACAATAGAAAATGATAGAATCATAGAATCACCAAGGTTGGAAAAGACCTAAAAGATCATCCAGTCCAACCCTTCACCTCTTACCAATAGCTCCCACTAAACCATGTCCCTCAACACAACATCCAGCCTTCCCTTGAACACCCCCAGGATCAGTGACTCCACCACCTCCCTGGGCAGTGCATTCAATGCCTGACCACCCTTTCTGAGAAGTAACACTTCCTAATGTCCAGCTTGAATCTCCCCTGCCATAGCCTGAAACCATTCCCTCTGGTTCTACTACTGATTACACGAGACAAGAGGCTGACCCCCAGCTCACTACAACCTCCCTTCAGGAAGTTATAGAGAGCTATAAGGTCTCCCCTGAGCCTCCTCTTCTCCAGGCTGAACATTCCCAGCTCCTTCAGCTCCTCATAAGGCCTGTGCTCCAGACCCCTCACCACTTTGTTGCCCTCCTCTGAACACGTTCCAGGGCCTCAATGTCTTTCTTGCATTTGATTTTTAGGCCCTACCTCATCTATCCCAAACCACACAGTGAAACCGCAGTTACAAGTCAAAAGACTCATGATCCAATTGCTGCAATCAAATAATAACACTCCTTTAAATGTATGTAAGTTGATAAAGAGACTTATCAGTCTGATTTTTTTTCCCCAGCAGATCACCCAATAAATCTGACTGCAAAAAAACTTGGTTCATAACATTTTGCCTCACAGTTAAACTCATGCATCAGCTGAGCAACGACTCTCCCTTCTGGGGGAAATTCCATCATATCTGAAGCAGAGTAGCAGTGAACTCAATGGTCAAACAGTGATTTATGTGGTAATTTCAGATCATTGTAGGTCTCACAAACTTCTTGCTCCTCATTTTATTCCTCCTCAGCTTCCTCTATAACAAATATTTTAGATCAGTGTCTGTGGTGCTTCCAAGTTCCACAGAATATCAAACGTGCAAAAGGAGCCCTTACAACTCAAGCCTGATCCAAATGCTCCAACATTTCCCCCTTAACTAGTTCTCTGGAGGACGAGGTTAACAGCACTATGAAGTACGTTTAACACACACATTCACACGGTGAGGGCCTACCTGTTAACTTCTCCAAATTTACACTATTTTCTTCCAGGCATTTGAATATGATCAAAAAACATTTTAACCCTAACAGTGCCAACGAACCACACAGACTCCCACCTCCTTCACTACAGACACAAATACAGCACCTCGCTTTATAGTTTGCAGAAGCCTTCCATCAAGAATCACACAGAATCACAGAATTGTAGGGGTTGGAAGGGACTTCTAGAGATCATCGAGTCCAACTCCCCTGCCAAAGCAGGCTCCCTACACCATGTCACACAGGTAGGCGTCCAGGCAGGTCTTGAATATCTCCAGAGAAGGAGACTCCACCACCTCCCTGGGCAGCCTGTTCCAGTGCTCCATCACTCTCACTGTAAAGAAGTTCTTGCGCACATTCGTGCAGAACTTCCTATGCTGTAGTTTCATCCCATTACCCCTAGTCCTAACCCCACGCACTACTGAAAAGAGACCAGACTCACCACTATGGCTCCCACACCTCAGCTATTTATAAACCTGAATCAAGTCCCCTCTCAGCCTTCTTTTCTCAAGGCTAAACAGACCCAGTTCCCTAAGTCTCTCCTCATAGGGGAGATGCTCCAGGCCCTTCACCATCTTAGTGGCCCTCCGCTGGACTCTTTCCAAGAGATCCCTGTCTTTTTTATACTGGGGAGTGCAGAACTGGACACAATATTCCAGATGAGGCCTCACCAGGGCAGAGTAGATGGGGAGGATCACCTCCTTCGACCTGCTGGACACACAAATGGCCCAGAGCGCACCAAGCCCACGGCCCCTCACTCACTATTGCTCCAACACCGCGGCCGCCGGACCCCGACCCCCGCATCCCCGGCTCCTCAGCCCCCCTCCCCCGGTCGGGCCGTGCCCGTATCCCCACCAGGCCGCAGCGGCGGCGCGGCTCCCCCCGGCCGTATCACGGAGCCGCCGTCCTTCGGAGCGATCGCGCCCGTTGCCGCTCGCTTACCCGTGTCCGGGAGCAGGGGGAGGCTGTGGCAGCGGCTGGCCGGGCCGGGCTGGGTACCTGTGTACCCGCTGCACTTCACCGAATCCAGCCGACCCGCTCACTCAAACAACCAAGATGGCGGCCGGGCCCCTTCCTGCCGCCCAAAGCCGCCGTTCAAATCGGCAGGATGTTTACTGTTAAACTGCCCCCCTCAGCCCGGCCGCGCCGCACGCACCACGCATGCGCAGCGCAACAGCCGCCACAGGGCGGGCGTCCGGCGGGAGCTGTCCAACTGCGCATGCGCACGGGAAAGAGGCGGGGCGATGAGGAGAGGTCGACTGAGGAGACGGAGCGCGCATGCGCACTGCATCCATTGCTCCAATGGAAGGCGGAAGTGGGGCGGGTTTAGTTGCCATGGCAGCAGCCCATTTAGGCTTGGGTGGCCCACCTGGTAACTCCGTTCTGCCTTCACGTTGGTTTCCCATCTCCTGTTGCCCAATAAACACCAAAACCTCAAAAGCAGCGCTTACTTTTTAGTTAGCTTGTCCAAAATGTCTCTCACTGAAAGCAGCCATTCCTTTTTATGACCTACTTAAGTAGATCAGCACAGCAGGTTTTCTAAAAAGCGATATTCGCAAATATAGCAGGTAATGCATCTTACTGGGTGATAGCACCAACAAATAATACGTAAAAATGCATAAACTCAAGTCTCTCGATCCTCTTTCCTGTCTCAACTTACAGCATTCATTTCCTTTAATTACATCTCATTAGAGTTTGCTGGCTCTCCGGTTGCACCAAGGGAGATTCAGTGTTTCAGTTGTTGTTTTTTTGTAGTTTTTTTTTTCCTTCAAGAAAGCATCTGCTGTACCACCGCTCTTTATTTGCTTCCCTGTCTGTGCAAATTGATTTAGTGGACACTGAAGCAGCAAGTGTGTAGGTTATAGGATGTTATCGTCTACTGGACCACAGTTCAGACATTCTTAAACACTGGAACAGTGGTGATACGCTGGACTGTGTCAATTCAAGCATCTGCTGTGGATGAACTGAAAGAGTGTGCTGTAAGAAAAAAGCCACTCAGAGGAAACAAAAGAAGCCATACCAGTAAAATCATGTGTTTTTCTTCTTCAGTTTTCTAGCTATAAGCTTATGTGCTGTTTCAAAGATGCCGAATATTAGTGGGTTTTGGCCAAAATTCCTTTTGTATGCTGGTCAGTGTATGCTGGTTGTCTGTCTAGAAGAAAACAACAAATGACATTTGTCTGATAACAGAAATTAACTATGGGAAATAACTCTGTTTCTTTTTAAATTGACATTACAATTTCCTTAATAATTGCCCACTTTCTTTTTTTTCATAATATACTGAAGAAACAGGTCTCCAGTTTTGTGGTTTTTTTTCTGTCCCTCCTCTAAACTGCTTAAGCAATCAATAATGTCTCTCTAAAAACATATTTTTTGAAAATAACTTTAAGATATTTGATATTAAGTTTTGGGTAGTACCTTCCCTCTAGTTAAGGCATAAAACTAGGACATAAATCCAGACCTTTCCACTTGACTCTCTGTACTCAGATGTTGCAGCTTTTCCAAAGTTTAGTTTTCAGTCTTTCCATACTTAGTTATTATCTGACTTTAAAAATGGATTCTTCAAAGAAAAAGCAAGTATATGCAAATCCCAGGGATTTTATAGTCTAAATTCAGCTCAGTTTAAATCTGAAGGATTTGAATTATCACATCTGTTTCTTATGGCAGTATGTGACTACTGTGAAGATCAGTCTATAGTCTTGTCCTGTAGTTTATTTTCGAATGTGTAATAAATTGGCACCGGGCTAATTTAATGTAGCTTATTTTTTTCTAAGTTGTTTTAGATACTTTTCTCCTTTTACAGCCATGAATGCTTTCTTCCAACAGAATTAAAATCAAGACTGTTTCTTTGCATGGGCCAAAATTAAAGTTAATTGTGCAGTACAAAAATGTTTCGTTTTTAGTGTGGAGATAAATGCACTTCATGTGCAAGTCAATTTTTTAATCTTTCACAGAATTTTCAGGTATTCTGCTAAAAAATGAATGTAATTATAGTGCTGTGAACAAAGAAAACTAAAATACAGTGTAGTGCAACTCATATCCATTGAATATATCCACTGTCCTTGTTTAAAAGGACACAAAGGACTCAAATGAGTTCTCTTCATGACTGCTTTAAATGTTTGTGATAGAAGTAAATTATTTTTCAAGAGTAACTTTTTGCACTTTAGTTGTCATGAAAATCAGTTCTTTGAAGAAAGCAATTTTTTTATTTCTCAATTTCAAATGTTTGTTTACAGTTTTCTTTTCACCCAGATTGGAAAATACTGTGAGGATCCTGACCTCAAGAGTGTAACCCATCTTCTTCCCCCCACCGCCCTTCTTTTTTCCTAAGACATGACCAGAGAAGAAGCCTGCTGTTTGATTGGTATGCTACAGTCAGTACTTCGCTGAATTTTTCTCTGGCTCTGCTCAGACGTGTTCATTCCAGATGGTACTTTAAAAAGCAAGCTTGTGACTGTTATGTGCACTCTTGCTGGCATATAGCAGATCACATTATGCAGTGACATTTAGAAAGAAACTGAGGCAAAAAGCCTGTTTTCATTTCCAGCTTCAGCCAAGTGTAACTATCAGGCAACACAACCATAATTTTCTAGTGCAGAACAGCTTAGTTCATATACAAATAGCTTGCACTTCACAGAGGGGACAACTTGTTGTAATTCTTTTTGAATAATTGGGGTAATCACTTTCTCCCTCCGAAGTATTGGAATTTGAGATCCAGATCCTCTCTGATGTCACACACCTGTCTTCCAGTTCTTTACAATCTAAGCAATTTCACTGAATCATTACAAATTACTGGCAACATCTTTGGCAGATAAACTGCTTTTTTTGAGCCATCAAATAAGAAAGGACAGTCACAGTCGTACATCTGTGATACAAAGTAGAGGAATAAATATAAATTATTATTAGATCAGAACCTGTATCCTCTAAAAGCATCAACATTTCAAGACAGGTAATAGAAAATTTGTCCATTGTGTTTGAGGAACAAATCACCTCTGCTGCAGCTGTATAGAAGAGCTGAAGCAAGTAAGTCACCACTACTGCGGCTGCATCTGCAGATCTGGAGGTGCTTGAAAGGGACCTACAAGTCCATATGGACAGTTTTAAAACTGTAAACCACAGCTCCCTTTTGATGATCCATAGCTGTTGTGTTTTGTGAAACTGACTTTCAGCTGCCACCATTAAAACAGCATCATACTCTATTCTAGACATTAGAAGACAAACATGCTCTGGCTGGCTTATGAGACATCATCCAGGAAAATAAAGCTTTTATTTAAACTTTTGAGGAATTCAAATTAGTGGTGTCCATTCTAACTACCATAATACTCAGAGATAACAAATAAAAAGAATAGACAGCTTGGTCATTAGGCATAACTAAGAAACTGTCACTGCTTAAAAAGGAGTTATTTTATAAGACATCATTCATCACCACATGAACAGGAAAGTACAATAGATCTCTCGCATCCAAGTGATCAGACAGAACCTTTCCTGTAGCTAGTTCCTCGAATATATAATTCTTTTGAGAGTAAGAAGTCTCCACCTCGTTCCACTAAAATCAGACATTTTATAGAAAGCAGTTTATCTGTAGCTTCACCAGGCTTCTGAAGGCACAGCAGAGCTGCTCTTGTTCTGCCAGTTTGCAGTGGCTGATGCCCTGATTATTACCTGTTTTCACTATGGGCCATTCTATTTTTGCCACCTGGCACAGATCCCACATGCTCTGTACATACTGGATGGGAATAACAGGATAGGAATATGAAGTTGCATTCTTTTCTGACTCTTGTTCGAAGCTTTGTCAGTACCTCCTGGTGGAAAGGTTTTTATTTGCAGGGAATTTTATGTATGCTAAGTCAAAGGCATTTTGTACTGCGTTGTTTCTTTAGGGGAATGCAAAGAGATATAACTGAGGAAAAAAAAAAAAAAAGGTCTAGATTTCTGAAATGGCAGTGGAATTTCTGATCTTGATTCTTGCTAATAGTGGGTTTGTGTCTTGATGTTAAGATCTGACACCAAATATGCAAATATTATGCACCAAATAATCAGTACAAAAAATCTTGCTTTTATTGGAGTTTTCATTATCTCCTTAATTCTGTTATTAGAATTATTATTTTTTTCCAGCTCACTAAGAATTTTCTATAGATGCAGTGTTCCTGTACTCACCTTTTCATTCAAATATAATAACCATCCCACTTCTGCTGAAAAGGCTTTGAAAGATTGCAAAAGGAAAACTTTGAAAGCATCCTCTTTTTGTTTTCCCAATACAATTTATTTTTAGTAAACTGAAAGATGTATTTAACCAATTGCAATTTAATTTTCTGAAAACGTTCTTCCTTAAAACTGCAGCTTGTCAGATGAATTTTCTCTTAGGCACTAGAGCTTAATGTATTTCAATTTTAATCAATAGACACCAGTAGTTGTCTTTTGGGCTTGAAGGTTTCCATGTTACTGCTCAGTTCCATTCTTTCCCCTCTTCTGTCTTTTGCTGCCCTCTTCCAATGCACTTCTTTCTCCTCCCAGTCTGTAAGCTCTAATTTGTGCTCATTTTTAATTTTAAAAGTGATCAAAATGGTGAAACCAAGGAATCTGGGAAAATAGTTCAGGAACGGCCCTACAGGAAACAGGAAGGCTAAGATACAAAATTCAGGAATACAAAATAAACATTGCTTTTTAAATATACTTTCAGTCAAACTTAATATGTATTTTGAGTGCTGATACTATATAGCATCTTGGTTGTGAACAGCTTTGCATCCTGTAAGCTTTGCAGAAATTAAAGTATGCCTCTGTCCGGATGATTATATGGATTTATACTTGCCTGGGAAGTAGCTTATAGTTTTGCTTTGCTTTGTTGGTAGGCACAAGTCATTGAGATAAAACTGTCAAAGAAGACAAATCAGATCCTTTGGCGAACACATTCCTGTAGGCTTTCCAAATTATGTTTTCCCGCATTCCACCATTTGCTCAGGCTGGTAGCCATGGTGCAGGCAATGAATATAAAATGATCTTTCTGATTATGTACACCAAGATGTGGCAGAACTATGAATAGTTTCCTGGAGTATGGCAAGCCCTAAAACACGTGGGTATCTATTAAATAAGAACACCTCTTTTCGTGACAAGAATTTTAAGAGTGACCCCTGTGCCTCACTATAACTTATGAGAAGCAGGGTAGAGCTCTGAGCTTTCAGAGAAAAATAGCCACAAGTTTCAGCAGGTGAAGAGAAGCTCTAATGCTGTACTGCCCCTGAGGCAGGCTCTGCAGATACTGAGACAGGTACCTATTTTCCTTCTGCTCTCTTTACTGCTACACTGCTATTTGTATCTAATATATTTGTACCTAGGAGCATGTTTTGCAAATCTGAGAAAGGTTCTGCACAGAATGAAGCTACTCCAGAAGCCATTCCCCATGGTAATTCTCTGTCTGTGACAATGCATTGACAGGGTGTAGCTGCTGTCTTGAATGAGAGTCAATGGCTGTCTGTCCTGCATAGGTACAGTCATCCGGTGGTGGCATCTTTTGAAAGAATATGGAAAATTATAGTACTAAATTACATGTAATGTCTGCAAACAAATTCTGCCACTTAACAAATGTGATTCCATTCTCAGAGTTGCACTACCTTCCAACCTTACTGAATTCTGTAAAGTATCCTTCAGGTCTTCATAGAAGCTGTCCTACAATGCATTAGTTTTGAAAGGGGAGTTTCAGAGCTCATTGAGCATGGATGAAGCGTCCCTGCTAGTATGACATGAGCATAATGAATATTCCTACAGCAAGGTAACCTTCTTGTAGGCAAGGCTGAAGTCTTAGGAAAAAAATGTGGAGCAGAGATTCTGGGTCGCACTGTGTGACATTAATGGATGGTGGAGAAAGCTGCCCAGTAGCATAAATCAGCTTGTCAATAAATCAAGTACTGGAAGTTGGGAGAGATACATTATTTTGTATGAGATGAGTATCAGGTCTTCACATTTTTTATGTTTGGGAACAGAATGCACTGTTCTCAGTGAATAGGCTTTTTCATTTGTGCATTTTCCAGTTGTGAGTTCTTATATTTCACAGTTCTGTTTGTGTTGTTTTACACTTCAAAGTGGTCATTTAAATATATTTTCAGTACAAATGTATGGGACTATCTCTTGAAATTTTCTGCTAGATATTTTATGGAGATACATACATATGGCAATATTTTATTCTCTGCTCAAACAGAACAATCAATTAAACCATTTAAGTGGGGTAAATAGTTTAAAGAGAATTATGACAGAAGTTAGAACTACATGGTAGATCAAGATAGCTATTGAATAAAGAATGAAGCCAAGAGCTATTTAGCTGTGGACAATTATATATTGCATATAAAACACAAAGCTACACTATCCTATTTCTAGTACTGTTAGACATGTCAGCACAGTTTCTCTGTCTTTATAAGCAAGAATGATTCATAACAGGATATTGTAATTTCATTCTGCTAATAATTAAGATCTGTTTCATATAATACAACCCCTTACACAATAAATTTCTGTATATGAATGTTTCATACTTTATATGAAAGGTATTTATAAATACTTCATGTGGAATTAATAGGTGATCAATAAATGCTATCAGTAGGTTGCAGCTACACATAAAATAAGATGAGAGTGCCTGGAAGCATGTAAGCTTGCTTGAGAGTCTGTATACCAAGGACATAAGCAAGCTACAGATGTACTGGCTGTTATAAGCTCTAGCTTCATATACGCTAGTAGACTGCTGAACCAGAGAAGTCTCCTCTGCTTGTCACTATTCTGAGGACAAGTGAATTGACTTGAAAAAGATGCAGAATGACTGCAGCAAGCCAGTGGGGAGTTGCTTAGGAAATGGATCTCTCTCCATATAGTCAGTTCATATAGCTTCCATGTATATTCTCCTTTTATCCACCTCTCAACTCATGTGAGGTCACATTCTTAAAACATTATGAAGACTGGGCTTTGCTCCACATGAGAGAGGTGTCAGCCAACTGTAGGGGATTACTCAAACTTTGGTGAGAAGATGGGAACATATGTAAAAGGATAGGCTGGGCAAGATGTAGTTCTCTAGCTTAGTGAAGGCTCAGGTGTGGTCTAAGAGCAGTCTTCTGCTGTGGAAAGGGAGCTTTAGAAAAGACAGGGTGAACACAGTGAATGGATGAGATAAAACACATTCACAAATAAATAACTGGAAATCACTTCTTAAAAAAAAATGTTAAAGACATTGTGGGGTAGAACAGATCACTAAATGTTAGAGATTAACAAAGAGGAAAAAAGTAATTACACTATCTCTGATAAAAGTGGATAAAAAGAATGTTTCCTGAAGGGAGTGGTAGAACTGTGCAAGGAATCCCCCTTCAGGTTTCAGTTTAAGTACAAATGCAACTCATTTAAGTGTTATGCTGTCATTGTGATGAAGACGGGAGAAGAAGTGGTAAATTTTAAATACTTCTGAGCCCGGTATCTGACAAGATCATGCACCAAGCAGTCATAGAACTGATCAGAAACAGTACTCATTAATAGAGTTATTTTGTTTTGCGATGTGGCATCATTAAACAAGTGGTCACAGAAAATTACTTTCAAATGAGTGATCAGAAACTAGTTCAGTTGTAATTAAATGGTAGCGTAAACAAAAGCATCTTTCAGGGGCCTTGATGTGATGCAGTCTGTGTATTGTGACCATGCTAACAGCAACTACAATCATCAGTTTCATTGAAGTATTTCCAGTGGAGGCACTGACAGCATGTAACTGAATTCTCATTAATGTCTGGAGTGCTGTGGCTAGCATACGTCCATATTAGTAAATAAATGAGCTCATGAGCTTAAATTGCCTTCCTCTGTCCCCCAGTGCCACTCCCTAAAAATAAGCCTAGCTTTCCTCTCAGAGCATCTACAGGGAAGGACCATGACTTTTGCTGTGCCGCAAATCATGTGTGGTCCAGAGGAACGAGAACTACCTCACCAATGAATAGCCCAGCATGGTAGATTGCGTGGATGATCCTGTACTTGTGTCCAAGACCACGTCCTTATGCTCTTGTGCTATGCAGTATTTTATTGGTGGATAGTTTTCTATTCCTAGAAACACAGACTTGAATTGCAGGACTAGAAGGTGTGAGTACTCTGAGAATCAGGAAAACAAAGCATAAACATATATATGTCGAGAGAATAAAAGAGATAGTTTTATTTAGCTTAAGAAAACAAAAGCAGGGAGGGTTATGATGCTTTTCTGTTGTTGTTGTTAGAGAGGTAAATGCCAGAGAAGGTGAAGATTCAGTACAGCCAATTGGAAGTTCTGACTCAAGGATAAACATACACAAACTGTTCACAGAATAACTAAGTCTAGAATTTGAAATTTCCAAACACTGGAAAACTGTGAGTGTGGGATAGGAAATGCAAGAGTCAAAAGAACTCCCTGTTTTTAACATAAAGCTTAGTTTGTGAGGGGGAAAACTTAACAATATTGGCAGATTGTTCCCTATTCTAAATTCCTAAAACTTATGGTTTTATTTCTGAAACCTTTGCAGATAAATTTGATTTCAAATATAGACAGCTCTAGTGTGCTCTGGCCATTTTGTTATCTTTTCAATATGAAAAAAAATGCTATGGTAAAATGTTTTAGACCATTTCTGAGCTCTCATATTGAGGTAGTAATTATTACATTTGTTCCTAGATTACATCGCAATATGTATACTTTGATACTACATGCACAGTCACAGCTCCCCATAAGCTGTGAGAACCCAGTCAGCAAAGGAGCAAAGCAATCAAACAGATCAAAGGAAAGGAGGTGTTGAATCTGAGTGTGAGATACAAGGCATACCGTAAAGCAAGTGATAAAAGGGGAATATACAAGCCATTAGGCTACCAGAGACCACAGATGCCAGGAAACAATAAAGATTAATGGAAAAGGTCATACTTGCATCTCTGGGACCTGAAGTTTCCAGGGGAGTTTCTCTTGCTCAAACTGCACAAGTCATATGTTTAGTCTGACTTAGGTGACTCAACCTTTTATCCTTAGAGAAAGCAGAAATTATTATTATTATTATTGCCAAATGCCACTTTGGCAAAAAAGGCTGACATGTGAGATAGTGATAATTATGTTTAGCAAACAGGAAGTCACACAAGAGCCAGATCTACTGAAATCCTATTTCCTATCAATTTCAGTTTGTGTAACTACATATTCTCCCCACCTTTACCTTGCAAGACCGCTGGCCTCTCCTGCAGTCTGTGTTTCCTCAGACTACTCCCCCCTCATGTCCCCTAAGCCATTTTTTTGTCCTCAGCTTCCTACTATGGGCAAGGCAAGAGAAAGGCTGTGCTAATGCTGGCCCTGCAGTGCAGAGATGCCAACTGGCTGAGCCTCTGTGCTGTGGGGCTGCCCATCAGGACAAATGGAGCAGGTACTTGAGCATGCAATATTTGTTTCTTCCTTATTGTATCTGCTTTTTTCTGAAAGCTTTTTGGAACTTCAGATTACTGAGGCTTCTGTCCTCCTGTCTTTCTTTTCAAACCATCTGGTTCAAAAGTTGTTAGGAAGGAACTGACAGACACCTTAATTTAATAGGCCTCATTTCCTTTCAAATTCCAGCTAACAGCTTGTTCTGTTGAAGGCAGCATTTCATGGAGAAAGCTGAAGACAGATCAGTGGGACCATGCCTGTACTATTCCGGGCTCCTATTTCTCCTCCAAGCCATTGGAAACTAAAGCTCCTAAATCAAGTAAATTGTTTAAAACGGAATAAATAACTATTACTATACACTATATTTACTATGCTGTGGCTCCACCCACTTCAAGAAATAGATGAATTGCCTTTGATTAAAATTTGGAAGCAATATTAATATGTTATTATCTACATATCTACATGTTCTAATTTCACTCTAGCAAATCCTGCTTATCTCTATCTCCGATATCAAACAGTTTTAACATCAGGGCTGGTTTTCATTTGGGAACTGTGTGAATATTTAATAGCCTAACTGGGGCACAACAATCCCAGTTTTTTCCTTGCCTTTATAGTGTTTTGAGGATGAAGCCATATATGTATACACACCCCCTCACATCCTATTCTGGGGATTTTATGTATCCTCAAAATAAGGTTTTGCATAAATCTTATACAGTCTCTGCTGGGCACAGCAGAGAAGCTCACCTAGTCAGCACATTATTTTATGCTTTTCATAAAAATGAAGTTTTTCTTCTATAGAAACCAAGCAGTACTGTTTGCCAATAGAACTAAAATCTAAATATTCCCAGAACTGTCATAACTAAGAGGTAGAAATCTCTTCATTCTTCATTTTATCCTAGAGAAAAAAGGGAACAAATGAACAGGAGGTGCCTCGTGGTCCCACCTCTTGCACGTCTGTATAGACAGCTTGGCAAGGGAGGCAGGTTCAGGGGAAGGAGAGGGGGAGGAGGTGGGAGGGGATCTGGTTTTGGATGAGGGGATTTATACAAAGTGGAGCTGGGTCACCAAGCTAATCTGACCTCAGCTTGTTGCACAGTGGAGGCCAAACAAGTTCAGCAGCAGCGCTTATCGTTCTGTGCCACGGTCCAACAGGACTGAAATACCAGTGGTTAAACTAGCAATGGAACACACTGCTATTGCTAAATAGTAATAACCAAGCATCTGCACTTCAGAGCAGGACTTGGACTGGTTCTAGGACTTGGACTAGGGGAAGCTGATGAAAAAAAAGTTGTTTCTTCGCTTGGCTGAGTCTGCTCACTGCTGAGAGTAGCTTTACAGGTGAACAGAGCTTGTGGGGTAGACAGAAATGCTGATCTATTTTTGGGTTTATTGTCTGGGTACTAGGTTCGGATGCTTTGATGCTTTCCAGAACAAGCTTTGGGTCAGAAACACTTCAGCAACTTTTGTTCAACACACAAGCTCCATGTGGATCTCCTTGCGCCATGATACTGCAGGCAGAAATCCTGGGCAGTGGTACAAAGATGTCTGAGTTGCAGAAAGCAAAGCTAAAATGGCTCTGCACTGAAATTAACAAATAGAACAGCAGTTGGCTCCAATACTTGATGCTGACCTAATGGTTTTAAGCTGCCATCTTAAAAATAAGCAGAAGTGTAGTCATTAAAGACAAATTCTCTCCTTGGACATATGTAGATGACTTAGCAAAATCTGTGCTAACAGCTGAAACCCTACTGCACTATGATTTTTTAAAACAGCTTATCACACCCATAAAGTCAACATCTGCTTTGCTCTTCCATGAATGCACTCCAGGAGCTATTTCAGACAATTGTGGCTTTGCCTTGAGAGATTGTTATCAGGTATTGTTTCTCTTGCAGTGAAGTATGACATTATAGGATGTGGAAATCTACAATTCAATGTGTTTTCTGCTAGGATTCGTCCTGTGTAATGCTAACTGCTTGGTCGGGCTGAATGAAATAGAAAAGTCTCATTCCTGATTCCTGCTATAGGTATCTGAGAAGTCTTTCTCACATCCTTTTGTGCGCCTTGAGGTATGACTGAGTCACTGCCAAAATGCATCCTTCCTTCAGACCCTGAACAAAATCCCCCAGGCCAGTGACTGCTCTCATGGCTACTTGAAAGATGTACTTGGACAGTGGTGGAGTGTATCTGGGGCTTTTCAGTTTTGGGTAGCTCAGTGCAACAACATGCAGTAGTACATAATGGCCTTAAGTTTCTCTAGGGGAAGTTCAGGTTGGATATTAGGAAAAATTTCTTCTCAGAAAGAGTGATGAGGATTGGAATGGGCTGCCCAGAGAGTTGATGGAGTCACTGTCCCTGGAGGTGTTCAAGAAAAGGGTAAATGTGGCACTGAGGGACATGCTTTAGTAGGCCCAGTGGGGATGGGTTGATGGTTGGACTAGGTGGTCTTAGTGGTGTTTCCAACCTTAACTCTGTGTTAGTAGCAGGTCTTACTTCACTGTACTGCAGTCATATGGAAGATGAGCAAGCTGTGTTCATATTGTATGGGCTGACAGGGCACAACTACACAACAGCTCATCATATTTGTGATAGACACTCTTCTGAAGATGAATATCATACAATCACAGAATCACAAGGTTGGAAAGGACCTGCAAGATCATCTAGTCCAATCTTTGCCCTTTGAAGATATTTGTCTCTCTTCACTGACCAAGAGGTTCCCTGGACAACTGGTTTGAACTGCATAGCCAGTCTTTAGACGATAAATGGATGAATGCACTCTCAATGAGCAGATAAATGACCCTCTGGAATGTTTTCTGAGATATTACCACCAGTAGCTCTGGCTGCAGCCATGCATTTTAGGAGAGGATCTGCATGACATGGCAGTCCAAATGTAGCTGAGGAAGATTGTTCTATATAGTAAAAAAAGTCTGAATGCACTGCCATTTCAGCTGTTTTATTTTGTTTTGTTCAGTTAAAGCATGTGCTAGAAAAGACAAGTAAGTACAGAAAAGAACTTCTGTTTTTTGGTGGTTTTTTTTTTGTTGTTGTTTTTTTTGTTGGGTTTTTTTTTGTGTGTGTGTGTACTTCTACAACCATTCAGTAGCATATTTTTTAAAGTATACCTACATGAAAGAGTGGAAACACAGTATGTTTTCTGCAGAATATTCATTTTTATGTACCTTGTTTGATTGTTCATTTCCTCTTGTCCCCCTAGAACAATGTAACACACCTTTTAAAATCATCATCAGAACAAAACTAAAATCTGACGGTGGCTCAGACAATTCCTAATACTAATACAATTCCTAAGACTATTCCTAATACTATTTGTACTGATGTAGTATGTCACTTCATGGCAAAATCTTTGCCCCATGTAATATTATGTTGCTGAGATACTTTCCCACATACAGCAGATAACAGAGCACTGAGAAGGCATGAGACAGAAGGGATCTAATGGAAGGAAATGAAGCAGAGTCCTCCTACAGAAAATTACAGGCTTTTAAATGTGACTTGCAGAGTATTTTATAAATGTGTTTATATCCCATTTGTGTTTCCTCCTGATGCACAAAGAAAGCTTGAAACATGCTATTTTCTCAAAGCCAATGACAATTTCAGAAAGAAAGTGTCTTTTAAAGAGCAAATGTCATGTCTCTTGCGGACAACAGAACAGCTGTGAGAAACACATATCCAGCTCAGAAACTCTTTGCCAACTGTTTGTGCTTCCAGCTCTCTATTAACCATAACCATTCAAGTATACGTTGATCAGAGAGAGGCCCTGACAGTTGTGTATATAAAATAGGCTATTATTTTGCAGCACAATGAAGAGTGAAGAGAAATCATATTTTTCACTAAGCATCTCCTTGTTTTTCACAGGACTTAGCTCTAGGAAAGACTATCTGTTAACTTCACATCCAAGGCTATACCTTTGTATATGCTTTTAGAAACGAGGGAAAACCAGAGTGTGGGGATGAAGGAAGACACAGAGGCAGTTTTAATGGACAAATAGCGGGGTGGGACAGAAGGAGGCAGTGACAAATAATTCTCTTCTGGGACTTGCTAAGGACTGCAGATATGCAGTGGTCACACCTGCCAGCTCATCCATGTGTCCTGGGGCTCCTTGATGAGCCCTTTGCTAGAGATGCAGCTCTCATTCTGTCAAGAGCTGGAAAGATTCAGTCCATTTTCTTCAGCACTGCAACTCTGTCATGAGTCATATCACTCTAAGAATAAAACTACATCCAAGTTAACCCCTCCATCACCTCCTGTGTCTTTTCAAAACCTTCACTGAGGCTTTTGTTTTCTGGTTCTTGGACAGCTAAAATATCAGAGGATTATTATTGCTTGGAGTTCACTTTATTGTTGAGATTACTATGTCATCTTCTGATCCGAGAAGTGGCAAACATCACAAAAGCTGAAAATGCAGTCTTCTCTGCTCTGTGGGGCACCTATCCAAAATGACTTGGCCTCTGAAGATAAGCAATAAATAGCAGATACACTGATTTATTTTTCTTCTGTATTGAAACTAAGGACTGGCAATTCAAATGCAAATTCAAATGGTTAGAGGCTTGACTCTTTATCATATCAGTTTTTTCTCTGGAATAACAGATACAGTGTAGTAAAGAAGCGGGTCTGGTATATACCTGCCTTGTGTAGCCAGAACTGCTCTAGCCATTTCTGGTGAAAGAATTTCTAGAGTCCCTGCAGAGTTGAAATAAAACAGTAATTATTTAATGCTGAAGGTTATGATAATGTTAGAGATTAATGTCAGAGCTTAGGCTTTAAATTCTTGCATGCTAGGATGACAAGGGTATTTTTAGAATTTCTTTTCTCATTGGTGCTCTGTACAGCATCCTGTTGAAACTGTTTTCATCCACACTGTCTTCCCATCCTTATCTACCCTGCTGCTGAGTACACAGCAAACCTTACTCAACACTTGTCATAGGATCCTAATCACCTGCAGTGCACACATTGCACATCTCTAGATCATAGAATCATAGAATCCTCAGAGTTGGAAGGGACCTCTGAAGGCCATCTAGTCATCAACTCCCCTGTGATGAACAGGGACATCCACAGCTAGATCATGTTTCCCAGGGCTTGATCCAGTCTCTTCTTGAAAGTCTCCATGGATGTGATATCAGCCACATCTCTGGGGAACCTGCTCCAATGCTTCACCACCCTCACTGTAAAAGACTTTTTCCTCATATCCAACTTAAATTTACTCTCTTTGAGCTTGAAGCCATTTCCCCTTGTTCTGTAATCACAGGCACTGCTAAGGAGTCTGTCCCCTTCTTTCCCTTAGCCTCCCTGTAGATACTGGAAGACTGCTCTCAGGTGACTTCTCACCCTTCTCTTCATCATGCTGAACAGCCCCAGATCTTAGCCTGTCCTTGTAGGAGAGGTGTTCCATTCCATGGATCATTTCTGTTTTCCTTCTCTGGGTGCAGTCCAACAGGTCTGTGTCTCTCCTGTACTGAGAACTTCACATCTGGATTCAAGATCTTTCTTCTCCTCAGAAATAAGTCTTTCTCTACTTAGAGATCTTCAAAAACTGCCTGAATGTGGTCATGCTCTGGGCTCTTGCCTACCAACATCCACCATTCTATTATTCCATGAATAAAGGGCCTTGGTTGTAGCTCTTTGATGCCAGTACTGAAGTGCATCCATTCCCTGTGATGAATTTCAGATTCGTGAACTTCAGGATTTCAAACTTGGCTACTGAATGGGTTTTCTGTGTATGGTATTGTGTGTCAGCTAGGGGAGGGGTATAGAAAAGTCATACCAGTAGTCCACCAAACTATATCTGTGCACAGCCCTGATGGAGAATGTCAGCTACACTGGAAGAAAGCAATTTTTTGGCATTTGCTGTCCTCCTACTAGAGCCCTCTGATAGCATAACTAAGCTGACGCAAACATTTCAGTGGTGATGGGCAGCAAAACAATGTAATGCAGGACAAGTGGTTCTAAATTTATCCAATAATCAAAAGCATCAGAATCATTAGACAACAATAACTGTACATTAACTGCAGTCCTGTTCTTTTGTTCAGTTCTGCACTGCTCTGCTCAGTTCTCCCTCCTTCCTCCAGGGCTGTTAGGGCTGTTAGGGCTGCTGCAGTGCCTCTGCCTTTATGGTGACTTGTGCAGGTGGGGTGGAATTGAAGGGATCCTCTACCTCTCCATCTGCCTCTTCCCTCTCCCACTAAGACTTTAGGATCCTAAGACAGAGAATTATATTAGTACACCCCACAAAAACAATACAGTTAAAAATTAGGATTTTGTAAAAGTATGTAGCTATACACACATAGAATTCCAGCAATTTTAAAATAAATGAAATGCAAATCCCTAAATTCCATTTGTTTTCTCTGGAAGTATTTCTTTGCACTTATAAAAAGATCATGTACACAGTTTTGTCATTTAACTGCTCGTTAAATGTGCCAGAATAAGAAAGCTGAAGAATTAAATTCCATTGTAATTAACAGAACAAATCTAATTAGAATTTTAGTAGCGCAAGTTGCCTTGCACCTTCAGGTGTCCTGGTAATATTTTGAGTAAGATACCTTTTCAACTCTTTGTTTCTTAGCTGCTGAGGAACCACTCCCACGCATTGCAGATGAGTCCAAACATACTGTCTTTGCCATGCAAGAATTAATTCACAAGGACTTTTAATTGTACCAGAACTGATTTTCCGTCAATCAGCCAGCCATCATTAATGACTTCGAGTCATTAAAGTCCAACATGGATATGTCCTGGATTTCTGGTGCCTGGGATATTTTCCAGATCAAATTAATGGTTTCTGAGTGATGCAAAAAACTGAATGTTTGTGAGTTGCTGTATGCAATCCATGTTCTTTTCTATGCACTTCTGACGCATCTATGATGCTGCGTCTTTTCATCTTTCTCAGTGATATATGCTTTTGATTTTCAAGTATCTTGGGCCAAAACTCATCAGTCAGATTTTATCATCCTTTTACACTCCCTTTAACTCTTCTCAGACTGAAGATTTCAAAAGCAATTTAGAAATTCTGTCAGCATCTACACGAGAGCCAGGAGTAGGAAAATTATATCTTTCTATATTTCTCCTTATAACAGAGTAGAGTGAAGGAGTCATACGTTTCCTGGAAAGGGATTCTTTTTGATCAGAAATTTGAGTAAATTTCTTGTCTCTTACAAGATACAAGTGGATCTAAGTTGTACGAATGTCACATTATTTATCATCAGACCTACTGGTGTATAGATTTGAATAGACTCTCTTAACGTTTCTTCAACCCACCTTCCTAAGGAAAGTAGGCTGTCTCTGTATTTCATCCACAAAGTATATAATCTTTGTAAAAAGGTTGAAAGCATCTTCCTACTGTGACATTTTTATGTATAAGGCTGACTGCTGTGGGGCTGAAGTTTCTGTTGGAAAAAATGTCATTTTCAAGGAAGATAAAATTCAGGCTTTTACTTTCAGTAATTTGAATGGTGAACTCTTTGAAATTATTCTTCTTGTTTCCCATCTTCAACAAGACTGACCAGCAAATGGTTCTGTAAACAAAACAAATTATTTTTCTATTAAATGAAATGTATTATGCTAAGGCATACAATGGAGAGTGGCCTTTTTCACTTTTTTTTTTCTTTTTTTTATTTTTAATCCTCATTATCATTTATTATTTGGTATTTTTCTACAAAAAGAAGAGATAATGTATTCAAAAAACTCTTATTACACTTTTTTGTCTTAATCACCTGCAGGAATGTTGGGTGTAACATACAAACAGACCCAGAGGAGGGTTGTGAAGATGACCAGAGGGCTGGAGCACCTCTACTGTGAAGGATGGCCGAGGGAGCTGGACTCCTTTAGCTTGGAGAAAAGAAGGCTCCAGGGAGACATCACTGCAGCCTTCAAGTACATGAAGGGAGCTTACAAGCAGGAGGGGGACTGATTTTTTACATCGTCAGATAGCGATAAACCAAGGGTGAATGGTTTTAAACTAAAAGAAGTTCTTTACACAGAGGACAGTGAGGAACTGGCACAGCTGCCCAGAGAATCTGTGGGTCTCCATCCCTGGAGGCATTCGAGGCCAGGTTGGATGGGGCCCTGGGCAGCCTGATCCAGTTGGTGGCAGCCCTGCCCAAGGCAGGGGGTTGGAAGTAGGTGAACTTTAAAGTCCCCTCCAACCTAAGGCATTCTATAATTCTATGAAGGATGTATGGGAATGATTAGGTCATAGCCTGAATTGGTGATTCAGTAGCTGGTGAGCATAGCCAGACCTGGGAGCACAGGTGCAAGCAATTCACCTTTGTGACCAGAAGTGGTAGACTCTGAGTCCTCCCCTCTCTAATCTCATTTAAGGGCTGGCAGCCAAAGGGGAAGCATCTTTACTTAGAGATTGCTTCTTTTGGGAGTTTTCCCTGCAAACCCTTATGCTTGGAAAAAGGTAAACTGTTCCTTTTTTGTTACTGAATTGTGATCAGTGCATTTCTTGGATGACCAGGAAGTTGTTCAATGGCAGCTAGAGCCTCTGCCTTATACAATACAAAGGGTATATTTTTTCTTGGTTATAGGGAGGTTGCTCTGCTTGACCTTCTTTACTATGAATATTTAATAACTGAAAAGTCATGAAAAAAATCAATGTTTTCTTCACATGCTGCTACCTTCCTAAACAATGCATCTAGAGCAAGTTTTCCTCCTGTACTATTCCAGAAGTTGATCTTCTAGTAACTGAGAGAACTCAAAAACATCCAGTCCTGATACTTTAGTCTTAAGGCTGATGTGGCTTCAGTAGTCACTGTGGTCTCTTCCTCAGAAGAAAGTCTGAAAATAGGGGTCCCCACAGGGTTTTGTTCTGTAGTTTACAGAGACTATAAGTATATTAATCAACCCTAATGATTCTCCAGAATATATTCACTTCAATACTAATGGCTAGATTGCCTGATAATGAAGAGAGATTTTATGATATTTTTGTCTAGTTCTATTGCACTTCTAGTGGCTGGAGAGATTCCATTTAAGTTAATCTTATGTTTCTCCTTCAGGAAGCAAGGTCAAGTTAAATATAAGGCACTACATCTATCAAGACTTTTGGATCTTGCAGTTCCAGGGGGCGATTTCAACACATGCAGTCCTTTGCTAATATTAAAGAGCAAAATTGCCTTAAGCATCACTAAAATTGTTGTGATTTTTTTGCATCTTCTGTTTGTCTCTCACTTGAATCTGACCTCTCCTTGCTTTTTGTGCCTTTGAAGGGTAAGATTTCTTTGGTGTTCTCTCTCTGTGCTCACTCTTCAGCACAACCCCTACTGCTCCTGGAACAGCTGTTTCTCTGTTGCTCCATCTCAGTTCTTTGGCTTCTTTCACTCTGTAAACAAGGCTGTATGTTTCAAATTGACTTTCCAACACTCATTCTCTGCTAGCATATAACAAACTTTATTAGTTACTGTTAGTATCTGCGAGTCCACTTTTGCCAATAGACTTTCCTAGCCAAGTGGGCTTCTTTCTATTCAGATCCTCCTTAAAGCTGCTGTAGTATCACTGGTGCTTCAAATCTCTACCTTATTCTTCAACGAGCCTGCATTCCTGCTTTCTGGTTTTCTTCAAGCCTTGTTCTCTTCAGCACCTCCTCTGTCAGATACAGCCACTCCCAATCCGCTGTCTCTTGGCACCCTCCAGATTTACACCCTCAGTCCTTCTCCTTTCATTTTTGTAGTATCTATTTTGGCTAACTCATCCTCCCCATCAGCTTCTGTTACTTATAACTCTCCCTCCTATTGAGGATGTTTACCTTCTTTGACATTGTCCTGCCATCCCCAACTCTCGTTGACTGGGGCTTTCTTAGCTATCTCAAGTATGCTCTTTTCTCCCACTTTCACTTATTCAAACTTGTACCATCTTCCTTGTCTTGCAGCTCTAATGTCAGTGTTGATTTCTCATTCTCCCCCTGTGACTCTGTCTACACACTTATTAAATCAGATTTTATTCCATATGGCATTAGCTAGTCTATCCATGGCAGTTTGTCTTCATTGCTTCAAGACTTGCTCATTTTTTGCTCATTTCCAAGCATCCTTTTGCTATTTTCTAAAACAAATTAGCTATGCTTATATTCATTCTTTTCTGACCATATCTCCCTCTAAGCCAAATCATTTCACCTACTTCCTGAGTCTTACTACATAAGCCCTTTGAATGCCCTGGATAACCTCTCTCTCCCTGAACCTCTTTGAATTTACCTACAACCTTCATTTTTTACCTTGCCAAAGTCCTCATTTCATTGTCATATCTTTTCAGGCTTCTTGCAGCCTAGGGAGGATGTAATTCTCTTCATTTTGGCTTTTTATCCTATTTCTCTCATTAGCAAACTAATTAATGACACCAAACACCAGCATGTGTGCTGGAGTGGCTACAGCAATGAGGTGAAGCTTCTGAAATGAACTTATGTCCCTCCAATTCATCACTGATTTGTCATTCTCCAGAAGTCTCATATCAGTGTTCACAATTTGTGATTGGCATCCTTTTGTCTCAGCAGCCCAGCAAGTTGGAGAGCAAAACAGAGAAAGGGAAAGAGCTTTTCTGCATTTCCTAAGAGTGGATTGAGTTAGATGAAGGAATAGTCTCATTCTGTTATGAAAAATATCAAGCACTCCCCTGCAGGAGACAGCTGGGAACACAAATAGTGCAATGGGAACATGTAGACAGCATTTTAGCCCTGAAAAAAACAGTGAAACTAGTGTTGTCTTTGTCTTTTTATGTACTGTTTTATAGGTCTGTCCTTCATTTTGTCTTACAGCAATACTCTTTGGCAGTTCAACAAAGACTGCTTTTGCAGTTATTAAAATGCTGAGGTGTTTACTCTCAAATTCTTTGTTGCAGCATTTTGTTTCTCTTGGGCACCAATCTTTATGGAGATGCATCAACAAAATTCCGTGGTACTTCCTTAATTCTGTCACTTTCTGATTCTAACTGCGCAGGGTGGTGCAGTATCCTCCTGCAGACCAAGTCCCCGCTGCATTTTTGAAGACAGCGATGTAGCACCTTTGGTAGGTGTCTGATGACAGCCTCAAAGGATGGAGTTGAGGTTACTGCCCCAGTTCATGCACTGTGCAGACTGCCTGATATTGCCTTACCTCTCTGTGTATGGCAGATACTGCCACCAGAGGACAATGTGGCAGTTATTGGATGTGTTGCTGCATTTGCCAATCGGATTCATTCATGGTGATGAGTTTTGTGATATGGACACGAGTATACTTTAAACCAGATGAAGTGAGTCCAGTGGTTTCAGTGAGTACATCAAGTAACCAGCAGATGGTAATTTTCATTAATGATTAGGCTGTTCTGGAATTTAATTGGGAACCTTCAGCGGAAGAGTGCTGCTAGATGCAATCTCTAGCACTGTGCTTTCTCCATCCTTGTTTGTGTTAATTTTGCTGTACCCTCAGATGTTTCTAAGATCTTATTTGATAAGTATTTGGGGCTGTATTTTACAGTCCCATAGGAAGATGGTGTAATATAAATGGGTTGCTCATATATTTTCATAATTTGCTATATAAAACCATAGTGGTTGAAAAGCAGAACACAGTAGTGCAATACTAGCAGAAGGCCTCCCAGCCCTGTAAGAAATGAAATACTTCTGTCACCTTGTTGGGAAAACATCTTTTATTTTGCTGGATTTACCTTGAAACCATAGAAGTCTGTTTCCTATTCTGTGCCTGGAACCACCCAGCAGGATTACAGCCTAGCAAAAATCCATGACAATAAAAAAAAAGTACAGCAATTGAAATTTACTGGAGAGCAGACAATGGAAGCTGTTAATGTGCAAGTGTGAAAAGTTCACCCAATTTTTTTAAATTTATCCAATGCACAAATGTTAATTACAGTTTTAAACGCCTGAAGCCTGCAAGTTTAAGTGCACAAAGGAAACTGTAGTAACCTGTTAGACACTTGTCCTTTGCTTGGACTTTTCTTTGGCACCCAGATAAGTGAGGGCTTAGTAGAAAGGCTGACAGCACAAGTGCATTTCTGATGCAAAGCACCAGGGCTGGGATGAACAGTCGGACTTCTAGGAGAAGAATGGGGCTTCTTTATTGTGGAAATGAAGCTGTGATAATGTTCCCAGACTATAAACTGGCTGTCTGGAATAGCAAAAACCATAGGAGCTTTTTCAAATTCTTTATCAGTGTCAGCAGATTATTTTTCTTTCTGTTGGGGTTTTAGTGAAGAAAAATGTGAAAATTTATGTGAGCAGTTTGATACTATATATAGCTCTTAGCAACGAGGCTGGAGAGCAGAAAGGCAAACATTTTATTGTCCATTCACGAGCAGATTAATGCTGTTAATGAGGGAAAATCCAATGGACTGAGGTGTTCTGTTTCCTGAAATTAGAATATTTTAACATGAAACAGTCTCTGCAAAAAGTGATCTGTGAGCAGGTATTTCATAGTCGTATGACTACATGCTTAATCTGTTTTACTCACAGAATGAAAGGGGCAGAACAACCTGAGGCACTGTCTGTCTCAGGATCTTGGTAAGCTGTTGTACTGATATGATTAATATCACAGAATGGTTTGAGTTGGAAGGGAACCTGAAAGGCCATCTAATCCAACTCCCCTGCAGTGAATAGGGACACCTACAGATAGAGCAGGTTGCTCAGAGCCTTGTCCAGCCTGACCTTGAATGTCTCTAGAT
The DNA here is from genome assembly GCF_054131305.1 of Coturnix japonica. Classification (NCBI taxonomy): domain Eukaryota; kingdom Metazoa; phylum Chordata; class Aves; order Galliformes; family Phasianidae; genus Coturnix; species Coturnix japonica. The sequence goes on along the minus strand of NC_140664.1, from coordinate 13,083,389 downwards.
ATGGGGCATCCACCACTGGTCTGGGCAACCTGTGTCAGGTCAGTGCCTCACCACCCTTACCAACTCTTTGAAAGGGTAGATAACAGCAAGACAAGGGGAAATGGTTTTAAGTTGAAGGAGGGAAGATTCAGGTTGGATGTCAGGGGAAGTTCTTTCCTGTAAGAATGGTGAGGTGCTGGCGCAGGCTGCACAGAGAGGCTGTGGATGCCCCGTCCCTGGCGGTGTTCAAGGCCAGGTTGGATGGGGCCCTGCGCAATGTGGTCTGATATTAAATGTGGAGATTGGTGGCTCTGCCTGTGGCAGAGGAGGGTTGGAGCTTCGTGATCTTTGAGGTCCCTTCCAAGCCAGGCTATTCTGTGATTGTAAAATCTTTTCCTTATATGCAGTTTAGTCTCCCCTCCTGTGTCAGCATACAGCAGCTACCACCTTCTTGGCTATGGGTTGTGTTAAACAACTCAGTGTTAATGCCAGTGTGTGCTGACAGCATTGGCCACACACAGCAGAGTCTTCTTGTTTGGGGTTTATCAGTTATCTTGAATTCAACAGGACCACAAGTCTCTGGAGCTTATCAATTTGGGAGTTCTGGCTTTTTCTCGTGCTGTTTCCTGGTAACTTCTTCTGTATTCGTGCCTGGGGATAAGCCTGTGCCTAGTGCTAGCTCAAGTAGCAAAAAGCATCTTCAGGAGGCTGGTACAGCCCCTGGTGCTTGGTGACATGCTCTATGTGAAGGTCCTCTTTAATAAGATATAATTTAAAGCTCGCACAGATGCCTCTGTTCTGCACTGCTACTTTCACTGCAAACATAGGATTCTGACAGGGCATCTGCCCTGGAAATGCAAAAGTGTAGCCAGTGAAGACAAATGGTAAAATGAATGCAGAGAGAGAGATAAGAAATACATAAACCTGAAGATCATGTTGCACTGAATCTAATCTCTTGATTTTCTTAACATTCTGATGATTGCATTTTTTTTTCTTTCTTGAAAAAATAAAAGGGATCCCCAAGATGGTTAAATAATCAAGAAGTCAATGATGGATCTGGGCGAAAAACCCAGAGATGCCTCAAGACCAGTTGCCTGCCACAACCATTGAAAAAATCTTTATTCTTTTCCATGTGTTTTTGCTGAAATAATGACAATTCTTAAATTCAGCATAATGCAGCCTTCATTGCTAAGAACTTCTGACTCAATTCAGCACGGTCGGTTCCTCCACAGAATATCTGGATGGGGCTTTTCTACTTCACATTGATATATTCTTTTTCACAGAAGCCAACATTCCTCTACCCCATAAAGTTCAGAAAGGTGAACTACACATTTCTCATCACATATTATCCAGCCAGTCTTACAAGCCATGTTCCAAGATACGATCAAACCACTTAATGGTCAGCAGGATGGTGAAAATTAGACTAATTTGCTCTTGCCTGATATTGCCTACAACTCTCCCTGCATTTTTGCTCTGGAGATTGAGATGGAGAACTGATTTTAAAATGTATTTTAGTAGAAATTCTAGACAAACTTTGTAGATACAATAAGCTGAAAGTATAAAAATACCCAGAAGGGACTGAAAAACAACAATTTAATTCCCCAGCAATACACAACTGTTCTATGAATCCACTGTATGGGGACCAAATCATCAGGAACTGCATAGGGACTAAAATGAATGGAATAGCAAAACCCTCTGTTTTCCCATCTCTGTTCATGATTAGTCATATTCTTCACTAGTATCCATATTTGTAGTAGTTTCTACCTAGTCATCAAGCAAAGAAGTTGTGTCACCAAATCATAGAATGGCTTGGACTGAAAAGGACTAGGGTCATCTAGTTCCATCTCCGCTGGTGCAGCCAACCACTAAATCAAGCAGTAGATCAGGTTGCCTAGGGCTCCATCCACCATGGTCTTGAACATCGCCAGGAATGGGGCAAAAATGTAATCCAATTTCCTCTTGCTGATCTTTCAGTCTTTTAACATACCAATTGTTTAACAAAACACTGTGAATACTTTCTCATCTTCTTCTACTAGAAGTTTCATGCTCCCAATGGGACACAATTGGATGCTTAATACAGATGCTTTATGCTGTGGTGATTGATGGGACCCACTGCAATCCTAACAGCTTTGCGTGATTCAAAATAAAACAACAACAACAACAAAAATACCAAGCCCATGAACCACATCATAGGTTTTCAGTAACGCACATTACTGGTAATGGGTTTCTGAACCACCACAACTGGATGCTGCTGTGGCTGCTTTCAGCAGCAGGAGGAAGGCTGATATGGCCCCATCCCCATTCATCAGGGGCCAGGGCTCAAACACATTATTTCTGTTTAATTTGTCACATGCATTAAGCAGAAGTAAGATGAGGCTGGAGGGAGAGCACTCTGGAAATGTGTGTCTCCAGGGCCGTATTCCGATGTGGTAAAAACGCTGTCCAAGGCAAGCTGTAAATGAGCAAGGCTGAGTGCTGGAAGCAAACTGGCTGCAGTAGCACTGTGTTTTGCATCAGCAGTCTTGAGTAAAATTAATCCATGTGGAGCTCTGCTATAGTATGTCTGTAAGGATTCTCCTACCCATATTTTTTTTTATTTAAAAGTAGTTCAGGTGCCTGCCTGTCCCTGCAGCAAGCAGTGCTGGTGTATGCTCTGAAACCACACAAGGTCTGTTTCAGTTAACGTAAGGGAGGGACTGCATTTAGCAGCAGATGAGGATAACTTGAGTTATGACATCCCCAGTAATTTTGTAGTTACTTCCATCTGTAACTTAAATTTTGCCCATGCACAGTCTCCTACTAGCAATAATCATTATCACGTGATGCCTTGACTTCAAGGAGAGCTCAGCCCTAGCTAGTAGATGCAATGAGGAAAAATGGTTTACAACAAGCTACTAATGCTAAATCCAATCATTTCAGTAAGCATCTTGCTTACTTAAGCTAATCGATGAGCTTATGTTTGTACTAGTGAGCTAAGCAGAGGCCAGGTGGAGTGAAAAGCTATTGTCTATGCACAGAAGAAAGGTTTGAGTAGAGTAGAATCATCTGACATTAAAGCTTCTGTGCTCTGTTGGGGCATTCCAGCTAGCTGCAAACCACTACGGGCCCTGCAGGAAGAGGCTGTTTGTGTGACTGTTCCTTTGCCCTGTGAAGGTGGATTACTTCTAACTATTGCCAGAGCCCCGTGCATCTGGAGTGCTGTGTCCAGTTCTGGGCTCCCCAGCACAGGAGACACATGGAGGTGTTGGAGAGAGCCCAGCAAAGGAAGGGTGCAAAGGATGGAACCAGGTTTTGTTCAGGGGTGCCCAGTGCCAGTTCAAAAGGCAGTAGGTACAAGCTGGAACACAAGTCTCCTCTTGAACACCAGAAACACTTCGTTGTTGTGTTCAACCGAACATTGGCACAGGTTGCCCAGAAGTTGAGAATGTTCCACTTTGGAGATCTCCAAAAGCCACCTGGATGTGGCCCTGGGCCCCCTGTTCTGGGTTTCCCTGCTGGAGCGTGAGTTGAACCAGATGGACCCAGAGGTCCCTGCCAGCCTCAGCCATTCTGTGAATCTGTGATGCTTATCTTTATCTTGCTCTCTAAGTATATCCGAGTGAGATGGAATTTCAGTGTGATTGAAGTGTGACTGGTAATATGTTCCACCATCGAGATAAATTATACAGCTTTTACTTCACAAAGTACTATTTGCCATCAGTTGATCCACAATAACATTCTGTGCTTACACTCTCTTAACCCAGGAAAGATAAGTAAAAAAGACCTCCTGTTTGATCATGAGGCCACGGTATGTGGGTTCAGCCATCTCACGGAACTTTGCCCTCAGTCTGTGTTACACTGTGTAGGTTTTTGTCATTGCAGTGAGTTGCTTGGAGAAACCCAGAGGAGTAATAGAACTCACTTCAGGAAATTCTGTACTAGCCCTGTACAACCTGAGCTACCCAGCCATGGTGCAGGCTGCCCAAAAACCAGCAGGACAGAAAGAGTGCACTTTCACATTAAAACAGCAGAGAATGCCATGTGCAGCTTTGCTTGGAGCTAAGGGTGACTCCCCAGCTCATCCCCAATTTAACTTTTATTTTCCCTGGTCAAAGGGTAATTTCTGCAGGGAAAATCCACTCAAAGCCGTAAGTCTTTTGCTGACGGCAGGGAGGGGAGGACTGGAACATGCTCAGTGCAGACCAGATGCCCAGTGATATTTTCAGCAAATGTTCATTAAGTTCTGCCAAGCACTGTTTGTACAAATTGCACATATATTTTATAGATAATATAAAATACGTATATATTTTATATACATACATATATACATAATCTTGTTGTGTGTCCAAAGTACATTTTGTCATGGACACAGCGCAAGGTTTGCTAAGTTCTATTTTCTTATACCTATATGTAAATATAAAGAGTATGCTAAAGGGAAAAAAAGCTTATAAAATATTAGTTCAAGCTCCTGAAAAATTAGTGACATTTTTTCCCTTGTAATTCTGAGAAATAGTCGAACTGGCTGTACCAGAGCCTGAAAATCAAAACTAAACCATAACCAGCAAGAGTGAAGAAGGAAAGTGAAGTCTAAACAGTTGTGTTTGGCAAAGTGTAAGCTACTGAAAGCAAGGACTTCAGGGGAAGACATCAGACAGCCAGAATTACCAGGATCACCTATCATGGTCTGCTTTTTCATTTAATAAAGTTAAAAAGGAAATTAATGTTGACTATAATCAAATCACATTATGGTTTTATTTTGCATTTATAGGAAACATCTGGGAATGCTGGAACGTATTCAGACTTTATGATTCTTAACTCTTTTTTACCTCATCTCTGGGGTTTTTGAGACTCTCACAGTAGTCAGCAACTTTCATCTTTGCAACAGAAAGAGGAGAAATTCCCACAGAAGAAAAGAACAAATAACCAGATAAATACCAACCAAGCTTTAAATAGGAGTAGGATACTGAATCCCTTCCTACACCTAAATCAACCTGAACTTGCTAGGAAATTAATAGTGTGCAATATCCAGTGCAGGAAATGTCCAGCATTTCTGTGACTATTATCTTTTCACTGCTTTGCGTGATAGGCAAAACGTGATACCTATTGCTGATAAGAAAATGTTAAAGAAAACAGAGAATGATGAGAGAAGTACGTGCTTAGGGACTAAACTTCCACAGAAACTGAAGAATTCATTTGAAAAGTACTTAGGATTTATAGGGAAGGCTGGAGGAGATTGTCCCAAAAAAAAAAAAAAATCTTTTAAAATTCAATTATCTCTCTAAGTTATGGTCATGTAAAGTGGCAATTCTAATTTAAATGTTTGTAAGTAGAGAAGCAATCTGATGGATCTGTATGCTTATGCCTCTTCCTGTGTCTGTATATTTTGGAAGCCATATACCATTAAGCCTTTCACTGAAAGGCGTGTGAAATCATGTAATCACAGAATGGCCTGGGTTGAGAAGGACCTCAAAGATCATCTCGTTTCAACTCCCCTGCTATGTGCAGGGTCGCCAGCCACCAAACCAGGCTGGCTTTGAATGCCTCCAGGAATGGGGCATCCACAACCTCCTTGGGCAACCTGTTCCAGTGCGTCATCACCCTCTGTGTGAAAAACTCCTCCTAATATCTAATCTAAATCTCACCTACCTCAGTTTAGAACCACTCCCACTTGTCCTATCACCATCCACCCTCATAAACAGCCTTTCCCTACCCGGTTTATATGCTCCCCTCAAGTACTGGAAGGTCAAAATGAGGTCTCCCTGGAGCTTTCTCTAAGCTAAACAAGCCCAGTTCCCTCAACCTTTCCTCATAGGAGAGGTGCTTCAGCCCTCTGATCATCTTAGTGGCCCTCCTTTAGACCCACTCCAAGAGCTCCACATCCTTCTTGAAAAGATGAAATGAACATACCGGGGACAATCTAGCAAGATACTGGATGCTGTATCTCTGTTCAGTACCCCACTGCAACAACTGCCTCAAGACATACCCAAGAGTCCAGTGAGATGTGTTCATAGAGAGGGTGCTTAAGAGATTTGCTGGGCTTGGTTCAGAGGGCAGCTCTTTAGAAGATTAAGTCTGGATTAATTTGTTCACTTGCATTTGATAGTATATTTCAGCTTGTGTATCACTCACTTTTTGATCCTAATTATTTTTTGCTTCCTTTTCAAATTATGTAGATTGCCAATAAATACATATCCAGTAGTTTCCTCTCCAATGAAGGATTATTTTGGCTGACCGCAGCTCAAAAGAAGGAAATATCACTTGAAAAGTGTTTAAGGAATGCCTGTTCTTCTGATGAGCTCTCTAGCAATTACCTTTATGTTCCCACTCAGATTTATCTATCTGCCCTTTAAGAGTCACACTGCAATTTAGGCTGATGGTTGTCTTCTGCTAATAAAAACCTTCTCTTCTGTATTTAGCAGGAGGAGGTGCACTCTCAGAGTCACCAGGTTGCCAGAACTCTCCTGGATTTAGACACAGAAATGCAGAGACAGAGAAATAAAAACGAACTGTCAGCGGGTTTTGAATCCAGAGCATTGAATGTTGCCGTGAGCCCAGAATAACAAACTGTGTTTCAAGGCACAGGCACTGAAGATGAAGCACACATTCCTGAGATGGTTCTGACAGCGGCGTTATGGATAAGCTGCACAAGCTTCTTGTTCCGATCCAGTAGCAGAACATATGGCATTGTTTGGAAATTACAGCCGTGTTTTAGAGAGGGTGGAGGGAAAAGAGATGTTTATATCAGAGTTGGCAGTTTTACTTGTCTTTGGGGGAGAAAGGTTGCCTTTTTCAAAGCAGTGCCTACAGAGTAGTGCAAGAAAGGGCCTTTTCTCATTCTGAAGTTATTCTTCAACAATTTAATTTTGTCTATTTTTTTTGTTCTCAGTATTGCCTTGAAGTGCCTCTGCCCATTTCATCAGAACACCTGTCACTTCCTGGATTTAATGCTTTAAAGATACACAAACGACAGTGGTGCCGTGCAGCATTTTAACTTTCCTTCCTAGATTCTAACAGCTAAAGAATCCAAGGATGATTCATAAACACAGAAATGTGTAGGTGATAAAAATCAGCGCATATAAAATGTATGTAACTATAAAATTTAACTTCTAGCTATAAAAACTAGTATCTACAGACAGAGGAGAAGTTCACTTATTAACCCTCTTACTGTATTCCGGGCTTTTAAGGAGGTTTGTGGAATGAACAAATTTTACACTCATTTTGGTAAATGTGCCAAGGAAAGACCATATGGTGTTCTGCAGGCATAAAACCTATTATAAACTCCATATCCACTTCTCAGCTACTTTCTCGGAGCAGACAATGAGGACCCGCAGGCGATTTGTCACTTGGGATTCATGCATGCTCCATACTCCTGGGCTCCTCCTGCAGATCTCCACACTTTTGGTGGAGGTGTGAGAAAGCTGCACCTTGTGATCCAGTACTCACGTTAACTGTTATCCCTGACAATGTGCCTTCTGCATCTTCCCAAGAAAACACAGTTCTGACAGTTCTGGTGTATTTAACTCATGGAGGAAGACAGGATGCTAAACCTCCCCTGGTTAGTGAAAGCTGTGAGTGGGTTTGGAGGATGTTTGTCTCAAGCTGCCCATTGGTCACTCTGTGCACCCTGCTACTGCTGCAGATTTGGGGGAAGATGGAAAGCAGAGGGTGTTATGCTTCAAATAATGTTGTGGGCAAAAATTTGAATCCCATGATTTCTTGTTAGTGTGATTTAAATCTGTTTTAGTTTCAGCTGAGATGGAATTGTTTTCTTTAGAGTGTCTGGCATGATGCTGCGTTTTGGTTCTAGGAGAAAAACCATGTTGATAACACATCAACGTTTATAGTTGCTGCTGAGCAGTGTTGTAGAGAGCCAAGGCTGCTCTTGGTGAAGGGCCCAAGGAGCTGGGAGGGGACAAAATTAGGACAGCTGACTTAAACTGTCCAAAGTCATATTCCATAACACACGACATCAAACAGAATGACTTGTGAAGGGGGTGGGAGTTTATCTCACTCTCTTTCGCTGCTTGGGGGCTATCTGGGATTGGACAGGGAGTAGGGAGCAATTGCTTGTGCTCCTGTGGTTCCTTCTTCCTCATGCTTAGAATCTGTGTAGGGATCATTTCTGTGTGTCTGCTAACACACATCTGCACCTTGCTCTTTTTAATCCTGGTTTAACTCTGTCAGTCCATATTGCCTCCAAATTTACTCAGAAATTGGTGCATGTTATGTATGTTTAATTCTTGTTTTTAATTTCCCTTGTTGCTCCTAAAGGTGTTTCTGTCCAGATGCAGCATTTATCTAACAGGCAGTGGCTGAACTGGCTATAGCTGGAGGGTCTCTAGCACCAGCCTGCCCTCCATCCCTTCTCATCCCCTGCCTCTCTCCACTTCACTGCAGCCCACTCACCACTGCTCAGGAGCTCTGTTATCATGCCAACCCTGTAGTTCTCCGTACTTCATCATTATGTTAGTCACATATATCTCATTCTCCATGGAGTAACTGCTTGTTACAACTGTCCATATAATACTATGCTGATGCAATACAAGATAAAACAAAGCAAAATTTAGTAAACCAAATAAAAGCAAAACTCTGGGCAGGTCAAGACAACCTGACAACCTGCTCCTGAGCCCTGCAGATTGCAAGCACTCTGACCATCGCTCCAATGGCACTGCTCTGTTGCTGGCACAAGGGATCCTGCTCTGGGGTTCTTGCTCATTCCTTTGCATCACAAGGAGCTGTGCACTGGTCGGTTTGCCCTGTTTTCCTCCCTGTCTGTGTGTGGTGGCTGGAAGAAGCAGGCAAGCCAAAAAAGTGATATTCTGCAACTCTTCTGCGTTTTCTGTGTAAATGACTGTGAGTTTTATTTCAGTCTGGCAACAGAACGTTGATGGGAGAAGCTAACAAGCAATTTACTTCAATGAGGACATACTTGAGGCCCAATTTGTTTCTGACTGATGACAGCAGTAGTTTGCCATTGGCTTCAAAGAAAGCTCGATGAGCATTACTCAGAGGCAGTAATGCTGCATCTCCTGTAGTCTGCAATTGAAGTAGAAGAGATACTGCAATCTCTGTAATTGCTTCACTGTGTAACAAAGCTTTTGTCTTTGTAAAAGGCTTCGTCTTAATATGAGCTAGAAGGCATATAAAAGTATCTTCTGTAATAAAAATAGCTGTTGATTCACACTTCACAGGAAAGTCAGCATTGAAAAGAGAACAGGGAAAATGTGCTTATTTACATAGGAGAAACTTTAAAAAATATTTTCAATAACTTTTATAAATCATACATCTGAAAACTGAGAATGACAGTCTATTTAGAAATGCAAATTTCATCATAATAAAACTGTTGATGATTGGATAGCAAAATTAATAGGATAAAGAAAGCCCAGCATTATAATCTGTATGGTTGAACTCCAGTGTCTTCAGTGAGGATCTTATTGGTGCAAGATCCATTCTTAATTAAGGATTTTAATATGATTTCTGAATTTTTACTAGGCAGTTCCAAATGGTGCATTCATTGAGGTCTCTGTCCTTACTGGATGGATGTGTCGATGTCAGCACAGCACACTGGTCTCATGGCACTGTGGTCGCTTACATTCATCATTACAGCATTTGGGTGAGACATATTACCCCTTTGATATGCAAATATGATATTTTCTGCAGATAGGAAAAAAATTAATACTTAGATTGGACATTTTAAAAACCACCACGTACACACTTTGCTAAATAATGCACAGTTTACATAGCCTTCGTATCTCCACATCCTAAATACCATATTAGCATTAATAAAGAATGCTATGTAAACATTTTCCATCACAAATTAAAAAACAAATTACAAGCACGTGAGAAGGCTGATCATCACTTCTGTTCATGCTGTAAACAGCTACATTTGGGATCAGTAATTTTTGCTACTGTTGTCTTTGAAGGGGCTCATGCATTTCTTGAGAGCAATCTAATTGGCCTGCAAAATGAATATGAATTCATTTCTTGTTTTTGTTGCGGGCCTGCATGAGAGATAATGCCATGTTTTGCAGGATGATCAGTCTTACACAGGCAGCATCAAAGTAATCTCAAAGTAATTAACGAACGCTTGAGCTATCAGAGTTTAATAAGTAGATAATTGTAGACTCTCTGCCTTGCAGGGGCTGTGGCTACCGATCTGCACAGGGTGACCTTCCTGTTTCCGAACGCTATTAAGTCCTAATGGCAAGAGACCTCTGCATCCTGAGGGAAGGATTTAAACCACCAAATCCACGCTGGCTGGCAGAACAGAATTTACCAGCCCTTGGAGGAAAGCTAGATGAAATCTGAACAACCTCTGGAGCAGCCCGTGGCTGCACAGGAACCATCCACCCATGGAAGAGATGTTTGCACTGTTCGGGTGCTGCAGTGCTGTGCTGGCAGTTCCACCACAGCCCCCAGCAGAGGCATCTGGTGGGGCTGCCTCCAGCCCAGCTCAACAACATGAACTAAATGAGCCCAAGTGCTTTCTGAAAGCACAGCCGTGCCCAGATCAGAGCTGTTCCTGGCATTGCTAGGTGCGATTTTTCCATGCTCATAGCCAGCATAGCTATGCTTGTGAAACTTTGTAGTAGAGACCTGGCTGGAATCCTTCAGATCCTCGCTCTCAGTCTTGGCAAAGAAAGCCCTCTAACTCAGTTGGAGCCAAGGCAGCTACATTCTTCCCATTTAACAGTCCAGACCTTGTTCTTTCAGTGACCAAAAAAAGTTGTTCCTGTGGGAATGGCTTATCTCTCTGTTCATTGCTTCGTATCCTGCCTGAAACACAACCATGGGATGTATGGCTGCTCTACTGGATGCCAATATCCATCCTGCGCTTTTGGAAAGGCAATTCAAATTCTGTGCATGCACTTCTGGTATGCTGAAATCTTTTGGTTGCCTGTGTCCAAAGGGTTTACTTGTACATGTGTGCAGTGCTGTGATAGCTGGCAGAAAATACTACATTTCCAAACTCTCTGCAAGGAATCAGTGCTGAAGTTCTGCCTCCCTGATCTTGTATTGACGTTTCCTTTGCTAATGGTGTGTTAGAACACAAGTTTTATTTACCCAGGATAATATTACGTTTTGTCCATGTGCTGAAGTGTTAAAGTACTTAAATACATTAGATGATCTTTTTCCTAATGCTGTTCGGTGTGTTTGTGTGATATGGTGTGGTTAAGCAGTAGCTACAAAATTGCATAAAAAACATCTAAATCATAGAATCATAGAATCACAAGGTTGGAAAGGGCCTATAAGATCATCTAGTCCAACCATCCTCCCTTTACCATACCTACAGAAAGCTACTAAACCATATCTCCTAGGTCTCTATCCAGACACTTCTTGAACTCTGCCAGTGATGTGAGTTGGGGCTGTCTGCTGATATCCTCTAAAGCTACACAGCAGTGCGTCTACAAGAAGTAAGCAGAGGCAAAAATAAATGACTTAAACAAGTGCAAGATTATGGATCTGAAAACAATCAGGGTCCATAATGAAAACAGGACAAAGATATAGTGGGGCTCACATCACCTCTGTTCTATTTTAAGGAACCGTTGTTGATCACACCAGTCATGGAGAGTGATGTTGGATGTTCTCCCATTGATACTTTACAATGGTTTCAGTGGTAAATTTGCCCAGCTCTGTAAAATCCTGGTGTAAGGGAATGAGTTAATAAACATTAAGTTTATTGAAGCTCATTAATTTGATGAAATATATTGTGAGGATTGATTTATTCACAATATTAAGCAGCTGCTTACATGAAACTCTGCTTTCTGACTGGGAACATGAAAACACACATTGGTTGCTTGCTGATTTTGTTAATACTTACACAAAACCTTTTAGCAAAGCCGTATCAGCCTCTCTGTTTGTCTGCTGTTTCTCACAGTTTAGCAGACAGAAACATGCACTTAACAAAAACAGAGAGCTTTATTAGGCTTAGAGACATGTGCAAGAGACAGCTTCAGAAAAACTCTCAAGACATGCTAATTATCTCTAAGAAGAAAATATGTTATTGGCCCAGTAACCAAGGAACAGAGAAAGCCTTCAGGAGATATGCAGGCTTTAAAACAATCTGTAGTATAATTCCATACAAATGGCACCAAAGCAATCTCCAAGGGAGTTGCTGCATTGTTTTGTCACAGCTCAGCACAACACTTGGTCACTAAATGCTGCAGCTCTTTGATATCTCATTCTCCAAATCCAGATGATCTCTGCCCTGTGCATCAGTGGATGCTACAATCATCATGGCTTACGTCCCCATCCCACAGGAAGATCCACTGGGATTGTTTAGTCTGGGGAAAAGGAGGCTGAGGGGAGACCTTATTGCTCTCTTCCAGTACCTGAAAGGTGCTTATAGTGAGAGCGAGGCTGGTCTCTTCTCACCAGTGACAGGTGACAGGATGAGGGGAAATGGCCTCAAGTTGCACCAGGGTAAGTTTAGGTTGGATATCAGGAAAAACTTATTTATTTACTGAAAGGGCGGTTAAGCACTGGAATAGGCTCCTCAGGGAGGAGGTTGAGTCACCATCCCTGGATGTATTCAAAAACTCCTTGGATGTGGTGCTCAGGGACATGATTTAGCAGAGGGTTGTTAGAAGTCGGGCAGTATGTAACCATGAACTTGATCATCTTTGAGTCTTATCCAACCTGAGCAATTCTATGGTTCTATGATTCTGTGATTCCTGTTCTGGTCTTGGCCAGCACAGATCACTAACTCCAACCCCTGGCACCTGCACCATCCCAGCATTCCTTCTGCAGATTTGAAATTCAGCATAAACAAAACTCACCCAGGTCTAGGTGATAACCAGCCCTAGGCTTTAAAAACATGGTGTTGTCAATTTTAGTTTGAGTTTTGACTAAATATGCAAGGATTAATGGTGCAAGTGATTATTTCAGCATGTCGGAGAGGTCTTATCCTCTGTAAAGGTGAACAAACAGCATGACAGCAGTGGTGGGCTACCTGGCATGGGGTTGGTTCTTGTTGAAACAGTGAAACGGTCTCCTCCTCTTACCAAACAATATCTGCCCATGGTCTAATATTGAGTTAAATTGTTCTTACCTTAAATAAATGAAAGATATCTTAATGCTTCATTATTGCATATATTTTTGAGCTTGGATATGGCAACAGCTTGAGTAAGAACAAAACTAAATATGTCCCTCAGTCAAAGAATATACTAGGTTCTTTAGCTTCTCTTTGAAGGAGGTTTTAAATTAATAGAAGCAATACAATACAGTGATAACTCTTCACATTAAAAAATTATTTATTATACATACACTGTAAAAATAGGTAGCAGTTGTCCTTGGTGTGTATCTAGCATCGGCCCTGTTTAGTTTGGCAACCTGTGAGCAGAGCAATGTTCATTTAAGTGGTGGAGCACTCCCTCTGGGTAAGGATGCTCCAGCAGAGCACACTTGCTCTTCCAGGCAAGGCGGAACCCTTTGGCACTGGAACTGCCCAGGACAGGGATAACTTGCCTGAGCTAATGCTGAAGGGCTGTACCTCTGGGCTTCTTCCATTAACCGTACACATATGGAAATAAAAAATCTAATTCCAGCTCCATCTGTCAGTCTACTAGACATGTTTTCAAACTGTTACCAGTGATGCATGGAAGCAATATTTTTTGCCCTCTCTGCTTAAAAAAACAGTAATCCTGACACAAACCCACATGATACCCTACATACAATGCCATCTTTCAGCTACACCAGTTTTGTATTCTTCCCTTTCCATTTAGCTTTAAAAGTAGAAGAGCTGAATGACTCTCTGGTTCAATGGAATCTCTATTGTTAGAAGGAAGGATGATGAAGCAAGAGTGCATCTTGAGATACAGCAACTTCAAAATGCTGCAAGTCTACCGGCTTATGTAATTTGAAGAACGTAAAGCACTTTGTTGTCAGCCTGCTGGTACAAAGGACTGTTTGGCACAGTAAAGAACTATTAGGAATTCAGCAACAATTTTGAAACTAAGAACCCGTGCGTGATATTAACCAGGCAGCAGCAGAAAGTGTCTTGTAGTTCTCATCTCACATTTGTCTGTTTTACACCATTCTGCAAATCCACATAGATTCAACAGAAAACTGCTTTGAAATTAAAGCAACAGCAAGGAAAAGTTGCAAACAAGAATGAGCTGGCAACACCTTGAGACTCTCAGTTATTAAAGCAGATTTCAGCAAGAGCCTTGGAATCACCTAGCTGTTCATCTAGACTTTCTGGGACAGGTCATTCGAGGGTACATCAGGACTGGGCTATGTCCTGTGCTGCTCTTCACCAGCCGTGTAGCTCTCCTGCAGCCCTTCATCGACCCTTTCAGTGAAGTTGTGTTGCTTCCATCTTTGTATCAACTTTCATGTATATTCCATTCCTATCCACCTTCATCAAACAAGCAGAAAGCTGTACCATGATGGCATTGCACCATTACATATAGTACTGTGGTTATATCAAAAGGGAAAAAATCTTCTTGACAGAATTTTGCTCGTGTAAGTTGAAACCTGTTGAATTTCTCCCTGGCCAAACTTCCTTTCTTTGTGGCTTCTGTTCCTGGCGGGTCCTTCTGGAGCTGTGTCCTCCAGCTGCAGCCCGTGGCGGCTCTTTTGTAACAGCTCAGTTCTTTCCTCTCTTTCCATGGACAAAATCCCCAAACTGTCTTTTTCCTTGCTGCTGACATAATGCTGCTTCCTCCCAAGAACAACAAAAGCAGACTGGCAACACAATAGCTGGCCTTTAGTCTAAATATTTTGTAAATACCACATGAGTATTTTAGGATTAACGACCTATTTGCATTTGTCAGTTGGGGACTTTGTCTAAATCTCTGTCTTCTCACTTTGTTTTGCTTCTGTGTTAACTGGTGTCAATGTTCCCGTGTTAATCAATGCAAATGTCCCTAGTGGAGAGTACTGTTGATTTGGTGTCAATATTCCTCACACCATTAATCTCATAACAGCTATAATGCTTTGTTGTTAGCATGTTATGAGCTCTGAATATGTATATTTAAGCCATTAAAACATTTTTTTTCTTCTTTTAAGATTTTTCTTTTAACTATGCTGGTCAATTAACAATGAGAAGATCATTTCTTCAGTCTAAGCGGCAACCTTTGTGCTGACTATTGGACAAACAGAATGGCTTCATGGATTTAGGAGGAGAAAGAAATGAATGCAGAACTTCATTGAAAGGATTAATTGAATTGTTGCTCATTCAATAATGACATGTAGCTATATGCTGCAACCAGAGCAGCATTTGTGGAAGGCAAAAGGGATGCTCAGAGAATCATTTGAGGTTCCCTATCTTTAAAATTAAAAGGATGAGGATCTTGCTATAATACTGAAGACATTTGATCACAGACAAGTACAAATGAAGATAAGGGCAATAAGAAAAGATAGACAACTTAGGAAAAAATACTGAGAGGGTTGATAAACCATTTAGGAAATGTCTTCTAACAGAATGACAGTCTTGTTCATCATTGCTACTCAGGCAAAAATGACTTGTGCAACAAGGCTGTTAAGAGGTAAACAACAGACTAACTGGAAAATAAGATCATGGAAAAATTAGCATGGTTTGAAAAAGCAGGAGGACTGGAGGGTGCTTAACAACTACCAAGAGAAACTAAGTAAGGAGTTTCTTGCTGTACAAAGAACTGTTGAAGTTCTGAGCTCTGAATGGATGCTGGCAGCTAAGAAAAGGCAAACATTTTCCTGAACACGTATTTTGCTCTTTCATTCTCATTTTGACTTGCCAAGAAGTGTAAATGTGGTATTTCTTTCTCCTTCTAAGAGGAACAGAAAAGGACTACCCATATAAGCTTACCTTTCAATCAAGAGACAGAAACACAACTGACCTAATGCCTTCTGGAAGGACATCTCAGTACACATACAGGTGCAGATTCCCAAACATACACAAACACTATCTTGTGTATATTGACATGGAATCTTTTAATAAATGCAGATGTGGCACTCCAGAGGACTGTGCATGCCAGTTCTTGGATGTCACAGCTGCCTGAAGTTAAATAATTGTGCATTGAAATAAATACATTAGTGTCTGCATATATTTGGAGTACTGCACCTGAATACAACACAAGGCAGCCAAATACATCCACTAAGTATGAAAGGTTGCTTGATGAAAACAGATGTCCCAGTGTTTGGCTCCAGACGTCTGGGTACATCGTGCGCTGGGGTTGTGCATGTGATTTTTAGTGTGAACTTTATCACTATAAAGATGTTAGGTGCTGGCACTCTTGGTATGGGTGGGAGGATGCCCACTCAGTAGACTTCAGACCAGTTGCCAGATTTGTGTTTCATATGAGACCTTCAGCTTGAGTGCAGTTCCATAAAAGCAATGGAGCCCAGAGGTTTGTGCTGGCTGAGGATTTGGCCCATACGATCCTCTCTGGTAATGTTTGTGTGTAGAGGAATTACTTTCAATACGTTATTTATAAGTAGTCTGAAGTGAAGTGGAGTATTTAATTTCCATGGGGTGAGAGAGAGGGAGAGTAATCTTTTATCTAGATTCAAAAAATGCAGAAAGCACTGGAAGAATAGTAGTGATGAGCTTTTATTCAATAAATCAGTGCTCACAGAGGACATGAAAGCCCATCAAAATATGGACACCAGCCTCCGCATCCCAGATGAGCTCTTTGAGAGGTTTGGAGGAGAAAGGCCAGACCAGCTGGGGGCAAATGTCTCCACCTCCATTTCTTATCTCTTACTACTGCCCAGGCAGGAGGGATGCATGGTACCTGGTGACAGAGGAGGGCAGTTTGAGGTGGAATATGGGGCTGGAAAATGTCCATGTTTCACAGAAGCATTTGGAATTGATTCTTTCCTCATTCTCTTCCACTGGGCTTACTCCAGCTTCTATAAAAAATCATTGGAGTAAGGACTGGAATTTCAGTATTCTGTTTTTGATGAAAATGTTTGGCACTGAGGTATTTTTATGTTTCAGCAAGGAATAAACAAGATTATTTAGCATATTAACCCTATTCCTCTCACCACTATCAATTTCAACCTGTAATTCCCATCTGTAACTTTTCCTAATGTGTAGCTACAAGTCAAAACACACCATAAATGATAATGTCAGGCATCATTTTGCCAAGCCCAAATCATTACATCTCCGAGGTGGGAAAGTTACTTAGGAAGTCACCACGTAATACTGAGAAGGTTGCTTTCATCTTCATCTGCCTACACTTGAAAACCTCTAAGGAAAAAGGCACTGCAGCGTGCTGGGTAATGTGTTCCACAGATCCTCGGATGAAAAGACTTTCCCTTATGACCACTCAAAATCTCCCCTTTTCCAATTTATGGCAATTGCCTCTTGTATTCCCATGAGGCTTGTCCTCAAAGCCTGGCTCTGCGTTCTGAGTCACCTTCTCTCGAGCTGGGGTCCCCGATATTTTCTTGTCCCTGCTGTCTGCCTCTTCAACCTTATGGAGTCTAGAATTATGCATAGAGGCTTTTCAAAGCCACTCTTCCAAATTTCAGAATGTGTACAAGCCTTGTGAACAGGTTTCTTTCCTCTTCTTTTGGCCATTAGCAGATAATTATTTAATGTTTGAAACCCAGTGAAACACAATATCTAGCTCTGCAGATAAGAAGTTTCTCAAAATACTCCCTACAGTAAAGAGTCAGTATCACCAGATCTCACGTCAGCACAAAATCAGAGGACTTGAGGGAGATGTTGAGGCTTTCCTACTTATGCATGCAGAAAACTGTGCTAAATAGGCTTAGTCTGTGCTAAACCAAGATGACACGGTAATGAATTTGCATTGAACAGAATGATATAAGGGATAGATGGTATCGGACAGATCTATTGCAATATGCTGATATGAAGAAAATAACTCCAAACTTTTTTTCGGTTTATGGAAAGAATTTACATCAACATTTATAGCAGCTGCCTGCTGAGAATGTGGTTTAGGCAGCCACAGAGTAAGAAGAGAGAGCAGTACATCTTAGAGAACTGCATGGGAAAGGGAAAAGGCAGAAATGGAAATTAGTATGAGAAAACTAACAAACCACGAAGAAATATAATAGAGACTCAGCAGACGTACCCACAGCACTTAAATCAGGCATTCGTTTATTTGTATTATTTCTTGCATTATATGATCATTACTGTGGTTTGTACAATTATGACTCGGATATTTTATTTCACTATATGTCATAATGCTATAAAATGATTTTAAAGTAAAGCATTTCCAAAACTTTTCATGATGTTTTCAGTGTATTCAAGTTGAGATATGTAATGTACTAGGCAGAAGAAAACAGCCTTTGTTCCAAAGCAATTGCAAACTAATGACGTGAAGGTATAGATTCCTTAACCTCGTAGGTGGAATTAAGAAATTTGCTACTACAGAAGCCCGAGGTAAAGCTATGAAAATTCCCATTGTTTTGTTGTGTGTTTTGACAAAATGTGCAGTTTTGCAGATGCAAGCATTTTGCTCGGACCAGCAGCAGGGAAACCCGCAGGGTGAGGAGAACCATTTGACAAGTGGAAATTGTGAAATACGTTTGCCTATAAAATTTTAATTAAAATTGCTGCTCTTACCTTACTGCTGCTCAAAGCTATAAGGATAACAATTTAGCTCTCTTCCATCCCAAACAGTATGGATATTAGAGATAAGCAGAACTGTCTGGTAGAAACCTGGTTTATGATCTTACATAAGGATCCATGTAAATGATCCCATTTCTTAATGCAGTTGTCATAGTCCTCAGAAATATAGTGATTATGAAGCCACTAAGGCTTGCAGTTACCCATATCTTACGTACAGTTTAGGGCTCTAAATTAGAGTGATAATATGGTCATAGGCTCTGATTAGCTCTGCGTCAGGTTTTGTGCTGGCAGATGCCTGCTCAGCTTGTACAGATTTGGTGGGGTTTGTAGGGGGAGAGAACCCACCACAGGACAGGTTCCAGAGGTTGCTCCTCTGATGCTCTGTGCTTTAATTCTGTCCCTGGAGACATTCAAGTTTGGGCTGGGCTCGGCTCCGAGGAACCTGCTCTAGCTGTAGGTGCCTCTGTGCATTGCAGGGGAGTTGGACTAGCTAGCCTATAATCTCTTTTAACTCAAAGGATTCCATGATTCTATTATTCTACTCTGTGGAGCTCATGGGGCACTCCAGAGAAAGTCTTGGCCAAGATGGAGAAGAGTAGGATAATCAAGAGGGTGAGTACATAACTAAAGCCAAGGGAGTGAGTACACAAAGTTACTCGGAGGAGAGGAGTCTGCTTCCCAGCCTTTAGGAAGTGAAACTGTACTCTTAAAACTGCTATTGCGTACGCTTTTGCAGGTAGATAGAGTTGGAGCTAAAGATGAAAATGGCCTTGCCAGAGGTTACAGAACACATCAGCAATGGGAGACAGAAAAAGACTTACTCCTGAGTGGGAGTCTATTGATTTTTATCTGCCGTGCACATTTGACTGCTGACAGAGTCCTTGGGCTCAAATAAGATACAAGAATGAATAATTCACAGCAGACCTCAAAGATGAGACATGTTTTGGCTATGCGTCTTACTTCTTCCCTCATTTCTTTTCTCAATTATGTTAATGAAAGAGGGTGAAAAGTGATGTAGAGATAAAAAAAAAACCAACCCAAACAATGAACCTAATGGGATTTTGTCTTCAGCAGCATCTTCCACAGATAACATTGCGATTATGTTCTTAAAAATGAATTTCTGCACCTCATGAGCAGTAAAGTATGTCTCTGCAAGGGAACAGTGTCCAAAAGGATGACAGGAGCCATCCTGACCCCAGCTGTCAGCCATTCTGTTGCTTTCCTGGGTTCAGGGTTGGAGTCCCCTCCAGAAGACCTGCTGTCCATGCTGGTTTGTAGCATCCTCTGAGCACTGCATCACCCTGATAGGAGTGTGCCCCACTGGCAGCTCTAGGAATTCCTCATGTCAGAAAACAGAAGATGTAAGTCATAATCTTCTTGATCATTCTGTGACACAGAAGTTCATTCACTTCTGCTGATGGGAATGTAATTTGTACTTGATTATGTAAAATCCTAGCCTTCCTTAATTAACTTGGATTATTTAAAGTATTCAAAGTGTTCTGAAAATATAAACCACAGAGGGTTCAACATTCACCTTTTGCTAAAAAAAAGGTATAACTTTGTAAGAAATATAAATATCATTAATTCTTGATTCCTGCTTCTTGTATAAATTGTTTTAATTCCATTTTTTCCCACTCCATTACGTATATTTGGTGATGGACATCAGTGTCCTATAGGAATCTATTCATATTCATATGACTCTATGAAGAGTAAATACTCGAATATATGGCCTGGCTATTGAAAGTTCTTTCTTGTATTTCCGCTTTTAGCTCGTTCCTGTGTGAAGTATCTGCCTGTCATTATGTCTAAACATAAAATAAAGTTATAAATGACAATTTTTAGGCTTCCACAGCATTGTGGTTTGGAATGAGAACATTACGGAACAGTGAGATTACTGACCTGAGACATGCAGAATTATTACTGATGTGCTATTGATTGTATGTACATCTTTGGATGACTGTATGTCTCATGGCTCTGAACTCCTTCTGTAGACATTCTTATAGGAATGCAGCTCCTGAAGGAGAGCTCCTGAAAACAGAAGGTTGGGACGGGTCTGCTCAGACTTGGAGAAGTGCTGGCCCTGTTACCCTGTCACTGAGCTCCTGCTTTGGGTCTTGGCTGCCAGCATAAAGCTGTTTCACCCATACTTAGTTCAACAAGATTTTCAGATGTAGAGATAAGAATGATCACTGCAATGGTGCCAAAATAACTCATTGGTTGGATGTGTGTCAGACACTGTCTCAAAGTCTTTGACAGTAATGTGTGGAGGTGACTTACCGAGTGCACAGAATTACCTTGTGTAGTCTTAGTATCTAGAATGAATAATCATCCCAAATTTTAGAAGTTCTGCTTCATTCTGTCAGAGGAGTACATTTATGAGAAAAATGTACCTGAATCTCATTTGAAATCAGGAAGAATTTGGAATTCAATCAAGCTGTTATCTATATTTCACTGTATGCCTGGAATTGTGGTGCAGATTTTAAACCCTTTTCTTAGATTTCTGCCTCTAAAAAGTACAACTTTTTAAAAGGCACAGTGTCTTCTCAATTGTGAAGGACCAGCATGAAGAAGCAGATAGAAGCTGTTGATGCACTCAGCAATGCTGAGCTGCTCTGCACCCTCGCAGGTCTGAGCAATGTTAGTACAGACCTCTATGGATGGTACAGTTATAACTACATGAGTGTTCTTACCTTGAGGCTAAGGATTATTGGAAGGCAGAGACGAGAGGAAACAAGAGTCAAACTCCAAGAGCATCACAAGAGATTGTACTGGTGCTCCCTTCTACTGTGTGGACAGGATCTGACTCTCAGATCTCCCAGAGCAATTGCACTCTAATGAGCACCACACAATTAGGAGCTTGTCTGGACATACTGAATCTGCAGAATGGGGCTGTGCTGTGCAGTGGTGGGGCTGACAGAAGGGCAGAAGGGAAATTTTGTCTGTTTGAGTTAGTGAACCTATTGGTTCAGCTTGGATCACAAATGAGGGAGGTCAAAGTGTCTCTGAGCTCAACAGTTAACCAGAAAGTTTGCCCATCTAGAGGCCCCCAGGGTAGACCATGGCTATGGATCAACTTCGTTGATCCAAAGTTGGCTCAAATAAGGAAGACACTGCATCCTTCTGACTGAACAGTCTTATCAAGACTCATACAGTCTCAGGGCAGACAACCTACCCTGTCACTTGACAGCCATGGCTGTTGACAGACCTTGGATCACAGGGCTGTAATATTACTTTCACTTCATCAGAGCTATGAAATTAACTCACAATTTATAGCGCTGGTAAAATACTTCTGTCTTTTTTATGTTAGTTATTAACCAAGAATATTTTTCACTAGAGATTTATTTTGCTAAAAAGCTCTGAAATTACTTGCATCAGTGAACTATAATATAGGTAAAGCTCCATATAAATTATTTGATAGGGAATACAAAAATAACAAGACAGCAAAGTTTAGATAAATTATTCACTCTTTGATTGGACTTGAGACCCTGCAGGTGAATTGGCTGACTTTCCAGGAAATGTGAATTTTAAAACCAGGCCAACAAGATACATAGAATATCCTCAATCCAAACCAAAAGCCATGCCTGAAAGTGGAACACACAAGGTTTTAGCATATACTCAACTATGACTGACTGAGGTTTTTATTATTCCACACTGCCCAGGGGTCTCTCTTTTAATTAATATCAAACACTGCTGTACCAAAAGAAATACATTAAAAAGGAAATATTACTTTTTCCCCCAGCTGTTATTGCTAGATGTACCGCATTTTTGACTAGTGGTTATTAATAGAACACTACACCATAATTCTGGTGCTGCTCAATTACATATCTTAAAAGTCAAGAACAGCCTGGAAATGTGAACTCGGGACTGAGCTGTGAGATTATTATTTAATCTCTTTCACAGTGTGACCTTAGGAGACTCCCTCAATTTCCCTCTCCCTCCCCTAAGTTAATAACCACTTACTTCCCATGGCCAGTGTGAGATTTAATTAGTAACTCAGATTTATCTTAGATCTACAGTTCCTCTTCTTGTGCTGTAGACTTCAAGTGGAGGGAAGAAAGGGGAAGGTAGGGGAAGGTAAGGGAAGGTAAGGGAAGGTAAGGGAAGGTAGGGGAAGGTAAGGGAAGGTAAGGGAAGGGAAGGTAAGGGAAGGTAAGGGAAGGTAAGGGAAGGTAAGGGGAAGGGGAAGGGGAAGGGGAAGGGGAAGGGAAGGGGAAGGGGAAGGGGAAGGGGAAGGGGAAGGGGAAGGGGAAGGGGAAGGGGAGGGGAGGGGAGGGGAGGGAAGGGAAGGGAAGGGAAGGGAAGGGAAGGGAAGGGAAGGGAAGGGAAGGGAAGGGAAGGGAAGGGAAGGGAAGGGAAGGGAAGGGAAGGGAAGGGAAGGGAAGGGAAGGGAAGGGAAGGGAAGGGAAGGGAAGGGAAGGGAAGGGAAGGGAAGGGAAGGGAAGGGAAGGGAAGGGAAGGGAAGGGAAGGGAAGGGAAGGGAAGGGAAGGGAAGGGAAGGGAAGGGAAGGGAAGGGAAGGGAAGGGAAGGGAAGGGAAGGGAAGGGAAAGGATGTGCCTCTGAAAGAACTGCTGCCCTAGAACAGTAACTACAGTCTTCATAAAAGATGGAAAGCGACAATCAGTTTCTGTGATCTGTTATCTGGTCTCAAGGACAGAACTACAGAGAAGACTGGAACTATGGCCAGAATCCAAGGATTTCATTGCTTTGTGCCATTTCCTGAATAGCAGGCAATTAAAATGCAGCAACTTGTGCTGTTCCACTGCAGTGTTAAGCTTTGGTTTGTACATTAGGGTCCTATTTGGCAAGCAGAATATTTGTGCTTGCTGTGCAAAAAGACACTGCAGGATCATAGACATCCCTGAACACCCAGTGTGACCCTTCAGAAAATCTGAGTGTGATAAGCTTATGAGATCTGCTGAGCTGATGAAGGTTTCAAATACAGTAAGCCACTTTTATACTAGAAACACAGTACCACTATCAGACTGTTAATATAAATACAAAAGCATTCATGGTGTGGCCACCAGCAAACTTCCCTCCAAAATGAAAGAAAACAACAAGCAGTGTTTTGCTATAAAATCAAACTTTGCAGGGAGATTTTTGCCTGCACGCCAGGGTGAGCTGGGAACCACGGTTCTCAGTGTGCTTGACTGAAAACAACTTCTGCAAGCTGAGATGTGTGGACTCAGTAAACATGGCATCAGCGCTTTTGCTAACCAGGTCTCTATATCCATATTTAGGCCAGAAAAACTGACACAAAACCCAGAGACTCTTAACCTGGATAATCTGCAAGCAGAGTAAAACTGTGAGAGAGATGCAGCACCTAGAAACAGCAGGTCCCAAAAGTTTACTTGTGTGAGAGAACAATAAAGCCAAGGAAAAATTCTAGCTGAAAAGAAGGAATGAAGAAACATGTTTCAAAAACTTTCTCTTACTGTCCCAGAATTCAGACGAATGAGAGCACAGGTGTGATTTGATCTAAAGAAGGTAAAGGGAACTTGGAAAAATTCTGAAAAGAGGTGACACAAAGAGGAAAATCCCAGCTTAGCAGTAAATGGGAACAGGCACTAACAGTTCTAACAAAAGACAGGAGGAGATGCTGAGGAAAGGACATGCACAAGGGCTCTTCAGGCAGGTCCTGTATCTCCTTTGCTCTTGAAAGCACTTAGGAGTTTATTGTCTCCTAGCCAAACAGCATCCTGGGAGCTCCTAACAGAATGGAGTGCCATCATCTCTGCTCTCGACCTCACCCACTCCCATTTCTTGCTCAGATGCACTCTGAACCTTGCAGTTAGCTGTCTTCACCTCATGAATTTTCCTGATAAGTTAGATAACAAATGGAAGGATGCAGGGAGGAGAGCTTTAGGTGGTGGAGTTGGAGTAGCAGGGTATTTAGAGGCAGTGAACGTAAGACCAAGAGTCTCCCATCTCCTGCAGAAGGTAGCAGGTCAACGAGTTCTGCATGGGAAATGCCCAAGCCTGCCTCTGGTGCTTCCTCCATCTGAGGAGAACCTCAAAATCCTCATGTTTTCTGTGTCAAAGGATTATAGAACCATGGAATAGTTTGAGTTGGAAGGGACCTTTAAGATCATCTAGTTTCAGCACCCCTGCTGTAGGCAGGGACACCTCCCTCTAGACCAGGTTGCTCACAGTGCCATCCAGCCTGGCCTTGAGTGCTTCCAGGGAGAGGGTATCCACTACCTCACTGGGCAACCTGTTCCAGCATTTCACCGCCTTCACAGTAAAGGCTTTCTTCCTGATATCAAGTCTAAATCTATTCTCTTCCAGTTTAAAACCATTACCTTTTATCCTGTCTCTGTGTCCATGTGAAATAAATAAGACTGTAACATCCAACTTTTGCAGTCCTTTGTCTTGCAACTGGAGTGAAGAAGGAAATCACAGAATCATGAAGGTTGGAAAAGACCACTAAGACCATCCAGTCCAATCATCGACCCATCGTGGACAGGACTGAGATCTCTATCTGACTTTGAACTTTCAAAACTTTACAGACCTGAGAGCAATCTGAAACAGGCTGGTTGCTCTTTAGGTTTATGAGTTTCTTTATTACATGAGAATGGGAGCTTTCCAGATAATCTGATCTATAATACATTGTACCGAAATGACCATGTAAAAAGCATTAATTTTTACATGGTGCTCATTATTTTTAATTCTTTATCTATTTATTCCCAGAACTCCTCTGCCAAATGTATAAAAGTCCTATAGGTAATGGTTTATTTTCAGGCTGCACCAGTATCTGCAACAAACAGAGAAAAATGAGAAGACAATTATGGATGTTGTAACTGCAGAATGAACAATTTACACATAATAAAAATCTCCCACTTAAAAGGAGGGAACTATTTTAAGTTATCACAGGCATTTAAAAGCAGAAATCACTTCAGATCTCAACAATTTTTAAAGGTTTGTAGTACTTTTTAAAAACAGCTGCTGCATGTGGAGAGGTGTTCAGGATCTGCAAGATGAAGGTGCAGGACTCTATTCACTCTTATATTAATCTCAGTGGAAAAAAATACGTGACATTTGGAAAGCCAAGCTTCAGATCTGTCGCTGATGTCTGCTCAAGGGGCTGGTGCTGTGTTCAGCACAGGAGATTACGTGGCATGTGTCAGCAGCTGTCCCCATCCCAGTACAATACAATCAGAAAATGCCCATGGTGATACTTAGTCAGCTATTAAGCTCAATTCAATTTTTATGGCACGGTGTATTTGTGAGCTGTCTGTGCCCAGGGACAGGTAGGATACTGTGAGTATTGTGCAGGGTTGTACAAGGACAAGGGGAAATAATTTCAAATCAAAAGAGGGGAGATGATGTAGACTGGATACAAGGAAAAAGTTTTCTACAATAAAGGCAGTGAAACACTGGAGCAGGTTGCTTAGGGAGGTGGTTGATACCCTATCCTTGGAGATACTCAGGGTCAGGCTGGACAGGCTCTGAGCACCCTGCTCTAGCTGTAGACATCCCTGTTCATTATAGGAGAGTTGGACTAGATGGCCTTTAAGGATGCCCCCAAAATCAAATGGTTCCATGACTCTATGATTCCATGATTCTGTGCGGCAGTCAAGGCGGCACTGCTGTGGGTGATGATCTCTAACGTCAGAGGAAGGCAGTGCAACCTAAGCCAAGAAGTGATGATGGAGGGGTCAAGAAGGCTGTTGCAGCTCCTGAGCGGGGGCAGAGTGTGCTGCCACCCGCTCAGTGCACAGCAGCTGTGTCCTCTATAGCTGGGTGCGCAGCATCATATTTCTATCTCTAAGTTAATTCAATTAAATGGGCATCATGTTGTACAAATTGATGTATGGCTCTATTTCTGTTTCTGTTCTCAGTCCAAGCAAAACATATTGTTACATTTCAGGAGAGGATTTGACTTTAAGTACCTCTAGAAGGCATATTTGAAACAGTTGATGTGTGTACACAATACCAGCACTGCCATGGAAGAGCGGTGATGTTTGGGGACATGAGTAGTGTGACAACTGCAACAAATACCTTTTATGGTGATGATGTCTCCTCAGGGAAATCTCCTGAAACTCAGGGGCCTACTTAAAAAATGAATACATTTTCAAGAGTTCAGTCTTGATCTGCCTCCCCAACAAGGCAAGGCAAATTTTGTAATATCCCCATCATAAATTTCCACTATCTTGTATTAGAAAAAAAATACAATGCTCGACCCAACTAGAATGACATGAGTTTTGTCTTCACACTATTGGAGCTCTCCTCACATAAGGAAAGGTTGAAGGAAGTGTGCTTACTTAGCTTGGAGAAGATTCCATGGAGACCTCATTGTGACCTTCCAGTACTTTAAGGGAGCTTATAAACAGGAGGGGAACTGACTTTTTGCACTGTTTAATAGTGACAGGGCAAGAGGGAATAAATTCAGTCTGCCCAGAGAAGCTGTGGTACCTCATCCCTGGAAGTACTCAAGGCCAGGTTGGATGGGGCCCTGGGCAGCTGAACTGATGGGTGACAGCCCTGTCCAGGGCAGGGGGTTAGAAGCAGATGATCTGTAAGGTCTCTTCTACCCCAATGCATTGTATGGCTCTATGATCAACTGTCTTCAAAAAAAATGATTGTGAAGATGTTCCTAGGTTACAGAGCTCAATTAGCATTCTGTACTACACTGAGCTCTACTAAACTTTTCTTGTGGTCTTGCTGTGACTCCTTGGCTAGAATGACTGCTACGTAAGATGAATCATGTTTTAAGAAATTTTGAGAAATCCATCAGTTTTCTGAAGTCCTCAAGGTGACCTCAAGGATGTTCATATGGTCTCATGCCTGGTCCAATGACTCTCTAGTGACTGAGTTGCTTAGTCCCATCATTATGGAGTCTCTAAGGACTCAGCCATCTGGAAAACTTCCCTAAATTGTTTGCAAATTTGTAGCTGAACTGCCAAAGGTTTTGGACTTCAAAAGGAATCATTCATACAGCATGCTTAGAACGCTTTACTAAGCCCAGGAGAGATTAGAAACTCTGCATGTCATCAAGCTCACACAAAAATCTTCCAGAAATACTGAGATGTTTGCCACAGCTCTCATGTTTCAGGAGTTTGAATACAGATCCATCCTGTCATTAGAAATAGTGACGTAAATCTGTTCACCTCGCAGCTAAGAAAATGCCTTCTCACTCCCCAACTGCCCCAGCTTCCAGAGCCTGGTGAAAGCCCCGTTCTACCAAGTTAAGATTGTAAATGCTGTGTAATGGAAAATTATGCTTAACTGAAAAGCAGTAGAAGTGGAAAGAGAAGGTTAAAATAATCTCATCTATACTTGCATCTACCTACTCTAATTCATCTAATGTATGTCTGTCAAAACTGCCTTTCTCAGCTGTCAGTCTAAACATATCATTCATCTCCATGGATATTAACTTCCTCTGCACATTCTGTTACATTCCACTTTCTTCCTTTCACCAGTGCAGCACAACTTTTCCCTGTCCTCTGCCTCCATAACTGCAGATATTCTTTGTCAGTAATGACATGCTGCTCTTGCTCTGCAATTCCCTAACTGCCATCACTCCTTTTTGTCCATTTTGATGGAAAAAAAACCCTCAGAACTCCAGGTCACAGAGTTGCTGTCTGTGCCTTACTTAGTGTTGTATAGTTCCAAACAAACAACAACAACAAGCATTATAAATGTCAGGAGAAACATTTTTGTGTCTATGCTCAGAAATACATCTGCATCTAAACAGAAAGGAATAGAACAAATCTTTTTCATCCCCAAAAGCTCCTCACAAGCATCTGATTATTTTTTTCTTCAGTGGACATAAGCCATTTGAGGAAAAAATAGCTAATATGATACAAACCAGAAAGTGCTACTGAGTGGGAGAGAATTAATATGTAATATAGAAATGAAATGGTGATACCTGAAAAAGTCTTTGTTTCACCCAAAGAAAACTCTTGGTTCCACATGAGCTGGCTGTTGCTTTGGGGTAAGCAAGAAAACCTATTTAAAGCTGAACAGTGAAACCAGAACACTGTTCCTCACAGAGCACCCATAAACTAGCTTGGAATAAAATATCTTTCAAATGTCTCATTCTATAACAATATGTGTGAAACATTCTAGTGGAAATCATTTAAATCCAAATTGCAAACGTGCCTGGAAATCATATCAATTTTCCTAGAAGAAAGAGTGCTAGACACAAATATGATTGAAACCCTGCCTTTTTCCCTTTGTAATTAGAAACTTAACAAGATCACACTTTGCTGGGGGAATTGCTGGTTACGGCTGGAAGGATTATACAGCTCTGTTTTATTTGCTGGATCCAGTGGGTACACAATAACTTCTGTGTTTTAGCTCCCTGTTCCCTGCAATTTATGGCATCTTTGGCAATCCAACCTCTGCTGGGTTAAGTGGTTCAGCTGAGTTAATAAACGCTGTCTTCAATTCATGCAAACAGCGCGGTGAAATTTACTTCCCCAAAACACATCAGGTGTGATCAACACCCATCTGCTGCTTCTAATGACCTTGTTTAAACAAATAAAACAAGTCTGAGAAAAATGATGTTTTCCACGTTAGACCTGTTGCCATGTACAGAAGATCTCAGCAGTGGGTGGCAGCCAAGGCTTGGGGCACAGCGCAGTGGGGCTTTCGTCTCCATGGGGCTGAAGGATAAAAAAGCCATGACAAGCTACTGCTTTGATGAGACGCATCTTTGTAGCCTTGGCTAAAAACTCTCTTCCCCTGCAAAACCCCCAACCAAACGTCATGCCTATGTGTGGCCACCAGAGCTGTAAAGACACCTGTAAGAGAAATTCAAGAATGAAGGCTTTATGGGTGCACTATTTTGCCATTCGCTGCCCTTTTATCCCCTTGTTACTTCTGCAGGTGTCCTGACCATGGGTGTGTGATCCCACTGAGTTTTGCTTTCAAGGTATCAAAATAGCTCACTTGCATGACAAGAGCCTTGTTGCCCCATTTGTGTTCTCCCCAAGGCCCCACGTGGATCTGTTGGATCTGCACAGTCTTGGTACTCTGAAATCATGTTGGTGATGCCTTCTATCTCATAGTGATAAGGAGAGGGACATTAAATAAAGAGAGGAGTTGTTTTCCCTCTACCTCCCACCCCACATGATTTATGGGAGCTGTGGGTTATCAGCCCAGCCACGCTTATGTGCCATGAACCTCCTGAAGAAGCTGGAGGTCAGGTTTAGTTAAATAGAGCAAAAAAACCTTCCTTGGTCAGCAGGACAGCTCTGAAATAAAGTAGAAATGTGTCTTCAAGTTCTCAGCTCTGAAAGGTGATGTATTTATCTCTGGGGCTGAAGCCTCATTTGTTCATTTGCTTTATTTTGTGCTGATTGCTGCCAAGCAGAGGAGGAAGGGTTGGAAAGCAACCTGTCTCCTTAGCAGTGAGGAACAAGGTGTTCATCCGGTGAATCTTGTTGATTGCACTCTACTGGATGGCTTTAGCACCCTTCACTTCTAATTAACCAGCCTACAGTTGCTTGGTATTAGTGACTTGTCAGCATTTTGGAAGCTGATGCTAGGAATTTTAAATAACAACAGCATTTATTTTCTGCTTGGACACTGCAGTTGGGCTGATGAAGAGAAGAGTTACAGCAGGTTTTTCTAACATTGGGAGTGAAGGGTGAGAAAATATATATATATATATATATATATATATATATATATGTATGTAATTGCAAGAATAATGTCATCTAATATTATTATAGAGAAGAGATCTAAGCAGCCTTCTCATAAGTCAACGTTATGAAATGAGATTTCTATCCTGCCAACCTTTGCAGGGTCAGCCCATGGCCTCAGCTGCCAACCAAACTCCTCGTCTTCACACACAGAGCTGTGATACGAAGGGAGGAATCTCAGCCCCCATCTGGGGCAGCACTTCAGTCACTGCTGAAGTTCATTTCTATTCAATGCCAAATTTACACTCATCTTCCCAGCAGGCAATAAAGGGCTCTTAAATCTCACAGAGAGGGGCTTTAACCAGGAGGCAGATTAATTCAAATTAGAAACAAGGCACCCCTCATCCCCTGAAACATAAATAATAACAAGGATGGGGAGCAGCTGTCACTGCTAGGCGGGTGGAAGAAACAGGTTTTTCCCACGTGAATCTTCCAGCTCATGATGGAGCACCTTCTGGAAGTTAATGTGCTGGGCTCGGAGCAAGGCACTGTGAATCTCAAGGAGTCAGGCTGGAAAATCTGGTGCAGTGAGTCACCCAGCCTTAACACTTCCTATCCATAGCTGATCAACATTTGAGACTCCCTGTCAGAATTAGAGAGAACCAGATCTGTGTAAATACAGAGCTAGGGAGGGGGGAAATAAGTCATAATACCTTCAAATCTAGGCTGCATGTTAAGCTTTTTTATTAGCTTTTATACAATTCTTAGAAAATATACTGACAGCTCCACAGGGCATGTATTTAGGTGGTTTCTCATTTTGGAATCTATCAGCATGACAGCTAATGATAGGACAAGGGGAATAAAAAGAGGGGAGATCTGGGGGAAGTTTTTCAGAGAGTGGTGAGTGCTGGCACAGCTGCCCAGAGAGACTGTGGGTGCCCCATCCTGGAGATATTCAAGGCCAAGCTGGATGGGGCACTGGGCAGCCTGATCTAGTCTTTAATCTATCAACTGGTGACCTGGCCTGTAGCAGGGGTTGGAAGTAGATGATCCTTCAGACCCCTTCCAACACAAGCCATTCTATGATCCTATGATTCAACAGATGGGATTTATTATTATTATTTTTAACTGACAGATAATTGCAATTAAACTGTTGACCAAAGAAGTGCAAAGGAAAAATACTGCTGCTGAGTATATGTTTAAAGCCCTGTTAGGACTCCAGGTTACTTGAAAATAACGATTGCTGTCTCACCCAAACAATGAAATGAAAGCACCACTCGCTCTTGTTTATTTGTGCTATGGCAGCACCTAGAGGCTCCTGGCAGAGATGTTGCCGTGTTATAGCACTGAGCATTGTCTGCAACACACACACATAAATATGACTTAATGGCCACTGCCACCAGAAACTAAATTTTTAAACACATGTATGCCATGAGCTGGTCTTTCTTAGGATTCCCCTGAAGAGAAATTTTTCAGTAACTACTATTAATCTGCTTTGTTGGTAATAAATGGTTATTAAATGGTTATTGTTATTTGAGATTAATGACTGGTAAGTGATAAGGAGCTGAAACAATTACAGAATTCAAATAAACAGCAGTCAGTGTGCTGCTTGGACGGGTGGATAATTAATAGTTTATACTAAAATCAACTGTGGACAGATATTTTCTGCCTGACGGCAAGCACAGAAAGCTTACCGAGTGCTTTGGATCTGACTGGTAAGGGATAGAACATGATCAGTTCCCTACCCGAGGCACCTCCATTCAGTCATGGCTCAAACATCCTGGTCACTTCTTTCCTGAGTGAAAACAAAGCACTTGCAGTGTCTGGGCTTGGCTTAGCTTTGTCCATCTTCCTCCTGGTAATCTGCACAGGAAGGAACAACGCTGCATGTTGGCTATTAAGTGCAGCAGATTTGGAAGAGAAATCTCTAAGCTGTGTAGAAGCAAGCTCCACTTTTCTAACTGTAAGTTCAGCACTGAAGGATATGGCTTTGTCAAGGTTAACTTAGCCTTGCTCAGTGATTTGGATGGATTGGGATGTAAATCTTCAGGAGTTTGCAAAGCACAGAACACAAACACCGCAGCAGTAGAACAGTCGATAGCAGCAGTGCTGGTATTTGCAGCCCTGTCTCCTGCCCTCACGTCTGCTGTGTGATCGCTGATATGCGGAGGGCATCACACACATCCCAGCTCCGTTAACTAACACTGAGGCCAATCTCTAATTTAAATGATGGCAGAGCTAGTGCTGCTCATGAGAAGTACGCAGTACTCACACGGTGCGTATGTGACAAAGGGATTTATAGCATTTTCCCTCCAGCTGCTATTAGCAAGAAAATAAAGGGAAGATTGCCTAAATACAAAAGAGAAATTTAATCTCCAGCTAACCATAGTGATATATGATGGGGAGAAATACAATCCATCTGTGCTTTCTCTGACAATGCTTTCCACCATTTGTTTTAGAGAAAGACATAAAGTTCTCATAATGCATCTGGATGGTTATGAAATACTCCAGCTACTTGGAGAGAGGAGGAAGGCATTTCTTGCTGACTTCTGTCAGCAGCTCTTCCTGAGACATGAAGATGATCTCCTGTGATCATTATCCTGCCTAGGAGAGCTGCAGAGTCCCTGTTGAGTCAGAGCAACAGAGCTGCACTGGGTAATAGCAGGAATAACTCTGGATTTTCCTAAAATGGGGGGTGGGGTGGGGGGCGGGGGGGAAGGACCCAATTTTTTGAGAATACAACAAGATTTACTCAACATGTTGAAATTTTGGGTTTAACATCGGATAGACATGGGCGATGTCCCTTTGGGTCTCTCTGGATGGGATGCTTCTTGCTTTGAGGACATATGTTTTTCCTTGTTTGCTTTTTACACCAGAGGGTAAAATGCTGTGGCCCTCTCCTGTGCACCCACAGTGATACTCCTCTTACATATCTCATTTACATGTAAAGACAAAGCTGGGATCAGCCTTTGTGTGGCCGTGACATCCTATCCACCTGGCACAGGGCTATGCCACCCATCGCCACCCTGCCTGTCCTGGGTTCAAGCCCTAAGTGTCTGCAAAGGGAATTTCCCAAGGGAAAAGCCAGCAGCATCCCTTGCAGTTTCTAGCTGAAGGGTTGGACACACACTGGGGGCTGTGTCCCTGTTCATCAGGGCACCTCACAGTGAGCATCCTTTGGCCTGAGTCTGACCTGCCCCATCACAAGTACTTCTAACACTGCAGTGGGAGGGAGGTGGCAGCTGCACCTCCCTGAGCTTTGCTCCAGGAAAGGTTACTCTCAGTGAGCATGGAAAGCTCTCCCTGTACTTGTTCCCAGAGTGTGGGTACTTTCCCATCTTGTGACTCTTAAACTCTCACTGGACAGATGAACCTTCCCAAAGTGCTTAAGAAACTGTACCTCTGATGGGAGAACTCATAAGCAAACTTAAGGATTCTCTCAGTAACCTTAAAAAGGAGAGTAGAAACAAGGAGTAGACTTGGCTTAACACTGTCATGTTTAATTGGAATTTTTGCCTCCTGAAGAATCTCAGGACTGCCCTTTTGCAGGTTTAACCTCAGTCAGTCCTGTAACATTTGCACACAATTACTGCTAAACAAGGTATATGAACAAACTAGATTGTTTTAATTATCATTCTAACAAAGACCTGTCACCTAGACTTGCTATTTCAAATCAGAAAAGGAAATTAGAGGTAAGCACAAAAAAATCTTCAAGAGATGATCAAAGAGAATCTTTTGTGTGTCTCTACTGGTGTTAATTAACACTGCTTAGAGAGGTCTGGTTTGCACTGACAATTTCATTTTGGGGGACACTGGGGCTTGCATAAGATTAAAGGCTAATTTTAGACATATTTGGATTAAGGCATATACAGCCATTGCATAATTCAAAGGGTCAGATCTTCTAAGTACTAGGAATGTCCACCCCACTATGTAACACAGGGAATGATGCTGGCCGCGTTGTGATGGGAACCTCCTTTCCTACTTGGGTGAGGGAAGACAGGCAGGGCTGGAAAGGTGAGCCAGGGAAGGGGGAGTGTTGTGCAGCCTGCAGAGCCCTGAGGATGGAACTTCAGCCTTTTTTCCACCTGTCAGCTCTCTTTCTGCATCTCATTTCTTAGGCAGCATCGGACTGACAGAGGTCCCGATCCAGACTCGTGGGGTGAGTCTTGCTTGATGCAGGTGAAAGTGGCAGAGTTGATCTTCAAAGGAGTGGCATGAAGGTCTTCAAAGTCCTTTTGTAGATAAGAAATTACCCAGGGAGAAAAAAAAGCAAAATCTAAGCAAAGTTAAAATCCCATAAAAGTAAGCACTAGGGAGTCAAGGTCCCTTCCTAAGCCCAGGCTGGCTTATGGGGAGGGGACTGGATGGATGGAGCGGTTCTGAAGAGCAGAAACCAGGTGGAAGATGCTGCTCCCTCTGCTTTGCTGACACTGAGGCAGCCCTGCCAGAACAAATACCATGTATTTCATTCAGTGTCTTCACTCTTTCTTTACTGTTTTCATCCAGCGAGCAGACAGCTGAAATACTGCCAATGAAGGAAAACGGATTTTATGATGAATAGTCCTACACCATGAAAAACGAGATTAGGGGAACGCCTAAACTAATTTCAGGTTATTGCATTACAATCTTCATCTCGGCCTAATTCTCAGTAGCTTTATTCCAGGTTTATGGACAGAAATTTAAAGCCGGTACATTTTATCATCTGTATCTTTCAGTCTTTTATTTATTTTTTTTAAAAAAACAAAAGCTTCTTAGTGTTCTCTTTAATTTCCAGGAGAATGAATTTCACCTTTTATAACATTCAAAGACAATTATGCTGTCTTCGTGATGAATGATGTCACCCCGATCCCGGCAATAAAAGAGAATGTACTAATGCCAATAAATATATTAACTGTATCAATCATCCTCCTGAGTTTTCTTCTATTTTATTTCGTTGCTCGGAAGGAATAGCATGCAACCTTGAGCTTTTAATTGGTTAACACGTCCATAAACACCATAATGGCTCTTTAAATCTTTCTTTTGTCATGAGAGTGGGGAAAACATCATGAATAAATAATCGAATCCCAGAGCAGCACTCGGCGCTGATCTATGGGTCATTCGGGAGGTGAACTTGATCTAAAGATTTATTCAAACTTTACAAGACAGCCAGGCTGTTTGTGCTGGAAATAGCGCTACAGTACAATGTATTTTCTCATGCCTGTCCAATTAGAAAAGTATTCTTTGCCGTTACGCGATACTGCAGTTGGACAGTGGTGTGAAAACACGAACTGAATTCCACCGTGCTATGTATGTGGCTCTGCTTGGGCACGGCAATAAAGCCGGGGCTATTAGCAAAGGGTAATTTAAATCGGAAGATGGAATCAGAGGAGCTCTCTGCAAACCAGGGGGTGTCACGGTGGGACCACACCCCTGGATTTCAGACACATTTCCCTTTGCCTATGGCACTTGTCAAGCTGGGAGTCCCTTCAGTAGCTGCGTTTTGAAGCTGAGCAGTTTGGCTGAATGGAATGTTAATTTGATATTTAATAACATCACGTGTAAGCAGCATCGCTGACTCGAGAAGAGCTCTGAGCTCCGGCACGGCCCCTCTGTCCCCAGCCAACATAACAGTTCAATACAGACAGCCAGGAAAATTAATAAATAAATAAAATAAATTTAAAAAAAAAAAAAAAAAGAAGAAGAAAAGAAAGAAAGAAAAAAGAACTTCCCTCCCCCACATCCCTGCTTTATCCGAGCATTGATTTTTACAAAATGGCCGGAAAATGAGCGGTGAGCACCTCTCGAGCAAAGCGACAGAGTCGCTGCTGCCATCCGTGGGGCGCTGCTGCCACCTCGCGACAGAGGGATGCGGGGACGGAGGGATGCGGGGACCTTCCAACGGGGCGGCCCCGGCCCCGGGGCGCTGCTGGCAAAGCGGTAAGGAAATAAGGTAATATTCTGTGCGGGTGTCCCCTCTGCGAATCCCTCTTTGTTCTCTGCTGGCTGCAGAAATGAGCGTGCATGTGGCAGTCTGTGCTCTGTGAGCAGGAGTTGGCTGCTGAGCAGCGGGGGGTGTGGGTGTGTGACTCAGGACTGGCAGGAAGGAATGGGGTTTTCCTCAGCCTCACGCTGTCCCATAGACCTGCGTGGGCTGTTTTATTTCTCTGAGTGATTTTGTAAACCTGAGCTATGCCTCAGGTGCCAAAACTCACCGAGCTGAGAATCTTATCATAGATTCATAGAATGGCTTTGGTTGGAAGGGAGCTTGCAGATCATCGAGTGCTGACCCCCTCCCATGTGCAGGGCTGTGCCCGACAGCTCAGGATGCCCATGTCCCCATCCAACGCCTGCAGGGATGGGGCACCCACAGCTCCCCTGGGCAGCTGTGCCACTGCCTCACCACCCTCTGAGTATAGAATGCCTCCCTAACATCTAACAGAAATGTCCCCTCTTTTAGTTTAAAACCATTCTCCCTGGTCCTGTCACTATCAGACGGTGTAAAAAAAGTCAGTCCCCCCTACGTGTAAACTCCTGTAAAGTACTGCAAGGCTGCAGTGACATCTCCTCAGGGCCTTCTCTTCTCCCAGCTCCCTTAGCCTGTGTGGTTTCCAGGTGCCACCCCATCCTGTGTCCTCCCTCCCTTCTTGTCCTGCCCCTCAGTACAAGAAAGACACTGAAGCCCTGGAGTGTGTCCAGAGAAGAGCAATGAAACTGTGTAGGGTCTGGAGCACAAGTCTTATAGGGAGCAGCTGATGGAATTAGGATTGTTCAGTCTGGAGGAGAGGAGGCTCACGTGAGACCTTATCATTCCCTACAGCTGCTTGAAGGAAGGCTGTGATGAGCTGAGTGTTGGTCCTTTCTCCCAGGTAACAGCAATAGGCCTCAAGGAGATGGCCTTAAGTTGTGTGAGGAAAGGTTCAGGTTGGATATAAGGAAACATTTCTTCACAGAAGGAGTGGTGAGGTGTTAGGACAGACTGCCCAAGGAGGTGGTGGAGTCACTGTCACTGGGGGTGTTCAAGAAATGTGTAGATGTGGCTCTGAAGGATGTGGTTTAGTGGGCATGGTGAGCAAGGGTTGATAGCTGGACTGGGTGATCTTTGAGTTCTTTTTCAACCTTAATGGTTCTATGATTTTGTGATAACAAAGACATCTCCTGAATAGGCAGAGATCCTGAGCATTCCCTGCTTGGTGCATCAGTCAGCCTTTCACACGTGTATCTCTGTGTGCCTGAAGACTCCTCACCCCACAATCTCACTATGCAGCAGAAGGGTGATTGGGTATCTCTGCTCTATTCACCAGCAGCATGCTGCTTGGTTGCTGTCATTTAGCTTGTGGGCTGGAATTTTCTTTGGAGCAGGGCTCCCAGTCTCCTGCAGGGCTGCAAAATGCCACACGACTGCTGACTGTGATGACAAAGTCTGAAATTACAGAGGATAATTGACATGTGCAATAGGGTTAACCAGCTTAAATATAGCTGACAAAATACTGAATAATCTTTTAGCAGTAAGATAGTTCTCATTTGTCAAAAGCTATCTCATCTCCTTTAAGTATGGGAAAACGATGATCAAGAACTGAAACCCATGCTGAGTTTTTAATGGCAATGAGTGTTTCTGTGGCATGTGGCCCATACAGTCTCTCCTTAGAGAAGATAACAAAGTCCTATACAGCAGCAGTTTTCCACTGGCAAAACCTAGCAAATACACACAAAATAAAGTCTGCTTGCCTAATCACTGGGCTCTGAAACAAGTTCCCTATTGCTATAGATAACCACTTCATAACTGTCCTTTGCAAGTTCAGACTCAGCTCCTACAAGCTGTAGATTTGGCAGTCTGCAAAGGAGTTTGTGGTAGTTTTCACGATAATGGTGATAAAGGAAGAAAAACAATTTTTTCCTTTCCTGGGGAGCAAAACAACACCCACAATATTGGAAAACAGCGGGAAATTGGAGAGCTGCAAACAGGGTACAGAGTGTTCTTGCCTGTGATTCTTGTTGCAGGAGAATGAACTGTAAGGGAGCACAAAGGGTGGAAGCTACTGCAAAGCACAGAAGAAGAGCTGAGGATATTGTTCATTACTCCTGTATTTCCTCTCAAAAAACTGCTTCTGCAGATATAGAAAGGAAACGGGCAGGAAAGCATAGAGACAAAATAGACACTGAACCTACATGCCTGTGTGGTATTCAGGAATGTGTGAAAAGCTTTGGGCTCCGAGGTAAAGCCTGATTAAAAATAAGTAAAATAAAATACAATAAAATACAAAGAGAAATGGGATAACATTTGTTTTCTGAAGAGAAATGTGACTCTGGGTAGGTTTTGTGTGAAATCTCTCTTCTTTTTTCTGTGAGCAGATGAAGGTGAGTCACATATTGATATCAGACAACAAGTGCGTGGGAGGGAAGCTGGCTATCACCTCACACTCTCTGTTTAAACAAGAAATATTATTCACCTGCAGAAGATACAGCTTTCCCAGTCAGAGTGTACAGGTGAGTTAACTGAGCGTGGGCACCCTCTGTGCACAGCACTAACACAAATACAAGTGAGAAAGGAGAGCTGACCACTGAAAACCTTCTGCTGATTTAGTGTGTAAACACCATAGACCCTGTGACAAGGGGTACTGCCCTCAAGCACACATTGCTGTCGCTTTGGTATGAGCCCTTGTGGATCTCCTGGAGCCAGTGGCTGTGGGAGCCAAGTCAGTAATGAGTTGAGGGACGTGTGGGGCTGATTGGATCTCTCTTTGAACACCTGTAAAGTAACACAGTTCCATGTGGGTGTAAAGAAGAATGCGTGCTCTTCTCAAATGGTCCATTAAGCATTAAGAACAATTTGCCTCTAAAAGTACAAGTTGGGGCCCACATCATGCTGACTGCATCCTGTCTGCGTTCTGTATTGCCATTCTGCTGTGTGAGCATCTGAGATCTCTGGTCCTGTGTTTCCTCAGTTTTTCTTTTCTCCAGTTTCCAGAATCTGAAGCTATAGAACATAGCCCACATCATGATTCAGTCTGATTGCTTTCTCTGCACATTATTTCTGTGGCTGTTTTATGGCTGGAGTTTGACCTCCATTTAGAGACCTGTTTTTCAGCATCAGTGTTGTAGGGAAAGGCTGCCTTCAGCCTCCTTCTCTTGTCTGTGTCAATTCCTGTTCACATCCCTCTGTGGGGTCTCAGTGAAGATTCCCTCATCCCCTCAGTTTCTCATCTCTCCAGTTGATCCATGCAGATGTCAAGTCTCCAGACTATTACAGACTAATCTGTTAATGTTCTGCAGACATCTCTGCAATGGTAACATCTGCACTGTGACTGAACTGGCTGGGAATTCTATATCAAATATAACATCCCTGATAGTTTCTGCTTCCCGACACACGTTATTCAGCCAGTGCTCTGCATCTGGTTCATTTTGCAGAAACTGCAGCAGTACTTGGCTGAAAACGGCATCTGTAAGTAACACTCCCTGGATGATGGAGGAAAAGAAGGCTATGAAGCGCCTGCAGCCACCCAGCTCATGCCTTTATTCTGGTACTGGGCTCACCCCTGAGAGTACAACCTGAATTTTCTGAGGCACTGCAGAGGTCATACTAACGCGCCTTCAGGTTGCATACCAGTATTTTTAATTCGGTGAACAGTGGAAGTGCCACGCACCAGCCGTATAGACATGACCCTTGGAAAGCAGCAGCACTATCTCTTCCACACCATTACTTTTTATTGCATTCACTGCTATATCTCTGCAAAACAGGGAGACAAAATGCCTGCAGAGCTATTTCCATTTTTCGAAAGAACCAGTCTGCTGCACCTCATGTGTGTGACATGGAGAACATCAGTCATTTAGAGCCAAACTGCAGCTGAAAAGGTCACAGTCACAGTGTCAGGTAAATGAAATGTTTAATTCAAGTAGAACATCAGTTACATTTGCAGTGGTGCTCAAAGTCACTTGTGTTTCCCTTTCTTTTTTCTTCCCTAAAGCCCAGCACAGAGTGGTGCAGCGTCAGCTGAATGCACTGTCACATTACACAGCCCCTCCAGAAGGTGCTTTGATTACTTTGGTTTTATTTTAAAGACTGTTAAACCAAATGCAGCCGTCTGCATCATGCTGTCTATGCTCTGAGAGAAAGGAGTCTGCATTCATGCTGCTTGTATGGAGAGCTAATATTGGGTGGGGTTTCATCTCATGTTTTTTGGTGTTTTTTTTTCAGTGAATGTGAGTATTCCAAGAAGATCTTTTAAACAGAACCACTCAAAATGAGTGGTAAAGACAATGAAGAGGATGCATGAGACAGGCACAGCCCAGTGGCTCCATGGGTTGTTTATGGGGAGACAGAGAATTCTTTGCTCTGTGCTGACAGATGAAACTCAGCACCGTGACCCATAGACCCAGACTGCATTCAACCTTCTAGTTTCCTTTCAGTGTCCAAAGAGGAGCTGTAAGAAAGAAGGGGACAGACTCTTTAACAGGTCTGTTGTGACAGGACAAGGGAAAATGGTTTCACACTAAAAGGGTGAAGATCTAGGCTGGAATAAGGAAAAGTAATGTAGCGAGGCACGGGAACAGTGAGGAAGTACGGATGCTCTGTCTCTGTAGACATTCAGGGCCAGGCTGGACAGAGTTCTGAGCACCCTGATCAAGCTGTAGGAGTCCCTGTTCATTGCAGGGTAGTAGATGGCCTTTAAAGATCCCTTTCAACTCAAACTGTTCTGTGGTTCTGTGACTCTATGATTCAGTCGTGTACTTAACACTACTGTGGGCTCCAAGCTGAGAATCGATAAAATGAAAACATCCCCAGTACTGATAAGATCTGAATGGGGTGGTGAGAAATGGAATGCTGCCTGAGTGTGCAGGACAGCAGTGACCTGCAAAGCACCCAGCCCCTTCTGACACACTCACAGCCCCCAGGTTCCTTCCTCCTGGGTGACTGCAGAGGAGACGGCTCTATCACCCTCAGCTCCCCAGTTTTCTCAGGTTGGCTTTGCAGCTCAGCATAAACTTATGCCATCTTGTCACTGGCTGGTGAGCTGTGCTGCTTTCTTTGACACTCTAAGGCTGTGTATTTCCTAGAAAAAAAAAAAAAAGAAAAAGGAAAAAGGCTGAGGAAAGAAGAACTGTAGCAGGGATTTGAAGGTTTAGTGATCCGCACACAAAAGCGCTCTTCTCTCAGGCATGCTTGCCAAGTTCCCAGTTTCAGCCTCTGATGCCTTTTACTATTAAATTACAGCCACTGGAGCGGATCCTAAATTGGTGCCCCTAAAGACAACAGCAGTTGCTTCACTGAATGGCAGGAGTCCTAATAGCAGCCGCAGCAATCACAGGAACAGCAAGATCTCTCTGCTGTCTCTTTGTGGATGTCATCTTGATTTAGGCTCCAAATGTCACTGCTGTGAAGGGTTCTTCCTTTGGTGTTTCTCTCTGCTAATGTACCCATAAAATCATCTTCTTTCCTTTCCCTTCATACTTCATCTATTTCACAACACTCCCCTCGTAGTTCCTCTTTGTATGTGTGCAGTATTTATGTGTTGCTGCTGCATAGGACGTGTGTTGGCTCAGGTAGAAAGACAGCTCTGCTGCAATTGTGAATGTTCAGTGTGTATTTTGCATGGGACCACTCAGAGCAGAGAATCTATGTGCAGAAATTGAGGGCTTGAGTGATGAAGCTCTGATGTAAGAGTGCTCTAGAAGCCAGAAGGATCTTGCAATTAAAGAGGATGGGGAAATCATTGGAGTGGAGGAGGGCAGACTTCAGCTGAGCACTTCTGGTGACCTGGAGGGCATTTCCATGTGAAATATGACCAGCGGTCATTGACTCCTGTACTCCTGCAGGGCATATACTGGTCAGCTGCATCGTGTCAATGAAAACACTTTTGGAAATCCCTGTTGCTGTTTGGCTGCTTTTGCTCCTTTTCCCAGGCACTGTAAGAATCACTGAATAACAGAATGACTAGGGTTGGAAGGGACCTTAAGCCCATAAAGTTGCTGTGAGCAGGTTGCCACTTACCAGAGCAGGCTGCCCAGGGCCCCATCCAACCTGGCGCCATGGATGGGGCACCACAGCTTCTCTGGGCAAAATCTCTTTTAATACATACTCATGGGACACATTGCTGCTCCAGTTCACCTTTGGATTTAGGAAAGCATCACCTCCTCTACCAGCTTCCTGCATGTACTTAGTTGCAGCTGATCATCTCAAGGAATGGTCTCTAGGGCTTTTATCCATAAATACAAACCAAGATAAATATGATTAAGCATTTGTTTCTTTTGATGTGGCACACTCGGAAATGTTCATCATCCTGCTGATCCTGTACAACATAAAATGAAGTGGCTCCAAATTGCAACTATAAATACAGCTGCAAGAAATGCCCTAGAGTGAAGGCCATGTTAATGTGGCACATACATTTGAAAGAAGGTTTTCTGACTTCCATTCAACCTCTCTGAGCTGTTGTCCCACAGAATTGGTATAGGTCCCTCTTGTCCTGTAGAAAAGTACTGGCAATCCTGCCCATACCAGCAACCTCACAACCTTCAGTCTGGGCAAAGTACATTATGAGTAACAGCAACAGAGAAAGCAGGAAGAAGACTCTGTGTGGTGGATGTGTCCAAGCTGTCTGTCCTCTAGTCTTGCATCAGGAAAGTCTCTGACTCAGTAGGAGGCCAGAGCTTTGTAATAGTGAAAAAGATATGAGTGTTGAACCTAGAGCCTGGGGTTCAGGCTCTGAAGATCTAGTTTATAGACTTAGGGAAGCTGAGTGCAGTAGACAAAAATTTTTCTTACCAGATAGCAGATCCACAGTCTTTATGGTGATAGCCTGGAGTTAATGGCATCGTATTAACATGACATTAGCATGACATTTCTGTCTTTTGGGATTGTATGCAATTTCCTTCCATAGAGCAGGAACTTCAATGTGTACCTAGGTAAAACCTGTCTTCAGGGTAACAAGTAGTGACGCTGTTTGCCTTCAGCAAAACATCATCCTCAACAGAGTTTTGACTTTCCTTAAAACTGAAAAGCTTCTCTGAAAGTAATTTCTCCTATTTTATTTTGTTGGCCCAGGACATCAGACCTGGATGTTGGTAATACAGAAGTAGATATTGAATCTTTCTGCCTGTATTCCACTACATTTTGTTGCCGTGTGACAGATGGTAGCAGAGGGGCAGTCTGACAGTATGGGGACAGTCATGGAAGTGCAGATGAAGCAAAAATGTGTCACTGAATTCATAACTAAATACTTAATTTCCTTAGTAAATTATTTACTTACATTCCTGGTTTCACCAAGAAATAGGATAAAATTGATTTTTACCATCTTATTGCTGCAGCTTAGATCTATAGCAGATTGTGGCTAAAGGGCATTAGGGCACTCTTTCTGCCGGGACGAGGAGCTGAAATTAAGCTAACAGGTTGCATTAGTCCTGGCATTACCACTGCAGGGTTCCAAGGCAGGTTACTCACCCCCACTAGTCTGGACCCTGGCCCTTTCATTAATGACTCTACAAAAACTTAGGCCAGAAAAGAAGTTTGACCAAAACTGCAACTCTAACCCAGTGAGGTTGCTATCAATTGTTAGTGTTCCAATTGGCAGGGTCAGGCTTTGTAAGTAAGAACCAGCTGATGGATCACTTCTTCAATTGGAAAATGCAGTTG
The DNA here is from genome assembly GCF_054131305.1 of Coturnix japonica. Taxonomy (NCBI): domain Eukaryota; kingdom Metazoa; phylum Chordata; class Aves; order Galliformes; family Phasianidae; genus Coturnix; species Coturnix japonica. The sequence continues at coordinate 13,039,713 of NC_140664.1, read as the reverse complement.
TGTTAAATTTGGGGAGTAGAGTTTGATTGCATTTTTCGAAAGGGAAAAAGTCCAGCTGGCCTGTTTTGACAGTGTCAAAATGCTCGTTATTTTCCATTTTTATTCAATAAATGAAAGACTGTGTGCAGTAGGAAACATTTTTTTCTTTTTCTTTTTTCTTATGCATGATATTATCACAGTGAAAAGATTTTGTTGTTTTGAATCAGTCTGTCTATCTGGACTTCCACTGATTGGCAAGTTTCTCCATGTTTGCTCTAATATTTTGTTTAAAATTGAGGATAGTGCCTGGAAAGTTACCATTTCCTAGAGAACAACGCACAGGCTTTTTTTTTTAGTCTACGTCTACTACTGACAAGGATTGGAGACAGAAATTGAGAGAAAATGGAAAAGATTTGGAAAAACTAGATAATATTCTCTAAAGAACAATATTTATGACATATTTCTATTATTATGAAGGCTCTTCCTGCTCTGTCAGAGGCTGGGTGGATAATTTACCAGAAAGTTGCGACGTAGTAGTGAATAAATTTGTTTATCTAGTATTATACATATGTTTTCATCCTCATTTTCTATTGTAAGGTTTATATAAAATTTCAGAGCAATTTAAGTGCCTGAACTTATCCTCGTATCTGAGCAGTAACTACAGAAATCAAACCCAAAGGTGAATTCCCTACTGGAATTCAGATTTGGTATTCTGCCCATCAGGATTTGCTTTTATTCAACACTGGCATTGGCATCGAAAAGTTAAACAACCAAGACCAACCTACTTATTGTCAGTGGAGACAAACAGGCTCGAAGGGTCTACCAAGTGTGGACAATTAGTGCCGCCTATCAGGAAGATTAAGTAAAAACAACATCTGAAATGTTCTGTTTTCCTGAGGAAAAGACAGGTTGTTTCAAAAGTAATGCCTCAAAATGGCAACAAAAATGTAATGCTATATTGTTGGGAAGGTTCAACCTCTATTGCCACGCCACCACAAACAGTCTCTGACATCATGGGCCAACATTCTGAAATAGGGGGCACTGAATATGAGGTTATGAGGAATACTGGAGCAGTCCTCATACCTTCTTTCTTGGAGGACACTTCAGTGATTTTTGCTTTCCTCAAACCTCATACAATGTACCTCCATTGCTTGTTTGATTTTGCCTTCTTTTATGCCTAACATTTTTTGACAGATGAAAGAAAATCTTTGGAGAATGATGTTTTACTCATAAAAGGGTATAAGCCATTTTTACACCTACACCCGTTTCCAAACCTAACATAGAGATTAACATAGCAGCTCCCCCAAAAAAGACCCACCCAAATTTACCATGAATTCCACCACACTCAGTGCTCTCTGCCTTCCTTCTCTGATTGAAGACTGATCTTCTCCTGCCCAGAATGCGTAAAGAACTCATTGCTCCTGCATCTTCACTCAGCAAGCTCCTCCTGCAAAGACATGACAGGTCAACGTCCTTGTGCTGTTAATCCACTGAACTAACAACTGAAACCTGGGAGGCTTTTTATCTAATTATAAATAAGCAAGTTATTAATGATTACAGTTACTCAGGCATGACTTTGCATTCCTCCCTTCCACCCTGCTACCTCTTTGGATAATGTTATCATCAAAAAGAAAAATCCTGATCTTGAAATGTTCTTGTACTCACAGACTTCAGCAGAAAGCTAACAGAAAATCTAATGCATGGTGACTCTCTCTTACAAAGAAGTTGAATTGTTTTTAGAGCAACTTAGTACCTGATAAACAATCCTCACCTGAAATAAGAGCAGAGCCTTGCTTTATTATTCTCCAACATGCTGTCACAGACACAGGGAAAATGAAATTCGAATCCTCAAAGGTGAACAAGCACATCAAGGTCAAGGGGTTTTACTTGAATTTCTCATCTGGAGAAATATAACTGCTGTTCCCTGCACTGCTGCAGACACCTTTGTACAGTGACCAGATCAACCCTGTCTAAGTGCTGGGTCGTTCACAGTGTGATGTGACCCGAGCAATGCTTTTCTAACCTCTGAGCATGGTACACTGACCAGAAGGATACACCATTGAGGGCCTGATGTTCTGCTAATCTTCTCAGGCATTTCATGCTTTTTCAAAGGTCACAAAGCCTGAACAGCTTCACAGTCATTTTACCTATCATTTAAGCACATGGTCTTATTTCACGGTGAATTAAGTTTTAGCTTTTTCTAGCAAAAGGGAAACAGCAATCATATGTGATCTTCCAGCATCTATTCCAGCACGTAATAGCTGAAGTGTGCTAGAAAGGTCTCAGTGAATGTGAGGAGTTTTCAGAGACCTTACCTAAGCTGCATGATTGGTCTGTGGGCTCCTCAGGTGATCAAGACAAAGAGCATCTGGAGAGCAATTCAGAGGAGGAACCTAAATTGGACCAAATTTAAGGTATCTGTTCCTCTTACACTCCCACTGGCAGCCTAGTTCCTGAGTTGAAATTGCTTAAAATTGATAGCCTAGCTCTAACTTGAAAATCTCCCCATCAACATTTTCTTCCTCAGACAGTCCCTGCAGTTTTTTCTCACCTTGTCCATAACTCTGGATGGACGAGAGGATTTGCTCTGCAAATGATTCCTAATCTTTTTGAGATACTATGAAGATGCCATGTAAAGCAACCCAAGGACAAAGATGTCGCTACCAAGCAGCTCCCAGTCATTTATTTATTTAGCTCCTCATTGTTCAAGACAGAAGGTGGAAATGAGCAGCACAGTTTCTCACTACTTACTTCTTGTTGGCTCTGCAAACAATTTCACAAAATCTACCCTCATCATGCAGGAAATGGTGGTCCTGGTGTTTCATTTGTATGACAGAAATCAAAATCAAGAGCAAGCTCAAAGCCTTTATGTCATATTTTATCGGTGGCAGAACCAAACCAAGCAGAACTGTGGGGAAGCACCTGCCTTTTTGGCTGTACATATACCGATGTGTCACGTAAGAAAATCTGCTAAGTAGTTTCTGCAAAAGGTTGTTTCAAATAAGATATTTTAATGAAATGCCATAGAAAGTGGTAGAAGTAATTCTTAATGCATGGATCTCTTTTGTTCTATTATGCATTGATGAGGGAATTTGCATGATCATTAGGGGATGACTGAAGTTTGGAATCTTTTTAATGAATATTACATTCTCATCTATTAATGGGAGGAATGACAGTAAATTTTTCTTGTAGCAAATTTCTGCCATCTGTGTAACTTTTCCCTAGAGCATTACTAGGAACTTAGTCAAAGAAGGCACCTAAATAGTACAAGGGATGAAATTTCAGCAGAGTAGAAAATGAAATCTAGCCAGCTTTCCATGTGTTTGATGTAACTGGTATTGCCTCTCTTTTCTACTTTCCTTTGTCCTATCTTTATTCTTTTCCTTTCTATCTCTTTCTCTCTATTATTTTTTTCTTTAATTACACTACACTCCATAAAATTCAACAGTTAACTGACCTGTGGTTCTTGTTCCTGCCTTTGAGAAATGTCATCAAACATGTAACCTTCTTCAGTTATATTCACTGAAGTATACTTGACAGAAGAGTTAGCATGGATAAGCATATAAACTAAACTCAGTCAATTCTGCAATAATTTTCTACTTCCTAGGCTCTACAACTTTCCAGTCTTTTTTACAGTTTAATTAAAGGAAGGCCAGATGGACCATTCACCTCATTTTCAAGAGCATGATTATATTTCAACAAGAATTTCACATATATGAGAGAAATACCAGTCTGTTTCTTAATTGAAATCCATGTTTTAAAAAGATAACTGGTCTTGATTGAGAAAGGACTGAGCACCAAGTACTTAATCACAGTAAGTACCAAATAGAACTGTTTAAAAAAATGTTTCCCTCCCCTTTAATTACTCTGAATTCTGAAATCAGTGTAATCTCTTTTCAGAATGCTTCTGAAAGCGACTCCCAACACAGGAGTTGTGATTTGCTTGAATTCACTGTAATTAAATCTCCTTAATTTAAGTCTCTCTTGTTATACTACTCTCTCTCTCATTGAAAATCTGTACTCATTATGAGACCTTCTGTAAAAAGAAGCATAATGAAAGAAGTAATCTTCAGGGTAACAGGGCAACACAGTGGTAAGCAGAATCATAAAGGCATCAGACAGTATATTTGAGCTGAAAATTATTAGTCTTCAGCTGAAAACTGAGGAACTTTTGGATTATCAGTATTAGATGATTCTTGTTAGAAAACCTTAACGTTTTCACAGAGAAAACCCTTTTTCCCTTAAATTCATTTATTCAGAAAACAAATGGAATCAATGTATTTTCAGTTATTCTGTCAGTTTAATTAATTCTCAAATTTATTTTCTAACTTCAGTCTCCATCCATTTGATATTATTGTTACAGAGCTGCCTGTAATTTCAGTAGAAAGTTTATTATTTGGTGTCTTTCTTTTGTAGATGTTTTTAACTGTTCTGCAATATTCTTTGGCTTTCAAACATTAAATAGGATCATATTGTTTGGTTTCCTCCCTCTAGGTCACAAACCCTTCCTACAGTTTCCTTCTGAAATCTTTTTAACTTCTGAATTTCTTTATGGACTATTTTCTGTGAGGATTTTTCCAGACTTACTATCACTGTCAAGCACACTTCACTCTCTTCGAGTGCAGGAATACTTCTAACTGCTTGTCTACAGTGGCTTACTACTCTGTTATACACTGGAAACAACTCTCCTCCTCAGGTCTGTTCACAAAACTTTGTCAATCCTCCCTGCCTATTAAAATGGCTAAAATTCCAAATTCTCAGAGGACTGGAGCTAAGCAGGTGTGCGGTGCCTCAGCTATCCATGCCAATGGAGAGCTTGGTTGACTGCACGTGTTTAGCTCCAATGGATAAAAGAGCGACCGTCATTACCCCTGCAACTACAGCTGGGCTAAGACTGGGAGCTCCACTGGTTTACCAAGGTTTACAATAGAGCTAAAAAATATACATTGATCTTAAGATGAGAATCAGATAGTGTTAAGAATGGTGTAACAATTCAATAAATCCATTGTATTTCTGTCAGTCTGAGCCAAGACCCAGAAGAGACGAGGTACTGAGTTGTACTGCTAGAATGTTTGCTAATCAGAGGAATTATCTATCTTGCCACTTCCAGGAATCCCAGACATGGTTGCTTCTTGTTTCCATAGTAGCACATTTAATGCAAAAGACTGAAGATAACAAAATATTTGATCTATGCTGAAGTGAAGTACCCAAATCCGTATGTAGCCCATCAAGATCATGATCTAATTTTCAGACACTCTCATAATCTCTCAGTTCCTGTGGGAAATGGAAGACTGGTTTGGAACGTGAATAGAATTTTCCTATTTTACTTGTCTTGCTCCAGTAAGACTTTATTTATTAAGAATACTTGTGCTGTTATCTGTTAATTATTTTGCTAGCGCTAGTCTGCTAAGGGTGGTCTGGAAAGCCGTATTCCTACTTATTGACTCACACATTTCATTTTTTCCTCACTTTTTAAAGACTATTTGATATACCTATGACACTGATATTTTGTCTCAACAGAAATGGTCAACATGCTCATTTGCTTGAGCAGATGACACTGCAGATTGTCATTCTCATTCCCTAGTTCTGCAAATAGTTTTCTTTAGGCACTTAAGCTCAATGGCAGTGCTTTCCGTATGGAAAGATTAACTATCCATGAAGATTATCCCCAGAATCTGGTGCTGCAGAGGGAGTTCCTGCCTCCCTCTGAGCAGCATATGATGCTTGCAGGCTTTAATCAGTGATTAAAGTTAACGGAGAATCAAAAATCCTTTGTATTCAGTACAGCCATTGAGATCAAAACCGAGATACCTAAATTAAGGTGTCACATAAGAACTTGATACAAGTACCTAAATATAGGTGCTTAGTGCTTTCTGAGATGTCTTTGTGGTCCTCTGGAAATGCTCATTTGGCCTTCAGCTGCAAATCCCAAAAAGTAAGGTTCTGTTGTAGGTCCTGTACTGTATCTTCCATCAGTGTACTGTATTTGCCAGATATCATAGGTCACCTTAAATGGCACTGGCCACCTATGTTTGTGAATTGAATGGAACCTGAATTGTTATTTGGGAGAGGAAAATATAGTTTATACAATCAGTAGAGGGATTTCGCTCCCACTATGTTGTTAGCTGGATCACCCTAAGTTCCACTGAGAATACTGTAAGAGCACTCTAGGAACCGACTTCAGAAATGGAAGTTTACTGGCAGATACCTAATTTTTAGGCAGCTCTTTCTTGAAGTGAGACTGACCCGCGGAGTCTTTGCTGTAACAAAGATGAATTCAGAAATGGAAGGCATTACCTGTGAAAATGGGAAGAATCCTCTTTAAGTCTTTGTCAGGAACTCAACAAATGATGCAAATATTTGACCCTCCCCCAGATGAGCTGGACAGTAAGAAACCAGATGACGTTTAACAAAAGCAAGTGTAGAGTCTTTCACCTGGGTAGAAATAATTGCATGCACCAGTACAGGCTGGGGGAAGACCTGCTGGAGAGGAGCTCTGCAGAGAGGGACCTGGGCGTCCTGGTGGACGACAGATTGACCATGAGCCAGCAGTGTGCCCTTGTAGCCAAAAAAGCCAATGGCATACTGGGGTGTATTAAAAAGAGCGTGCCCAGCAGGTCGAAGGAGGTGATCCTCCCCCTCTACTCTGCCCTGGTGAGGCCTCATCTGGAATACTGTGTCCAGTTCTGGGCTCCCCAGTACAAAAAAGACAGGGATCTCTTGGAAAGAGTCCAGCGGAGGGCCACTAAGATGGTGAAGGGCCTGGAGCATCTCCCCTATGAGGAGAGACTTAGGGAACTGGGTCTGTTTAGCCTTGAGAAAAGAAGGCTGAGAGGGGACTTGATCCAGGTTTATAAATACCTGAGGTGTGGGAGCCATAGTGGTGAGTCTGGTCTCTTTTCAGTAGTGTGTGGGGACAGGACTAGGGGTAATGGGATGAAAGTACAGCATAGGAAGTTCTGCATGAATGTGCGCAAGAACTTCTTTACAGTGAAGGTGACGGAGCACTGGAACAGGCTGCCCAGGGAGGTGGTGGAGTCTCCTTCTCTGGAGATATTTAAGACCCGCCTGGACGCCTACCTGTGTGACATGGTGTAGGGAGCCTGCTTTGGCAGGGGGGTTGGACTCGATGATCTCTAGGGGTCCCTTCCAACCCCTACAATTCTGTGATTCTGTGATTTTGTGATATTTAAATGGTCACTATGTCAACAGCACAGGTGATCATGAAAGGGCAACTTTCTCTTTTTTACCTTTGTGCCTCTGCTTTGGAAGTTCCCACACTTTTATCAGTGAGCAGTTGTAGAACAGAAATGATCACATTTTTACCAAAGCTATCCTGTTCTTCTATTAACACAATTGGCTTAAACACTTGTCACTGAATTAAAAATAATATGAACTTGATTGTGTCCTTCTGCTTCAATCAGGAATATTTTCCATACACTTGACAGAAAAGGACAATATTTAGTGGTAGAATATTTGATATGTTTCCAAAATTCACCTTCGAACTTCTTACACTATTAAAAACAGCTCTCTCCTGCTGCTCAATACAATTTGCATGAGGTGCTTAGGAGAAAATAACCTTGAATTGTCTTATTACTTCCATTCTGATATATCTCAAGGTGAGAGCAAATATGGATATAAGCCTCTCTTATAGCCATGTTACTGAATGACATTTCACTCAGAGATGTTCTTTATATTCTCCACTGCACAAAATACACAGAATTTTATTGGCAGCATCTCTTTGACAGATGTCACAACTGCCCCTGTTTAAACCAGCATTAAGACCTTAAACACAACATGAGAGAAAACAGCTGTTACCTCATTTTGTATTTAATGAAATACTAAAGTGAAGAACCAGAAACTAAAAATGAATCCTGAATTGACTAAAATAAAAATTCTGCATTACAGATGTGTAGTGTGGGGTAGTGAGTTCCAGAGAGTAATCCAAATGGGTGTAAAACTGAATAGTTTTCAAAATCAGCCAAGGATGTTCCAACCATTTGGGCCAAGACCCTACTTGTTCTCCTAACACCTCATTGAGTTTAACTGGTTTAATGACTGCTTTTTACACTGCTGTTTAGAAGAACAGCTAACTGTTTAGGAGCAGCTTTCCAAGGCAGCGCCGTACTGATAACATGAAATGTCACTAAATAACTCCTTCCTAAGAACAGTAGTCCCTGAAACTGATGAGACTCTTATTTCTAGGAGCAGAAAATGGTGCCCTCTCTGACCTGTTATCTTTATCTTCATCAAGATAATTATCACAAATTGTTCTGCACTGTAGAACAAGAATCCCAAATGTTCCCAGGTACATGTGGCCATCCAAGCATTATTCTTTGCCCCTCAGATTCTTCCTTTTTGCACCAATTCCTCCCATGACATCCTAAGTGAGAATTTCTGTAGCAGCGTGTTGGGTCCCTCAGAAGACTGATCATAGCGTTCTGTGACATCAGCCTGCAATCAAGACCTCCCACGCAGCTAATTGCACCAGCAGCAAGATTGTGAGCAAGTAGAGAGAAGTTTTCAATATTTCTTTGGAGCTGGTGCTGTGAAACTTGCTGCTAAGAAAGATAACAGCCTTCTACAAATCAGCAGGTTAGTGACCTGAATGGAAATAGCCTGGATATAACAGACCCAGTTCTTGCCTTATCTGATCTGATGGAGAAAAGGCAGTGGAGCTGTGCAGTCTGACAGGAGCCACATGTGGTCATGAAGCTGGGTCTCAGTATTCATTTTTGTCATTTATAATGCTTTTAATAACACTGAATTCCAACAGGGAACATTGCAAGCATAGACATATGCTTATGTAGCATACATTATAAGCTTATAGCTCATTCAGTATTGACATGCTTAGCTGTTATTAACGTAAACACATCAAGTGAATGGACCTGTCTAGTCATTCAAGAAAAACGCCTCAGAGAATATCTATTGTTGTTTCACAGAATGTGAAAAATGTCTGAAGTCAGCTTTGCAGGATGGGGAAAATGTTGCCTGCACAAATCTAATTACTATCACTATAAAATCTCCTGTTTAAAGATTGTCCTTTTATATTTATAGCTCCTGGGATAGTACAACCTATTTTTTTTTTCTTGTGTGTTATCTGTACATGTAATCATCAGAATTAAAAGTCTACACTAAGCATGATCTTGCCTGTGGTTTGCCACTTTTTATTTTCATTTGTTATTTATTTCACAGGGCATTGTCAGTGATTTCAGCTGAGCTTAGATGACTGTGATTTTTTTACTGTCATTGGTAAGCTATACACATTTTCAGGTTCTTCTGTACTTTTACAAGCTTACCTTTAGTGACTGTAAGCATTCTGGCCTCTGCCATCCCAGCAGGATGAAAGGGAACAGCCTCAAGTTGCACCAGGAAAAGCTCAGGTTTGATATAAGGAAAAGATTCCTCTCCAAAGGGATATAGGCACTGGAACGGACTGCCCAGGGAGGTGGTGCAGTCGCTGTCCTTGGAGGTGTTCAAGGGACATGGAGATATTGTACTAAGGGATATGGTTTAATGGTCAATATGAGTGGTAGGCTGGACCTGATGATCTTTTCCAACCTTCATGACTGTGTTATTCTGTGATTCTGTGAAGTATTCCTTAAGTCCGTATTAAAGAATAACTGAGAAAACAAAATCAGTCTAGCTCTTTTACCAAGAAATAATTTTCTTGACACTGAATTAAATACTCATAGATAAACAACTTCCAAGACAGTAAGAGTCAGAGAGCCGCTGCTTCCATCTGTAACCCCTTAGCAGCAGTTAGAACACAATAGAAAGGGACATCTTCCTGTTTCAGATTGAGATAGCTGACAAGAATAAGTAAGGGTAAAAATTGGAGGAATGTGGAAGGTATTAGAAATCCAAATTCAGTGAATTAATGCAAGCAGTATGAGCACAAACTCTAAAAGTCACTAAACTTTGACAAGCTTTGTGAAGCAACACAGTTCTGAAAGTAGAAAAATGTGTGTGAAGTGTGAAATAGCCCATAAGTTAATAGCTGAAATACTGCCTAATCTTTTCCAAGTTCCTTTACTAGGTCTAAACTGTCAGCAGCAGTGAGTGTAAATACAGCAGTTTCCTACAGCACCTGCGTTACTACCCTGATGTCAAGTGAGTGGAATTTCAGTAGGAAGAGTAAAATGTGGCCTATAACAAGAAAGCGAGGCACAGAGGAAATGACATTTAACAAAATATGGCAGAGAAATAGCACTGAGTGATTTTACTACATCTCACAAATTCAGGCAGGAGGGAATTGCAGGGGAGTGGGACAGGCTCTTCTCCAGCATAACATAATTCACATAATCTCTATACTGAATTTAGGTCCCTTCTTACTTGGAATCATTTGCAATGATTCAGGCTAATTTAGACACTCAGCCATAAGTACGTGGGTCCCCTTGCATGCAACTTTCATGCATGAAGTGGCCAAAATCCTCTTTTGGAAATTCACTTGCTGTCCATTGGAAGGGTTTAGAAAATCTGATCTCTGGGGAAAACAACCTTTTCTGCTATGAAAATATAAACACTGGTATTTTGCATACCTTCTTACAAGAATCTAGCAGTTTTCTCTGTGAAGAAAAACTGGACTTCTAAACATGGAGTCCACAATACTCTGAAAGTCAGCAAAAGCGACAGCTGATGAAAATAGCTCAAAAAGTGTGACGCTGCAGACTCTATCCCCCTGCTGAGACCACCCATCCTGTGCTGAAAGGCAGATGCCTGTATGGCTGGAGAAACATTATTACCTTCAAGCACTTTTCATGCAGCTCATCAGCAAGTTACTCTGCCTGCCCATGTTGGAATCAATCATGTACCAGTTGTACACTGAGGCTATAGCATCAAATAAGTCCTGTATACAGATTTTTTTGTTCATAGTGCTATGTAAAGCAGTGTACCTTCATTGTTCGCCAAAATGGCAGTATAGCAAAAGAGGGATCAGCTTCAGTTCAGTCTTTGTCCCTCAAGTCTGATTGAGAGGCCATAGAAGTAGCTGGAGTGGGTACAGTCATTTCCAGAGGGCTCGGAGCGCTCTTCTGGCTGTGTCTGGGAAGCCCTGAGTGGGCAGCAAGTAGTGCTTGCAGGGCTCTTTGTATTTATGGTTATAAACATAATCCTTCTTTCAGATGCTGCGATGTTGAAAGCAGTATAAATCCCCTCAGCTCCTATAAAGAGTGAGGCTGTTCTGTAAAAAGGGTTTGTGGTTTTTTTCCTTCCTGAAATACTGCAAAACATGCTTTGTTTTAAAGCAGTTTTTCAGCAGTTAATGGGTATTTATATTGACAGACTATCTGTTGAGTATTGCAACTTCATGATTCCCAATTGTTTTTTCTCCTACAATGATATTGAGTTCCTTTTATTTCAAAATGCTTTCCAGAGAAGGCCAGTGTCATTATTCTGCTTTAACAGCTATAGAACCTGAAATCCTCAGAACTTCATCTCCATGGGCTATCCCTGGCTCGTCTATATTTCAGTTTGAATAGGTCTTAGCTTACAGCCTTGTCTCACAGCACTTCCCGGTGGATGTATATTAAATAATTCCTTTAGGTTGTTTATCTCTTCAGACAAGCTGCAGCAGATGTCTTAGGTGATGTGATATTCCACCTCAAACTCTTAATCTGTTTGCTGCATAGTAGAGGGAGTAGTATCTTCATTGGTAAGTGAAAAATGAATTCCAGGAAAGTCATAGTTACTATTCAGCTTACTGCCTAAATAGGAGAAAATGTTGCACAAGTTAGTTAGAAATTTAGTTATTTGATGTCCAAAGAGCTTTACTTGATCAAAGATAAATATCCTCAATGTGAATTTTGCTCAGTGCGAATCTCTTTCATCTCTTCAGAGCTTCTGCTCTGTGTCTAGTCAAGAACTGGAAGATGAGGTGATCACAGACCCAAAGATCTATCAGTTCCTCCAGAGTGAGAGTCCTTGGAATAGGCATTTTTATATTTGCTCATACAGTGAGTACATTTCTTCTCTCCTCCTTCTGGAATACCTGCCATCTTATTTTTTCTCCCATCAAAACCTCCAAAACAACTTGGGACCATTTATTTCAAAATTCCCAGTCAAAATATGCAACTATTTCATGCATATGTGAATAAATGGGTTTCTCTTAATGCTGAGAGAGGTATCAAAGTCTTGTGAGGGCTGTTGAGGTTGCAGAGCAGGAGCTTCAATGTTTGAACAGAATTTTGTTCTATACTGTGTTCTCTACACTAAATATGAAGGAAAATTCATGAGGAAAAAGCCTTCAGTAATGCAGAAAAATGTACAGTTCCCCATTCTGGGAAATGCATGTGAGGATTAATTATGTTCAGATTTGTGTATGTATTGGTGACAGCCATTACTGATGGGTCAGGAAGTTTAGTTTACATTTCAGAGATGAAGAGTTTTATATGCCAACCCTGAAACAGTCATTTAAAATGCATCTCTATTAGTGCCTGATGCACTCAGGCCGTAATTAATTTGCTATCTCAACAGGTTTATGTGCTTCTAAATTAGTCCAGCAAGTGAAGCTTTCAAAGGAGAGCTTCAGTTCTACAGTGAAAAGCAGTGGAGTCTAGAGGATGGAATCTTTTGAGAAGGAGTAAAATTACTACCATGGAAACTAATAGGGCAATAACTAGTACAGACACTGTTCAGCTAATAGGGACTCCACTCTGGAGCTTAGCAAAAGCTGTGTATTTTCAGTTGTGAGATCAGTGGTTGAAGCTCAAGTAGTTCTCAAGCTGTAGTTGTGGTGTAGCTGGCAATAGGGGCTGTGCCTGGGTGGCTGGCCCTCAATTCCCAAGGGTGCCAGAGCAGCGGTCTGGAGATTCTCATCAGGTCCAGATGAAGATGCTGCTGCAAGGACCCTCTCAACAGAGACACCCTCTGCCACGTGGGCAGTAACCAAGGATGTTGTTTAAAGGATCTGAACATTACCTTATGCAAAGACCCTCAATCATTTTGTTTTTATTAAGTGCTCTGTCTGTGAGTGCCTGCTACTGAAGCAATGCTCCTGGGGCACTGACAGCATGTGCACAGCAGCCACCAAAGAAACAGGTTCACCCTCCTTCACTGTAGAGAGCAAACAGATCCTCTCACTTTTGAAACTCCTAGTATGGACTTCAGCTCTAATGCTAATGCATCTTTTATTATATTACTGAAAGTTAAGTGTCTTTAACAGAGACCTTCTGCCACCTTCTAGATATAATCTGGTGATTGACAGTGTCTTGACAGGAAGAATTGAATAAATTCTCTTTATGAATAGTTAAACTTGGATACTTTATATCCTAGGGGTCTATTGTAAGTACTCTATTTTGAGCAAGACCTCCCATGACCTCCTCAGCCATGTTGCTTCAGACTCTCCTCTCCTACTTCTAGGGGTCTACCTAAGAGACAGTAACTCAAGGCTCCCTCTTCAGAGAGCACTATGAAGGACAAATACATATCTATTTTAAACAGTTTGAAAGACCTTTGGTGACTGAGGTTACATGTTGCTAAGAAATTGATTAAATGTTCTTCAAACTAGACAGTTTTCTTTCCCAGCTTTATCCTCTGTCACACGTTGCCCTTATTCAGTTCTTGTCCTTGTCTTCTATCCCTCTGTCCAACCTCTGTGATACCACCTTCCTTTTGCCTTCCTGTCAGTTCTCTTAGCTGAGTCAAACCCGCTTGATTTAGTCATCCCCTACAGAAAATGTCACTTTTCTTAATACCAAGGAAAACATCTTCCTCTCTATGAATATGAAACATCTAAATGAGGACTCTCTGTCAAACTTAAGAAGTATTGATGAGAGGAGAGCTACTGAGCACTTTCCAGAATAACAGCCACCTTTCTGCCAACAGTACGACATCAATTACATCGTATTTAGATTATGATTCCCTATAATATTCTCTCACCCTTCTCCTGTACAGCTCTTTTTCATTTTTAAAATATATTTCTCTTTTCAAGTGTAACACATTTTCTGCTCACCTGTGATGTGTTTCATCTTCTTGATTTCAAATATTTTCTCCAATTTATTGCTTTAAATTCTAATGCTCCACCGTGCTTTCACTCCCCCTTTGCTCATTATTTTCACGTTTGAGGATCTTCATCCTGTTCCATTATTCAGGTCATTAGCGGGGATATTGAACAGCACATGTAATTCTGTAGGACAAAGCCTGTTATTGATAACAGAGTGCAATCTTAAAACAATTTGTACATTTATCTTTTAATCCATTCACTTAATGCTTATTTCATAAACTTCATTAAAACACAGTGGCCAGGCGGTTAAAATCAAGATGTGGTCGTGAGAATCTGGACTGCCAAAGTACCCATTTAGGCAGATTTTCAGCAATAAAACAGCAAACAAGCTTTTTCTAGAAATCTCCTAAAATCTTTGGCAGAACCTTAAGTTGCAGTGATGGAAAACCTGTGGCAAAATAGGACTGACCTCCTTGGGCTTTACGTACCAATCTTTGTGCCCAAACGTCCGTTACTCAGAATCATTGCTAAGGTTTTAGTTTGAGCTCTCCAGAATGTCTTTTTGTTTATTTTCATGAGATCTACTACAAATGAGCATCTCTCTGGGCATCAGTGTAATAGAATAGAATGCTGGGCACATACCTGTGGGAAAGTTGGGCTCAGTGAAATCTGGGGCTCTGGCTGCTGTTAAAGTTATTGCTGGCTCAAGTTACTAAATTTTTTAACTCCTTGATAAGTCATTCGAAACATAAGCTTCTCAGACTGTTTCAGTTTATTACTCTTCTTAAGTGAACTGATCTAAATTGGAATCTCCAGGGATCAATAGCTCGTTTTTATCACAGAGCATTTGAACTGTATCATATAGACCAGATAAATCATCTTTCACTGCACTAGAAAGTTATAAAACTGCAAATCTGCAAGATAAAACTACTGTAGATTTGGTGCTAGGAAAATGATAAGTTATGACTATCTCTATCTACCTACAGATATTTCTGATGTCAGGCTCAAGCACAGCAATTATTTTAATTGTAGATGTTTCCTCATGCTGCATTATGCATTTATCTCTCTTAAAGCAGACTGTTTACTAATACAATACAACCAACATCTCCTCATTGGGTAACGTAGGTGCTGCTCAGCTTATTTACATTGTTTGAAACAGTGAATAATGTATGTGAAACATAGAATCATAGAATGTCTTGGACTGGAAGGGACCCCAAGGATCATCAAGTTCCAACCTCCCTGCCACAGGCAGAGCCACCAACCTCCAGGCTGCCCAGGGCCTCTACCAACCTGATCTTGAACATCTCCAGGAATGGGGCATCCACAGCTCGTCTGGGCAGCACCTCAATGCTCTTTCTGTAAAGAACTTCCTCCTCACATCCAATCTAAACCTTCCCTTGGAAAAGGGAAAACATTGCCTTGTCCTGTCACTGTCTACCCTTGTAAAAAGTTGATTCCCCTCCTTCTTATAGTCCCCTTTTAAAAACTGGAAGGCTGCAATGGGGTCTCCTCACAGCCTTCTCCAGGCTGAACAAGACCAGCTCCCTTAGCCTGTTTTCATAGGGGAAGTGCTCCAGCTCTCTGATCACCTTTGTGGCCCCTCCTCTGGACCCTCTCCAACAGCTCCACATTTTTCCTGTACTGGGGGTCCCAGACCTGGATTCAGTACTGCAGGTGGGGCCTCACAAAGTCAAAGTAGAGAGGGACTTGGATGTGGTGCTGAGGAATATGATTTAGCCTGGAAGTATTGGTAATGGTTGGACTAGATGATCTTCTAGGTCTTTTCCAACCTTGATAATTCTGTGATAATTCTGTGATAATTCTGTGATTCTGTGACTTCTCTGTCTGTGCTGGCCACCTGTCTCCTGATGGAGCCCATGATACCATTAGCCTTCCAAGCTGCAAGAGAACACTGCTGGCTCACGTTTAGTTTTTCATCCAACAGGATGAAACAGGTCCTTCTCCACAGGGCTACTTTCAAGAGGTTTTTATCCCAGAATACATGAGATCCAGACCGAAATGATTAAGTACCTCCAATATGGAAGTAATCTGGACCGATCCCAGAATCATTAGATAGTTTACGGTGGTCAGAATCTGCAGAGCTCTGTATTCCACCCCCCTATTCAAAGCAGGATCTGCACTGAGATCAGACCAGATTGCTCTAGTTCGTGTCTAAATGGGGCATTAAACTCTTCCAGGATGGAGACTGTACAGCCCTGGTAACCTGATCCAATATCTGACTGTCTTCATGGGGGAAAAATCTGATACATAGCCTCAGTTTTTTTCTTTTTTATTGTTATGTCCCACGCACAGCTGTGAAGAGCTTGGCTTCATCTGTGTGACTATCTCCTCGTGGCTATTGGGCTGCTGTCAGGTCCCCCAGTGCTGTCCCCTCCCCAGCTGAGCCAGCCCAGCCTGTGCATCTCCGTGTCCCTCAGCTGAACTCACTCCAGATAACAGATGCCTTTCCGGTGACATTTTGCCTTCCAAAGATGATTGCTCTTTGATTTTCATCCTGCTTTAGTTCATGTATTAAGCCATTATATGCTGTCGGCTGATCAAGAACTGCCACAGTTAAGGTCATTACAGGAATTTCAGAAGCAGATGACATTGAATAAAACCACTTCAATTTTTCTTTTATTTTTTTTCTGAAACATCTCTTTTCTTTTTCCCCCTATGAAAAATAACCTTGCAAACAAAATGTGTGGGTTTTTTTTTGTTTGTTTTTTTTTTTTTTGGAGCAATGTTTTAATTTTTGTTGTTGTTCTTTTTTTTCAACATGGAATGTTCGTAAGCATTTAGGGGAGATGTTTCCCCCTCATCTTGCCTAATTCACAATAAGTAAAAATAATCAATGGATTTTTAACGTCTGTTTAAGGTATAATCCTTTATAGAAAATGAGCCTTGCCATGTTTCAATGCAGAACACCTGATGTACTGGGGCATCTGCAGAGCCACATGAGCAGGAACACATGTAGGGTACTGGTGGGGAACTGTAGCCACTGGAACCTACAGTAAACTCTGTCCATAAGTCTTCTTCACATGGCAAGCTTTCAGAAAGCCATCAGATTCAGATTAGAAGTTTCCCTATGTTTTTAGGTTCAGGAGTTAAAGAAAACGCTAAGCACGATTTGCAGGATATTATCTATCATTCCTAGTCAAAGTGTGGTCCAAGAAAGCAGTTACACACCTAACGGAAAATAAGGACTAATTTGTCATGACAGCTTCCAAAGATTTTCACTGTGTTAGCATTGTTTCTGCCAGACTTGCAGCACCTCAGCATTTTAGATGCTGCCTTACAAGGCTACCTATAATCATCTCACTGCGTTGCCATAGCTGTGGGTGGGTAACCACTTCTGTGAGTTCAGTGTTAATTGTTTAATATCCACTGCAACTTGTATACTTTAAATCACTTTAATTCATTAGGTCAGTGTTCCACTGTGGTCCATTCTGCACCAGCATTATTCAGTGTTTGCATTATCACTACAGACAGTGGCATACAGAATATGTTTATTAACTTTTTAGATGACCTCCATCTGGAAAATGTTACCTGGATGACTGCAAAATGAGATTAGAATTCAGAATGCTTTTGACAAATTGGATAAAATATTTAAACAGAAAAAGAATATGCAATTCAATCAAGCCAACTGCAAGGTTTTTATACACAGGCAGAGATAATAATCTACTCAAATATATGACCACACACATCAGGTAAGAACCAGTCTAATAGGAGAAGATTTGACTTGGAAAGGGTACATTTAGTAAATCACAAGGTGAACCAAAGTCAATAAGATTGTACTGTTTCCAGACAGGTATCTACTGCTGTGAGTTGTATGAGCAGCATTTTGTCTATGAGACACATGGTGGGAGCCTTTCTCCTTGCAGTGCTGGCATGGTCTCAGCTGGAGCACGCACCCAGCCTGGCACGGTGCAGCTACTGGTGTGTGTCCAGGGGATGCAATGGGCCAGAACCACTGCCTGGAGGAACCTGAGCTGCCTGCTGAAAGGGAGAGAACATGGAGACAGAATCAGTGCCTCCAGCACATAGAAAATAGCTGTAGAGGGTGAAGGAATTAATTCTGTGTTATGAAATCATGGCTTAAATTACAGTGAGCTTTAAGTTAGACACTAGGAAAAGTTTTCTAATAGCAGGAGTAATTAAGCATGAAAACAGACTGCATGAGGAATATCCAGCACTTGAGGCTTTTAAGAAGAGGCAAGAAAAGTATGCGTGAGCTGTATAGGAATGGACAACCCAGCCACAGGATTGAGTAGCTCTGGTTTCAGTGCTAGTGAACAGAGAGGACTGGGTTTTTCTGTGTGTAAACACCATGGCTGTGATAAACTGTGATCTGTAGAGCACTAGCACACAGATGGCCTGGAGCAAGCACTCCATTTACTGACGTTTGCTAACCCCAATAAGAAGGCTTGTTTTGACAGATAACACACAAAAATAATAGGAACACAGAGGACGGGGCATTACAACAAACTTGATTCTCCCCTTGGTATGAGTTTAGCCCAGAGGCAATGCAGAATTCTGTGCTCAGCTGAAGCCTCAGCATGATGGTTTGCACCTATAGGAGGAAGCTCTGACCTAGTGAGTGAACACAACCAAACTCTGTAATAGTCAGCATACTCGGGTGCTTCCCTGGCAGGTTTTGCTTAGGCAAAATTTCTCATTCATATTTGATAACTCTGGGCAATGAAGAAGGGAGGAAGGAGTTAAAGAAGGAATACTTTTATAGCAGGAACACCGATATATATTTTAACCAAAACAGCTCATACATAGTTATCCCAAAGATATCTGCAGAACCCAGATCCTTTGAAAAGAGGAAAGTAGGTCCAAATTTATCAACAGATTTTAATACTAGAAAAAGCAAGCACCAGACTATTTACATGTCATATTAAATGCAAACTTATCAGTATTTACCATCCCTGGTAACATCAGGAAGCTCAGGGACTTGATTACAGTCATCATGACAATGCTGTAATAAAAGATTATGAATAGTTTCTTGCTGACTTGGGAGCAATCTAGGAATCTTGTGTCATAAAATTGGCATTCAGTCTCTTTAACTTTATTATACTAAAAAAGTTATAAAAACTCTCTTTGTAATTTTTACTGTGCTCTATGCACAGGAGAGCCATTATTTAACTCTTCATTTAATTTCCAGATGCTGTGTATGCACCATATAAAAGGTATCCAGAGAACCTAAGCAGGAAACAGGCTTATGGTAGGCAGCTCAGAGGTAAGTGTGTGTGGAAAATGCCATTAAAATTATAGCTTATCTAGTGTGTTTTGCTTCCCTAAACTAGGAATATTTTGACAATTTCCATGGGTTGAGGGCTCTAGGGCTGACATCCCTGCATCCTGCCAAGTTGGCTGGGAGTCCAGGACAGTGCCCTGGGGGATCATGTATGTGCTGCAATGTGAGGTGATGAATACAGGACCCTCTGGTGTTGTCTGCCATGAAACTCAGATGATGTGTCACACTGGGAGCCCCTGCAAGGGTGCATCACTTCATGCCAGAGTATGAAGCAAGAGTGGCAGTCTTTGGTGTCACAGGAATCCTGCTGCTCTTGGCCTTTCATCTTCCACCAGAGACAAATGGAGCACCACATTTAGATCTTCCATTTGCTCTCCAAAGTGTCAGAATCAAGTTCAAAGCTTGTGTGACTGCCTTGGACATCGTCCTTATGTCTGTGGACACAGTTGCCTGATGCTCCTTGCGGCAAGTGTGGCAACCTCTCTGTGACCCACGGTACTGCCAGCCTGGCCGTCACTCCATGCCAGACTACATGCCAGCTCTGCAGCTAAATCCCTGTAAAGCCCATTGGTTGCAGTGGTAATAGCCTTCAGTTCACATTGAGTGTGGACAAGAGCAGCCTCTGGATCTCATGTTACATATTTTTTGCAAAGAAAAGTTCAGAAGTTCTCCAGGAAAGAAAAGTTCTGGAGTGGTGACCCGCATGGCGCAGGAAGGCAGGATGTGGGCACTGTTTGAACAGTGGAGCACTCAAGAATTCCTGGTTGCTTGGTAAGCCTTTATGTAAGATGTCCCTACAAATGCTTTTACCAGGTTGCTCTGTCCTTTCCCTAATTCAAACTGCAATTATAAGGATGATAAAAGGAAAAATAAAAATATGCAGGCAAAAGATGAGAAAAAAAAACCACAACACAACAATTAGTTTTGCACTGGTGAGAAATAATGCAGACCTCATTGTGTCCTTAACAATCTGGTTTTCAATATATATTGTAATGTATGCTCATGACCCAAATATACTTGGAAGAGCATGACAACAAAATCTATGTTTGCAAGTGTAATAAGGGAACAAGCACAGTAAAGTTCCTGTTTTTTATTAGCAGGAGAAAACAATTAAAATGATATCCAGGTAGTAACTTAGGAGCCAAATGTCATAGTGCTCTCTTTTGCTGCCAAAATATGTGTACTCTCTTCCTAACAGTTTCTTTCCCCAAGGAAAAATAAATGTATCTAAGAAATACTTGTTAGCAATGCAATTACAGGCTTAATTCCCCAACCAACTTCAGACATCATAAAAACAAAAACAAGCAGAAGCCCTTTGCTTTCGGAAACGAGAGGAAAAAACACTTAGTGTTCAGAGAAAGATAATAATATATTTCTATAACAAAAGCTGACACACATTTTGACAATAACATTTGAGGAGTTATTAGCATTTGTTTTTCCACCACACTGTCCTTTTCTTTTAAGCTACAGCCTAGAATGAAAATCCATTTCTAAGGGCAGATTATTTGCTACCACAGAACAGGAGTTTTGGGACACTCCAGCACCAAAGTAGCTTGCTAGAGTCTCAGGAAAGCAAAGCAGTTGTATCAAAATAACATTTCTTGGCATTGCTTATTTCTCAAGCTCTGGTCTGCCCAAGGAACTTAATCAGAGCTGGGTTATATGGGCAATGTGGATTCCACCATGACAGATGATACACTGGGAAGCTTATCCAGATCATTTTTGAAATGCTGGCCCTAGGAAGATATGATAAAATAAATAGCTTAAATAATTAAAATAAAAAGAGATAAAAAGTGATAAACCTGATTATTTATTTATTTATTTATTTGTGACTGTACAGATTAAAAACATGTTCATATCATACCTGGATAAAAAATGTCCTTTAAGAGGTCTGGCATTGGGCATAGGACATTTGCAAAGTTTGTATATGTGGTATCTTTCAAGACACCCACACTGATGTCTAGACTCATCCTACATCTCCTCACACGTTTATTATGGGCACTGAGCCTGGGCACACCTGGTCTCTCACTATCCACAAAAGGTCTTGAGCTTTTTCAGAGATGCCTGCCTGGGCTCTGGAATGGATATCTCATATACCATTTGCTTCACAAGGAGCCTAAGAGAATCTGAGCTTAGATACTTCCGAGCATGGAATGTGGGTTTCTGATACTCTTCTGTAGAAGCATTCATATTTGGTTTGATAGCAGCATAGACTTTTACTGTTGGAGGTAATGGTATACACCACAAAATGGTTCCATGCTCTGCTCTTCTAACACTTAATTCCCTATGCATATCTCTCTTTGACAAGGACTTGAAAAGTAAGAAGTCTTTTTTTTTCTCTGAAAGCTGTTTAATTGGAAATAACCTAAGACATTGTAGAGGACATCTCCCCTCAGAAGCGACATAGCCAGTACCTATCATAACCTATCATTCTCCATTCTTTTAAAATATTGCAATCAAACCCAAGATAAAAACATTGATGTTTAAAAATTCAGTATTTTAAAATATTGAATGTTAACATCCTCGTAATGATTTTTAAATTGGCTCTAAATCAGGGCAGACATTTTCCTTACCACTGTCATTTATAAAAGGTTACTGCATTCCTAATTTCACAAGAAGAGAGGTGCTTTTTCTCACAGTTTGTCATTAGAGAAGGCCTTCAGCTCTGTATCCTAAAATGACTTACTGTAGAAGTACAGGATCCTTAGAGATGGAAGGGACCTCTGAGGGCCAACTAGTCCAGCTCCCCTGCAATGAACAGGGACACGACAGTTGGATCAGGATGCCCAGAGCCTGCTCCAGCCTTGCCTTAAAAGTCTCCAAGGACAGGGCATCAACCACATCACTAGGCAACCTGTTTCAGTGCCTCACCACCCTCACTGTAAAGGTGTTTTCCTTATATCTAATCTAATTTACCTTCACTGAGCTTGAATCTATCTTGTCTTCTTCTGTTACCATGGACCCTGCTGAGGAGTCTGTCCCCTTCTTTCCTGAAGCTCCCATTTAGATACTAAAAGACCACTATCAGGTCACCTCATGGCCTTCTCTTCTCCAGGCTGAAGAGCCCCAGCTCTCTCAGCCTGTCTGCAGAGGAGAGGTGTTCCATCCCTTGCATCATTTTTTGGCCCTTCTCTAGACGTGTTCCAACAGGTCTATGTCTCTCCCATAATGAGGACTCCACATCTGGATGCAATACTCCAGGTGAGGTCTGACCAGTGCAGAGCAGAGGGGCAGGATCATCTCCCTTGCCCTTCTGGCCATGCACCTTTTGATGCAACCCAGGATACAGCTGGCATTCTGGGCTTTGAGGGCACATTGCTGGCTCATACCCAGCTTGCCATCCACCAGTACGCCTAGATCTTTTTCAGCAGCTCTCAATCCTTTCATCCCCCAGTTTGTGTTGATAATGTAGGTTGCCTCAACTCAGGAGCAAAACCTTGCACTTACTAAGATTTGTTGAACCTCATGAGGTTCACCTTGGCCCACTGCTCAAGCCTATCTAGGCCCCTGTGTTTCCATGATTCTATGATTCTATAGATGGCATCCTGACCCTCTGGTGTGTTGACTGCACCCCACAGCTTGGTGTCATCAGCAAACTTGCTGAGGGTACACTCAGCCCCACTATTGATGTCTTATTCCTGGAAAGGTTCTGTCCAAAGGCACTGGAGCTCCACATGGGTGAACAAACATATCCTCAATATAAATGCAAACGTTCTAATAATCAAGCCCTGATATCACAAGTACCCAGTGTCCCAAGTCATGGGGAATGAAGTACAGGTCTACTTAAGTTGATGCCAGGGAAAGGAGAATAACTTCGCTGATGATCTATAAGATATTTTGTGCCTGGTAAAACTGACTCCCTTCACTGGCATTTTCAACTAATAGAGGTTCAGAGTTTCCCCCTGTACATTTAAGCTTTCAGTATCTACTGTCATAATGGTAAGATTAGAGTTTCTATTTTTTCACTTTTAAAGTGTGGCTGATTAGGGTTGAAATGGTATGATATTCTTTCTTTTTACTGATGGAGATTTTGGATAATAATGGTAAGAGACTTTCATTTGCAAAAGCCAGTGTGATGTCTCACATGTCTGTATCGGATGCAAATTTGGAGAAATGTCCTTGACTGCTGTTGTTAGAACTGGCATGATTGGATGTGTGACATTTTAATGTAGATTCAGAAACAAACTGTATTATTACTGGAAGCAGAAGATGAATTTATTGAGATGGCCTGAATAACTCTACAGACAGCTGATGTCTCTTTCTTAATGAGTTTTAGTGTTTGCAAAAGGAGGAAACCCAAGGCTTTATGGAAAACTGAAGAGATTTCTTTCTATCCTGCCTCACAGCCTGTTTGCTGGAAAGTATAACCTTCAGTGCTGACAACAATAAACACAAAACAAAGGTTTTGGGAGTGATCTGTGGCTTTGTTTCACTGTTTTGCAAAGGCTCAGGGCCCCTCTGCAAACTGATGGAAGCTCACCTCTCTCACTAACAGAAGTTATGTGCTTCCAGTGTTTGAAAGAGAAATAGTCTTTATCTGCAGTCTTCTAGGTAGATTACAAGATTTTCTTATACTGAGGCTGTTTAGGTTTGGTACTTTGGCGTGGCATATTAGAAAGACTGAGATTTGTTGTAAACAAGGTTACAGTCCACATTTAATCAGCGACAGAATGTTGGTATTTGCTAATTTCTAAAGGAAATGTGAGTTGGGAAGCACAGAAGGAAAGTGAAGGAAGGTGGCATTTGTGTTGCCCCAGTGTTGCAAGGTGGTATTCCTACCACTGCGCCACCGGGGCACACACCGGGGAGTGATGAGGTACATAGGAATAGGCTGCCTAAGGAGGTGGTAGAGTCACCATCTCTGGAGGTTCTGTAAGCAAAGGGTGGATGTGGCACTGAGGGACATGGTCTAGAGTGGTCACAGGCATGAGTTGATGGTTGGACTAGATGGTCTTATTGGTCATTCCAACTTTAATGATTCAATGATTCTATGATAGCATTCATCCTGCGAGCTGAGGCTCCTCTCAAAGCTAGTCTTGCCAGTCATCTACTTTGTCAGGCCCCAGTAAGTGGCTGCAACTTTAAAAAAAAACAAAAAACATTAAAGAACAAATTTGTAATACCAAGAAAAATCTATGAAGTCCCAAAAATGAGCTAGAAAATCAATCTATTCCACCAGACTGGCTTTAAAGGTGTGTAGATGTATATAAGAATCTGGGAAAATGCTCTTGAGTAAAGGACAGTAGAGAGGCAGTGATGATAGAAATTGTAGGGAAAAAAATGCATATTTCTATCACTTTCTGGTGGCTGTTGAAAAGTACATTCAAGATACTTGAGCTCACAGGCTCTGGGGAAGTGCTGGCACAGCTGACACATGAAAGGCAATATGCGGATGCCATAAAAATAAGCTTTTCACGGATATGATGTACAGAGCCTTCTCCACAAAGGAACCTCAGGCAGGGTATGTGTACATATGTCCTGCAGGCTGGGCAAAAGGAGGGGAGATCCCTGATTACTGCGTACCAACTAGGCTACTCATGGCAAAAAATATAATAAAAAGCATTTGCTCACTGCACATTTCTAGTCTGTGTTCCACTACTTTCTATAAAGCAAGATGCTGGCAGCACCAGTACAAAGTTCACCATCAGCTTCACAGCCCGTGCCCAAGATGAGGCTGCAGTGAGACCTTCTCCTCCTCCTTGGACCAAACTCATGTGGAGCTGCAGAAGGAAGATTGTGCCAGTGAGGGTGAGGAAGATGTGCTTTCCTTCCAGTCTGAGGAAGCAAATGGACAAACAGTGTTTTGACTGTTTCCAGGCAAATCAGGCTTTTATTCCCCTTCTCTCTCCCTTTCAGCACGTGTAAATCAGTGTGCATGATGGGTCAGGGTCTGACCCTGAGTCAGCAGTGCGAGAGCACTTATTCAGCACGTGACAGGAATCATGTCACGCATGAAGGGGGAAAAAAGAAAAAAGAAAAAAGGGAAAGAGGCTCAAGCCCTCCAATCTTTCATTCTCAGCGAATTACTGTTTGGCGTGTTAGTGACGCCACTAGCAATAGGAAAGCTGCTTTCTCTTGCTGTGGGTTTATTGAGAAGATTATTAAAACTTTTTCATTGAAAACCACTTGGCAGAGACTTCTGAATAAGTTCCAAGGACGTTTTTGCCTGCATCCACCTCCAACGGAGCAAGTAGCACTTTTGGGGGAGAAAAAAAGCAAGCAAAACCCCAGCAACAGTCCTCATGGCTGCCAAAAAGGGTCCTGAGCGAGTGTGCCTTGTGAGTGAGAGGGACACCAAGAGGTACTCCTTAGCCATAGACAGGTAACGCAGCTCTGTGCTTCCTTCTCTGCCATTGCTTTATCTTTGTCAGAAACATGAGGTCACTCATGTGCAGATGGGCCACCAAAGCTGAAATATGGGGAATTTCACTGCATGTATAGAGATCAGCTTTTACTACTTTCCAAATGTTTTGTTCAATATTTTTTTCATTTCCAAACTTTCTTAGTAAATGTGTGATGTATTTACCATACAGCAGCCTGGTGTATCTGCACCTGTGATGGATTGAACTTATCTATTGCTGAAGCAAGTGTCTCCTGCTATGTATTTCATAAGCTGACTAGATTTATTGAAAGATGCAAAACCTCATGGATTACGTTACGGTTTTAGGCTGAATTATAATAGTGCTATTGACATCGTGTTTGATTCAAAGCTTCTTCATGCTTGAATGTCTAAATACTCTATTTGCTGTGAAAGAAATGTGAAGCTACTGGGGACTTGATCCTGCAAAACCTTATTCATGTGGATACTCTATTAGGCTTGAAGCCGATGTGCCTCTCATGTGCCAGAGGTCCTATGAGTAAATGCCTGCCCAAGTGAAGAAAGACCCTCTGAAAACATAAAATTTGTTATAACTTGGGTTCAAAATGAGTACAAATGTCAATCATAAAACAGCTTTACAGTTAAACTTATTTTCATTCTTCTTCTTGACTCAGAGCAGCAAGCATTTATTTTTTTAACTATCTGTTCAGTTACAGCTTAGCACCTCTTGACATTTCCATTATCTCACTGGTTTTCAGGTTATTTGTTGCTTGGCTCTCCTGAGATGCCTGGGACAGAAACTTGGCATAAATGCTGTCAGTTCCAATGGAAATCCATTTCTCCATGTTCTTATACTGGAGTCACTTCCATCATATTTTAGTCATTTGAATGTCTGGGTTATTATTTAAATATTATTACACTCTCCAAAATGACTTTTATGGTAATATTTCTGTTTTTAAAAAATCCCACATGATTCTACAGTTCATTTTTTGTTACTAAAGTATCTCAGAGTCTTTTCAATAGCTTGCAGTTGTGTGGGCACAACTTTAGTGGCTGAAGTCCTTTGGCCCCTCTGGATACAGGGGCATCTCTGGACAAAACCTTTACAATGTACAGGGAAAGGTGTCCTGAGGCAGAAATGATTGTTAGGAAAGGGAGGTCACCAAGGTGTGACATTTTTTCCTGTATCTCTTATGTCATTTTTTATCAGGTGAAGTTTTATTAACTGCAAGATCTGATTATTCATCCACATAGATTATCATCAATACATTTCAGGAACCATTTGGATTTGTTATGTCCTGCTGTGTTGTCCCTCCAACAGATAGCAGGATGATTGAAGTCCTCCATAAGAACCAGGGCTTGTGAACCTAAGGCTGTACCTATCTTTCTATGGAGGCCCTATCTGCTTGATCTTCCTGGTAAGGTAGCCTATAGCAGATTGTCACTATTATGTCACCTAGCCCTATTTTCCCTTTAATCCTGACTCATAAACTCTCAGCTGCCTCCTCATCCATCAATGGGGATGCAGCCTGCTGGGATCAAGCTTGCACAGACCAGCAGTGGGCAAAGCCTCAGGTGTCTTAAGCCGATCAGTAGCAGTAAGCTCATTTTAGCCTTTGGTATAAATTACCATATTTTTCCATTCCCTATGTGTAGGCTTAATGAACAGCTCCAGTGCTTTCAACAGAATCTATTTTGCACACAGATTGCTTCTTTCTTTGCCAGCCCCCAGTTTCTTTCTTTTTAATAAATGCCATTATTACAATACACAGGGAACAAAAAACTGTTTTTATCTCAATCATGTGAGTAGGAAATCTGAATACAGGCCCCATTCCCTGTGCACAGCCTGTGAGGAAGAGTGTTTTAGACATGCCAAGACTGTCAGTAGTCACAAGTGGGTTTGGATGTGCTGAGATTTCCCTTGCCAAACTTTAAATGCTTAAAAGGAGCCTGTCTTTAACTGAGCTCTCTGAAAATCAGATCAGCTGTAGGCTCACAGGATAATTCAGGCTGAAAGAAACCTCAGGAGGTCTCTGGTCTGACCTCATGCTCGAAGTAGGGTCAGCTCAGATATCAAACAGGGTTGCTCAGGGCTTTATCTGTTCTAGTCTTGAAGATATCTCTTAGGATGTAGACTGCAAAACATCTCTGGACAATCTGCTCCAATACTGAATTATTGTCACAATAATTTTTTCCTCTTATATTTGGTCTCCATCCTCTTGTTTCAGTTCATGGCTGTTGTCCTCATCTTTCCTTCATGCAAATCAACTAAGCACTATCTTATCACTAACCTCTTAATAATCATTGGCAGGCTGCTACTAGGTTCCCTTGAAGCCACCTCTTCTCTAGGCTGGAACTTCAGTTCCCTCATGGCAAATGCTCCAGCCTCCAACCATCTTGGTGGCCATCAGTTAATCTCTTATCATTTTATTGTTTTTTCACCCTGCACCGGTGTCTTTAAAACTGTACACAGTATTCTATATGTAGTCTCAAATGTCTGTTCCAAATGTAGGCTTTTGCACTCATTCTTGCTGAATTTCATAGGTTAACTAACAGCTCAGTTGCACCTCTGGGTTGGAATTATCCTTCAGTTTGGTCAAGGTGTACTCTATGTCCTCCTCCAGGTTATGGATAAAGATATTAAACAGACCTCGTCCCAGGACAGATGACACAATCCACTTAGAATCATGGAACCATAGAATCATAAAGGTTGGAAAGACCAATAAGATCATCTAGTCCAATCATCAACCCATGTCTGTGATCATTCTAGACCACATCACTCAGTGCAACATCTCTTCTTTTAAAAACCTCCAGGGCTGGTGACTCAGCCTCCGCCTTGGCAGCCTGTTCCGATACCTTACCACTCTTTCCGAGAAGAATTTTTTCCTAATATCCAACTCAGTATCCAACTTCTCACCATTCTCCAAGAAGAATATTAATCACAGTTGCAACAGAATCTGAAGCTGAGCACTGACAACTTGCTGCCTTGTTCAAAAGGTGTCTATAAGTCAAATCAGAGGATATTCACTTATCTTTAGATTAGGCCTATGATAGTTTTCTACTTTATTGTAGCAGTAGATACAGTAGTGTGGGAAGATAAATTCTTCAGACAGTTAATAATTTGATATGTCTGTTATTTATCAAGTGATCTAGATAATAACTTTTAAAAGACTAAGAAATGTATTGACCAAATTATTCAGGTCCCTACGAATGAAGACAGGTCAGACTATTTTATTTCTTGCTGGTAATAGATCAGTGTAATGTTGAACAGAAATATTCAATATCACACTTTGTAAACCGATGGGTTTATATCAGATTGTGCCAGCTACACTGTGTACAAGATTTTGGCTTGATTTGCATTTCTGATTTTGTTCTTTATATGTCATTACAGTGTGATTTGAATACCATCAAACAAGTAAAGCTCAAAGCTTCTTGTCTCAAGGTTTTTGTTTTTATTTTGCTATAACCGAAATGCAAAGACTGGCATATGCAGAGCTAGAAAGACTCAAAGCTTTAACTGACCTTGGTCTAAACACATAGAATTACAGTGGAAAACCAACCTCTACATTTACTTCTGCCATTGAACCCACATGATGGAAATCCAGTTTTATTGCTCTTTGCTAAATCACCGTGACATCTATGCCACATTACTGCTGAGGTCTATGAGGTACAGAAGATCTGAGTCTTACCATGTTCAACTAGGATGCATAACAGTAGCACTCTGAGAAAAGAGGCACAAAAAGGGCAATGCTGGAAGCAGGAAAGATGTGTAGAAACTTTAGAGCTAATCTTGATGTAGAAGCTTTTAACATGATTTAAACTTGACCAGTAGTTATTCTTATCTATCGGTGAAGGCTTAGGCTTGCACTTGATTCCTGTCATCCAGGCACATACCACTAGATGAAAAGTTTGAAGAGAGCTTGGAGTGTCATCGGGTGGAGACTGATTTTCTATTATGTTTGTTTAGGGAATATTTTTTTTCTTTTTCTATCTTCCTGCAAATGATATGAAAACTCTTATTGGGTCCAATAAAAGCTTTCCACCACTCTTAGTGACTTGTGGAGGTCAGTGATTAGGAAAGAGGTTGGTTTAGGCCCTGTGGTTATCTCCTTCATACTTGCTTGCCATCTGGACAAAGCAGTGTTGTGGCAATCTCATCAAAACCAATGTGATTGCTTTTGGCCTCATGAAAGCTGGTATAAAGACACTGCAGGAAGAACTGTGTCTGCCATACACCATATACCATAGTACAGTTATTCCCATTTCATCTCAGAAAAAGAAGAAAATTAGCACCAAAATGTTGAGTGCTATGAAACAAATTAAATAACTCAGTCTCAGGAAACTGATGGTGGAGGCTGATATACGATACATATGATACCAATGATGCATAAAATCATGATTGATGTGATAAAGGTAAACAGGGAATGATCATTCAAAATTTATAACAGTAGAACTAATTCAAACATCAGGCAGACAGCTTAAGACTAACAAAGATTGCATTATTTTTATCTAAATAATAATTAAACTGTGTAACTAACCACATTTAAATCAGCCAGATTCACAGAGCTGTAGATTTAAAGAATGGATGAGGTTGTCAGGGACCTCTGGGTCCATCTGGCCAACCCGTGCCCAAGCAAGGACACACAGAGCAGGGGATCCAGAGCCATGCTGAGGTGTCATTTGAAGATCTCCAAGGTGGAGACCCCACAGCCTTTCGGCAACCCGTGCCAGTACTCTGTCACCTGCACAGCACAGAAGCACTTCCTGGTGTTCAGGGGGAACCTTCTGTGTTCCGTTTGGTGTCCATTGCCTTGCCTTGGTACTGGGCACCACTGAAAAGAGTCTGGGTCCATCTTCTGCTCCTTCCTTTCAGGTACTGATAGACATTGATAGACCCCCCTGAGCCTCCTCTTCTCTTTGAGATGCTGAGAACACTCCCAGCTCTCTCAGCCTCTCCATACAGGAGAGGTGCTCTAGTCCCTTCATCATCTTGGTGGCCCTCTGATGGACTCTCCAGTGTATCCATGTCTCTCTTGCTTATTGGGGGCTCCAGAAAACAGAATACACTCGAGGTACACAGCCTTACCAGTGCTAAGTAGGGGGGACAGGTCACCTCCTTTGACCTGCTAGCCACATTTTGCAAAGAATACTATTAGCCTTCATAGCAGCGAGGTCACATTACTGGCTCACGTTCAATTTATTGTTCACCAGGATTTCCAGGTTCTTCTCTGTGGAGCTGCTTCCCAGCTCAGTGTGCCTTGAGTTGTTGTGGTTCCTGGAGGAAAGGTCTGTGAAGGGCTGTTAGGAGCAAGCTGTGGTTCAGCTAGCTCCCAGCCTCCAGGTTTGTGCAGCCTGGGAGAAGCATCAGGGAAGCAGCACTCCGGACATCTTTCTTGTTTTGTCTGTGTGTGTCCCCTTGTTCTCACAACAGAGTTTGGAAATGTGGCTCTGAACACTTTTGCTCTAACTCTGTACAGCTGTTGTAATTTTATACAGAAGGAAATTTGCTCACAACAGATTTATGCACACGTGCTCAGACTCTCAAAATGAGACGAAATAAAATCATCGTAGGTGCAATTGCAATCTAATAGGCATCTAAATGTGTGCATATACAGAAATATTGCCTTTGTTTTGTGCCCAAAATACTGTGGGAGGAAAAGAAGAATCTGAATGGACAAGCTATAAACAAGGTATTAAGTGACTTAGAGATGTTCAAGATGAATGAAATGTTCAGTTGAAATCAGAGTTGTGTCAGCATAAGTGATGTGACTATGGCTTAGATAATTTTTATCTCTGAAGGCATTTTCATACCCTTTCAGACACCAAAAATTACTCTTGTCCCTTGTGACAGAGGTGCTCTCCTGCAGGAAGTGCAATAATTCCACATTTTGCTCTTGTCACTGGGGTTCTCATAGCAGTCTAGGATGGCAATTATTCTTGTCAGATCAAAGCACCCAACAGATCAAGTGAAAACAAACAAAGGGAAGTTGCAATCAAAAGCTCTTGCTAATGATTTGTGTGGAATTTACAATATGTATTAATATTTTCTTCCCTCCGTATACACATGACTCAGTAGGTGCCTTTCTCTGATGTTTTCCCCAGCCGTCTTTTTTAAAGGAAAGAGAATTTGAAATGGAGAAAAAAAAAAAAATCAAAAATCTTTTAATCTGGAACTCTTGTTGCAGTGTGCTGAAGCGGAGATCTGATGCTCAAAGGCTACATCTTGCTCTAAAGCACTCAGGAGGGGTTTACAGATTGACATAGCTGATCTCTGCACCTTAAGCTTTTGATTCACACTTTTACAAAACTGCCTCTTAGATTCTTTTAATTAGTGGCAGGCTGGTCTCGGAAGCAAAAAATAAAATAAAATGAACAGTTATGCACCAGAGCTGGCAGGAACCTTCCTAACTTGTGGGACCAGAAGCTGTTCTGTGAGTTCAAAGGGAGCAGCAATGCTCACCACCTCTGCCAATAAGGTCACTTTTACTTAGGCACTTTTAGATAGAAAAGTGTCACATTTATGGGTTTATGCTGCCTCCATTTGCTTTTGCATCTGCTCAGTCAGGTCTGTGGACAGTGTTTTCCTAGCCCTCAGCAGAACTCTGAGGTTTTGTTTTCTGATGGAGAGATCTGAAGATTAAAAAAGGGATGGAGGTCAGAAAGTGACCCACTTTGTTAGCAGCAAGGAGAGGATTTGGTGGCTCCAAAGTTGGCAGGGGTAATTTTGGCATCCCTGCCCTGACAGGCTGTTGAAAGGATCATGACTCATGTCGTTAAGATGATTTTAACATTCAGTGCCAGCTGATGAAAATCAAGTTAAGGGGAAATTAATTTTACATGCAAACTGCAGAAGAGCATTGGAAGTTAACTCCAGAGAGGGATCACGAGAAAGAAAACCTTGCATGCCCCGATCTCCTGGGGAGAGTGAGAAAACTACAGTATTTTAGTCAGCCATCTGGAAGGAATCAGTTTGTGGTACCTTCTGAGTCTAATTCATCAGCAAAAACATTGTGTGCAAGTGACACGGTGCACACGAGGAGTCTGATGAATGCAGAGTTCAGGCACTGGAAGAGGACTGGCTGCAGGCACCCTGGCTGCCATATGGGCAGCCCATTCCCCAGATGGCTCAGCTCCCATTTATTTGCTGTTGTGGTGAAAATAAAGAAAAACATGGGGGAAAAAAAAGGACTGAGAAAACTAAGTGTCTCCCAGGCATTGGGCATTGCTCTTTCATGCAGGCTCCTGGAAGCAAACACAGGGAATCAGTGGTGAGCAAACAGAGACCACATGCTAACCTAGCTGGGAAACAAGCTGACTCAGGGGAACATGCTGAAGCCTTGGAACATCTCAAAAATA
The DNA here is from genome assembly GCF_054131305.1 of Coturnix japonica. NCBI lineage: Eukaryota > Metazoa > Chordata > Aves > Galliformes > Phasianidae > Coturnix > Coturnix japonica. The sequence continues at coordinate 13,006,854 of NC_140664.1, read as the reverse complement.
TTTACAAATCCAAATTCACACTGATTATGTACAGTTGCAGGGCCTGACTGCCATGAAAGCAGACAAAGTGCTATTGATCAGATAGAGCAAGAGTATATGAAGAGCTGAAGAACCCAATGGGCTGATTCTTATTCATCAGTGGATGAAGGCTGTACGGTGCTCTGGTGAGACCAGTGGAGCAATTGCAGGCTGCTCCAACTGCCCAAAAGGCAGCTGGAAAGGTTTGTGACTACAGTGTCTATCTTTTCTTGACACTGATCACTGCTGATTGGCAGCCACTGCTGCAACTTCTTTTCAGCAAGATTTCAGGCAACTTTCCACTTCCATCAGCAGTACAGAAACACCACAGAAAGTCACAAAGATGCTTGTACTTCCCCAGAGCATGTGTCTCCTTCGTGAAGCTGATGAAACTGCTCTTCTAGGTCTTGAAGAAAAGTCTCTACTCCTTTAAATGGGGAAAATAGGCTGTCATTACAAGGGGCAGGGAAGCAAATAGCTGGAATGTGATTATACAAACATTACAAATATCCATCTGGGCATAATTCACCTTTGGATACTGCAGTGCACTCTTAGGAGCAGCAGCAGCAGCCACAAATGCTGTAGCTGGAGTGACATAATGATTTTTTAATTTATTTTTGTTTTCCATTTGGGTTCTTCTCAGTTGGGAGATACAGAAGTGGGACCATCCTTGCTTAACAAACCACCTTAAGGCTTCCAAGAATAAACTCTGGGATGCCCTAAAGCAAGCAGCACATGTGATGGTTATTCAGGAGTTCCTGCAGCCACAATGCATCACGCCTCTGCGTGTCTCTTCTCCTATCCCTTATTTCCCAGGAAAGCCCTGAGAAGGACAGCACTGAGGTTTTGTGACAGATCAGATGTGGATGGGAAATTACCTTGGGATAAGATGATGCTATGAGAGCTGCTTCTGCTGAACTTTTCTCCTTTTCATGGCACAAAGGGCTCAGCGTGCTTTGAAGAATTGATTTCTTTGATTTTTTAAATGCCTTTGAAACCTTTGAACTAATATCTTCCATGCTCAGGCCCTGCTGGAAGAGGGAGAGTTTTTGTGCTTGAGTGGAAATTTGAGATAAAACAGTTCTGCGTGCAGAGAGAGGAAAGAAATAGCTTTAGTCAATTATATTAACAAAATAAAAGATTTTAAAAAATATATTTTTGCATTGTCTTCGTAATAAAGCTGTTGGAAATAGAAAACCAAAAAATTCCCACAGAATTACCTCCATGCTACGTTGAACTTGGTTGGTATCTGCCTCAGGTATGACTTTCTGAATTTCTTGTGCTGAGCAGTTGGAGTCCTTTCTTTTCTGTCACCTTTTTCATTATGTGCACAATGTACACAAGCCAGAGAAAGTCACCCTCTGCTTCATAAACTGGTAAATGATGTAGGAGAGCCTGGAGAGCTTGGAAACACTGCCAGAGCTTCATTTCATGTGCAGCTCCCTCCCACAGAGTCCTGCTTGCATGAGCAAGCCTCCTCGATGAACCACTGTTCCCAGTGCTGCTTTTATCCTACAGAAGCATTAATTACATACTTTCTGGGGCTGCAGGGTTAGATGCCAGAATAACTGGGGTTTTTCTTTTTTAACCTTCTGTTCCTTTCAATCCCAAAGGTTGAGCTGGCATCAGAAGAATTTCAATGAAGAGAGGCAGCAGCGGGAAGAAGAAAATGCTGAAGCTAGTCAAGCATATCACTGTCATGGATACTCACAGGCCTATGAGAACAGGAAAAGGGAGCAGCACCAAGCACGGAGGAAGCTCTATACAGCATCAGTAATTTGCATCATCTTCATGGTTGCTGAGATTACAGGGGAGTATCTTTGCTCAAAGGGAGCTCAGTTGTATGCCCAGTACATCTGTACTCTTGCCCTTTTGCATTCACTCTGCCTGCAGTGACCCCCACTGCACAGAGGTGACCCCACCTGGGATCAAGTAACACCCCTTCCTTTCCACTCTTTAAAGGAATAATTTTCTTTTCTCTAGTTAAATTAACAAAATAAGGTAGGTCTAGGAGGATCAGTTAATGGCCTCAACTGTTCTCTCAGGTATTTCAGTTCAGAAAAAAGTGGCTACCATGTCTCAGCATCATGTCACAAAAGGATTCTTAATAATTTAATTTCATTTTCTTGGAAAAGATAAAAGGATTTTGCATATTTATTCAGGCCAATGAGCCTTCAGCACTGGAGAGGGTCGCTTGCAGCAGGATCTGATATTAAATGCAAAAGTCCAAGGAAATCCATGGCCAGATTCACCATCTGCTTTTCCTCAGTTAAGTCAATGTATTTATACCAGAGCACGTTTATCTCTTAAACTGGCCTGCTGCTGTGCCTCTGGATCAATGGATGATTATTCCCTGTCTAATTAGCTTTCACTTCTTGACCTATCCTACAACATCCAATACAAGGTTTTGGCTGTCTCCTGAAGAGTTTGCTTTCATTTTGTCTCCTGATCTGCCCTCTGCATTGCTTCTGTAATACTGATAAACACATGATAGTTGATGGCTCTTTAATTTCCCCTTCTCTGTGGTGAGATAAGGAATCCCATGAGGAATCCCACAGGTCTTTGCCACATGTATCCCAAGGGTATGAAAAAATCAGCCAGAAAGGTCTCTGAAACCCATGTTTTCCCAGAGCCTGAATATGGAGCCCCATGAAAACAAAACAGAAAGTCTTTGCCTTCCTCACGAGTGAGAATTGGAAGCACTGATGGAGTCATTGCGTTTCTGTCTTCGCTCTTGGCTGCCAAACCTAGCAGAGATTTCTCTGTCTCTTTCTTTGCACAGGTTTCTTCTGCATGAAGCCCTCTTATTTGTAGGTTGTGTGCATTTTGCCCATGAAAATTGGTGCATGCCACTAATCTCCATGCAGCAATTTCCAGTGCCAGAAGAAATGCATTATTAGCAAAACCATGTAATCAGCAGGCCTAAGTTTGGTGAATGCAGCAATGCTAGAGGATAATTGGAAGGACAGATGATACGTTAACTAAATGTTTCATTTTGCTTAATGAATCATACAGCTTTTTTGTAGTGACAGCTTAAGTAACAGGCTTGAAGACCATTTTGCTTCAGACCATTAAACTTTGACAAACCAGTTATTAACAGCAGTTACAGACAGCAATCTATGGAGATTTTTGTAATTATGAACCACACATTTAATTTTTTTAATCACTGGGCTAGACAGCATGTGCCTGATGATTGACCAGAGAATGACTGGCATTTTCTACTGCTTTGTGGTATGCAAAGCTATAAACAGCCATGATGAGTAATAGTAACTCATAAAGGCCACTTGTTGGGAGTATTGATACAGAGCAGTAAAAGCCTGTAAGCATCACACAGGTTTTCCTCTTGAGAGCAAACAAGATGTCCCCCTTCCTTTTAGTTTTAGGGACAAACAACTTCTCTAGCATTATGATGATAAACAAGAAACAAAGGTACATCAGTCTCAATGATGTTGACAAATTGTGTTTCAATGAACCCCTAGATATTTCCTGCCATGTTGCTTTTTTTTTCACTCAAACCATCTGTGCTGTCCCATATTGCTTTCCCAAAAGGGGCACTGCTGGCCCAGCCTGCTGCACAAACTATATCAGAAAGACGACTGCCTTCTCTTCTCCCAATTCAATTCCACTGCGATCTCCAGAGATCTGGAGATATCAGTCAAGCCAATGACACCCTGTGTACAGCCCTGATACAAAAGTACTGTCTAAGGATTTTTAGTGGCTAAGGACCAAATATGAATTTCAAAGTATTTTTTTTTCCACTTGGACAGAGAAACAAACCTAGTGTGTGTTATCATGTCAAAAAGCAACATAAAGACTTGACCAAGTTGCTAAGATAAATGGACTGAGATCTCAGAAACTCACCCAAGGCATCAGTTATGGCTGCAATACATAAAAAAATAATTTCCCAACATTTTTTCAGAGACAGCAGGCTAGAAGAAAGCTTTTGTAAGGTTGTCCCAAGAACATGGAAATACATAATCTAAAATGCAATAGGGCTTTGCAGGCAGCTCGTGCTCTACGTGTTTGTTTGCTGAAAGCCCTGGCTGTTAACATCTGTGCTCTGTCAGACAAGCCTGCTTCCCTCTGCTGTGTAGATCTGTTTTCCACCTGTGAAAGAGCTGCCCTGCAAACAGTGAAAGTCTGGTCTATGTAATGACCAAAAAATGAATGCTCTTTTACATCTGCTTATGTTCTGGGAAATCCTCATGTCATTGAATTTACATTTTACTATGGGGAACGGGATGCAGCAAAATTCTACAGTCCTTCCCTTTCCCTTCTGGGGGGTGACTCACAGGCAGCTGTAAGTGGAATGTATAGGGAGGCAACAGAAGAAACAAAATAAATATGTTCCTTATACATGTGATGAGCATTTTGCTGGGGTGGCATATCACACAGCATAATGCATTCCAGTGTAAAATCTGAATATGAGGAAATCAAACAGGTAGTGCATCTTGCTGGCATGAAGACTTTACATCTATAAGGAAATGAGATTTGTCTACATGTCCACTAGACAGTGGTATTTTGCTGAGGGTTTGAAAGAAGCGTTTGGGGTATTACAGTTTTTTTTCAGGATTCATTTATTTTCATCTGGGCTCTGGTCAAGGGAAGTGAGTGAGTTGAAGTTAATTAAACTGAAGAAGGACAGAAATACATTGTCAGATGCAGAAACTAGATGTTTTGTCTCTATCATTTCACGATTCCCATTATTTTACATCTGTGATGAAAACATTCCCCTGCTACACCGAGTTGGCAGGACAGCTTTCTGCCTGTGGTCTGTGTCTTTTCTTGAAGCCACTGGCAGCTGGGATTCGTTTAGAATAATCTTCAGTTTCTTTGGCTTTGCCTTTAGCCCTGAGACATGGTTACAAGTACTTGGCAAAACAGCACTTGGATTGCTGGGTAAAAGAAATGCGATTTCAGAATTCACATGAAAATCACCCTCCTCACTCCCAGAGTAAAATGACATTCAGCCACATTTTTTCAGCTCCAACAGCAAAATTAAATCGTGCATTACAGCTGCAAAATGGTAGATTAGTCCTGCAAACAGGACATTTTTCTCCATGCCCTTGCTAATATGGCTGGTTGTTTATCACAACTCTTATGCTGGAAACTTCCCTTTTATTCCTATTTTAATTTTGCCTGTGACAAACAAAAGGTCTGGCATCCAGTCATTAGGAGTAACATGCATCTTTCCTGTTATAAATAGAGAAATAATTCCATAAACAACATAATATTGAATTTTTGTGCATACATACAATTTCAGCAATCTGAAATACCACAGTGGAAGGGTACTGGAAATGTGATGCCTAAGCCTGGCTTTCACCAATAAAGACATTAAAGTAGTTTTAGTAAAGTAGTCCAATAGTAATATAAACACAGCAGTTGTGAACCACAGCTCTTATCCTTACGACACTCTGTTATGTATCTGGGACAAATATCTTTTTATTAATTTGTACCTTTCATTGCATGAATGAAGTACAAAATGAAGCAATCTATGAAGAGTTTTGAGTCATGGGTACAATCCGTGAAAACAAAATATACCCTAGATCCCATGTTTGATCCAGTTGGCTTCAACACCTGAGCAGAGCCATGACAGGGACATGTTCATCCCACAGGTGGGCAGATCGCTGGCAGCCTGGCGGTGATGAGCGATGCAGCACACATCCTGGTGGACCTCACAAGCTTCCTCATCAGTCTCTTCTCGCTGTGGCTGGCCTCCAAGCCTCCCACCAAGCAGCTGACTTTTGGGTGGCACCGAGCAGGTAGCAAATGGGAGAACTGCATCCAATATCCATTATCACTGCCCATTTAGTTTCATTCTGTGATAGTTATATAGTTATATATATATAGATAGTTATGTTTCTTGCTCGATTTCCCAAGTGTATTTCCAGCTTAATGTGCAGGTGGGTGCCTTATCAGAGGAGCTGAGAGCAGTCAGGTGGGTAGCAGTCACTGAGTACTGACTGCTAGTCTTGCAGCTTTCTGTGGCACTGGAAGCATTTTGCCTCTTTTCTCAGACTGATAGATTGGCTTTGTCACACAAAACTGTATGACAGGGCTCAGATTTAGCAGGAGCCACCTGAATGCCTTGGGTGTACTAAGCCAGGCAGCAGAACAAGTCAGGACAGCCGTCCTACACAATCCTTTGGGTATGCAGCTACATTCAACAGCAAGGTTAGAAGCATGGCATTGAATGAGGCTGATGAATGAGTCAGACTTACCACCACATAGGAAAGTTCTCTTCAGCTGCAATTTCTTTCCCTTACAGTCAAAAGTTTCCCAAGCAATCCCTTGGTATCACATGCTGTACTCTGCTGGTGCTAGCAGTCCTGAAGAAATTTAACAGAATATTTAAAGTAAAATGTTTAGTGCTATAGAACTGGTCTGGAAGATTTGCTGGGATTTTGCTAAGCTTCTATGTTGAAAAATAATGTAAAGATGATCTAGCACTTACAGTGGTGTAGTACATACACGGGTACAGGCACATTCACAAAGGCTGCTGGCTCCTAAATAGCTATCAGCACCTTCCTCTGGGCCAAGTCTGCAAGGTTTCATTCTGCAATTTCGAAAATATAAACACCACAAATATTAAACACCACTTTTCTCTATGATGTCCTTTTAATTAAAACTAGACTTCCCGGACGTTGCAGTTTCATTCATTAATCATTGCTTTTAGACAAAATAGTTATTGATAAACATCTGAGGCCCAGACCGATGCAGAATTTGTGTCTGTCATTAAAATATATTCAAAACTGTACACTGAGTTTTAGCTACTTTCACAGATTATCAGCAGAGGTCCATGCAAGTGATTTGTTCTATATGGCTCTCTACTTCTTTACTGTTAATTTTCATTTCCCTTGAAATTTTGTCAGTTGTGCTCATAAAGTGCTGCATTTACCTATTCAAGTCACATGGCAATTACTAGTTCCACATCCTGTAAAAAATATTCTGCACGTTCATATAAACATCCCCAGACCTTGCCTATGGCAGTTTAATAAACGTTGGCCTTGGGGACTTCGGATTTACTTGAGCACAACTCAGAGCCAATAGAGACAAAATTGAATTTTGCTGCCCCGGGGACAAAAGAAAATTATTTTGTCCTTATCACCACTGGTGGCATTGGTTGGAACAAGTCTCAGGAGAGAGGAAGGAGGGGCTTTGCTGGCCTTGTTGGGGGCACTCATTGGTTTTCTGCATTGTGAAATGAAGAGAAGTGGACAGAAATAAGGGAGACTGTTGGAGGGCGTTATGTCTTCCAGCAGGTCTGAGTGAGCCATGTCTCTCTCTTTCCCTCCCACATCTACTCCTCTGACTGAGCTAATCTCACTGTAGAAGGAGGGCTGGTTCCTCAGCCCTCACAACACATTGGCTGGGCCAGGCAAGTACACAGGATGTAAAAGAATTGCTCTTTTATTCCTTCTTCCCATTCCTGTTCCTTTTACTCCACCCAAAGCTACTGAAACAGTCCTTTTCAATTGCTCCAAGTACTCCATAAGCTCCACACTGGGAAGCAGACAAAAGAAGAAGGTAGAAAGGCCACCATGTGCATAGGGTTGTCCAGGACAGCCACTGGATTTGCCTATGACCAAAATATGCCGTGGCCCATTCTTTCTGTGCACCTATCTGTTTAGACAGAAGTAATTCTCTCGGCTCTCTTTCCACAAACTTGGAATAACTAACATCAAACTCTTCATAATTCTTGTGCTTCTGTTACCATTTCTGTTAAAATTAGATTTTTAAAATTCATAGAAATTCTGGGAGCTTTGATGGCTATGATAATCATTTGGATGGTGACTGGTGTGCTGACATATTTGGCTATCATGAGGCTGCTACACCCTGATTATGATATTGATGCCGCAGTGATGCTCACCACCTCTGCTTGTGCTGTGTGCGCCAATATCCTGTAAGTTACCTTGTTTTCCATTCCAAATAACTTTAGAACAGGGAATCTGCTGGTGTATTTCAGTAAAAGACAATGGAGAGATATTGATCTCAAAAATACCAAGTTTGCAATGAGTTTTATGAGAGTATGAATTGGATAGAGAAGAGAGATTCCACTGCTCTCCTACTTTCTCTTTGCTGCCAAACTGAGGAGGGAAATTACAAACATGGAAACTCTATGAAAAAAAAAAAATGCATATATGTTTCTGTCTCATATTTTATTAGACATCAGAAGATTCAAGAACTCTATAGAAAATCAGTTCTCATTAATTCCTGCTCATAGACTTTTCTGTTTGTATGCAAAACAGTGAAAAAATTAGCAATTATCTGCTTAGCCACTCTGTGTTATTACCTAGTGTGTCTGATTGTACTGCTCAGCATTCAGAAATGAAAGAGGTAATGACGTGTGTGATGTCACTGCTTTCAAAGACACAGTAACCTCAGCATTTTATATCTTTTGCAGACTAAGCCTGATTCTACACCAGACTGGACATGGGCATTGCCATGGGGCACAAGCCAGGGAAACCACGCTGGCCCCTCTGGAAAAGCCAGCTCTGAGCAATGCCAGCCTGCGTGCAGCCTTTGTGCATGCCATTGGGGATTTATTCCAGAGTGTTAGTGTGCTAATTAGTGCACTTATCATCTTCTTTAAGGTTAGTTTCATTAGTTCACTTGCTGTCCTTGCAATTAAGGATAACGATTTTTTTTTTTTCACAGCATTGTAAAACTGGGTTCTGTGTAAATATTTTCTGTGTTTTAATGATACACATTTTAATTTAGTTAAGGACAATTATACTCGTTCTTGGGAATTGAAAAGGCTATTGGGAGTGTCACAGTTTCTTGTTGGTGTTTAAACTGAATGAAGGATATTTTTATGCCTCTCTCTTTATTCACTCGTAGCACCTTCGCCCCCTGCACTAACTGGCAAACGAGGTCAACACTGATTCTGTACTAAAAGAATGGAATGTATTGTTCTTCCAGATTAACTAATTAAAATTGGCAATAACCAACAAAAATGAAATTAACAGAGTGTTGTGTTCATATTTTTTAGCCAGAATACAAAATAGCTGATCCAATCTGCACGTTTGTGTTTTCCATCTTTGTTTTGGCAACCACCATCGCCATGTTAAGGGATATTTTGATTGTGTTAATGGAAGGTAGGACCTGATTCCAGACTCAATTGTTATATTTTGTTTCTTCTCTCTGTCACTCCATATTTCTTGCGCTTGCTCACAAAACCATAATAGAATGCCTCTCTATCAATTTCCAACTCTCATAACTGTGATCATGCTATAATTCTAATTAAAATTTTAATCCAAACTCTTCTCTACCATTACACTGGAAAAATTACACACTCCAATTTTTGTAAAAATTGGTCTATTGGTGTTTAATTAACAAACCCCCAGTGTATTCCTAAAGCTTTAGTTTGTCATAACATTACTTTATATCATCCCTTCAGCAAAGATGTCTACTTGCTTTGTTCACTGTGTAATTCCTTTACCCATGTGAAATACAAGTCTGCCAAAAAGACCAAAGAAAAGAGAAAGGCTGTTCTTTGAACCGTGTCTGTAAAACAGACAGGGTGCAAGAGACAGAAGTTTCGAAGATTTTCAGTTATGCCCATCCAGAAAAGCAAGCTGATGGAGCTTTCCAGTCACGTTTGTGTGCAAGGAAATAGACAATTCCCAGCACATCAACATGAAGGCAACAAGAACTATACTCAGTAATATTTAATCCTGCCAGCTATGGGTCTGAACATTTGATGTGCAAGGCCAAACGTCTGGAGCAAGTCACAGATGCATGTTTTTGCCTTCCTTACACACTGAATAATGCAGTGCAACCTCTTTCTCAGCTATGAAGATTTAAGCTAAAAAGGAAAAGTAGCTAAAATAATGCAGGTTTTGAATGTATACAAGTTACTCAATGTGACAATCTGCATGGCTATTTAATTCTCTTTCATTTTTCCCCTACTGCTGCTTCAGGAAAGGAAATTTTCAACGTTGTTTTACAGTAAAGCTACATTCTAGTATTGATCTTCTTTCAGTGACTGTGAGATAGTTTACATTTGTGTAGAAGTGTACCTGGATAGAAGGCAGCAGCTGGCTGTATCTTGGCTGCTGACAAATCAGAAGATCTCTTGATTACTGAAAAACTAGACTACCGAGGAGGCCTGGCAGCCCTGAGGTACAGGGATCTCTTTCTCAGAGCAGTGATTGCCAGATGCTGTAAGCAGCGCTCACATGCAAATGCTTTGCTCCTCTGTGCCACAAGCCTCTTCAAGCTTGAACTCCAGGGAATTCTGTGAAGCCAGTCTCCTGCCTCCTAAGTAGCATATTTCTGCCCAGAATTTTCCAAAGAGAAATTGGATATTGGAGTTAGTGGCTTATTAGCATCAGTTATGGTATGAAAGACCCAATTAATCAATACTATACTTATCATTTTTATACTTCATAATTGGTGTCATTGAAAATACTTTGTCAATTTACTGATCCAGTCAAAGCATGATGAACACAGTTGTTCAAGTAGGCATAAAGGTGCACTTTTAATATTCCCATGTCTCATGACAGGGAAGACCCATAATTCAATTCTTTGGGCAAATTTGGACTGAACTCTGAATTTCATGTTGCAACTAGCTCTGTCAGATGGGTCCTCGTTCTGAATAACCCTGAATAAGGGTTGTCATTGTCATTATCCTATTTTGTACAAAGGCCCATCTAAGAAGACAATCACTTATCTACTAATTAACTAGACCTGTAATCTTGTTTTGTCTAATTTAATATTCCTGGGGCAAATCATTTTAATATTTGTCTTTGCCTCTCCATTAACCTGATGCTTCCTGATGCTGCTCAGTCATTTATGGAGGACAAAATTCCTCAGAGATGCTCAGGTGAGGCCATAAAATCAGCACTCACAAAAGACATCAGTGCTGAATCGAGACATGATCTGATTAAATAGTTTACCTCCCTATGCAAATAGGACCAATAGAATGCCTCCTAACATGGGCATGTTTGATTCCATAGAGAAGTATAAAACAAAGGATAGAAATGAAGTTTACACTGAACTCAGAAATAAACGGGCTTCCAAAGGCAGAGTGTTTTAATAAAAATTGAACTTAAAATTGAAAAAAGGTTCATGATGCGTTTCCCTCTAATGATTATATTTCTTCCCTCTTAAAATTTGTTTGCTTTTTCTTTCTCCACAATTTCTAAGGAACAGAGAAAGGACTTTCTTACGATGCAGTGAAAGCAAGAATTTTAGCCGTTGAGAAAGTGGAGTCTGTTCACAACCTTCATCTTTGGTCTCTGACAATGAATCAAACGATTCTATCTGCTCACGTGGCCACAGGTCAGTAAATTTCTGTAAACAGGGAGGAAGTATTCAGCAGCTGCCTGGGAAAGGTCAGGTACTTCTGATTGGTACCACTGGCTGTATGTCTGTTGCTTGTTAAAATAAATGTCATCGTTTTAGTGGAAAAATAAGAAAAGTAAAATGAAAAGCTTTCAAATCCTCCTCTCAGAAATCCTGCCAAAACAACAGGGACTTGTAGTTAACATAAAACTTGGAACTGCCGAGGCTGTGGAACAAGGAGGTAAACTACAGCATTCTTTAAATAAATTAAAAGAATTAGACCCAGACCAGACTATTCTCAGAATATCAAATTGATTTTGGAGTTGTTTTGTCAAATGTGAAAACTGTTGATTGCTATAACAAAAACATACAGGGCAAATCTGCATTCCTGATGCCTCTCCAGCTGTAAAACAATCCCTAAAAAATAGTTTGGAGCATAGGGGTAACTCCAGGGCAAACATTTCTTCTTTAATGATATCTTATTAATAATATCTTTATCCCTGTTGACAAATTGCCCATTATCCACATCAATTTTCTCATCTGTCTGTTCGCTTTTTACAACCTGTACCTGCTACAGTTCGTGTGAGAAAACTTCACTTATGTAGTGTTCCACAGGCAAAGTCCCCATGAAGTCCCACCTTCCCTGGAAGAGAAGGTCTATTCCCAATCATTTAGCACTGTTATTGCTCCCTGACTTGGTGAACAAATCTTTTGACCAGAACTTACCTTCTGCCAAACTGAATTTCTTTGATGCTTAAAGGTGGGTCTTGCCACAGTTGCGTATTCTAGCCACATTCAAATGAACATACCTTTGATGCCATGTAGAGGGATGGAAAGGGCAAGGGACATTGCTCAAAACCAGCTGCTTTGTGGAAGTGCTAGGCTGTTTGTGAATGGTTTCTGTCACTCTAAACTATTACACTGTATTCAATTTGTTTGTTTTCTGCTTGCTGTCTATAGCAGACACTACGAACAGTCAGAAGATTTTGAAAGACATCACCCAAGCCCTGTTTGAGCACTACAGCTTCCACTCTATCACCATTCAGATTGAATCAGGAGAGGATCAGAAACAAAACTGTGTCTTCTGTCAGGAGCCAAGGGATTAAAGGAAGCATTATGTTATGCAAAATAATGATCGCTCTTACAGGTCAATGAAGACTATGTGTGCTGGTTATTTGCAATTGATTAATAATAAATGGTAATTAACTGAACTAAAATGCCCTGCCACTGAGAGCAGTTCATGGACCATTATTTGTTGGTATTAGGTCCATCCATCAGATATATTACCAATCCATCAGTGGCTATCTTCAATTACAAGAGATTCTAAATTATTCCTCACTGGCATGACAGACTGGCACTAAAGCAACATTGAAGAGTCCCTGTTTGTAATCACAGGTAACGAAAAACTAATCAACCTTCAAATTACCCACAGACTAATTATCAAAAAAGGTAATGAAATGTAAATTTGGTATTAGCAAAGCTCAACACTGTTAGTCAGGATGAAGGAGAAAATTTAAGCTTGCATGAGGGATGAAGAGATCTGGAAAACAAAGGCATGCTGATAAGTGCTTTCTTTGCCTTCCTCCTCAGATGTGCACCATATTCTGCAGTATTTATCACAAGAGGATTAATTCCATTCAAAGTCGGCAAATAGTTCTTCATTGCATGGCTACCTCTATTTAATTTTTCAGCTAGCCCTCAGCCAAACTCTTCTACCAGACACAGGCAATATTCCACACTACTGAGACAACCTATAACTCACATTGCCCAACACAATGACAAACTGTGATGGAACATTTGGAGCAGATTGTTGGAAGTCCTTGTCACAAAGTGCTGCTGGATTGTGGCAATAAAAAAAGACCAAGTGCTCCTAGAAAATGAAAATGTAATTAGGACAAAAAAAGACTTAGGGGACTTTGTGAACATTAAGTCTAACACCCTTTGTAGTAATGTCTGTGGACTGTAACCCATTAACACTACATCTCTGAAATCATATCAGATAATTAAAAATCCTTTGGCACGTCACACAGTCATTCGCTGATCAGGGAAGGGATATACCTGCCCTTTGGGAAGCAAATTCTCAGATTTCCTGACCAAGGTATATGTTAAATCTTCCTCTTCAACGTGTTCTATGATCACTATAGAAATGGAAACCAGAGTTTGTCTTGCTGCAGTCCTTCTACTTTTGTCCAACTAACTGACTAACTCTCACTTGTCAGCAAAAATAATGCTAGCACTTGAAAATGTATACTCAAGTGTTCCTTTGCAAAACAATTTCAGTTCAGCTCTTGACCATAACAGTGGATCTTCAGCGTCCATGCAGAAATAATGTTTTCCAGCTCCACACTTCTTGCTTCCTCAGCTGTAGGGCACACTTTATTAACAAGTTCCTTAAACATAAGGTATGTGAAACCAGGTGGTACTGAGTTCCTAAGCTGGCAGCTGGAAAGAGCACCGAGGTATTAAGCATTAAGGTATAAAAACTTATTCCTTTTTATGGAATTCAAGTTCTATTTGCAATAGGTTCACATTAATTTTCTACCTTATCATCCTAAAAAGATTAGAACTTATTATTAGGGGCTTTTGGCTATGGATAATTCATAACTATGTGATGAGAGACCAATGCATTAAGCTGGCAATCATTACCTGTTAAGGGGAAAAACAAATTACTCTGCTTTGTGGAAGCTTCCCGGAAGATCTTGTTAGATAAACCTCTCAGTGAAAGCAGATAAGGTATTAAAATACAACACTCATTAAGAATTTCATGAGTATCTCATTATTTAGTGGCTTATAAGAACAAAGAAAGCAGCTGTGGTATTCAGTACAATGGTAAAGTCAATTCTTGCCCTTAACATCTGAAACTCCCAAAGATAAGACATAGATAAATCAGATCACAGTAAAAAAAAACTTGGAATGAAGAAATGAATTTTAATTTGGCAAGTTTTTCTGCTGCTGTAAGTTAGCATTTTTGCCTCATAGCAAAACCATGTTGATAGGTAACATGTACATCATCTTTATTAGAAGGGGAGGATTCTTCTGGCCTTCACAGAAGAATGTTTTGAATGAGATGAGGATACAGACCTGGACATAATGAGGAATTTGAGGGCGCAGTTGCATTGTCAAGGACAATATAAATGTTAACGAGTTGGTGAAAGAAGCATCCCCAAGAGATACAGATTCAGTTCTGAGATTTAAGTTGAGATAGAGGTGAAAACAGGAAGTTTAAAATGAAGTGTTTATCTTAGGAAACGTTTTAACCACAAAAGTGACAAATTCGACCAAGAAGGTAAAGTTGGGCAGCAGATCTGTGGAAAAGCTGGGCGGAAGCAAAAAAATGATTCAGCAGCCAGAACAAGCACTGATGAGGATATTGCCCAAATGAATGGAACAGACATGGAAGGCTTACATTACAATTTGGGAAAAAGTGATGAAACGTGAAGACATGAGGAAAGAAAATGTTAGCCCCAAACACTGATCCTTAATGAAAAGAAGGAAAAAGATGTAAAAGAAGGTGTGAGAAAGAAATAAGAAGGCAGCTGCCATCCAGTATAAGGTTGTTTTCAGAAAAAAAACATCGGGCTGTCTGAAATTTCTGCAAAAGGCCACAAAATTTAGAGACAATTTCTAGGCTTTTCTGCTTCTATTAAGTTTACATTCTTTTGATCATCTGCAGAATCACTGTAAGAAAAATGATAAAAAGTTGTTTTCTCTACATCTGTTCTTGGAACTATTGTGTAAAAGAGAAGTATTTATCAAGAAAGCAGTCTGTTTCCACATCTATGTGTATTTTGGTGGAATTCACTTCACATGGACAAGTTACTGGCTTACTGGTAACACTGAAATGTTAAGTACATGAGTATGTTCATGTCTCTGTAAATGTTAATGTAGCCCTTTTACAGCTTGTAAATTATATAATTCTGTAACCACTAAGCAACCCTCCCTATCTTTCCTTCTCTACAACCAAAATCTCACCTAGAGCTTGGAGGATGAGGAGTTTGTAGGAGATCAAGGTGTTTTGAGTAGACACCACTTATCTGACCAACACAAAGCTGAACTATCCTCATTCAGCACTGACAAAGGACCAAGGTGCCAATATTGCACTGAGATGCTCCCCAAAAAAACAACAGAAATACTTATAGTGACTCGAAATGGAAACATGTAAGGTGCAAACCTGTCCTTAGCACCACAGGAATAGTCCCTTTCTGTAACTGTCATCATAACCATGAGTGTTTTCTTTCCTGCTGTAAAGCTGACATGCTATACCAGTCTTTTCTCAGTGCCGTACTCTCAGCAATAATGCACATATACATTCTTTCTTCCTTCCCTCCGTTTTCATCCCCTTGGACCGTTGTCCCCCACTCCTCTATTTTTTTCCCATTTTTCTTTTTTTTCTTTTTCTGCAAAGCCTTCACTGTTTCCCTATTCAAATTCCAATGCAAACATAACATTTTTTCACCTATTTTTTTCTGCTTATAGCCTCTCCTATTTTTCTTCACCCTATGTGGTGAAGAAAGAGGCTGCCAGGAGGCTCCATGTCTGCTGAAAATATGGCATGAATAATCTTTTTTCATTTGACTTTATTTTAAGCACAGTTAATATGGGGTCCTAATAAAAATCTTACAGGCATTGCACGTTAGACCATGTCAAGCACAACGACATATTTAGTTTGTATTGAAGTTATTTATAAGTTTTATATCCAAAACGTCATCTGCACTAGCTCCAGCTTAAGGTACTCCTTCATAATCTCAAGCCAGCTGATAACGTTCAGCTGAGAAAATAAAATCCTTTCCCACCTGAGTAAACACAATTTAATCAAGAAAAGAATTAGAGACATTCAGTTGCCTAACTGCCTCCTGAATCATCGCCTTCCCCAGGTCATTCAGCAGAACTTCTCACTGCCAGGACTTTGTGTCAGTTTCTAGCAAGAACAGACTGTGTTGAAGAATGCTTTGGAGAGCAGCCCAGAGAGAGAAATGGCTGCAATGGAAGTACAGGTTAGATATTAGGAAAAATTTCCTCTCAAAAGGAGTGATGAGGTATTGGAATAGGCTGTCCAGGGAAGTGGTGGAGTCACCCTTCCCTGAGGATCTTCAAGAAAAGGGTAGGTGTGTCACTGAGTGGCATGTTCTAGTGTGATCACAGGCACAGGTTGATGGCTGGTCTAGGTGATCTTAATGGTCTTTCCAAACTTAATGTTTCTCTGTGATCCAATACAACAGGGGAGTTTTAAGTTGGTTAAGTTCAGATGCACGTTCAAAGCTTTCCATCACAGCTGTTACATTGCTGAGAAAGGTGACTGCTTTTCAATGAAATCTTGGATTGTCACTTTTGATTTAAAAAACAAAAATAAATGAAAAGAAGGAAGGAACAGAAGTTAAAAGGGCTGTTTTGTAATACACTTCTGCTGATATCGGAGGTGCTTTACCTCATGGTTTGCATCCTTCTGTAGCAGCAGGGCTTGCTAGCTTTGCATCCCAAACTGCACTGTGGTCTGCTTTGACACAGTGTGCTGTCTCTCCTTGCCAAACACTACAGAATAAAAGAGAATCCATTTATTCTGGGGATTGGGGACACAAAACATCCAAGGTATGAATGCCATGACAAACTGTGAAAGATGTCCTGCTGTGACAGATGCTATAGGACTCCTTGCACGCTATGCCTATGAGCTTCTTAGCTATTGGGAACAACCATCAACCATTTGGGCTTTGTGAAGCACTGATTTTTTTCTTTTTTTTTTTTTTCTTATTTTGTTATTTCCTGCTATGTAGTTATATTCTGTACTACTTTTCTTCTTGGAGACTGAAGCTGACTGGAACTATTCACATAGCTTCTGTCTAAAGGAGAAAGAACAGGAGTTCATTAATCATATCACAACTTGCTCAGCCACAAAGAGACATGAGCACTCTGGGCTAGCTGCTGGACTAGGCAGTAATTCTGATGTCAGAACGCATGGAACTGGTGTGCTTCCCAGCAGCAGCATGCAACCCGGATCTTTAACTTTTGGCTCCTGCCCTACTTTTTAATTTGCTGTTAGGGAACTGTAAGAAATACTTTGAAGGATGCACTGTGCTTTGAAGGATGTGGTGCACTTTGAAGAAGCAGCAGAAACTACTGATGAGCTTATGGGGACATCACATCCAGCCCTTTGCCACAGAGGTTTTTTGCAAAAGCAGTTCCTTTGTAGGAAGCAAGAGAAAATGATAAGGGCATAAATGGGAATTCCTGTGGACTTCAGTGCTATCACAGTGCCAGTCATCTGGGAAATGCTTGGGAACAAGCTGCAGAGCTGCAGTCAGCCTACAAAGGGGTGCAGCTCCCCTCAAAATGCATGAGCAGCAGGAACAACTCCACGGGGTGCCAGCGGGAGGAGAGTGTGAATGTGAAGGGAAATTTAACAACTCCCTCTGCCCTTTCAACTACACTTACAGAATTAAATGCAGAATCTAGGATCATAAAAATAAAAAATAAAAAAATAAAAAAAAATTTAAAAAAAAACAGAAAAGAGAATGCCTTCTTTGAAAGAATAGTTTCAACTTTCTCTGAGTACTTTCTTCACCGTACGTGTTTTTTAGAATTGATCAGGCACATTCATTTCTACTGTGTATTATCAGAAAGTAGCTGGTCATCCATTAGTCTCCTGCTGAGTTTCAATTGCAAAGATATAACTGAAATCTGGTATTAGCTGTGACAGAGAGGTTTAAGAGCCACACAGGATTCAATATTGTATAAAAGACATGAGTCAATAAGGCCTTTCAAAAGTGGATTAATGCCATTAATTCATATTCTTGAAGCATGTAGGTTTTGTACCAGGTACAGCTCAGGTTCATACAAGAACATGAGCCCCCCCAAAAGTTCTACTCAGCCTCGAACAGAGGACATCAGAACACCACCCTGTGAGGACAGGCTGAGAGAGCTGGGGCTGTTCAGTCTGGAGAAAAGAAGGCTCCAGGGAGACCTGAGGTCGGCCTTTCTCTAAAGAGTCAGTAAAGAAGAAAGGAACAGGCTCTTTAGCAGGGTCTATCATGACAGGACAAGGGAAGATGTTTCCAGACTAAAAGAGGGGAGATTTGGATTGGACAGAAGGAAAAGGGTTTTACAATAAGGGTGATGAGGCACTGGGACAAGTTGCCCAGAGAAGTAGGTATCCCATCACTGGAGACCTTCAAGGTGAGTCTGGACAGGGCTCCAAGGAATCTGATGGAGCTGTAGGTGTCCCTGTTTATTGAAGGGGAGTCAGCCTAGATGGCCTTTACAGATCTCATCCAACTCAAATGATTCTATGATTCTCTAAGTTTTCTTGGCCATACTGTGGAAGAAGAGATTTGCCTTCCCTGAGCCCTGCAGTACATCACTCCTGTAGTGTCCAAGCAGACATCCTGGATGATGGCAACACGGTTAGTAAAGGAGACAGAGAGGAATGAACAAAGTATTTGTCTTCAACCAAACAAAATATGAAACTTCTTGTTTTTATCGTGTCCCTTCCTTTTTCTAAAAAAATAAAGAATGCTGCAGACCTACTCAACCATGCAAACATTCTGAGCCCCGTCTGCAAGTATGAGTCACTTTTTTTTGACTAGAAACAAGAACAATGAATTTTTCATGTTATGATTCACTAAATGGATAGAGGAGATACCCTGCCATGGAACAATAAATTTAAGCTTAAATCCCGAGGGTGGGGGAAAAAAAAAAAAAAAGATTTTATCTTTCCTTGCGGAATTTTTCAAGAAACTTTTAAATTTCCCCAGTGTATTTTAAGTCTCAGCTAACACTGTGCTATTCCATTCTGTTTTTGCCTAAGAATACTTTATATATATTATTCTGTTTCTTTTCACTTACATAATTTCAATTCTTCTGTAACATAGAAATGTCTTCTAATCAGACCCAGGTTACTGCAGCTGAGGTGACCCCCAGCTGTTCTTCTTAGTATTAAAAAACATGTTTCCTGCAAGGGAGAGTTACAGAAGGAGGGCATGTTGCCACCACTTTATGGCAAGGAAACAGAGAAGATCAGCCCTTGCTTTCCACATACTGTCAGTGCAAACTTTATTCATGGAATATTTCTCACTTACCCAGAGTCACAGGATCCCTCAGGAGCTCATCTGTAGCTGGCCATTAGTAGAAGTGATTTAAACAATCATCTTCTTTAAGGTCTCAAGTTTGAACCCCAAATCCTATGGAATGTTGCTTTTCCTTGTTAGAGGTTTATCTAGTTGGGAAGTCCCAGAGCCAAGGGGTTCTTACATTGTCTCCTGTGACACTCTTTCTTTCATGGTAAACCTACTTGGAAACCACTTGGGATTCAGCCAGAGAATGAGATTTCAGCTCCTTGGAAAAATAACCTCTGAGTCTTTATAAGGATTCCCCATCATGCAGCTGTCATTTATAAAGAACCCTGGGGATAAAATAATCTGCGCAGCCACTGCACAGCATCTCATTTACAGCTTCCACCAAAATACTGATTTAAGTGAATACTTAAACCCTGAAGAAAACACTTAAAAATCAGTAGAAATATTAGCTATTAAAAAGCAGCAAAACACTAGGAATTTTCTTTGTTTTTTTTTTTTTTTTTCCAATTTATATAGCAAAACATTATTGAGAGGGAAAAAATGTAGTCAATACGGAGTAGCATTATAGCTAGCTGTGCAGCAATTTGATGCTTGAAATGGATTAAGGTGACAGGAAAAGTCAATGCAGTCTTAAATTAAAGGTGAGAAAGTCAATGAAAAGTCAAAGCTGGTTAGGAGTCCGTGAAGTAACGAAGGCTACAGCTCTGTAAGCACAAAGTGCCTTCATAACCCCACCTTATGACTAATTCTGTGTTTTACATGTTCCTTCAAAGAGGTAACTGAGTATATTTGTTTGCAGTTTGAACCATTAAATCACTGGATTGCATTGGGTTATTTCAAAGAGGATTCGCAAAAGGGGGGATGTCTGCTTTTGTGTACTTTTCCTTAAAGAATAAGCAGGTAGATTTTCCCCTATAGGTTTCATTTTTACATTAGAAATATAGATCCTGATTTTTTCTTTTCTTTCTTTTTTTTTCTTTTTCTTTTTTTTCTTTCCTGAAAGAACCTACAAAATAAACTAATAAACTCACTCAGAACAAACATGCTTATGACATTACTAGTACCAGAAGAAAATCTTTTATTTAAGGGGGATTTCTTTTTTACTCACAGTTTTAGCTTGAATTGTAGCTTTGCTTTTTTATATTAAAGCAAACGATAAGGAGAAAAATCCTCTTCATTCCAGAAACACCTAATCCTATAAATCTCTGGGGGTTTAGAAACCCTCCAATAAATGAAGAAAATACAACCAAGCATTTCCCTTATTTCTTTTTAAAAGGTAACTTTTGTCTCTGGATTTTTTCTAATGCTGAAAAATGAGAGCTTCATTAGCCCCAAAGTTCTGTCCACGGTCTCTGTCCTTGATATCCAGTATGATTTCTGCCTGAGAAATCAGACAGAGCTTTCTCTTGCTTTTAGCATCTCCCAGGTGTGTAACAGGACTTGAAGGAACTTGCATCTCATGCACTGGCTGATGCTGGGTGACAGGATGTTTTTTCATTGCAGCCCTGGTTGGGTTTTGCTCTTTTGATGCTTTTGCCACAGTACGTAGAACAGCTGTAATAGTTGTAGACTGTGTGTAATCTGCTGAAATAGTATGCTTAACAAAGCTCATTTTCCTAAACACAGTCTACAACATGAAAATGTGTGATGAAAGTAAATGACACCAAACTGGAAAGAAATGTCAGTCTGCCTGGGGGTAGCAAGGCCCTGCAGAGGGATCTGGAAAGGCTGGATCACTGGGCTGAGGCCAATGGCATGAAGTTCAACAAGACCAAGTGCTGGGTCCTGTACTTTGGCCACAACAACCCCAGTCAATGTTACAGGCTTGGGGCAGAGTAGTTGGAGACTGTGTAGAAGAAATGGACCTGGGGCTGTTGGTCAGCGCTTGGCTGAACATGCACCAGCAGCGTGCCCAGGTAGCCAAGAAAGTCAACGGCATCCTGGCTTGTATCAGAAACAGTGCAACCAGCAGGAGCAGGGAAGTGATTGTTCCTCTGTACACAGCCCTGGTGAGGCCATAGCCGGAGTATTGTGTTCAGTTTTGGACCCCTCATTACAAGAAAGACATCGAGGCCCTGGAATGTGTTCAGAGAAGGGCAGAGAAACTGAAAGAGCTGGGAGTAGAAGTCCTATGGAGAGCTGCTGAGAGTGCTGAGATTGTTCAGTCTGCAGAAGAGAAGGTTCAGGGGAGACTTATTGCTCTCTACAACTGCTTGAAAGGAGGTTGCGGCAAGGTGGGAGTCAGCATCTTCTCCTGGGTAACAACAATAGGATGAGATGTAATGGCCTGAAGATGTGCCAGGGGAGGTTCAGGTTGGATGTTAGGAAAAATGTCTTCTCCAAAAGAGTGGTCAGGCACTGGAACAGGCAGTCCAGGGACGTGGTGGAGTCACCATCCCTGGAAGTGTTCAAGAAATGTTTAAATGTTGTACAGAGGGACATGGTTTAGTAGGAAAATTATTGGTGGTAGGTGGATGGTTAGACTGGATGATTTTGCAGGTCTTTTTAGGCCTTGTTGATTTTAGGATTCTATGATGCTGCCCTCAGTCACCATAGCCAGACAAACACAGGATTTTATGACATGTAATGTCA
Organism: Coturnix japonica; assembly: GCF_054131305.1. Lineage (NCBI taxonomy): Eukaryota > Metazoa > Chordata > Aves > Galliformes > Phasianidae > Coturnix > Coturnix japonica. The sequence goes on along the minus strand of NC_140664.1, from coordinate 12,984,889 downwards.
TGAAGTATACCTTATGTCTTCCCTTTCTGCAGAAGATCAAACTTTCTCACAAATATAGGTGATAGAAGTCTTTGCCATCACAGAATACAGAAAGTGCTGCAAAACAGTTAGCATGCTGGGCAGAAATTCTGTGGCTGCCAGTGTTCAGTTCTAGCTTACAAACATATCCTTTTACTTCAAGAGCAAGAGAAAAAAGTTATAATAGTTCAGATATTTCACTGTAGTCTTGCCATCTTCACTGGCTCCTCTGGCGGAGGCGGTTAGAAACTCAGCTGTGAATGGTATTGACTTCCACTCCAGCAACCAAAGAATTCAATGCAGTTTGTATTACTTCACATAGAAAGCCAGGAGAGAGAGTTTGAATGTACACATTATTAAGACTCAGCTTTCTTGTTTATTTGTTTTCATTGTTCTGTTGATCATTAATAAGATTACAAACAGTAAGGACAATGAGACATAGGCACTAGTTTATTTATCTACTTTTCTTGTGGAGGAATATGTGAAAGATGTTGAAATAATTTGAAGGGATAGTGTTGCTCTCTAACTGAGAGATGCATTCTGCTATTTATAGGTGAACAACAAGCAGAAAGTAATTGAAGTGGTAACAACCACCTTAAAGTCCATACCTAGCTCTTTTTACAGTGAAATAAATCCAGACTTTCTGCTAATTGTAGGTAGTTCTTCAGCAGATTCATGGTAATGATCAACTTAGTTGATTTGTTTCTGGTTCCAAAAACATCATAAAATACAGTATGACAGCCTCAATCATTACATGGATCTCTTTATAAAATCTATATTGGAAGTATATCCAGTCTCACATTGTTCATTCACAGCCAGCCCTAGTGGCCTCTCAATGCTCAAAATGCTTTGAGTATCACTGGGTGATAAATCTCATGGTTCAATAGTGACATTAAGCCTGTTTTCTTGTCTGGTGCTTTGGCCTGTTTTCTCGTCTGTTTTGTGACTGTTCCAAAAGGCAGAGGAAAGAGACTGGGGCTCAAGTGTATTCTTTGTGTTTCAGACTCAGAAGATACGGTGTTTTTACACCGCCTCCATTGTGATTTCACTCTGAGCTCAGTAGGGAATTGCATCCCACTGCCTAAGGGTGTGAGTTCACCATAAATTCTGATGTGTTGGTCAGCAAACCCAAAAGACACTGACTGGAGAGAGTTTTGCAAACTGGGGAGCCATTCTAGGATCTCTACTATTCTGATAGCTCTTAACACCCAAAGATATGGACTGTTCATGAAGGTTTTTACAAGTTTGCAGAGACTTACTTAATCCATAGTTTCCATGGAGGCTAATAGTACTCCTCAGAAAACTCTCAGAATCAATCTAACTCTCCTACACAGATTTGCCCTACTTAACTAAATGCCCACTTATTTTTGAAGTTTCTTTGCCATGCTTACCACTCACCTGCCACACGGCTACCGTTACAGTCTCTTGCATCAGCTGGGTCCAAACAGCAGGGTATCAGAATCACAGAATAATTAAGGTTGGAAAAGATAACTTAGTTCATCTAGACCATCCATCAAACCACCCCCACCATGCTCACTAACCATGTCGCTCAGTGTCACATCTATAAGTTTTCTAAACACCTCCAGGGATGGTGACTCCCTGGGCAGCCTGTTCCTGTACCTCACTGAAATATAGAACATATTTCTGCTGGGAATATTCCACTGTGCCTCTGTGGCAACAGAATTATCCAGATCAAATTGTGGCATCAAAAGGAGTTCTGTCTTACATCCTCCAGGATTTAAAAAGTCCACATGAGCCTGAGAGCACTGTTCTTGGATGGGTATCCAGATGATTTGGCTTTGAGAGAAATAAGTGGGGTTAGAAAAGCTGATTACTGAAATATTTAGCAATTTTGGCAGCTTAAGGGGAGAAAAAGAAACTGAGGAGAAAGGACATTGCATTTTTAATGGGATGTTGCTGCACTGAATACATTTTTGCAGGGGTTTTAAAGTTCATGAGTTTTTGAAGACTCAGGTCTGTACTTCTGCTAATATAGTTCACATTCAACCTTGCCTTCATAATCAAAGCAAAAATGAATGAGTTTTCAGCCCATAAATCCATCACATACACATGCTGTTCTAATCTTCCTTGAACACCAAGGGAATTTGTTTCTCTACCTAAATCCCTAACACAACATTACACTGATAACTTGACAGCTTACATAACAAACACCATTTGGGCTGGTGAATGTGTACAGGGAGTGTGAAGAAAATAATAAAATAAGAAGTAGCTCATATATGAGGGGAAGATGCATTGTGAATTATTCTACTCTACAAATATTTTCTTCAGCAGCAAGCATGCCAGTGTGGAACAAGATGAAGCACTGAGATTAACCTGAAAAAAAAGAGTTGTGCTGAGTTCTTAAAGGAAAATCTAGCCAGAAAGCTCTCAGGCTTTATCTGCTCTCATTAACTTCACTGATACATTTTCCTCAGATTTCAGAGGAAGTGGACTTGGTCACAGGATAGTTCTTATAACTTTATTTTATTATGGTTCAACCAAATGGCTGTAATAACGTTCTCTGCTTCTCTTGAGGTCCTGAACCAGCAGCTGCAGCTGAAACATACAGTGTGTCATTAGACTTTCCTAAGGCCTTACTCTTTTACTCAAAACAAACCCTTTAAGGAGTATGACACATAAAGTGCCTTTATGCTCCAGATGCTGGATCATCTGTAGCGAACTTTCAGTCCCTTTCTTCTGACTAAGTGTGGTCTCCCAAGTAATGCTCAGGACTGTACATTCCCAAACAGACCATAGAGTCATAGAATCATTACGGTTGGAAGAGATCTAAGATCGTCTAATCCAACCATCAACACATCCCCACCATGCCCACTAAACCACGTTCTTCAGTGCCACATCTCCAGCTTTATTGAGCACCTCCAGGAAAGGTGACTCCATCAGTTCCCTGGGCAGTCTGTGCCAGTAACAGGTCATAGTGGTACTCAGTGGAGCAGAAGCTGGAAGCAAGAATTTTCTTCCTCATTGCCACTCCAGCCTGTCAAACCTTTTTTGCACTGCAAAGCCTGAAGTGATAATCACAAACAATTCTGTGGACAAAGGAATCATCCATTAAGGAGTAACTAAAGTTCTCAGTAGAAACTTTGTTGTCTCTACATTTATTTATTTATTTATTTATTTTGTTCTTTCATTGGGAGATATCCATCTTAGCACTCAGACTGTAACAGGTTAAGATGAATGTTGTGCACTTTGCAGTACAGACTTCCAAGAAACGCCAACTTTGGTGATGAATTCTCAATGGGAGCTCAAAGTCAGGCTTTAATATAAAGTTTAATACAACAATGAAAGCAACCTACATCAATTCACTGAAGTTGTTACTCTAATCCTCTTATGTGAATCAGCACTTCTTCCTCAGGGGACATAACATGTGTGCAGAGCTTCATTATCGCCGTTCTTCCAAGCTTAAATAGGCAACCTACCCACCGATGAGGGAAGAGCCTTTCCAGTTCCAAATTTGCTGAAGGGACTGTAAGGCACTTGATGTAGCACACATGCTGTGTTTGATTTTATAAAGCAGAAGCTGATTTTGGAGAGTACCTGTTATGAGGATTTTGGCTTTTCTCACTGCTAGCACTTTCATCAGCGTACATCCTGCATGTAGCAAGGTCACTGTTATGTTACAGCCCCAGAAACACAAAAGGAAGTAGGTAAGGATAATCTCTCTGAGCATCCTGCCACAAGTGAGAGCTAACCAAACACCTAGGTCAGCTTTGGTAAACTGTATCTGTTGGTTAATATTTGGTTTTCATAACCTTTTCTATTACACTGCAATCTGTAAATGTGAATGGTTTCAACAAGCCCTTTGTCTCATACATAAAAAACCTCTCTGTGGAAATGCTTAACTTTTTAATTTTAAGGACATATTTAAAGAGTTCCCCTGAGGCACTCTGGTTTACAGCTGAGCCCCAGGACAGCTCTATGCCCGCTGTTATCTTTCATGAATCCAACAGATTTGGGTTTTGATCCCAATGTAAAAATTCAAGCTATCAGTAACAAAGAATTATCTAGCATGGTTCTCATTTCTAGATGAATTGACAAAATTAAAAGAATGCTGCCCATTAGCTGCCCAATATATCTCTTTTATTTTTTAAAATCTTGGTTTCTTTGTTTTAAGATAGATCACTTATTCAATAGAAAAACAGTTTCATCCACGATAACTGAGAAAATTGGCTCATATTTTCTTTTTTATTTCCTTTTTTTATTTCCTTTTTTTTGTAGTTTGTTAGCTATATTCAGTATTTCCAGTACTGCTCTGTGCACTGACCCCTACCTCATGGGAATTTTCTGTGTGCTTTTATTCAAAGACTAGTTCAAGGATTCGCTATGGCTCCTGCTTTTCTGTTTTCTTTTCTTTTTATTTCCTCTCTTGGCTCTAAGAGGAAGGCAGCTTCACTTCAGAGGGTGGTGATGTGAACTGCTGGAATCTCAAGTAGGATGACAGCTGACCCAGTGGGTAACTGGTGGTTTGGTGATGGAGAGGAGATGGCAATTACTTCGTTCACAGGATCAGAGCAGCTTGTTTCGTGCTGCTGAGATTCTAAATGCATAACAAGTAACATAATATGACATAATATGATGTGCTTTATCATTGCATCTAACCATCACTGATAGGCAACAGCATATGACAAAAGCAGGTTTCTGCTGTGGATTATACCACGGAGCTATCATGTGGAGGTGGTTTGGGACCCTGGCACCATGGACTAGTTCTGCTGATTCTACCCAGAGGACTCCTGGAACACATTCATTGAGGGAGGAAAATATATTTATGTGCCATTTATCAGCTACAGGAAAAGGGAGAGAAGGGCATATCACCTTTCTAGTGTCCCTTCTGTACCCTGTGACATACTGACATTAAACAAGTCCTGTGGAAAATCTTTTCAATTACAAACTCTTGGGCTCCTAGAGTATTCTGGAAAACTATTAAATCTTTGTTGTGATCAAAATGTGACCAAGTCATGTGTTTGCTGGCTATTTTAATGATCTGCTGTGCAGCTAAGCAGATACTCATGTCCCCTAGGATGCTAAATTATGCAAATCATTTTCAATTTATATTGAAGAAAAAACAACAAATTCATTATGCAGAGTTTTCTTTCCCTTCCAGCTGTGTCTTGATACTCTTGTGAAATGAAATCCTACTAGAGGCTATATGGCAATGCTAGGTACCCAGAAAGCTTTCAGCTTCTGAAATGAGCTGAATCAAGGTAGAATCCAACCTAGTATTTTGGAGAGGAGAAGGGTCTCTGCACCAGGGTGAACAAAGGTCTTCAAATCTACAGAACTATATTTTTGGGACCAGGTCTAAATATTAACAGAGCAAGAAATTCACTGTATATGAACTACTGATAGAATATTATATCAGGATCATACAATCATACAATCATAATCGATTGGGTTGGAAGTGACCTAAAAGACCATTCACTTCCAACCCCTTGCTGTGGACAGAGACAATTCTCACTGAGTCTGACTGCCCAGGGCTCCATCCAAGCTGGTCTTGAATCCCTCCAAAGATGAGACATCTACAGATTCTCTGGACAATCTGTTCCAGCACTCCACCACCCTCCAAGTGAACAACTTCCTGCCTTCATCTAATCTAAGTCTCCCTCCTTCTAGTTTAAAGCCATTCCTTCTTGCCCTATTATTGTCAGGCAGCATAAGAAGTCAGTATAACCTCCTGTTTATAAGCTCCTTTTAAGTACTGGAAGGAAATAAGGTGCCCCCAGACACATCTCCAGGAGGAGCAAGCCCAATTCCTTCAGCCTTTCTTTCATCAGAGAGGAACTCTAGTCCTCTGATCATTTTTATGGCCCTTCTCTGGACATACTCCAACAGCTCTATGTTTTAATTTTGCTGGGGGGCCCTAACCTAGATACAGTACTCCAGGTAGGACTTCATGATGGCAGAGCAGAGCTGGACAGCTACCTCCCTTTCTTTTCTGGCCACTCCTCTTTTGATACAGCCCAGGATACAGCTGGCCTCCTGGGCCATGGGCACACACTGTTGACTCTCTTCAAGCTTTTCATCCACCAGAATAGTCAAGTCCTTCTCACGGGGCTACTCTCAATGAGTTCTTTCAATTTGTACACATATCAGGGACTGCAGAGACCCAGGTGCAATAATTTGTACTTGACCTTGCTGAATCTCATGAGATTTTCATGGGTACATCTTTCAAGCTTGTCTAGGTCTCTTTGAATGGCAGCCCTTCCTTCTGTTGAATCAACTGCATTATTCAGCTTGGTCTCATCAGCAAACTTGCTGAGTGTGCACTCAATCTCACTGTCCATGTCACTGATAAATATGCTAAGAGCACTTGTCCCAAGACAGACTGCTGGGGGACCTCACTCATGACTGGCCTCCTCCTGCACATAGAATCACTGACTGCAACCCTCTGGCTGTGACCATCCAATCATTTAATTTTCCACTGAATAGCCCAACCTTCCAATCCATATTTCTCCAATTTAGAGATAAGGATATGATGTGAGACCATGTCAATGGCCTTGAAGAAGACCAATTAGATGACATTGGTTGCACTTCCTTGTCTATTACTCCATCACAGAAGGCCACTGGATTGGCCACCATCACCTTCCCTTTATTGAAATCAATCTGGCTTTCTTGGACCACCTCCATGTCTCACATATGCCTTAACATGTCTTTCAGGAGCATCTGTTCCATGACCTTCCCAGACACAGAAGAGAGGTTCACCAGCCTGTAGTTCCCCAAGTCATCCTTTCTCCCTTTCTCCAAAAAGGGAGTGATGCTTCCCTTTCTCCAGTCATCAGGGATTTTGCCTGACAGCCACGACTTTTCAAATATGATAGAGAGTGACTTAGCAAACATATCAGCCAGTACCTTCAAGACACTGGGATGCATATCATCTGTCAGCATGGACTTACTTGTACATGTTCAGTCTCATGAGGTTTCAGACTTGCTCTTCTCATACAGTGGAAAGGAATTTACTCCCCCTACTCCTGCCTAGAGATTCAAGGACACAAGAGATATGGATGCCTGGCAGCCAGTGAAAACAGGCAAAGATCTCAGTGAGTATCTCAGTCTTCTCCATGCTAATTCTCCCTTTGTATTTATAAAATGATTTTTCTTTATTTTGTTTTATTTTTATCTATCTTGTTATTTTTTCACATCCCTCACCAAGTTCAGTTCCATGTGAGCCTTGGCTTTCCTGATCCAACTTCTGCACATCCAGACAGTGTCCCTGTATTCTTCCCATTAGCTCCATCTCAGAACAAGAAAGATAAAGGACCCTCTGTGTAAGTGCTACATGAATGCTAACACCCTCATTCTCACAGTTAAGAAGTTATTCTACCTACTTAAATTTGTAGAGAAGTGAGAGGCAGAAAGAGTATGTGATTATCATAGAATCATAGAACAGCCTGGGACCTCAAAGGTCATCTAGTTTCAACCTCCCTGCTATGTGCATGGCCACCAACTACTAGACTAGGCTACCCAGAGACACATCCAGCCTGCCCTTAAATGCCTCCAGGGATGGGGCGTTCACAACCACTCTGGGCAACCTGTGGAGTCACCACACTCTGTGTGAAAAAATCCTTCCTTATACCTAACCTAAATCTACCCTGTTTAGTTTAAGACCATTCCCCTTGTTCCATCACCACCAACCCATGTAAACAGCCATTCCCCCCACTCTGTTTATAAGCTCCTTTCAAATAATGGAAGGCCACAATGAGGTCTCCCCAGAGCCTTCTCCAAGCTAAACAAGCCTGGTTCCCTCAACCTTTCCTCACAGGAGAGGTGCTCCAGCCTTCTGATCATTATCCAAGGTCATAGTCAAAACCTATGGCACAGATAAGAACTAAATCCTGATAGTTAAACAATGAATTCCATATTTGAAGTGCAAGATGGCCCTGTCTTAATTATATAAACAGGTAGTTGCATGACTTTCTGATGTGAAAATGATTTAATAAACCTGGCAAATGTGGTACAATTCCATGTTTATTGTATTGAAATACCTCTCAGATTTAACTGCACATCCCAATCTGTCCTCCATTCCTTTTGCTGGCTCAGCAAAATGTCACATAAAATTTGTCTTTGAAGTTAACACATTAAGTATTTATTGATCTCAGCATGTTACAGTCAAATATGACCAGTGCTTTAATGAGAGAAACAAAAGGTCATTTACAATACTCATACAGCAACTGCAATGAAATACAAAATATTGGCTATTGTAAGAGCAGAATAAAGAAAAAAGAAAGTATTACAGTCTCAGATCCAAATTGAAAATTATCATATTTTTTTCTGATGTGCTTTATCCTAAATAACAAACATGTTATCTTCTATCACTATAAAAATCCTTGCCCATATTCACCTACTTCTAGCAAAACAAACATGTTATATTCTATCACTATAAAAATCCTTGCCTGAAATCAGCTACTTCTAGCAAAAGTTACTTCACTTCTAAACTACCAATACAGAACAAACAGAGTCACTGCTTTGTCCTTTTCCTGGACAAGGTATCAAAAGGAGATTAAAATGAGCTTTGAAAAGAAATCTTTTTTAATGGAAAGCCTCTCTTCTCCTTGGTTCCCTGGGAAGCCAAGCCTTGCCCTCTTTCAGCATTAGCAGAGAGGGAAAATCTGCAGGTGAAATCTTTACTTTTCTCAGGGAAATGTCAAAATACTGGTTGATTTAAGGCCATAGTTTGACTCCTAGGGCAAGAGAAAGAAACAAGAGAAAAGCAGCCTATAACTAAGATCTCTGCCTTACAATGATGTCTGCACCTGCATCTGAAGCTACATGTTTTTGCCAGCTGTTTTAGATGACTGGGAGGGAGTAGCTTCTCTTGTTTGATAAGGAACCTCCTGCTAGACTTCAGATATCCTTGCCTTCACCTATCAAAACTTTGGAGATAGGAGTGGTGTAGTACTTACTGACTTGCAGACTCTTGAAGAGAGAAAGCCTGAGGGTAAAGCGGGATAATTGCTCTTCAGATCCTAAGCCTTCACAGAAAGGCACATTAATTTCTCTTTTACAAATGGTCAATTTAATTCAGAAGAGACATGGCCTAGAGGGTGTCCTGGTGACACTCAGTTTTATATTTCTACCTCAGAATGTGTTTGAGAACCTCAGGAAACATCTTGATGTGGATGTGGTAAATGACAGTGAGGAAACAACAAATTTGGGTAAGATCAAAGAGGACATGAAATACTGATGCTGTTTTATACTGTCGCTGTTTCACAAGAGCTAGTGCTGGAAATTTGGGCAATGATTCAGAGATACTCAGGGTGCAGTGAGAATTAGGGACTTGATTGTCTTTTGAAGTGCTCCTTCTCTCCCAGCAGATCCAAAATGGATTCTTCACTTAGAATCCTAGAATTCTGCAATGAACAAGGACTTCCAGAGCCAGGGTCCGATCCAGCCTTGCCTTCAAAGTCTCCAGGGACCTGGGCAACCAGTTCTTGTGCCTCACCACACTCACTGTAAGACTTTTTCCTTTTATCTAACCTAATCTACCTTGACTAAACTTGAAACCATTTCCCCTTGTTCTGTCACCACAGATGCTGCTGAAGAGTCTGTCCCCTTCTTTTCTGTAGCTCCCCTTTAGATTCTGAAAGGCAGCTATCAGGCCACCTCGCAGCCTTCTCTTCTCCAGACTGAACAGTCCAAGGTTCCTCAGCCTGTCCTCATAAGAGAGGCATTCCATCTCTTGGATCATTTTTGTGGCCCTCCTCTGGACATGCTCCAACTGGTCTATGTCTTTCCTGTACTGAGGACTCCACATCTGGATACAGTACTCCAGGTGAGGCCTAACCAGCACAAAGCAGAGGGGCAGGATCACCTTCCTTGTCCTGTTAGCCATATTTCTTTTGATGCAGCCCAGGATGCAGCTGGCTTTCTGGGCTGCAAGGGCACACTGTTGGCTCATATCCAGCTTACCATCCACCTGTACCCCCAAGTCCTTTACAGTGCTAAATGCTTCTATGTCTCAGTTTCTATTGGTACTGGATGTTGCCTCAATTCAGGTGCAAAATCTTACTTTTGGATTTGTTGATCCTTGTGTGGCTCACTTGGTCCCTCTGGATTGCATCCTAACCCTCTGGTGCACAACTCTGTGCACCCTGCAGCTTGGTGTTATCACCAAACTTGCTGAGGTTGCACTCGTCCCCACTGCCAATGTCACTGATGAAGATATTAAAGAATATGGATACCAGCACTGATCCCTGGGGGACTCCATTCATCACTGATCTCCATCTAGATACTGACCGCTGACCACCACTCTCTGGACTTGATCCTGCAGCCAGTTCTTCATCCGTTGAACAGACCACCCATCAAATCCATAACTTTCCAATTTGGAGATAAGGATGTTGTGAATGTGATACTGTGTCAAAGGCCTTTCTGAATCCAGATAGATGACATCAGTGGCTCTTCCTTTGTCCATTGTAGCAGTTACACCATCATAAAAGTCCACTAGGTTGGTCAAGCAGGATTTGCTCCTTGTGAAGCTATGCTTGTTCTACTGTATCACCACTCTGCCTTCCATATGCCTTAGCATAGCTTCCAGGAGGATCTGCTCCATGATCTTCTCTGGCACAGAGGTGAGACTGATGGGTCAGTAATTCCTGGGGTCATCCTTCTTTCCCTCATTAAAAATGGATGTAATGTTTAATTTTTTACAGTCACCAGGGACTCTGCCTGTTGCCACTACTTTTCAAATGTTATTGAGAGTGGCTTGGCCACTGCATCAACCAATTCCCTTAGGTCTCTGGGTTGCATCTCACTGGGACTCATAGACTTGTGAATGTTCAAGTTCCTCAAGTGGTCACAAACCCGAACTTTACTTACTGTGGGAGGGATGTTGCTTCCCCAGTCTCCTCCTACCATACCAAACATTTGAGGGATGTGTGATGAGCAATTATCACAGAAGAACAAGGCAGTTGTAAAGTACCTCAGCCTTCTCCTTGTCTGTTGCTACCAGCTTGTCTGTGTCACTCGGGTACACCATCCTGGACTTTCCTTTTCTGATTAAGGTACCTGTAGAAGCCTTTCTTCTTCTTCACATCACTTACCAAGTTTAGATCAAACCGGGCCCTGGCTTTCTTGAACCCATCCCTACTTAGAGTTCCTCACCACATTCTGCAGAATTTCTCTTGTAAGGGCTCCTTGGGAACATAAGTAATGAAAGGAGACGCAAGGTGTTTTGGGGTCCTTCAAGCTCCCTCCTGCCAACCCTTGCCCTACCAGTTCTTTAACAACTGCTGTAACGCCATCAAGTCCCATGGCTCATCTTGACGAAATGCCCTGGTACAGTCCTTGATGATTTCCATCTCCCTCAGCCCTAGAGACAGCAAGTGAGTGATGAGTACTTTGTCATTTCTTCTGACAGTGAAGATGTCAACACAAATAAAAAATTTTCTCATAGCAGCTGGGTTGTTTAAACTTTAATAAACCTTTTATCTTAGCTCTGTCCTCTGCCTGACCCTGTCTGTAGTGGCCAGGCAGAGGGGACTCAGGACTCAGTCCTGATGCTGGCAAGCAGATGGACCTCAGTGTTTTGCTGGGCTCTGAAATGCTGTTCTTCCAGTAAAATTCCAACTGCAGTGCATCAGCATGGCTCCATGAAGGACACCGTCACCCTGAAAAGCACAGCACAAATAAGTTCTCCAAGGAAAAAAAAAAGAAAAAAAAAGATACAGAAATGCAGAAATGTAAAAATACACATTTATCAAGGGAGTTGAATTGTCTTGAATTGTCTTCTTTCCTCCAGCGCATCACTGCCTTTCACTTCTCCAAAACTCATTTGAGGTTAAACCACTACTGAAAATAGGGATTGGCCCATTTCTGACAGAGTCATAGAAATCAAAGAATAATTTAGGTTGGAAAGACCTTTAAGATCATCTAATCCAATCATCCACTAATCCCCACCATGCCCACTAGACCATGTCCTTCAGTGCCACACCTACAAATTTCCCAAGCATCTCCAGGGACAGTGACTCCACCACTTCCTGGGTGGCCTGTTCTAGTGCCTGACCGCTCTTTCAGAGAAGAAATTATTCCTAATATCTAATTCTCATCGTATTGCTGTTACTTGAGAGAAGACACCAATCCCCACCTCACCACAACCTCCTTTCTGGAAGTTGTAGACAGCAATAAGGTCTCCCCTGATCCTGCTCTTCTATGACTGAACAATCCCAGCTCCCTCAGCTTCTCCCCATAAGACTTGTGCTCCAGACACTTCACAGCTTCACTGCTCTTCTCTGGACACACTCCAGGGCCTCAATGTCTTTCTTGCAGTGAAGGGCCCAAACCTGAACACAATACTTTTGTGGACATGTAGGCAGTTAAAAACTTCAGCAAAAGGCACACAGGAAAAAAAAAGAAAAAAAAAAACCTTTCTGATAAAGAAGAATATTCTTATTTGATCTACCCTAAACTTTCTGTGACCAGTAAAAAGTTTCAGACAGACATTTGGAAAGGTAACTATATGGGCAATGGGCAAGGTTTATATGGAAATAAGAATATGAATCTGACAGAAGCTTTTCATGCCCCCAGTTCTGCTTGCTGTAAAAGTGCACTCTGTATTATTTATTCCTGCAAAGCCAAAGTCAGATTCCTCACACTTTTCAGAATATGTGGTGCTGACAACTGTCAGTATTTCATTCATTCTCGCAGTAGTTTATGGTTTACCTCTGGAAATTTACCTCTGAAAATAAGTGATGCAGTGCCAATCTCAGCTCCTGCAGCTCCTTTTATTTGAAGGTAGCTACAAGGTCCAACCTAACAGTCATTGGGAAATTTGGAAATGTAACACAAATGCCGCCTTCCTACCAGGCTTAAGAATCAGGTAGTAAATATAATAAATCTTACCTTTCATTCAATCTTGTGAGTTTCACGCCAGTCTCATATTATTTGGAGCTGGAGCATGACCTTTGAATGCTTGGGGATGGGCAATAATAAAGTCTTCTTGTCTTCTCTGATAGAAGGTTATGCCCCTCTGTCCTTTTGTTTCTCCTGAGGGTGATTTCTCATCCAAGTTGGCTGCCTATATTTGGTCTGTGAGGCATTTAATGCAACAATTATACAAAAAAAGAATCAAAAAATTCCTGGCAATTGCACATGAAAGGCCTTTCTTCTGATTTAATTTTGTATGCCTCTAAAAATATATCTAAACTACTTTGGGAACTTTCCTCATAAGACAGCAGATGATTTAGCTAATATTGGACACACAAGCATACAATTAGAATTGGGAGAGTCTGAAATTTATCTTTGCTGAAAGATGACAGCTATGATTTTTGATATTCATGTTTAAACTTAAATTATTGTAATATTTTTGTCCATTTCATGTGTTTGAATGGTACTTATTTATCAAAACAGAAATTCTTCTGACCAAGTGCTGTCAGAGTTAGTCAAAAACTTTGTGAGAGAAACTGATGAATTCCTGACATGTGTGGACACCACGGACACGGGCAGACCATTTACTGGCAGTTCAGGAATTGATTGCCTTCAGGAAATGATGCCTGGTCATTTTTCCAGCAATGAAGTGCAGTTTTTCCTTTATTACCAAGTGCAAATTCAGCCATAGAGGCATTAAATGTGATTTTCCTTTCTGAGAGTTGCATCAAATTGTATTCATTAGCACTATGTATAATTCAAAGTCTTTTGACATTTAGATTGAAGCTCCTTTCCAAAAGACTTTTTCTCCAGTTCTGGAGACATTTCCTTCCTTATGCTGTATTAAATGCAGTCTTCAGGATCACACAGAAGATGCTCATTAACATTTTCTGTCACTTGGAAGACTTCATCATTTTATTTGCAGTCATATCTGGAAAGCTATAAAGTGATCAAATATTTGATTTATTGGTGGTGATGTTGTCCATTAGTTTCAACAATGAAGAGAATGGCTGCCTCCTGATTTCAATTGATAAATAAAGAGTTGTTTGTGAACAGAAAGTAGAAAGCAAACCTTTAACAAAATCAGAATCAAAGAATCATAGGGGTTGGAAAGAAGCTCGAGTGGGTCATCAAGTCCACCACTTCTGCCAGAACAGGTTCCCTAAATGCCACTTCTATTTTTATAATTTCTGAGCAGATGTTTCAGCTTTGTCACTTTTGTCATCTGTTAGTTGATTCCTCTTGAGGAAGAAAACCAGAAACTCATGCACCGTGCTGACTACCGTCAAGAAAAAAACACCGCTATGATGGGGAGTATGAAAATCCTTCGTGGGAACACCAACACCCAAACTTCAAAACAAAAAGGTTTTGTTGCCTTAGCAATCCTGTGCTCTATCAATGGGAAATGCAACAAACACGTGACAAGGCAATGACAAGGGAAGATGCTCTTGAAACAAATATTGTTCAGGATCCTGTGTTCTGTGATGATTTATTCCCATGCTGTGGGACCAATTAGGCAATTTAACAATACAAGGCTCTGAGTACAAGAGAAAGCTGTTCAAAATATCACTCTTGAGAGAATAAGTATGCACTGGGGAAAAGAAAAAAGACACATTTAATACCAAAATATAACTTTAAATATTTATTTATCCTTTTTCTTTTATTAAATCAAAGAATGTAATAAAATACATAAGTATACTAATTGACTGTGACTGATTAAAATAGAAGCCCTTGGAGCATCCTTACAAATTGCAGACATAACAGAGACAGTGCTCAAGAGGTTCTTTCACCGAGGGACTCTGAGGACACACAGCCACTTCAAACACTGAACTATGCCAATGGGATATGGCATGGTTACCTCTGTGTCACCTCATGCTTTGAGTCTGCCCGGCTTATCTCTCTTGATGTATATATCTGGATAATTTCTTACATATAGGTAAGTGTGCGGAGGGGTTTTTGTGCACATGGGAGAAGATGAAAGCAAACACGCTGTTTTCTAGTTTAAAACATACTGTTTGAAACTGCTTTGATGAAAGCTAATGAAAGCTCAGGGGAGTTACAATTTACAGCACCACTTTGCTGACATTTACTGAGAAATCAGAACTAATGAAGATGGCACAAAGTGTTCCTGTTAACAGGAATAAATAAAATCCAGTTCAATCCTTTCATTTCTTAGTAAGAGATTCTCTCAAAGCAGAAGCATGAGCACAGGAGAGAAATCAGAACAAACAGTAGGACAAATCAAAAGAGACAATAATAATTAAAAAAAAAAAAAAAAGTAAAACCAGGAGAAGGAACATTTTTCACCTGCGTGCTCCCAAGAATAGCATGATCCCACAGCACTGAGCTGCCTGAAATCCCTGCTGCAGTGGGAAGGTGAACCCTGACACATCATTCCACATGCAGGATGTCAAGCTGACAGTGTGGTCCTGCTGCAGTGGCTCTGGCAATCATCAAAGCAATAGTGATGGATGGACTGTTGACTACAGATGACAGCAAGAAAATAACAAGAAGATATGGCAGAAAGCAGCAGTCTGGGTTTACAATGACAGAAGCTGCAGAAATGGAGATGCCCCATCCACATGTGTCATGAATAAACAGGAATGAGGCTGGTAATTCCATGGAACATATCAGTATGAGTGCTTATGCAGTGTCTTAAACCTACATATATGAGCTTTGTGTAAATATATGCCAGCATAAATCAGATGAACTTTGAATTTCTGGATTAAAGGTTTCTGAGCGTTGATTTCATTTCCTGACAAAAAACAGGCTTTGAGGGGATGCAGATGTTTTCCACAAATGTTTCTGTTGTACTAGAAAGCTGCTTTTGTTATAAAGGAGAAACATCAGAAAGAATCTTCTCAGGATCCTTGTGAAAAATGGAGCGAGAACAAGACTGTGCAGTAAAAGCGTATTTTTTTACAAGGGAAAAGCTTGATGAAAACATATAAGTTCACTTATAGGAGAGATCCAATAGAATAAAAATAAGTTCACATCCGTGTTCAATTGCTTTTCTTTTTCTGCCATTCCCTATTACTTCACATATGTATATTGCAGGATCATGGAATCATTTGGGTTGGAAGGGACCTTTAAAGGCTCCTGTATTAACGTTTGCAACCCCAGTGTTTGTAACCTGAATGAAAACACTTCTTGGGGTTTATATCATCATTTTAACTCTGAGTTTCCTTACAACAGTAGTGCAATTTTTTCAAGATTTTGCTTGAAGAAGAAGATGAAGGGCGACAGTTTTTCCTTACCCCAGCATGTTGTATTTTTCCTCCACCGCATTGCAGTATAACAACTGCTTTGGTTGGCAGAATGACATTTCATTACCTAGACATATGGGAATTGATTTAAAAAATAGCTAAAGAATGAGAGCGTCCAATTAATAACAATAGTTGAGAGTTAATTCCCACTGATTGAAAATTTCTACTAAGTAGTGTAAGTATGAATTGCATATAAATCTATGAAGACTATGTGCCTAAATCAATCATCTGAAGGAATTTCTGACTTACTCTCCTTGTTTAATGCATCAGGAATGAGATTTGAGTCTCTAGCAGTTTTTCTACCTCTAAATGGAAAAGGGCATTTGTTTTTATAGTGCAGCATCACACCTGTAACCACAGAAGCAGCAGAGGCCACAGACAATCAGTTTGCAGCAGTTTCCCCTTTTCTGGATGAAATCTTGAGCCCCTCATTATATACTTTAAAACATGTTGGAAGATCGCCATTTCAGGCGTCTTTGAAGAGTAGAGAATAAGGACTCATTTCCCTAGCTATAAGCAAATCCTTTCACTCTCTTGAAATGTAGCTAGAGAGTTAGGAAAGGAAAAGTAGTATTTTAGAAAGGAAATGGCTCTTTTGTAAGAGCACCTTCTGGGAAGAAAGAGATTGGACAAAATTATTAATAACTGAAAAATCATATTCTGTACATCTGCCTTGAATTTGCATAAAGCTGCCTTAATCAGTGTTCAAACCAAAGGCAGTTCGAGCAAACAGAAGAATCTCTGACTGAATTCGTTACAAACATGAGAGATGAGAAAGGCTAAGCTCGAAGTATGTGCAGGTTTACGTTGAAAGCATATTGTAGCTTACATTATAGCGCGGTGAAAAATATTCAATTCATGCGCAGTTTTGTTATTATAATTGCCAAAATGGTTCAGTATCGTTTTAGTTATTAAGGCAGCAGTGAATCTTTAAACACTTGCTGAGCCCCAATAATGTTATAGATTTACTTGTGGGATACAAAAAAAAAAAGCATCGTTTAAATGTTTATTTCTCCCAAGGTGGGAATGTTCATAATTTGAGGAAGGTTTCATATGCTTTCATTTTGTGTAATATCAAGGCATGCAGTTATAGCTAGTCACTTCAGTGCCATATAAAATTGATGAAAGAGATAGAATTGCAAAGGTAACTGATAAATAAGTAATATAAAACCAGGGAGAGGCAGATAGACCCTTTATTCATGTGCTGTGTCTCCAGAAACAATGTTTTTTGTTCCTCCCCTCTGAAAACAGAGCTCTGAGAGATGTGACACAGCTCAGCCTCCCTTGATTGAACCTAGGCATGTAACTTACAACTGATGCCAGGCTGTGCCAGGCACCTTCTCACTGGTTTCCACTCTCCCAAGGAGCTGCTTTTAGAACGGCAAGACAGCCCAAAACCTAGAGGTACTCCAACCTTAGGCACAGCAGTGCCTGCTGGATGGCCACTAGAATCACTGCCAATCCTGAAGCAGACCAATGAGTATTGGTCACTCCAAAAGTAATGCCTCCTATTTATTTCCATGAAGACTACAACAGAAACAAAGAGCACAATAATGCTATTTGGTAGAGCAAATTATCAGCTACCAAACACTGTTTTTCAGCTTAGTCAGACTGCACCTCTGCTGCCATGCATTGCACATCAACAAAATGTAACAGAATACTATAGGGAAGGTTTGACCTCCACCACCAATATTCACCTCTGACATCATGGGCCAGCATAATAAAATACGAGGCATTGGTTTTGGAGCAGCCCTCATGCCATCTCAAATGGTCACTAATCACTGAATTCAGCAGGGCAGGCATTTAACTTTGCATGAAAAATGAATGTTACCATATGCTGGACAATCAATAGCAGGCTGCTGACTTCCACTGTATTTATCCAGACAGCAGTGTCTGTTTCCGGGATGTCAGTCTTCCATTCACTGATGGTTTTTGTGAACTGACTATATCTATAATCTTACAATTCATTCTGACAGAAAGCTGAAAGTTTTTAGCTAATAATTCAGCATAAATCATAAGCAGACCAGATGTTTTGTTATTAAGGTACAGGCAAAATTGTCCTCCAAATTTTAGTTATTTTAGAGGTATTTACTAATAGGGCTGTCTTCTGTATGAATCACGACCTGACCCTGGTAACTTGGCAACTGCATTTTGTATTTGGCAGCTCACACTGACTGCATGTTAAGAAGCTGAACAGATCTTCTTTTCTGTAACCAATCTCATTTCCTAGGGCTATTCTAATTGCTGTGCTCTTGGAGCTGATTGCTCCCACCACTGATGGCAATTGCAAGGACTTCACACACTCCTGTTGCTGATGCTGTGAATTTTGCAGGAAAACTACCATAACGCAGAGATTTGTTCCTTTCTGAATAAATGGACTGGTTTCCTTTAAGATGGACATCAATGAGCTGTTCAAGGTACTGGATGAGAAAGTCCAGTCCTGTCCCAGTTTGTGATTGAAAAGGAGTGGAGGCTTAAAAGAGCCAAGGAATAAGAAAAAGAATAAAAGAAAGAAGAGATGAGAAAAGATTATCTTTCCCCTGTCCTATGTGAACCCTTTTTCTCCAAATCACCCTTAAAACCCTTTTCAGGACATCACCGGGAGAAAGAATTACTTGTCAAATGCATGTTTGATAAACCTCAGACCCATCTATTTCTCTGTTAAATGGTGGAGATGGTAGAATGGAGATTAACTGCCTGCAGCTAAGAACCATGCTAGAAGGGGGAAAAAAAAGCAGCAACAAAATAAGAAAATCTTAATGTCATAGGAAACATGCAAGGTTAAATATCCTATTAGCTATCAGGAGCAAATGGCTTTCCTGCAATTAGCGTTAATCAAATGTGAGGAAGGGACTCAGAAGTATTGACTTTCTGACCCTTTGTACTAATCTGCTAGATCTAAGAAATGTAAGTATTTTCTTATTAAAATCAAAGTTATATCTACTAATATTGGGTATTATGTAATATGACAGAAAATCTAATTGTTTTCTAAATAATATCTATAAAGTTGTCTGGAAGAAAGTTAGGACAACTAATGCTATTATATTCACTCTGGAAATAGTATAATTGAAGTAGACATGGAGGAAATAAAGAAAAACCACCCAGATACAATACATCTGGACACAGCACAGTGTCTTTAATCTTCTCTGGCCATAAAGAAGTTGCACTCTTTCAACCAGTGTAGTCGACACTGGCTATGTCTATACTGCTGAATTAAATAGTGTCCATGGGTCCTGGGAATGATAACTCAGTGATTTACATTGTTAAACCCTTAGAACAAATTCTGGCATGATTTTGCAGAAAGTCAATTAGTTTCTTCCTAAATATTTCACAGGCAACGAGTGAGCACTCGTTTCCATTGCCAACCATAACACGTTAATCTGTTTTGGACAGGTGGGTACAGGCTATGGCATAGCAGTTGGCCTCTGTCTTGGAAGCCAGTCCTGGACATACTTAATTTACCTGTTTGGCACAAACTCTGTAGAGAAATATGGTTCTCTCTGGAATAATGTGCAGTGTAAACCTGATTGAGAGTAATAAGGAAATTTAAAATCTTCTTACTCATCGGAAAAGCTACAAAGAGACACATAAATGTCACAGAAAGGACTGAGTTGTGTTAGTCCCCAAATTTAAGTATTGTTAATGTGAATGCCCATATTTTTTCCAGATGTTTTTTCTTTCCAAAGCTGCTGGTTTACTTGGATAGCATTGCCAGTCAATACCCTTTGAATGAAACAGCAAAGACATGTATTTTTCTCTTGTCAAATGCAATAAATTCTACATCTAGACCTGGATTTATTTTTTTGATGTGGAGAAAATTTATTTTTTCCCCTTTATCTCTCCTTCTGGTAATGCATCTTTTCTTAAATGAAAGTGTCTACACTTCGCTAGTACCATTTCTGCTCTGGAGGAAGAATGGTACCCTGATATATTTTATATCTGACCACCACTGGTAGTGCGGAGTGCACAAACAAATTTGTAGAACATGTAGAGGAAAGTAAACGGAATGTAAGTCTGGTGTAAATGGGCAATGGATATAAATTTCTGACAGTGTTCTGAAGGCACTTACTAATTAGCAGCTCATCACAACCCTTGTACTAATGTACACTAATGTACTAGATGCTAAATGCATCTCCTGAGGACAGATGAGTCTGAGAAAAAGGACAGTGAGGAAACCCCAGTGACCACTCATACAGGTGGGATTGGGTGGAGAGACTAACCACCACCAGGCCCCAAGGGCAAACATGCAGAAATCAACACTTGGTTCCCAAGCCAAGAGGCAAAATGAGGAGTGGATAGCTGGTGTTTTTGTTCTCCATCAAGAATCCTGAACAGATCAGATGCATTCAGGCATTTTGGATGCTAGACAGATCGCCTGAGTGCACATGCCCTAGTGCTTGTGCATATGTGGGTATAAAGTTGTGACCATGAAGGAATGGCACTTCCTTTGTCTTATAATAAGACAAATTAATTTAAAAAAAAAATTAATTTAAAAAAAAAAATAAAATAATATTGCCTTCCTGCAAATTCTTCCATTTAACTTCACCATACTGTTGCTGCAGCATTATAGCTCTTTTACTGATCTCAATAAATTCAGAGGAAAGGAGGCCTCAGAGATTCTAATTTCTGAACATAGCATTCAAATTTGAAAACTGGTTGGAAGATTAGGCAGCTGAAATCTGATGGTTTTAATTTGTTATTGAAAATTACTTACAATAGATATATATATTTTAAAAAATCTTAGAACTCTATTAAATTATATTAATACGGTGTACGTTTTGTAAGCTTTGTTTGCATGTTCTCCTAGGTATTTAATTGATCTTTCCCACAGAGTTTCTTCTAGAGCCTGGTCTAATTCTGTTAGAAATCATCCACATTCATTTTTCCCCACCTTATGCTTACTATGTTGCTATGGTACATTTACTACATAAAGACACTCTGTGTAATATATGTGTGTATGCATAGTAATCGCTAAGCTTCTTCTTAGCTACAGATTTACTTTTGTTTATAATCCTATTAAACCAGGATGACTGCAGAATGCATCTCTTTTATGTACTTAACATCACTCTTCATTTATTTAGAAAGTATTTGATCACAGATTGCCTCAGCTTCCATAATGAAGGTAAGTTCTGTCTTAATATTTATCATGGAAATGGCAAGAGTAAGCATTATAGGAAAATTTGTTCTGAAATAAACCTCAGGAGTTGTCTAGTCCAGCCTCAGGATCAAAGTAGTGTCAGCTCAAAGACCAGATTAGGGATTTATCCAGATAGGTATTCCAGTAAACTTCCACTGAAGGAGATTGCATGTGTATCAATAGATACTGTCTTCAAAGCTTAAAATTATAATTCTAATGGTGACTCTATACTTTTCTGTTTCTCTACTGATATTTCAGGAAACTCCATCTCTATCCAAATCTGAAGTGAAGGCTATATATTTATTATTCCCTGATCACCACAAAGCTTCTTTTGCTCCAGCTACAAAATGATGTTGACTCACAAAGATTATTTCTTAGTCATGACATCTTCTCCCTTGTTAGCAAGCTATGGTAGCTCACTCATACAATTAATTTTTCTCTAAATTTTTCCTTTCCAACTGCTTCTTCCAAATGAATATAAGTGGATGATTCCTCCACAAATGTCAGATAAACAGTTCTTACTTCTAAATGCTCGTCGCTGTAGGCAGAATGATTAAAATAATAAGGCCCAGATAGAACATGTTTAAAAATTTGCAAATTCAGAGCCTTTATTCTTCTACTGAGTTGGCTTAAACTACATCCATGTGGAAATAATGGGAGCTGGTATAAACACACAAGAGAAGCAACAAAATGTAGTCAGTAGGAGCAAGGACAAAATGAAAAGTAATAAAGATTTCTTAAAGTTCTAAGTAGCCATGGTATGGAGAATGGGATATGTATACTGATTCTAACTACACATATCTGAATAGGAAAGCTAGGTTTTAATGTAGATGATAGTTCAGCTAAGAGACAATCAAAGATCCTACTTGTTATGTGAGATATTCTGTAGCGCTTAAGAGACAAACATTTGCAAGCTTTCATTTGAAATGCTGACTGTAAATGCTGCTTTTCAAGTGATACTTTATTCTGTCATAAATGAAAACCACCTACTCGTGACAAATGAACAATCTTTTCCAGACGCCTCATAGGAAAAAGTGTAAGAAGTCTGAGTTTAGATGTCTAAAAGGATCTCTGGAATGTCCAGTAAGCTAGGCCTTGAACAACTGCCCTCAGTTTTAACTCAAAAATTATTACTGAAAAATGGCAAAACAAACAAACAAACAGAAATCCCAGAAAAGATGACACAGCCAGCTGTTATTGTAGAAAAATTAAATCAGAATTTAACCCCTTCTTTGCAGTTCTGTTATCTATCAGAACTTGTATTTCCATTTGAAGGCATTTTGAAAATAAATGATACACAGAGAAATACACAGAGTGAAGAAAATAAATCTTAAACTGAAGTAGAGTAAGAGGAATGTGCAAGGAACTGGAGGCTTTTAAGTAAATTAAGAGGAACTAATTTAATGAAGTATGTGCATGTATGTTTACATACATCAGCAGTCTCGGTGAGAGTGGTGAGTATGCATATTGTAAACATGCATGGATAGACAACATGTAAACCAAGGTAGGTTAAATCAGCACAAGACATCTTAGGAAACAGAATAAAACAGCCAGTCATTGTAAAGGAGTTTTTGTAGGAATAACTCATTGGAAATCTTACCTAAGAAAACATGGTGGAAAGGGAAAAATTCCTGGAAATAAATAAGCATTAGTAGCAATATGTGAGGTATTATCAAATATTAACTTGTCATTTGACATCAGGGAATTTGTTAATAAGAAAGCACAATAAGGAAATTACTTACGCTTTTTCTCCTGACTTATTTTATGAAAACATTTATTTCTTCATTCGTCTTCCATTTTCACAGAGTTCATTTTTAGAGATTTTCTATCTGCCATTCTCTTGTTCAAATAATTTGTACAGTTCTTATTTAAAATTAGTGATTTGGACTAGGACCATAACTAGAATTATTCCTTACCTATTATTTCAATGAAGTGGCATGATAATTCATTCTTAACATGAGCTCTGTAGAGTTCATTTCAATTTATTACTCCTTTTAAGTGAAGTAATCTAAATTAAAATCTCCTTGAATCAAGACCTCATTTCTATCGTAGAGTATTCTAACTGTATCATAAAAATCATTCATCCTCTCTTGTATCTGGCAAAGCTAAAATGAATTTGTGGTGAAAATTGGCTTTTTTTTTACCAGATGGATTTATACATATAGGGGAGCTGGCATTAGAGAAAAACTCCCCAGGATGTCCACCTCTCAGAGCATCAGGTCTTTCTGTATTGTCTAGCCAGCACACTCTAATTATTTACCTTTGCATTCCTACGGGATTATTCCATACATACTAAAACACTATCTAGATGAAAGATTACAGTTCTATACCAATCATGGTATATGAATTAATTCTGTATGCTTTCATTTTCCTATTTAAACAAACAGGGAAAAGTCAAAACAAATAGCCATATTGTATTAATTGTAATGAACATTACTGTAATCATTCTGATTTTCATGTTTTCAGTGTTTTGCTGATGAACTGAAAGAATTTTCTGAACAGACTTTATTCTAATGTTACATCTTTATGCGGAGGTAATGGAAGTTGGAAAGCAAGGGATGGAAGATTTGTTCTCCTGACAAAGACTGTAAAATCTTTTAGAAGACTTACTCAGTCACATCATGTTCTTTTCATGGTTCTATTATGTCCCACTTGTACTACGTATTCCACAGTCAATTCATAAAATGCCATAAAAAACCTTGTTTTATACACACGTGAATTGGCATACCTGCATAAAAAAGGTACTGCAGATATTTTATGTTCAGAATCCCAAATGCCCCTACATATTTCTTCAATACTTTTCTCTTTATTTCTTGGCTTTCTCAGTTATTATTATGATTTTTCAAGTGTAAATGGTATGAAAGAATGTTTCAACGTGCCCACATTCAGCAAAGCACTTCAGCTTGTGCCTACCTTTAATGATATGGATGGTTCCCTTGAAGCCCTTTGGATTTCTGTGCTAAAATATCTTTGTCATTTCAGTGAACACTGAATACTCTGTGCATCAAAAGCACTCTTCAGCAAATGCGTATCTCTAAGCTTTTTTCTACTTTAATCCTTAAAACCAAGAATGTAGTTAAAGAGTCCAGAGGACTCATTGACTGATGCTACAGATGGACATCTGCAACCGAGCCTCCTTTCCATGTCTTGGCACACAAAAATGAGGTCTCTATACTCTGGGGAAAATACAGTCATATCCTTCCTCTACACGTGCTAGGAGGTGTTTTCTGAATGGTTAGGGTGCAAGGAACACAGTGTGCATCAAAAGATACACCTGGATGCTGCTCTGGGTGCTGATCATGTTGCTGCAAGGGAAAATGTAGACTTTAGAAACAAAAAAGGGTCTGTGAGATATGGCAGGAGAGAGGTGTCTGCATGTGGACTGGCTATAAAAAACACACAAGCTATTTAGTCTCTAACAGACCCTTTCAGTCTAAGCTTAACTTTGCCTTGGTGTTGGAACATAAGTCTCTATATTCTGTGATTCACTGATTCACTTCTTTCTCAAGAGCACGTGAATATGCCATAAAAGAGACACACTACTTGCAGCCTTGTGGAGATCATCTTAAAAGGAAACATCAGTCACTAGAACTGACAGGTCTTATAAGAACAAATCTGATCTTCCAGCACCTTCCTTCAGCTTTCCGATTGTTTTTCCATGCTGTCAACCTCTTCTACCTCCTTTAGGGGAGAAAGTCTACTGGAGACCAAAACAGAAACATTCCCACCAGGTTATAAATGTAGCTCCTCTACGCAATTGCTGTTGCCCCTAACAACTCTCAAAAAAGTGGTAAGTGATCACACTTACCTGTCAATCAAGCTATATTTTAGATCTGAGAGGACAACTCTTAGGAAAAGTATGATAAACACTCTATGTCTGTCCAATTGCTTACATCAGAAGCAAGGAATGGAAGGCATGTACCATTTCTAACTACTGTCTCACCTCAATGAGGAAAGTTAGCTAAAATGAGATTAATGCATCTCCAGGACAGTTCCTTCTTGATGTGGGGTAGAATGGACTCAACTCTGATAGCCTCTTCCTTGACATTAAAGTCAAGACATCAAAATGATTCCAGATCAAACATCTTTAATACAGGAATTGTGAATGAGGTCATACGAAAACAGGACATAGCTCTTCTGATACTTATGAGTGTTCTCTCAGCCTGTGCTTGAAATTAGTGACAGTAAAATTCCTAATTCCCAAATGTTTCACTAAAAGCACGCAGAAAGAAAAATAGGATCCTATACATACAAAGTTGTGGTGAGATAAGTAAAAGTGAAGATTTATCATATTGTTCATTCTGCATTAGTCTTTCATTAAAAAGATATTTGCTGTGCTGGGAGCGAGGGAAGGAAAAGGTCAATTTTTCAGAAGATCAATCTACTTCAATTTGGTTTTGCTGGCAAATAGCATATTTGTATAGCATATACTGTGTAGCATATTGCAAACAATGTCACCAAGACCAGATTCCATAGGCAGATAGGTATCTAACTTATACTACAAGACGTAAGAGCTTATCAGCTTATCAGCAGCCATCAGATTCAGATTGTTACAGAAAATTTACTTCTAGATAAATCTGGGTCAGATTTCTTTCCACATAAAGTTGCATAAAATAGAATTTAACCCATTGAGAAATGGAACAAAAGTGTAAGCTGTTGTAAAACTTAGAATCCCTCTTTGGGAACAGAAAAGTTTGAAGACATCTCTATCTCTGTGGAAATCTCCTTCCCTCTCCTCCCTGAATGCAGTACCAAATGCTGTCACACAGTTGGAACAAAAGTGCTCTACAAAGTAAGAAGCTGTTTTTCCCTCATCTGGCCTGAGGTAAAAAGAAATGTCAATATCCATGTAACTGCTAGCTGAACCCTGAAAAGCTAGGAGCAATGGTTTGGCAGCAAAATTAGTTTAGTTCAAAGCAGCAAATATGTTGTGGCCTTATTGCTTTAGGCAGACATATTTATCAGCGTTAGTGATAGGATCCCACAGAGAAACTGGGCAGGAGTTCAAGAATCAGAGAGGCATTAACCGTACCTCCTTGTGTGGATCAGTGGCTTCTGAGGAGAGGTAGATAGGGATCAGTCATCCTCCCCTAGATCGTCTGAGACTGTTCTTTCCAGCTGACCAGTAATACCTCTTTGCCTGCTCTGTTCAGGAAAGGAGCATTTATTACTCTTTATAAATCATTAAGACAACAGCATTTGTTATTGTTCTAGTTTTATTCTACTGATATTAGACCATAGCTCCAAAATAAAACACTTCTGCTTGGCCTGGTAAGTAAACCAGAGAGCAGACAAAAATCTGTGATCTGAGCTAATGCTGAGTATGAGATTTCTTCTGCTGTGAGGATGAGAAAGGTCATCAAACCCAAGTGATGATGGAGTAAAGCTAAACCTTGATCTTCGATTTTGGATGTTGAAGTTTGAAAGTGTTCACATAAGAGTTTTCAATTCTCTTTGCTACAAAGTTATTAGTGTAAGGCAGTAGGCAAGGCATGCATTTTGTCTTAAGTGTTATACTGTCTTCCATCACCCAGTGTTCAGTATGGGTCACAAATCAGTAACACAGGTAATTGCAGCCAGTCCCATTTCTTACACAAAGTGCCATGAGTAAAGAACAACCTTCCCATCAATTTGATGATCACTTACTGATTGCTTTGTTATTGACAATTTACACCATGGATTATTTGGAACTGTGGCAAATGACACCTGCATCCACTTTTGTATTCATGTAACTGGAATTGCTCAGTCACTGAGATGAAGAGTTTTGAGGGCTTGAATGCTTAAGGAATTGAAAATGATGATAGAGAATATATAAAAACACATTGTTTGTCCTTGAAACAGAGATGGCATGTGCAAGAGACTGGCTAAGTTCACATCTTCCTTGTCTCATCTTTCTAAGTAACATTTACATGGGATTGATATGAGCATAAATCTAGCTCTAGTTATCAGATCTTACAGGATTTTGGGGACATATGAGAGAATGAACACAGACACTCAGGTGATCTTGTACATAAATCTGCATAGACGCATTTTCATCCAGGAGGTTTTAGATGTAAAGTTATTCTCTTCAGGAAAAGAGAGATATGGAGACATCTCTAGGCTGAGCATGCTGAACAGGGACTCTGCAATGACTACACAGTATTAAATTTCTACTTCCAGTCATATTTTATATGAAAAGCTTTTATATGATAGCAATCACTTATGTAGTGCTGGTGCCATGCTATGACACAGGCCAGGGTGCTGTTGGCCTTCTTGGCCACCGGGGCACACCGCTAGCACGTGCATCTATCCAGCCACTCTTCCTTGAGTTTATATAATTGTATGTAGTTCATATAACCCAAGTTCGTATAGCCTGTTTTATTATGTTGGTCAAATATGTCAGAGACAGATGTTGGTGATTGATATGGCAGTAGAGGTTGAACCTTCCTGACCATACTCAGTTATATATTGTTGCCATGTGACATATGACAACAGAGGAACAGTCTGACAAAATGACATCTGACATGGGAGTGTGTATGAAGCAAAGGTGTGAAATCGAATTCTTCCACGAGGAAAAAAATGGAACCCACTGACAGTCGTTAACAAAAATATTAAGAAAAAGGATCCCAATAATGAATCCTGGGAAACACTGCATGCGAGCAACCCCAAACCAGTTTTTATTCCACTCACAATGGTCCTTTGGGCCTGGCCATTCAGCCATTTTTAACCTAGAAAACTGTATATCTACCCAAGCCATGAGCAACCAGTTTCTCCAAGAGAAGGCTGCACTGAGCCCCTTCATGCAGAACACCGCTAGCTGTAAATGGAGAAATGCTTGGAAAAAGACTTTGAGGTCTCTGAGAGATCCAAATGATGGCGTATCAGTACTCCCATGGCATACAGTTGCAGGGGGTTTTCTGAAGTTATTGGAGCTTACAGTTCAGTTGAGTGAGAATCAGTTATCTGTATTGCACCTAAAATATGTGTTGCAGTTTCCTCGTAGCAAACCTTATTCCATGCCAGCATTTTTGCTCCTTTTATGAGAAGAACTCAGGAAACGGCTGTATCCATAATTCTCAATATTTTGTTATTTCTCAGGTTGTCACATAGACTAATGATGGAAAAGGCAGCTAAAATTTATGGCGTGCTGAAGGCCCATCTGTGGGAAGCTAATTGTTTTTCCTCAGCTACTTCCATATTTATTTTCTTCTTCATCATCTCTGTAACTGCATTTGAACCAGAGGCCACAGCAATCATGGCAACCACCCACGCTGACAGCACATGCTTTTATTTTTCTTGGCAACAATTATTTATCCAGCTTGTCAAGTTACTGATGACATTGAAATAGCATCTGTTTCACACTGTCTCCATTACTTACTGCAGAAAGACACAGTTCTCTGGCCTGTTTTATTGATTCTTGTGATGTTTCTCTCTATTTAAGTTCTCTGTATTTGGCATTCTTTCTTTCTCTTGGCCTTGACTTGTGCACCATATCCTTCTTCTTTTTATTAGTTTTCAAGCTGCAGATAGGTAACTATTTCATTCTTGCAATGAACTCTTTGAAGACTAGTCTCCAAATCTTTCCATTGTTCCCCATGCTGTCTTAGAGTTGTGCAACCCATGCATAGTCCCTGGAGCAATGCTTGATCTGCAACGCTTCTGTGCTAAAATAAAAAATTGCTTGGAAAACAATATAAGACTAATGTGCAACAGGCAAAATAGTTGCAAAAAGAGACAGGCTAGGCATGCCTGCTACCTCAGATGCTGAAAGCTGTGACTCTCAGAAACACCACAGTAATGACCACCCTATGATCTTGCTGTCTCTAGGAGAACTGGGTTATGGTTTGACACCACAGCTCTTGTCTGCTAGAGGTAGAAAGTAGAAAAAAGTCATTGAATATCCTGAGTTAGAAGGGCCCCAGAGGGCTCATAGAGTCCGCTTCCACCTCTTGCCTCCAAAGAGTTACTGTGTAGTATGAAGCATACCTTACTTCCAAGGTCTTTCAAGATCCATATTTTAATCCTCAGTTTATCTTACATGAAGGAGATTTCATAGAATTGCAAGCAGCTGGGCTCTGCAGAGGGCCATGTGAATGGTAGGTTGTCTGCATTTTTTCAGTAAGTTTATCTTTTTGCATAATGCAACATATTCAAGCCCTTCTCCAACCAAAGTGAAACTATGAGTCTTTTTCCTTTCCATATAGTACCTCAGTATTGCCATTGCAGAAAGGCAGAAATTGTTCCTTCCTCCAGTAATAGTTTCACTCTGGACTGCCTAGCTACACACATTATATAGAAAACGTGAGTGTAATAATCTAGTTATCTAGGCACTTACTGTGAATATGGTGAGGAAAGATTCCAGGACTTTGTATTTAGTATAAGAAAACAGAAAGAGCTACCTGTAATGTATTTTTAAGACATTTCTTTGAAAAAAAAAATAAATAAATAAAGTGGCAAGCTTACTGGATTTGGCATATTTTAGTAGGTACCACCTTGAGGGCCAGAAGTCTTGTACTTCAGCCATCTCTGGCACGTAATACTTGCAGTTCCTAGACTAGGAATAGATACTCATGCTCTCCTGAATTAAACTGTAAATAGAAAAGTGCTTCTAGAATTCCTGTTGGATCCATTGCATGAATGGACAGTCCCAGAGGGTTGGCATGTTTACTGTTACTAGAACCTTATACTGTTAGCACAACCCAGATACACAGGTGTCAAGCATGGCTAGAATACATTGGTACCTCAAGTATCACCTCTACTTTTTTAACTGTGAACTTGCTGCTAATTGCCCTGTTTATATTTGCCTGCTAATGGGATCAGCTCTGTGAATTTGCTTTCAAACTACAATTCGCACCACTTACTTCTGGTGTTCTACAGTAAATCCTTTCCTTCCTGATGAGACCATATACCTTAGATTACCTTAAGAAAAATGCACCTCTACTTTTTGGAGAACTGCAATCAGACTGATATATATACATAAGAGATATTAAAGAATGGATGATTGAAGATTATAAATAAATATAAGAAATCTTCATGATATGCACTATTCTTAGGGAGTGCATTGTATAACTACTCCACCTCAGTGCTGGTTTATGTCAGTTCCCTGCAAGGTTCAGTGCTGCATTAAGTGTATGCCTAGAGCATTTGACATTCAAGCTTAGTCTACCACACTGTAAATCACACGCATGTGTGATTCTTGGCAAATTAATGAACTTTTTGCTTGAACAAAAATAACCGCGCTGTCCTTGTACTTGATAAAAAGACACTAACCCTACTAAATTTCAGTCAGAAGTGAGCTATTCCACTTATTAGTCAATATTATTTGGTAGATTTCTGTGATTAAAGCTGAAACAGTCTCCTGAGCAAATTCCACCATGAGAAGTGACTATTCCAATCCCCTTAGGGCATGTCTACGCAGGAAGGAACAAACTGAACCATACCTTCTGCTAACACTCTGAAAAGGCCAGATGTAATCTAATGTGGGTCCAAAAGCAACATTAGTGTGGCACTGTGCCCAAGCTAATAAGTCTTGCTGACAAGACTAGGACCAGATACAGAAGTAGGCTGGTGCTGTGCCAACACTTTCCCCTCATGTCACCACTCATAGCTGTCTTCTTCCACAGGGTATTTCCTCTTCAGTCCCACATTTTGGTAATCATGTGTGCCTCAGACTACGCATGGATCAAAAACTTGTGCAAGGAGGGTGGTCTAATTCCCCAAACTCTTTGGTTCATGCTGCATCCAGGCCGATCTCCAGACATAACCGCATGATCAGATTTCCTGCATGTTCACACTGTCACATCACACCCAGGCAATCATGCGTGGTTTCTCTCTGTAAAGCTACACAGCCCATGCAGGTTCTCAGTCATCTCTCATATTGATCGGCATGCACGTCAAATAGCAGTGATTCCCACAAGGCAGGGCCTTGGGAGGAGGTATTTGTGGAGATGGCTCCTGTGCAGGAATTAAAGCCCAGAGCTTGCCATGGGGCTTGTCATGAGGTTATCTCTCACTGCTACTGTTGATGTTAAGCCACCTGTATTCTTTCTGGAATGGACACTAAACATGGAAGAGGCAAACTGGAGCTGCCATACCAAAACACCTACTCTAATATTACTTGTGAAAACATACAATACTAATCTATACGGGTGGATTCTGTTACCCATGGGACAACTGACATTTTGCTGATGGTTTGTGTGTTTGCACATGTTCTTGGCAGAGATGGAGATAGCAGAGTGTTGTCTCACAGAGAGGGTAACTGATGAACATGGATATATCCTGGCTGGTGGAGCAGAACTGCTTCCATCCTTCCTTTGACATCTAGGATTTGCATGTCAAAGTAGAGCAGAATATTCATCAGCCTTGCAGGCTCTATCCCTTTTCTGCCCTTTATTCTACTTGGAGTCCCTCTTCCACCCTCCCATTTCTAAAAGCCACTCTTAGTGACTCCTGGTGGTGGTCTCCACTAACTTATTGTCATTACACTGTCATATTCTGGAGAAAGAAACTCCTGCCCAGGCTGTAACGTACTTCATCCTAAATGAGGGTTTATAGCACAGTGAAAGTAATAAAGTTTTTTAGTATAGTAGTTCCTTCGAAGACCTTGGAAACTGAAAGTGGGTGAGTTTAGGCTGTCCCGAATTGACTGAAGCAGCTGTTGACTACATTGTCTTTAGCAGCATAACTATGAAATGACCTTTACAGTCTTATCATCTTTGATTATACCACAAAATACCAGCCTGGTCCTAGGTAAGCATGGAAATCAGAGAACAACCTTATGAGTTGTTCCAGGTGAGCTCCCTGAAGATTTATGGTTTCTGTTGTCTTCGAGGGGTATTCGTGCAAGGGAAATCCTTAAACATGGGTTTCTGCATACAGTCGTAGTACTCCCACGACATTTTTTGCTGCTACCTTTTGAAATATTACCAAATTGAACTCAAGCAAACTGAACAAGCAATGTCTTGCAACCTGGACCTTATCATGATCTTTCCCTCCCAGTGCTTATACACACATACTGCGCTTCACCCCCACAGACAGACTCCTATCTCTCCAGGCCTTTGTGTGCTTTTATGGTCATGCAAGTGCAATTCTTTGAAGACAGTCTGTGGGTTTTGTTGTTTGCCTATGGTCTTTGTAATTGACCTCACACACTAAAATAAGTAGGTTTCAGTAGGAGCAATGTGAACTCTGGTTCAGAGATCTCCAAACTTCACTTTTTAGGTTCTTCACAGGAAAACTGTTGCCTATGGGGGAAGACTATATCATGGTGCCTTCAAGTTTTCAGCCCTTGATGTCTTGAGGTGAGGACACTGGAGAATGACCCAAAATCATGCCCAGAGATACTCTCAGTGCCTGATGTTTGAATAGGGTGGGTGGTTCTCACAGCTGACCAGACAGAGCAATGTAAATAGTGATTCTCATGTTTTCTAATAAGAAAAGGACCAGCCTTAGCTATTGCTAGAGGCTTATACTGTAATGAAATATGCCAAGAAATCTCTTCTAAATGTTTGTAGAAAATCTGTACAACTCTTAGAAAGACTTTTTGGCCACTGATACAGGAAACTGTATTTTTTATTGTGGTAATGGATGTAATCAGTTAACAGATAGCAAAGGAGTAGTCAGGGAGCAATAGGGACTTCAGGGATTCAGCAAGACTGTTATCCATACTTTATATGGTGAAGCTACAGGCTAGAGGATGGGGGTTGGGAGGAAATCACAGAGTATCAAAAATGCATTTTTAAGCTGTCGGCTAGATTGCTTTGTTAGGTGGAACAGAATTTTCCTGTGGAATATGAAGTATGAGGGCTCTCAGAGGTCAGATACTGACCTGGCACTATGAACCCATTATCCAGAGGCAGATTTTAAATGCATTGGATTGACATGAGGGTGAATCATTATGGTAAAGAAGAACTCTGGGTACATTCACACAAAAACTTAGCAGACACACTCTGAACTCTATCACTTCATATTGCAGAGCTCCTTTACTGGATGGCAATGATGGAATTAGCATTGCAGAAGACATCGTAACAGTTCTGGACTGGTATTCTGGGAAAGAAGTGCAACACAGTCAAGAAAACAGAGATAAAATGGAACAGATCGAAAAGTAGCAACTTGAAAGAGCCCCTGCGGCTGGTGTAGGAAATTGGACGGAAAAGGTACATTATCTCTCAAGGCAGGGTGGATTTTCAAGCTGCCATAGACTTGAGTGAACATGGGGTATGATATTCTCTCAAGTTGATTAAAGTGCTATTGTTGATTTCAGTGGTACAAGATTGAGTCCCGGGGTTACTTCTGTGCAGGAGAGGGTGAAGGTGCTATGTAAAGAAAAGGAAATAAAAGCAGAAAGGAATTTTCTGACTGCCTTGATTCATAGACCTCAGCAATAATTGCATATTACCTCTCTGCCCACAAGCCATGGAGTCAGTCAGGGCCCTATGAATCAGACAGCATAGCTGGAAGCTGGTTTAGCCCTCAGAGGGAGACAAACACAGGTGACTCTAAGCCCCAGCTGGATCTCAAAGGCTCCCTCTGATTTGTGAAAAGCAAAAAGCTTCTCCACTGGTTGCTCAGAATACAAAACGGAAGATCCTGCTCTGACAGTCTGCCTAGATGGTTTAGTTTGCACACTACTGTGGTGAGCATAGAGACGTAGCACAGGCACTTAAATTAGGTGCTTCAAGGATTAAACCTAAAGAGCTTCTTCTGAGGTTTGGGGCTGATAATAATTTTGCTAAGAAACAGATGGAAACATAGCTCATATCCACTGATAACAACATCCATGGCACAACCAATAAACACTGAAGAAAAGTAACGTTTGGTCAGACCAAAAGTCTTCCTAGCCCAATGTACTCTGCTTAACAGCAGCCCTAAAAAGAGACTTGTACAAAATAGAACACTGTGAGCATATATGGATTTTCCCATGCATGTTTATTCAGCCAGAGAGCAGGCATTGTCAGCACAAGTCGTCCTAATCCAAACATAGTATTCTGTGGTCTGTTTGTCTTCATGAGTGTGCACAGCCTCTCCTGAACCAAGATTAATCAATGTCACATGACTATAATATCAGCACCAGCTTTGCAAACTGAAGGTGTGTGGCAAAATCCATCTCTGCCAGATGGCGAAGCTAAGTGGGGCCACAATGAACAGAGAAAGGATGATTTAGCTTCTTTTAGAGGTTGTTTTTTGTGTGTTTTTTGGTTTTATTTTGTGGGTGGTTTTTTTTGGTTTTGTTTTTTTTTTTGGCTTATTTATTATTTTTATTTTATTTTATTTTGAAACTCCTTATCTGCACACAGCTTTTAAGATAGCTTGTGGAAACCACGTGCTGCTCTTCCTCTATATTATGAATGATGGTGCTACAAGAAAAAGATATTAGTGTTGCTAGCCTGGGAAAATTGTGCAGTTCTTGTATGAACTAGTTCCTTTCTGTGCCTTTCCATCAGAGATGTGAAAGGGAACAGTTGGCTCAAATCTGCAGTTAAGGAAGTAGTTAAGGTAGTTAAGGACCTCTTGACAGCTGGGAAGAAAGAGGTGGACCACTCTAGGTCTGAGATGCTTATTACAGTTGGCTGAACTTCACTGGAAGTTTTCCAGCTCTGCAAATCAAAAACTCTTGAAAACTACAGAAACAAAGAGAAAAACATCAGCTTCCAGATAATTAGATACAATCATATATTTAAGAAGTACTGTTAGTCACCAATACATACACCAATTCCAGTACTTACTCCTCAAGCATGACCAATTAATAGTTCCTGTGGCTTAAAATATGAGTGTGCAGGAAAACAGTATGAGCGATTTGTACCCGAAGCAACACAGAAGCCTCAAAAAACCCCAGCACTGAAGTTTGTCATTCCTTGGAATAAATGCTATAGATTTTCCAAAGAACTCCAATAAGATTTGCCAGCATAAATACACACTCGCAGAACTTTGTAAGTCAGATAGCGGAGTTGTGCTGTGGTCACTTCAAAAGCGAGATAACTTGCTGGAGTTATTTCACAGAGCTCTGAAATATGGATGAGGAAGGCACAACCTGAGAAAAAAAAAAAAGGAATACAGACTTTTCGTTAAAGCCTTTCTATCCATAAAGTCCTGGAGACTGAACTGCATGAAATGCTTGCTGAAAATCCCATCACAGCTCTTTTCTTTGGTGTAGTCAGAAACACCCCGAATGACAACTGTTGTATTTGTCAAATAATATTAGAACCTGTGAGTGAATTCCAAGTATCTACAGCTAAGGATAAGACAATTCAACTGATCATAAAATTGTATGAGCAAGCTGGAGACAACACTTGCCAATATTTTGCATATGTGCTTTTCAGCAGTGAGTCAGCTCCTCAGGCGTGACATCTCCATAAATCTCTTAATGGTGCAGCTGACTTGAGAACTTGTCACTACTGCTAGCCCATCAAAATAGCAGATGCATATTATAAACAAAGCTCTTTATGAGTGAATAAGAGACCACTTCAAAACTGTAGGTACATAGGGCTGGGAGAGACTTTGTGGGGTTGCCTTGTCTCTCCTCTTACTCAGAGATAGGATGAATTACACCAGACATGCCTGACAGATACTTGTTTAAGCTGCTTTAAAAGACTTCCAGTGAATGAGATTTCATAATACTTCCAAAGAGGTTGCTTCAGCATCTAACTGTTCCTTCTTGTATTTCCAAATGTACCACTCTCAAACTGTACTAATTACTGATTTCAGACAGTCCACATGACTACATAAAATTATCTCAACTGTGTACTTGGTTTACTCTGTCTTGAATCCCATTTCTCCAAGTTCCAGGTTAAGATGTTTGTTTGGTTTGTTATGGTTAAGTTTGTGCAACTTCTCCTTCATTTCTGAAATTCATGCTGGAATGTTGTGTTTACATCACCTACAGAAACTTTAACCACACTCATCTGTGTTCAGTGTGATTGCTAATCTAGAATGTGGATTGGATGCCTTGGGGTTATTGATGAAGTTGCATATCTGAGCAAAACTCAGCTCAATTTTAAGATTGCAGAATGAGTTTTTAGACTAGAGGGGAAAGTCAGTCTTTCTAACACAGAGACACACACACAAAAAAGGGCAAATTGGATGTTATTTAATAACTCTTGGAAAGAACATTTTTACAAAAAGGAAAAATAGTTTTTTAATTTAAATTGTTTGG
Source organism: Coturnix japonica (assembly GCF_054131305.1). Lineage (NCBI taxonomy): Eukaryota > Metazoa > Chordata > Aves > Galliformes > Phasianidae > Coturnix > Coturnix japonica. The sequence continues at coordinate 12,948,465 of NC_140664.1, read as the reverse complement.
AGCACTTTGTTTATCCAAACAATCTACCAGTGTGAATTACTTGTTATCTGACCAAAAAATGAAGAGCATCAAGGCAGAAATAGGATAAGACTACCTTCAGCCACTGCAATTTGATCATTTGGTCATGAATGTGCGGAAGAACTTCTTTATGGTGAGGGTGACAGAGCACTGGAACAGGCTGCCCAGGGGGGTTGTGGACTCTCCTTCTCTGGAGATATTCAAGAACTGCCTGGATGCCTATCTGTGCGATGTGGTGTAGGGAACCTGCTTTGTCAGGGGGGTTGGACTCAATGATCTCTGGAGGTCCCTTCCAACCCCTGTGATTCTGTGATTTATATTACAGGCCACCTCATTTGCAAGCATCCATCATGCACTTTTTAAATATACTCTTCTCAGAGAAATGAAATGCACAGACATAACTATGGCTGGAGGAAAGCTTTGTGAAAACTGGAGAACTGTTTTCATTGCTGGAAAGGAATTCACTTCGATAAACTGTTTATACAACCTTTTGACAAAGGCTAATAATTCTGCCTCACAAGCATTCCCGCTGAAGGCAAGCAGCTGATTAGCAGAAAATAAATAGCCTCATAATAACAATCACTCCCACTGCTGTATGGTAGGAAAGCATCAGCTTAGCTTTATATTTTTAAGCACACACTGAGAGAGCTTCACATTCTGGACTGTTCCACGGCAAACCAGAAGTTAAAAACAAGAATGTCTTCCAACATCCACATGATAGTACAGAGGGAGTTTAATCACATCCCCTCCTCCCCAGGTAGATCAGCCACGTGACTGAAGGAACACTGTGTGCACTGCTTTTATTCTCAGCAAGAGGCGATAATTCATTATAGGTGCAAAAAATGTGCCTAAGCCTACTGCACATTGAGAATATGAGCGCTGAATGAGGATAGCAGCAACCTGTAACAGGACTCTGTGAGACACAATGGAGCACTTAACTCAATTAGCAGAGTTCACAAAGCTCAAGCCTATTACCATAACAAGCTGCTCTCCCTGTGCAAACCAAACATCACACTTCGATTAAGTAAAAATCCACAAGTGGTAGTAAAAAAACCAATGTTTTGGGGTGTTTTTTTTTAACCTTGATTGAAGATTGGGAACAGGAAATGTGCCCTCTAGTATTTTAATATTCTCTGTGATATTTCCTTAAAACTATGATTCACTAACTTCTTTTCCACAGGTGAGACAAACTGATGGTTAGACTGGATGATCTTGAAGGTCTTTTCTAACTTCGGTGATTCTGTGGTTTTGTGATTCTGTGAAATGTCTCTTATTTTAGAACAAGTACTCAGCTCTTGGATAATTCTTGTTGGGACAAGATGCCAGCAGCTACATTCACTCACACTGTTTGTTAGACCCGTAAGTGTGACAGTTTCCCTGATTTTCACTTTTTGTACTGATAAAATGAATGCTGTCTGCTTACCAACAGGTGAGTCAGTCTGAGTTTTAAAATGGAAGTGGTTGTGCTGGTCTTCTGACAACAGTTTATTGTCCAGTTTGGCCAGGTTCCATGACTAATGGGGTGGGGGGACCCACAGACCCATGCCTTGGGAGACACATGATGGACCCATGGTCTACACTGGCCTCTTCCCTGAGGACTCTGGGATGCATCTCATCAAGACCCATAGACCTGTGGATGATTTACGTGACATGATTGACTTGTTTTGGCCAACTTTCATAATGTGTGTTAGAGTTCTGCAGTGCAAGAGCCAAATTATACTATTTTGTTACAATTTATGCTGTTACACGGAAGATGCATTTTGCTTGGAAGAAAATAAATGGATTGAGCAGCACTAATTGTAAACAAGATGGATGAATATCCAGCCTCACAGACGCAGCTCACTCAAGTTTCTGCAGCTATTCATGGTCTTCTTTCATACCATCTTCCAAGTGCTGGGCAGATGGAAATCAACCTGTGACATCATTTCTCTGAACTTCAGAAGGGGAAATCAAGGATAATTATTGGAAAAATTTGAAAAAAGAAAAAAATATCATATAAAATAGAAATGTTCTCTATTTCTCACAGCATGATCATCTACGAGTATTTCAGCAGCATGAAACTTGTAAATAGCTGATAGACCAGCAACCCGTGGTTACCTCTAAGCAGGTGCCACCTCAGCTCTCATTGAATTCAAGGACAGCATTTCTGCTTGTTGATTTTAAATCAAGAATTTGATATCTATTCCATCACTAAATCATTTCAGTGTGCACATGACTTACAGCAGAAAACTACAGTTGTATTCAGTGTATTTGTAAACAGGAAAGCATTGACAGGGCAGTGAACTACATACTGACATTTTATAGGGGAACTTTATGATTTTCCATTTTCTTTCCAGATTTCTTCCGTGTTCCTCTTTTACAGTTTTCTTTTACTGTTCTCACTAGAAGGTTTGTTGAGCACAGGCTGAAAAAAAACACCACAACAAAACAAAAACATTGACATGTCCTGAAGCTTCTTGCGAAGCTAATTCAGAATAATCTTGCAAAATTTGAATTCAAACACCCAATCCTTGTATCTGTGAAGTTATCTGTATCACTTTAATCTCACAGAGCTCCTTCATTGACGTAGCCACTGTGCCTAAGGGAATCATATTGTTCCATCTGTCAGGTGTCTGGAATCCAGCTCGAACAATTTTCCATTCCCCTGATCCAAATCCAGAAAATACCCATGCTAACAAATACCATGACCTTTAAACAGAAAAATCAAATGTTCCTTAGCCTGAGTCTTTCTTTGCTTACTACCAACTCTCAGCATGTTGATTTATGAAGCATTAGAAAAGTGAAATATTGCTTGGTTAATGTAAGGTGCAAGAGAATTGGGCTCAGCTGCAGAAGCATCCACAAGATTTTCTTCATGCCGTTAAATACAGAGATTTTCATTCCAGTCTTGCAATGTGTACATTCTTCAGCCAGGTTCTGAAACTCACGCACCTACATCTGATCCTTTTGGTGTATACATGGACCTAAGCCTGAAGTTACCGGTAGAAAGTTTTCTGTGCTTCCCACTGGAATGGATTATGGCTGGAGTCCTTATTTGAGATATAGGAAATCATGGTGCAAGTTCTAATTCTAACCCCCTCTGCACAGGTCAGTATGTGTCAGGGTTTCACTGTGAGACTTGTGTTCTCATTAGGTGCACATTTAATTAATTTAGAGAGTGAGAAATTTGCAAGAGTAAAGCTGGTTAGTGAGGGCAGGTTCCCTGAGACACAGGATCAATCATCCAGATCAGAGATTTTAACCTGAGTTTCCTGTGCAAGTTAAAAACCAGGAAGCTGATTGACCTAAGCAGTATCCTCCATCCCTTAACAAACACCTCATAGACATGTATGAGAATCGATCCTTCACTGTCTAAATAGCCTGGGAATTAGTCATTACAAAACTGCAATTAGATTTAGACATGGCCATTTAAAATTCACCTCCTGTGAGGATGGAGAGCATGCAGGAAGAGAGGAAAACAATGATGTCCCACTGTTTCCAACACCTTTAGTTTCAGTTCCAAAAGTTAATTGATTTTGGTACACAAAGGTGTTTTGCTGAGACTGATGTCCTTACATTCCTTAGGTGTTAAACAGTCCCTTTTTTCTATTTTCCCTTCTGCATTTCAGCCCCTTGCATCTATTTCAAAGATAGGTGAGAGTTTCTTATCTTAAAATGTAGTTTAAAACTCAACTGTATATCCCACTGATAATGGGAACTTCTAAAAACTGTCATAGGAGCTTTTCATGGAGTCGTAGAACCATAGAATTGTGAAGGTAGGAAAGCCCACTAAGATCATCTAGTCTAACCATCAGCACATCCCCACCATGCCCACTAACCCATGCCCCTCAATGCTGCATATCCACATTACCTGAACACCTCCAGGGATGGTCACTCAACACTTCCCAGGGCAGCCTGTTACGATGCCTCACCGCTCTTTCTGAGAAGAAGTTATTCCTAATATCCAACTCGAACCTCCCCTATTGCAGTTTAAAGCCTTTTAAAATTTAAAGCCTTTAGTCTTATTGCTGTTACCTGGGAAAAGAGACAAACCCCCATTTTACCACAACCTCCCTTCAGGGGTCTGTAGAGAGTGATACGGTTTCCTCTGAGCTTCCTCTTTTCGTCAAGTATGATTGAGTGTCAGTTTTGTGTATTAAATAAACAACTGTAGGTCAGTTGTACTACTTTAACTTGCATTGTGCTCCTTTGTTCATATATAACTCTTCCAAATACTTGTCTGACAAAGACAGAAGCTTTCCTTTGCTTCAGTCCCATTGCCATCAGGACTAGAATGAATCTAGAATTAGAAGTTCCTTCCTAACAATTCTTGACCTTTCAATGTGATTTCCTTTTTTATTTGCGGGTAATATTTCCCATACTCTAAAGCTCAAATTTGGCCAGATGAGACAGTTATTTGTCTGGATGAATCCTTTCCTTTCACTCTCAGTAGGGTGCTACCTACTCACTCAGCACTGCAAATGCGGAGCTGCTCTGCAATCAGTTATTAATAGTGCCCATTAGCCCTCTGAGGTGTTTGCAGTGTGACTGCAGAGGTCTGTACAATAGAAAGTTTGGGACACAGTGTGAAGGAAAGCATGCTGAGCCACCTAAAAGCACACAGCTAACAGAGGCAGCAGCCTGTGCAGAGAGGAGACAGGAGCTCAGCTTAGGGCAGCAAAGAGGGTAGTGGTGATGCCATGGGCATGGTTCCTGCAACCACTGGAGCAGCTACCCCTGGAACACAGCAATAGGTACCGTAGTGTTACAGACAATGGAAGTTCTGTTGAATTTTTCTGGTGTTAAACCTTTTTCTTTTAACAAGCTCTGCTCATGATGAAATATAATTATTAGTCTTGTTTCTAGGAAGCTTTTGGATGCTGCGTAAAGTTGCTGCGGGATTCCTGAGAGTAGATGCTCTTAAATTCACATCTGAAAGACATGGAAATTATACTGAGGATAGAATAACTCTGTCCAAGAAAGTGGGAACTGCAGACTTCCACCCAGAACAGGCAATGTACTGAATTTTGACATGACAGAGGACTATTATAGAGAATAAGAAATGTTAGATTGAGGGATCAGCTCACTCTCTAACAATAAAAAATATTTATTATTCTGTTCAGCCTGTCAGGCCATAATAGGGAGAGTGAAGTTGTTTAGGTGATGTATTTCACAGGGCTTCTTCTTCCCATTTTTGTGATGATCAGTCTATCGAATAGCACATAAAAAGGATTTGAGATATAGGCATGTATTTGACTATCTTAATCTTCTTAACTACTTCCCAGTCCAATCTCTTCCTATACGGCCATTAGAAGTAACTAGGATACAGAGGTCCTATTCTAAAATCTTTACCATAAAACTGTATTTATTTCCTGTTTACGCTGAAACTTTTGTTTATGTATAGACTGCAGTATTAAGCCAGAAAATACATCACTGAATCAAGATGAATACATTCATAGAAATATATTAAAAATCTATCTTACACCAACAGACGTTTTGAGGAGGAAGAGTCTATGAGATACAGCTTATCAGGTAGCTCCCAGCCCTGGGAACCTAAACAAATAGGCTTAGTTTCTAGTTTAAGAATTGTTACTTTGTGTCACCGTTTTCCCAAAGGTAGGGCAGATAATGAGATCTTCCTCCTTTAGAAGGCATTTTAAGACCTACTGGGGTTACTCTGATTAAGAAATAGTGATATTTGTTATCACTATTATTTAAAATATTGAAAATGAATAAACCTTTGAATTAATTTTGAATTTTCCCGATCTTCCCATTTGGATTTCTTGTTTATTATACCAGACCTCTGCAGAATCACTTAATAATGTCATATATAATCAGCGTGTTATTATCATGATTTTTAATATGTGAATAATACAGTCAGTCCACAATAAATATAACTTAGGATCCCACGTTGCTACTAAAACCACTGATGGAAATCTCTGCTTAAACTGCACATAACACAGCCTGTTCAATAACTGCCCAAAGAGCGTGATACTCCTGAAAATGCAGAATTAACCACCATGAGGCACGACCGAGCCAGAAACTGCTCTTTTCTCTTCACTATGTGGATCTATAATAACCCTGTGTGGAGCCGTTCTCCATTCAGCTTGGCCAGAACCTTGGCAGGGAGCAAGCCCAGGAGCTGCTTGCTGGTTCTACCTCCTGAGTTCATCCTCCTCTTAACCCATACATTCACAGTCCTCAATATCAGAAAAACGAGGGAGGGCAAAGGAAAATAATTAGGTTGAAGCTTCGATTGTGCAGGAGAGAAGGGAGAAGGAAAACATTTGCTTGATCTTGTGTGGCTTTGGCTTACTGTTATTTGTATTAGTCAAAGAAGGCAGTCTGACCCGCCTGAGCTCAGTGTCAGTTTTCCAAGTGCAGCCCAAGGTTCCTGTACCATTTTCTGTCTGACAACTCAGGCCCCCTCTCTATTTTCCCACAATTGCTGCATATCTCTGCTCAAAGCTCTGTATGGTGACTTTTATGTCTCTCTCCTCAGAGAGACTTTGAGAAATCAGAGCCCTTCAGCCTATCAGAAGTTCAACCTATTTTTACTAATGTGCATTACCTGACTGTTCTCAATTATACTTTAATAGTCTCTTATGAGGTCTCTTATCAAAAAATCTTTTGAAAATCCAGCTGTGCTGTTTCCACTGGGTCACTGATATTAATACTCCAAAGAGCTCTAACAAGATAGAGAAGCACATTTTTTTCCTATTGAGAAACAGTGTTGCTTTGATCCTGAGAAGCTCTACTTGCTGGAGCATTGTGCTATTCTCGCCCTAATTGAACCCTCAATCAGGTTCCCCACTATCATAACAAAGTTCACTAATCTGTAATGCCTCAGATGGCCCTGAGCTTTGTTTGAAGATAAGCACTATGCTAATGACTTTTAAGTTTTCAGACCTCTTTGCTGTAAAGGCTGTAATGCATCCTTGTCAGAGTCGCTCCTGTTTAATGCTTTGTTTGTTTGGATGGATATCAGTCAGTCTGTGGGATTTACTGCTCCTGGGTCTCACCGATAACTTTCTCCTTAGGAGATTCAGTCTATTAAAGGCCATAATTTGATTTCAAATACAAAATGCCCTTTAAATAGATTTTCCCCGTCTTCTATCATAAAGACTGATGCACCAGTGTACTTTTCCCTATTACCACTGAAAGAAAAGAAAAAAATCACAAGTGGAACTTTCTTAAAACATACTTTATTTTTTTACTGCATTATAAAATTCACTATGAAACCACAGAAGAGAGTTTGCTTTAGCAAAACCAAACCCAGGAACACAGGAACATCCCCATGAGTTTCAGCACTTTAACCCATGAAGGAAAAGCCCACACAGTCGGTCTGAATTCTCTCTGAAGGTGCTTCTCTCCTCTGTAAAAGAAGCCCAAGGCAACTCCCAGCCCAGGTCTGTCAATAACAACCCTCATGGAAAGATAACTATGTGGAAGAAAACCTCTATGGAGCTTAATTTAGAGTTCCTTGGTCAGGCTTTTGCACTGAGGAATGCCTTTGGATTCTCTAAGAGCCCACTACTTTCTGCTTACTGTGCAGGAGTGAGGCAGTGCCTTCCCCAGGCACCAGCTCCCCAAAGTGTACTATGCCATACATTTAGGAAAACAGTTCTATATCCCATTTTTATGAGTAGGCTTTTTCTGGTGTTTCTTCAAGGTGATGTTTCTTGCTGGAAGATACTCATGATGTTGTTGAGCTGTCACTGTTTTGAAGAACCACTCAGTTTGCTTGTAATTTGTTGGTAGTGTGATGGCACTACCAAAATATGAGGGGAAAATATGAGCTGAAACAGTTACATCAGTCTTCAACATTAAGTGGAAGAACTATGTGCTCTTTTGTCCATAAATAAAATCTCTGTTAATTTTCCCTTTAAAAATTCCTGGACATTTACATTTAGGAAGTACGATTTGGGAAAACTAGAGACAGAATGATAGAATCATAGGATCATTAAGGTTGGAAAAGACCTCTAAGATCATCCAGTCCAACTCTTCACCTGCCACCAAACTGACTCACGTTCCCCAGTGACACATCTACATGTTTCCTGAACACCTTCAGCTGAACTGACTGGAGATGTGAATCCAAGCTGGTGCTCCTTCCTGTCTTAGGGCGTATCTCCCCAAATCCGAGCAAGGAACACAAGACTTAGAGAAATTACACATCCTCAGGAAGGGTGTTATTTGAATTTTATATATATTTGAAGAGAAGATTTGGATGTGAACAATCTTCAGTCTGAGGGTAAACACTGTTGAGCAAAGTTACTGAGCACACAGGCTGGACATATGTTGGGCATGGATCACTGCTGTGCAATAGCAGAAACTGGTATTTGTCATGGTGGTACCTTCCAACATCTTCAAACTGTTGCCCCAAGAAACAGCAGAAGCACTGCCCCAGCTGCACTGCTGCTGTCAGTCGCTGAGCAAAGCCCGTGGAGCAAACCTTGCAAAGTCACTAAAACTGAATTCCTCATTTTCTAGCTGGCTGAGCTTGCAGCTTTGGGGCACTGATCATATGCACACCACTTCAGCTAAAAACAGTGATAACTGTGATTGGAGCACATTAATTAGAGATGCTCCAAATGTTTTGGCATGACAATACTTCATCCAAGTCAAAATACTGCACAGGTGGCTTTCATGGTCTCTGTATTTGAGGAAAAGTAGAACATGTGGGTAAGGGCATGAGCACAGCACAGTGGCAGGAGGGTCGAGTCCCTGGTCTGCAGGATTTGAGGTGATTATAGCACATGGAAAGCTTTGCTTTGAGGAAGGCAGCTGTGCAAGGACATCAGCCTGAGGCTGTGTCTGCACTGGCAAGGGATGCAGCATGGAGAGGATGAACCAGAAGAAATAAAGGACTAGTGCTGAGTGACCAAGGCCCAAGTCATGAGTGTTTGCAGGGTTAGCTCTAGCATAGTTTGATGGACTTAGTGGCTGTCAGCAAGCTGGAAAGCATCAGGTGTCCTCCACAGCATATTCTTCACTGAAGTTTCACCCAAAAGGAATTCAGTCAATAAGGATGATTAAGAGAGTCACTTCAGTTTTTCCCTGATCAAAATTAAAACGCCATTGTGTATGTACCCACAGTGTCTGGCACAATAATGTCATGGTCTGACCAACACGTTTTCTGACAGTTCCAATTTCACTGTAAAATTTAAGGAGGTTTCAACTCAGTACAGATTAGAAACAAAATCAGAATGTCAAAGGGCAGTCAGTCTGTTGTCCTGCAGGTAGCTCTGCTGAGCGCCAAGTACTGTGGCAAGATAGAGTATCATCTCCGAGCCTCGTGGAAGTGTGGCAAAATCAGTGAACACCGTATAGTATTCACAGACCTCAGAGCTGAGGGGGAAAAAATGAAGCTTACTAGAATTCTGCAGTGAATAAGGTCATCTACTGGATAAAGAAGGAAAGACAAATTATTGTCTATTTATTTTATTAGGTACAATTTCTGTTGCATGAAGTCTTGGGCCTGCAGACACCAAACACTGATGACAACAGGCTTCGGAACTATAACATCTGTATCTGCTGCACAATTTTAAGAGTAAAGAGTGTATCTTCAGTGATAAGCACAAGGAGACCAAAGCTCAGATATCTTTATCCTATTGTGAAATATTTATATTTACAACCTTAACAAAGTAACGTAGTTTTATGATGTAAGATATCTGTCTGTCTATCTAAATACCTCTCTACTAGTACAGCACCCTAGGGGAGTGATATCTTTCCTGATAAATATTTGTTTACATGTGAATTAAGAATAAACAAACAACCAAAAGTGTAGAAAACAGTGATTTCCACACGTGTAAATACACTGCTCACTTTATGCATCTATTCTGGGGCACAGACACAGGAGATGCCTGTGTGTATATGTGCAGTTCCTCCAGGGCTGGTTGGCACAGGGCTTCTCTTGCTGCAGGATGGCCACACAGCTCTGCTGCTTGGCTGCCAGCTGTGCTCATGGAAACACTCTGCGGGTCCCCAGAGTGCAACCCACAGCAGGAGCTCAGTGAGAAAAAAGGAAACACGCTGACTTCTGGACTCTGAAATAAAATTCTGAATCTCAAATACAGCTTCATTCAGATTGATCTTGGGGCATGAGTTAGATCTCTGTAGAGATTAACCTCCCCTTCTGTGTGGCCTCTGCTGATCCCAGGACACCCATCAGAACGTGCACAGCCTAAACTGCCACTTCCCAGGGAATTTGGTGTCTGTCTCCAGCCTCAAACTCCATGGGCAAATCCTCCTGCACCTGAACAGGTGGGATGTGCTGGTTCTGAAGGAAGGCTGGTTCTGGGGAAACTACAATAACAGAGGACGGTTCACATTCAGAGAAAGAAATCTGAGAGAAGTGATGTTTGCTTGAGTTAAATACAACTTGGGAGGATGCAAGGAAAGAACTGCTGAAGTTAGCAAACAAAGTATAAGAAATGTAAGAACAAGCAAATGAAGAGAGTTAAGTGTGAGCCTGATGATCTTTATGGTCCCTTGCAACCTAAGCCATTCTATGATCATAATAGCAGTGAGCCTGGGGAGTCATAGAGGATCAATATCTGTCTGGTTCTGACCCAGATCCTAGCAACTTTCTGAAAGACATCCCAGGGTGGAGGTGCTCTGAGAACAGAGATTGAAGGGGGAATCCCATCCATATTTCTGCTCCCAGCTCTGCTTTGCTGTGAACACAGTGCTTCCTTTTCACAGCCTGCGGATGGAGTATCGCCCTACAGCCTCTAAGGGCTTCCAGCCCTAAGAATGTTCTGTGCTTTTACAGGCTCTCAGAGTGAAGAGTACTCTAAAACTATCACATGCTGCCAAAATAAAGCATGCATTCCTTCTAACAAACTCTCAGATTAATTCAAGCCCCAAGCAACAGCTATTCAAGTGTCCTCTAAATGTGAATGGGAGTGAGGATTTCATTTTTATCACTATGGAGCATTAGGCATTTTGCTAAGCACTGGCCAAGCTGTCTGCAATGCAAAACTTTCCCCCTAAAGAAGAACAACACAAAATACAATTCCTGGCTCTATTTTTAACGTTTTTTGAGAATTTGAGTAAAAAGCATGGAGAATCTTTCGATGGAACTGAAATATTTGTGCCCTACATAGTGCTCTTGGAAAAAGCTCAGCTGAAACATGGCTGTTTCTGGAATGCAAGGCTGGAGAACAGAGCACGGGGCCTCATGATGGTGATGCATTGATTTAGCAGTTAGTATGGATTAAAAAATATAAGACTCAATAGATCAACGATTCAGTCTCCTGTCATTAGCAGGGGTGTGTCTGCAACAAGGACAAATGCTTCTAATGGTGCAGAAGCAGGCACAAATAGTGACAGCAGCTTCAATCTAGACAGTAATGCTAATAATAATGTCAACATTGAAGTTGAGGTTGCCTGGATTGCTGTGTGTGCTAGACAGGTCCATGGGGCATCCTGAGTAGCAAAGCTGCTGGCTGCCAAGCTGGCTACTTTAAGTATTTCTGTCTTTGCTGCTGTCATGCATCTTACTGCAATACTTCTGGGAGTCTCTAAGTCCAGCACTGAGGCCCTTTGCTTAGAATATGAAAACTGCTGCTTGATGTACAAACGGCACCTTAAAAAGAGAAAGACAAGAAACAAGGTCAGCGTGGTCAACAGACGCAATGGAAGTTCATCACGATGGCAAGGCAGATCGTGCTCAGGAGGTTCCTCTGGCTGTGTGAGGCTGCCCAAGAACTACCTCTGCTGGATCTGCTTTGTCTCTGCAGAATGATAAACTCCGTTTCTGCTACATGACAAACACAACTCCAGAATTTCCTGGGGCAACGTATGCTGCTTTTTACACAGATAAACAGCTCTTGATACTTCACTACAAGATTTCCATTGGGACACCACCAAAGCTGTAATGTACAATCAATATTATTGACTGCTGCCTGGTTCCTGGCCCATCCCTGGGGTCCATGAAAGGAAGGAAGACCTGGTGGGCAAGAAAGCATAATAAAAAGCTTTTCATTTTTACATGTTATCAAAAGAAAATGGTCTGCAGGCAACAAAATTCTTGCTATGCTTGCTTTCTTGCCATGCTTTTTTTTCCAGTGCAGATAAACTGAAGCCTGGATGAGTCATGGTTATCACAAGTGTCTGGAGGAGTACGTGATGGCTTCAGGGCTCAGGCAGTCTGGAGCACTGGTTCAAGTGCCTGAGGCAGGAGCCCATGGAGTTGGTTTTGTCAGTGCCAAATCAAATCTGCCAACTCCAGCATCTCCACTTTCATGAGTGTTCCGCACTCACATTTGCAGGGCTGAGTCTCAATCTGACTTCTTGGGCATGCTTTGTACACAGTCCCACTGGGTATGGAAGAAAAATTTTAAAGTCTCTCCCTTGCTTAATGTATTTAATGCTAATCTCAAGAAAGACTGTTTTATCCCTGCAGCTGCCTAGATGTTAGGACACGCCTGCCATATGGCAGACTAAAGTCCCATCCAAGTGTTTTGAGTACCATCTAATTGCTTTTAATCATCAACCAAAAAGACACATCAAAAAACCTTCCTTTGAAACAGGCAACTCTGAAATCTAAAACTGCTTCCTACCCAGACCGAGATGTGAGACTGCAGTTTCACTGCAGACAGAAATTGGACTTCTTTTTCTGCAGTCAGTTACTCTGGCTCCATGCAAGCCTAAGCAGTTGGGTTTTCTCTCCAGGTGGCTGTGCCAAGGAAACCTGAACAAGCTGTAACAGTATCTGTGGGCACAGGAGTTAGCAGGGCTAAGCAGTAGGCTTAGAACAAGGATTTACAGGAGGGCTTTCTTCTTTTTCTATCAGTGCCAAAATTAACCGAGTTCTTTCGGTGTAACTGATTACGACAGGAATTGTAGCAGCTCTATCAGAGAGAAAACAGCATTGGAAACTTTTCTGCATTGTTTCTAAGGTCAAAAAGCCTCAGCATTTGTACCGTCCACCTGTACAGATGGTGAGGTTCTTCATTTTAGGACTGAAGGCTGCTGATCACCTCCCAGGGGCTCAAAGCATTGGAAGGGATGCAGCTCCTTGGGAAGGTTCAGGGGTGGCATTAACACCACGCAATCACAGCCCAAACGCAGAACCCCACATACCACCCTCTGCCTCAAGCCTTTCCTTCATCTTTAAAAAACAACTGCAACGTCATTTTGCAGAGAGGCAAAAGCCACGATCAAACTCTCTCAGACCGCTGGGCACGGTGTCGGCGTGGCTGCAAAGCACAGATCATTTGCTGCAGCAATTAAAGCTGGAGGAGGAGGAGGAGGTCAGCGGACCAGTCAATAACCGGTGCACCTTTCCCTGGCAGCTGGCACGCGGTCCTTCTGAAGCTCGGTGCTTAACGAAGGGCTGGAGTTTTCGGTAGAGCACTTGTGCCATCTAGAGGCTCCTCGCCATCCCTAAATCTCCTCGACCGGGGCGAATTTTCTCCTTTGTATATTCCAAACGTCCTTAATCAGGTATCAAAGCTGAGCGGACAATGACAAGGCTAATATCACATAAGACAAAACTAGAATGAAGAATTAGTTGGGAATGGGAAAGAGGTGTTCTGTGGATCACGGTTTTGTTGGACTGAAGATTTTATCTATCAAGTATATTTCTTCATAATCTCTGACAGGAAACATTTTGAAGCAAGGAGGATAATACCTGAATCAATATCTGAGATAAACCATTCTGGGAAAGATAAAAATAAAAAAGTTTAGAAAAAAAGGAACAGAATAAGACTCTGATCTCCTTTAGAGCTCCCTGAGACTGGGAAAGAACAATCCTTCTGCTTATTGTCCACAAATTAATTTGACTTCTAATGAAGTCTGATCCTGTGATTAATAGAAGCCTCGTACAAAATGCACTGCCAGCACACCACAATTAACTATCCCTCAGCACTTGAAAGTAAAGTATGGGGATTTACATAATGACTGCACCCAGCCTGCAGCTCTCTGCTCACGCCCAGGCTCATGCTGCCACCAAATTGCCACCTGGCAACTGACCTTCAAGACATCCTCAAAACCTCTTTCAGCATGCCCAGCTCCTTATGCAGGTTCCAGACACATAACAAGAGGGACAACAGTCATATTAACTGATCTGACATATCTTTGCCCTGCAATCTGAGGGTTCCAACAGCACCAGACTCCCCACTGTAGCACTGAATGGGAAAGCTGAGCTGCAGGTAGAGTTAAGTCCTGTCTTCTGTGCTTTTTGTGTGCCAAATACACCTGGCAGGGTGCTGCCAAGCGTATCCAGAAAGCTTGTGTTTGGGCTACGCATGAGATAACTTCTTTGTCTGAAGGCAAGTGGACCATGAGCCTATATGCTCATACCTGCTCTTGCGCATCCATCAAACTCATCCATCCATCAAATGTAAGGCACTACAGCTGGTCAACTGTCAGCTATCTCAGCTTAAAGTACAATCTCAACAATCATTCTCAACAGCTGCCACTTGCTTAAAGCCTGAAAGTTCACCAGGAAGATGCAGACCTGGTGCTCTGCGCCAACAAACCTCCAGCTCCTGCTGGAATCACAGAGCTTCTGTGGAGCAGCATCCATGTCCCTCAGCAACAACAGCTGACAGATGTGATTGGCACACACCTGATGTACAACCATGGGATACACATGCTAATAATGTAGCATTACAGATATGTTTTCTTAGTCGAGTGGGTGAAGGAATCTACTTGAATTTTTAACCTAGTGTAGGCTTTTTGTAAACAGCACAGTGAGAAGACTCAAGGCACCATGTTATCTTCTTGGGAATGAGCTGAGCACTAAAGAATAAAAATCCTTAGTGCTTTACCATTAAGCTCAATTCTGCTTTTAAGAGAAGTTCATGCTTGCTGACAGGAGCCAGTTCTGGGCCCTGGCCTCTCTCTTACCATGGAGGGCTCCAAGGGGAACAGATTTTGGGCACATTCCTGTGTTATCAGTTCCTGGTGGCTTGTTTGGCATTCCTCATTGCTCTGCACAAGTCCTTTTTAATAACTTATCAATAACTGTACAGGATTTATATATATTGTTATCTATACCTTAGCACAGACTGTGGGCTTCAGCTCCTGCACGTTTCATACAATCACATACACTCCAGGTCCTATAGGCCCAGATGAAGCCTTTGGAAGTCTGAAGGAGGATTGATTATTAGCCATTTCTGCCACCCAGGGTATGAGATTTAGTCATCAAGCATGGACGCTGCCTTGAAGTTGGTAAGAGCTCAGCGGAAAACATGGGGGAGTGAAGTGGAGCATGGGGTGGCAGAGTTCGAGCCAGAAGTGTGCTTCCACAGCTCAGCCATCTGCCATCTTCTGGTACATCAGGCCTGAGCCAGCTCACATCAGGGAAAAAGCTCAAGTGCCAGAGAAGGGCCTTGCCAGCTGTGGTGTGATCATGGATGTTGGGCAAGGCTTGGCAAGTACAAAGCACAGCCATTCCAGCAGCCTTGAGGAGCAGAGTCTCTGAGATTTCTCTCTTTTGAAGATGTCAGGGACTCCTCTGGCAAGTGGTTAAACTAATCTACTTTGTCAGCCTTTAAAGAATTCACTGTAGGACCGGGCTACCTCCTAGTGCTCGGGGTCTGACCCTACCAAGTGCTTTAAAGTTTTAGGAAAATTCAACTTCCACCTCCACCAGATAAGCATTTCAGCTCCTCTGCCAAGCAGGAATCCCACTGTCGCTACCCAGGGAATAAAGGCCATAAACAAGCAGTAGAAATGTCCTGCAGAGAAACCTTTTTGTTCAGTGTTCAGAGAGTAGCTGACACAGTGGGACAGCAGCAACACAAATCATCATTATTATCATCCTGAAAGACAGAGGGAAAAATGCAGACAGAAACTAAATGGAAAAGGGAAGCCTGTTTCCAGGTCAGATTTAAACCAGAGGCTGCATTTGAGCGAATGGTGACTTAACTGCCAGAAGTTTTGGTTGTCTGCATGTTCTAAAACACACAGTTCGGATGTAACTGAACCGATGTAACACAAACTCCTCCAGGGCAGAAGGAGGAAGGTGCCGTGTTACAAACACCAGATAAAGACAACAATTGGATTTCAAGGCCTGTGTTCTAAGTAATAATGTATTGAATTATGCTATTGTCACTAGAATTGACTCGAATTGATTACTTTCACCAAACTCACTGATTCATACAAATAGTAGTGACGGTGACTTAACTCAGTGTGCCAGTATGACATACTGCAGAGCGTAAAAAAAATACTGAGTATTAAAAAATACTGAAATCAAAGTCTGTCCACACCATTTGGTTTATATCTGTCTGTGAGCAGATATATGTAAAAGCCTGTACACCATACCTGCGCAATCAGCACCAGCACTGCTGGGAACATTACTTCTTGTCTGACTCCAGCCCAGTTTTGTTGCCTCCCTGCTCACGTTGAAAACATCCTGCTTCTTATCAGAGCCTCACACTGGCTTGCTCTTCCCTAAGTTTTCCCCTCATTTCTTCCAAACTGTGCCATTTTCAGTCGTACAATGCAAAAGATCTCCTGTGTGATCACTTGTCATTCACTATCAAAGAAGTAGGCTAGGTAGTGTGATTAATCTTACGTGTAATATTTCTACCTTTATGCTGTTAAAACTTGGTATGTATTCATGGCCCATCTGAGGTATGATTCCCCCACATAACTGCACCTGATACAGTCTGGTTCCCTGGCTTTGTATCACACTTTATTTCATGTCAGGTCCTGCACAGAACAACATCGGAGATATAGAGAAGATCTGAGAAGTCAGGGGTAGCTGCCCCCAGATCAAAGCACTGTCAACACAGGTATTACAACAAAGCTCCTTTCAAACAGAAAGGTGAGCTGTGCTTGCTACCACTGCTTGTGTTTGTACTCCCTGTCCTTGTCCTGTGTTTGAGACCAGAGGACCGAGGAGTCATTAGAGGGGAAAAGAGGAAGAGCCGTAGTGCTCAGCATGCCTGGTGCTGGTGGCTGATCCGAGTTCAATAGCTGAAGCAGATATTATGATTTAAAAGAGCCCTGTGCTTAGGAACAAATTAAACCAGAAAACGTATTACAGGCCCTGCTCTTCCATTTGATGAACTGTATGTCTATTGATTTAAATATATATTTTTCTTTCTCATTATCAGTTAAATGTATGAGGATAGTAACTGATTCATAAAGCAGCAGGTATTGGTTCTTTTACATTTGATGGTAATTACTTTTATTTAATGAATAAGGTCCAGGTTCAATAAAAGACCCATCTGGCTTCATATAATAAATTGATTTTATGGGGCTGCTGTGAAGCGGAAGCCAGAGAGAATTTTTATTGAATCTAGGCCCTAACACAATATATCACAACTCTCATTTTCAGCTCATTTCATCTATTAATAAAACTCCATTTAATATCTTTGGATATTTTTCAAAGGTTTGTCCTTTATCCTCTTTGTCGTAATTAGCACAGAGGGTAATTAGTTTTTACATAGGCGTTCTCCTTCATCTAGATACAAGTCATCTGAATTATTTTCATTTGCTTATGGAAATGAGAGCACCACAATTTTATTTCTCCTTCAATTGCTCCCTGGTGATTACCTTAATTGGACTTACTATTTCTGTACTGCCATCATGGAGTTTAACTCTTCTGGCATTGTTGTGATAGACAACTACCTCCAACCTTTCCACAGAGGTTTTGGTGGATGGCATACATCTGGCTCTGTGTGGAAAGGCAGTGTGATACCACAGTCACCATACAACGTATGGCCTCCAGCCATCATGCCAAATACCCATGAGGAAGGTTGAAGGTGGTGGGGCTGAGGCCTGCAGATGTTCTGGATAAGATTTTGGTCAAGGAAGCAGCATGTTATAAGCATGATGGTGTATAATACAACAGTGCTGATGACTGAAGCACGTTTCATTGGAAAAGGACATTAGAATTGAGTAGCATATAATGTCTATAACTGGTGCTGTAGGTGTCAAAGCCTAAGCAGATGTTCAAGAAAGGTCTGGAGGTGGAAAGCACAGTGACTTTACCCACTCACAAAACATGTCTGATCCTACAACTGCAGCACCCCTGTCCTCTGCAAAGCCATTTTGACCATGCCTAAGCACAGCTCTGACTCCTGACCCTGTGTGGATCCTGAGCATGGCCAACATCCCCATGTTGTTGGGTTGCAGGGTGACTTTCACAACTCCACGTTTTTCCAGCCCTTCAGCTCTTCCTGAGTGTGCACACATTCTCATCCCACTCAGCACATATTGGCCTTCAGGCTGGTTTCTAGAATGGCCACTTCCACACCACAACCATTGTGCTGGTGGGGATGCAGCTTCCCCTGCCTGCTGTTCTCCATGCATCACCCCAGAAGTTTTCCCCTCTTCTACTTTTGCTGTTGTCTTCATCTTCATGGCATCCTGCACTATCCTTACCTTCATGAGACAGGGGAGGACTGCAGGAAAAATGGAAGCTATGAAACCGTTTTAAAATTACTTTTTAATTTTAAACAGCATGAGATGCAATATTTTCTGTCATTTTAGAATAAATATTATTTAGTCTTAAATGTTTCTAGGAGTGCTTACTCTCGCCCTTGCTGTGAAGCACTCTAAGACTTATCACAACGTTATTTTGTTGCTTTTTTAATTCTTGGATTCACACCTTAGAGTTTTCAAAAGACCTGAGAGCTTATTCAAAGTGTTTCGATTAATTATAAAGCAGCAAGTAACTTTCTGTTCCAGCTGAATAAAATAGACAATAAAACCTGGCTTACTATAACTGCATTTAGTATCTACTTGACATCTTTATGTCACACACCCAGTGGCATCTTTTCTTTAATAATAAGGTCATTAGAAATACTCAGCTTGACTGTTCTCACATCAGGAGAAACACTTTCAAAGTTAATGTAGTAAAACTGAAAATGCGAGGAAAAATAAAGAACCATAAAATGAAACCCAGAATTAAAAACATGGGCAAGCACATTCATTCAGGTATCAGCTCTGTGTGTTTACCCAAGAATACATCTAAGGAAAAGATTCCAAGCTGATGCAGTACTTAACAAAGCTAGCTATGATGCATCTGCAACCATGCTTGTATGGTCAGTGCACTGAGCTCGAGTTATGAATGACTGTAACTCACCAACTTCACTGCTGAGGAGGCAGAAAAGCCCCATATATGTCAAATACTCAAATTTCAGGTTGATTCACTTCAGATTTAATGCTGAAGGGAGGAAACATTTAAAAGCAGGTGCAAATTCAGTAGAGAAAGCCATGGAGATAGAAAAATAGGGAATATGGGACAAGAGCTCAGTTACCACTCAGAGCCAAACCTCACTTTGTGGAACTGTCTGTTTATCATTTAAAACTGAAAAAAAGTAAACAACCCTCCAAGACCTACTCCAGATACCAAATATATAAGCCCTGTAATCACTAGAATATCCTCCTGTGGATTTCTACATTGCTTTGGGGATCAATTAAAGGCACAGCATCTTCCTTCCAGTCCTGACCGTTTCATCTCTCAGCCACAGAGCCCAGGGGTTGCCAGCTGCCAAAAGTACAAAGCTGAAGATTAGTGGAGATAGGAAGGGTAGGATGGCAAGAGAGGAGGAAGGGAAATCTGTTTCCTGCAACTATTCATACATTATCTTGCCCCTATTCAGAACAAGAATGAAATGTATGCTAATGAAATTGCTGAAAAATAATACCATGGTTCAGCATGAACTGAGGAAGTAAGGGACCAGACTGTTCAGACTAGGGAAGAGAAGGTTCAGAGGGGACCTTATGAGTGTCCACAAATAACTGAATGAAAGGTGCAGAGGATGGAGCCAGGCTCTTTTCAGTGGTTCTCAGTGTCAGGACAAGAGGCAATGGACACCATCTGGAACACAGGAGGTTTCCCCTGAACACCAGGAAACACTTTTGTACTGTGTGGGTGATGGAGCAGTGGCACAGATTGCCCAGAGGCTGTGGAGGTCTCCAAAAGCCACCCGGACATGGCCCTGGGCGCCTTGCTTTGGGTGCTCTGTTTATAAAGGTGTTGGGCTAGAGAGACTCAGAAGCCCCTGACAAGCTCAGTCATGCTGGGATTCTGTAAGGAAGAGTAATGGACCATGAGAGCTCCCAGCTGAGACATCCCATTCATTTTAAAACTTAAAAAACATTGTTTTCTAAGGATTTCTGTTACTGAAACAATGTCATAAAGTAGGAAGGGCTTCTTACTGTGTAAATCTATGTCCAAAAGACTAGCACTCAGTGCTCTCAGATTGCTACTGGAGCGGAGCTTCTTGTGAAGGACTCAGCAGAAATGCACCACAGATTCTCCGATTTCCCTTTGCAGGTGCTTACAGATGGGAGCTAGATGAGTAGCATAGAGCAGCTACCTTTTAGATAACTACAGCATAGAGCAGCTACCTTTTAGATAACTAATATACATAGGTAGAAGCAAACTGAAGCAAATACCTCAAGATGAATTGAGTGTAAAGGCTTAGCATGTGATCAGGCTAGAAGAGCTAGTGAGACCAGCTTCCTGCATACTGCACTTGCCTGGGGTCAGCCAATCTGAATAAGCAGTACAGTTCTAGTGATGGCAATGGATCACCCTCTGTCAAACATGTCATGTCTTAAACACACGGGCTGCTGCATAACTTTATCTTCAGACAATTTACTTTCCAGTAATTCCAAAATGTCACAAATTATTTTGATACATGACAAAATCTATCTTACTCAGAGACAATCAAACATCCATTAGTTCCATTAATCTTCATGGAACACCCTTCACCCAGGTGCACCCCTGTGCACTTCATAACAGAAATCAATTTCAATGGCAGTATCTACTAATGAATCTTCTTTAATTGCTGACAGTGGGATGAGTGACATCAGCTTCTTCTATGAAGTTGTGTCCAGCTGTTGCACAGTCTTCCTAGCTGCTAAAGTAAGTACCAAATACAGCAACCTCAATGGGCTGGCACAACAGATTTAAGTGGATGGTCCAGGTAGTTTTCCCATTGCAGCTAATTTGGTATTTTTCTGCCTCTGATTAAAAGCCTGACATTCCTTAGATTTTTGTATACTAACTCAGTAGAGTTAGTACCGAGGATGCTCTGGATGGCCAGTCAGTGACAAGACAATGTGTGCTCTGCAGTTTCTAGGCAATATGTGCAGGTATACTGATAGCTGGATATGAAACCTTTTAGGCCCACCTCCCCTGTCAGCCCACTGCACACACCTAACAGCAAAAATGCAATAGAATGAAGCTCTTAAAAAAGTACCTGGGTAAATCTAATGTAAAATTCATACACTGTAATGCATGAACAGATTTTGAGTCACCACATAATATAATAGTAAGGTTCATGGCCTTTAAAAAATGATCTTGTTTCTTCTTCCCTCCTCTGCTAGTACAATTACTTAGCTCTCTGACCCAGCATATTAATTTCTTGTGGTCTTCCCTTCTGTCTCACTGCTTCATGAAGTTCAGTTCTCAGTTGTTCATGTTACCATCAGTAATTACCACTTCCACTTTCCCAGTTTTCTGCCATAAAAAAATGTTTATTTTGTTTAGACATGAGGGATGTTCCAAAAGTAATGCCACCTATATTATGATGTTGGCCCATGATGTCAGAGGCGGATGTTGGTGATATGGCAATAGAGGCTGAACCTTCTCAACAATATTCCATTACACTTTGTTGCCATCTGACAGATGACAGCAGAAAGGCAGTCTGACAAAATGGCATCTGATGTGGAAGTGCATGTGAAAAAAAAGTGTGTGAATGAATTCCTCCATAAATATAAAATGGCACTCACTGACATTCACTGATGTTTGCGGAACATTTATGGATACCAAACAGTGGACGTGAGCACAATGAGGTAGTGGATGGTGCACTTTAGCAGTGGCAATAGAAACAGTGGGTCACCTCTGCTGGTGCAGAATTGTATTAGCATGGCATGCAGCTCATGTTCATGGCTGGTAAAATTACACAGCTAATGGTGGTGACTATTGTAAAAAAAAAAACAAACAAACCACTGTTTTGTTGCAAGAATTTGCTCTACCAAATGGTATTATTGTACTTTTTGTATCTCCTGTAGTTTCCATGGAAATAAATGGAATCATAGAATCATTTGAGTTGGATGAGATCCTCAAAGGCCATCTAGCCCAAATCCCCTGCAATGAACAGGGACAGAGTACTCATGGCCCCATCCAGCCTGACCTTGAACATCTGCAGGGGTGGAACATCCATCTCCTCTCTGGGCAGCTTGTTCCAGTGCCTCACCACCCTAACTATAAAAAATGTCTTCCTCATATCCTGGCTCAATTTCCCCTTTGAGTTTGAAACCATTTCCCCTTGCCCAGTCAGAGCAAACACTCCTTAGGATTCTGTCCTCTTCTTTCTTACAGCCCCTCTTTAGATACTGAAGGCTGCTCTCAGGTCTCCTCAGAGCCTTCTCTTCTCCAGGCTGAAGAGCCCCAGCTCTCTTAGCCTGTCCTCATAGGCGAGGTGTTCCATCCCTTGCATCATTTTTGACACCCTCCTCTGGATACGCTCCAGCAGGTCTATGTTCCTCCTGTATTGAGGACTCCACATCTGGACACAGTACTCCAGGTGAGGCCTCACCAGTGCAGAGCAGAGGTGCAGGATCACCTCCCTCACCCTGCTGGCCACACTTCTTTTCATGCAGCCCAGGATAGAGTTGGCTTTCTGGGCTGCAAGGGCACATTGCTGGTTCACATCCAGCTTCCCATCTACCAGTATCCCCAGGTCCTTTTCAGCAATGCTGCATTCAATCTTTTCATCCCCAAGCTGGTATTGATAGTAAATAGAAGGCATTACTTCTGGAACAATCTACATAGATTAAAATATTAAAAATCATGGAATACCCCCACTGCAAGGAAATGCCTGCACAGGCATGCAAGCTGGCCCAACTAATTGAGATCAACATGCAGAGGTTTTGTGAGTCATCAATAGCTCTTACAGAAACATTGCAATGATAAGCAATACATGCTATTAGTGTGTTTGATCACATTAGTGGCATTTAGTCACATTCATGGCAGATTATCAGAGGATGAAATTTCTACTCTGTGGGAAAAATCAGTGTTTTTGACTTTGCTTTCATATTAAGTGAGAATAGAGATAAAACTCAGACTTTCTTGGGAAGAAAATGTGAGAAAAGAAAAGATTTAGAGGTATAGAAAAATTATTGAGAAGGTTCTTCAGTGAATTATTTCAATATCATGGAAGTAGCCTTCTCCCCTTTTGTTTAACCATTTATAATGTATAACAATATATAAGTATTTTGGTGAGTCTGATATAAAATATTTCACCTCTTCCAGAATTTGATCTTTCAGTATTTTTTCATTACACATTGAATAGCTAATACATCTAATTAGTATTTTTATATCTTCAAAGTAGCATTTTCTGATAAAAGTTATTGGCTATCTCTACTTATTACATCTACAATTACTCCACTGACGTGTTGTCAATAGCAACACTAATTTATTCTCCTTTAGAAATAGCAGCTGCAACCTGAATACCAGGTATTAAACTTGACTCATCCATGACCCCTCAGGTGAAGCTGGAAAACCTGCACATTCTGTAATTTTCCAGACCCAATCATACCCAATCAAACCTCTTAGAAGTTTTCTGTACAGAGATGGATGACAACATTCAGAACAATTCTCATATTCCTCAGCTGTTTGCTTGCTTAATTGGTGTCAGGTCAACTTCGCTTAAAAAAAGACCCTGACATCAGAGAGTGGGAGGCAGA
This sequence comes from Coturnix japonica, assembly GCF_054131305.1. Taxonomy (NCBI): domain Eukaryota; kingdom Metazoa; phylum Chordata; class Aves; order Galliformes; family Phasianidae; genus Coturnix; species Coturnix japonica. The sequence continues at coordinate 12,924,798 of NC_140664.1, read as the reverse complement.
GATTACTCTTAAAGAGTTTCTTTGTTTCAAGCCTTAAACACATCGACTTCAAAATAGGTAGGAAACTGTTTATCAGTGAAAAGCTTTTCATAGCTTGGATGAAGAAGAGGCCGTCCCTTACCACTAACAAAAATAATAATAATTCAGAGGCTTTGGACTTCTTGACAGCAGTGAGATTCATCATATATAGTTTTTATGGGTTAACAGAAGCCTGACGGTGATTTGCAGAAAGTTTTAATCCTCTTTAGCTCCTATGGCATTTGTTTCCTTGCCAGGCAGCAGTGCGAGCACCAGGTGGCACTCACATCTTGCTGTTCTCAAGGCAACCACTGGGAGAGAAGCAAAAGCTCTACCAGGGTGGACGCAGCTCTGGGGGAAACTTCAGGGCAGGTTTGTGGGGGTTCTTCTCACCCTGCAAATGACATTTATATTCTGGAAATGCAATCAGATAGGAACCCGTACTTTAATTCAGATTGCTGCTCCATCCCATGGTGAGGGCACAGGACAGACAAAGTAGGTAACTTGGAAAGATGGGTCAGTGAATAGGATTTGAGAGTTAATATGACTGTTATTATTTCTTTTTATGTTACTTTTAGGGATCATCTTCCAAAGAGAAAAGAAACAGACTAACAGTTTTCAGACATGTAAGAAATTCTTACAAAGTACTCTGCTCATTGCATTACCCCGAATAAGACAAAAAGTAATGGGTTTAAATTGACACAATGTCAGGCAATAGATAAAATGCTGTAGCAGAGAGTGAAGCACTAGAAATGAGCGAACAGGGTGGCTCTGGAGAGCTCATCACACCCTGGTCAAGAGCAAGTGGGACAAACTGGTTAAGGAGGAAGGGCAGTAGAGGTAGGACAGAGCATTCATCGGGGTCCCTCCTAAAGCCATTTTCTCTGGCTAGGTGAGATAAAGACTGTACTCAGTTTCTCCAGCAGCACATTGCTCAGCTATACTAGCTACATCATGTCAGATAAAATTCTTAGTAAACGCTTGGTAACTGCAGCTCCTCAGATCCAGACTTGCTCAGTTAAATCAAATACATCCATACTAAAGGCAACCAACCTTTTGGATTGTATCCCATTCATAATATATCCTTAGATTTTGCATTCAGAGGACAAATTTGGATAAAGAAGCAGCTCCTTTATCTTGTAAATAATTTCTGTTTTTCCCTTTGGATACAGTTCTGTTTAATATTTGAAAACATGTACTTGCCTGGTTGGCTTGATTTGTTTCTTCTGGCCCTTGGAAATTGCTTGGAAACAGATTCTGTTGTATATATGTGCAACAGCTTCCCACACTGTGGGCCATAAGGATAAAACTCAGTCTTGTACTAAAAGAGAAAATAATCATATTTCATGAAGACCATAGTTCAACATTCCTACATATCATCACATAAGTGAACATTTTGCATATAATAACAACAAACACGTAAATTGTAAGATTATTTTCTGAGACTAGTCAGGTAAAACTATTTTCCTTTTACTAGATGACCATGATGCTTCCAGAGTTAGGCTCTTCCTGGCACAGAAACTTACAGTTCCAGGAGTACATTCCCCATGCTGGCTGCTCTGTGATACGTGCACAGCCTCCAGAGTGAACCTGATGGTGAAGTGGATGTCTGGGACTGCCATCTCTTTAAAAATGACTGAATGGGAATGACATAAAATGACATACAAGTAGTGAAATAATCCCAAATTTGAGGTGTTTGGAATGCTGGTACTACAAAATGCCTTCAAGATATTAACTAATGCACACAAAGCTTCATGATACAGGCAGAGACTCTCCTTAACAAGCTGTAAGCCCAAGGCTACCTGGATTAAAAGTCACTCCAGGCTCTCTGTGCGGTTACACCATGTAGAGCTATTCTGAGTACAAGAAATCAAACCTGTACCAGCACACCTTTCATCTATGCCATCAGCTGGAGAGTGTGTCAAACTATTCACGGTGAAGTGGAAAAGCTGTTCCTCATAATTTCTTTCCCTACAAACATAGATATGCAAGGAAGCACATGCTAAAACTATCTCCTATTGAAGCCACCAATTCTCATGCTATGTTTCGGTTTTGCATACTGATTTTCTGGTGTGTGTCTCTCTAATTTCCACCATGTAAACTGGACACTATTACAGCTTATTATGCTATGAATCATCTCAAGGTTGACTGGAAAGCCATAATAAAAAGTATGAGTGGCATTTACTTGTATAATGAATAATAAATCTTTCATTAAAATTCCTCCCATCTCTCTCAGTTCCCTTCTGGCTGGATTAACCACATCACCCATGTAGACTGCTGATACGTTGGCTCTGATGTCTGAAGCAGGAAGAAATGGAATCGAGCGGTCCCAGGGAAGTACTTGACTACAGTAAAGTGGCAGATTACAGCCATCAAGTGATTTTCCCATCAGATGCTATAACCAACCATCTCATAAATGGTTAATAAAGACTTGACAAGAAATCCATCTTAGTTTTTAGTTTTTGGAGAAGCAAACAAATTTTCTCATACTCCTACATCCATTTTGGTCTTCCTTCTGAAGTTCCCACATTCTGGTACAGCATCCCTCGCTAACACTCATCTATCTTTAAAGAATTCCATCTCTCTTTCTCACCTTTCTTAACACCAGTCATCCCAATTATCACACAGAGAAAACTGTAACGGTTTTATGAACAACATACTAGTTTGGATTTTTAAATATATATGTTACCCACATCCGTCACTGAATCAGTTTGTAAGAAGTTGCAACATTTCATTAGACCAGATGGCGCAATTAAGAAAAAAAGAGAAGCCTGGATGTAATGTAAAAATTGAACTTTTCCCATTTGGAGCAATAAATGCATTAGTTCCACTTTTCAAACCACTTCAGTCTTTAATTGAGTTCTATTTTCTAATTTGTGAGAATTAAGAATGTCAAAAAAAAATCAAATTTTTGAATTCATTGGAAAAAAAATGAGTCAGCTGACGAAGACGACATTTTAATTAACGTTCTTTTTCTTAATTTGCCATTCTGTTTTATTCAGATTTCAAAATGAAAACTAAAATCTGCAGTAATTCTGTTCCCGTATATTTCTAGTTATGCTAATTTAACAGCAGCAGGCAATTTATAGACAACAGCCACTAAAACAAGGCTCATGCAGCTCACCAGTCTTAAATAATAAGTTCTACTTCAGCTTGTCTTGAGACATAATTGAAGCAATGGCTGTTGATAATTTTTAATTAAAGCAAAGTAAAGAGAGAGCAGTGAGAGGAGAGCTTGGCACTGAGGTTCTCAAGTCTGTTTGCTGCATCAGGGCAGGGGAAGCTGTAGGGAAGAAGACATTGAAAGTAGAAGTGAAGTGATAAACTGCATTCTGAAACACTGCCTGTGTCGGATAGCAAAGAGATAAGTACAAAGTATGACATTCATAGCACCAAACTTCTCTGGAAATTTTGGAAGATCTGAAAACTGATGGTGCAGTAAGACTCAAGTAATATGAAAATGAGAATATTAAAAACAAACAGGAATAGAAGGTGGGGAATTTCAGCTGACATTTTCAGAAATGCATTTAGTTGGGGAAAGAGTCCCTTTGGATTTGAAAGTAACCAACATAACCTTTTAGAAAAAGAGTCAAGGGATCCGACAGGAAAATACAAAGCAGTCACACTCACAATCTACTTTCAGAGATCAAAAGGAAGAACAGTTAAAATAGCAAGGCTCCTCTTGCCTTCAAATGCATCCTTTGTTAAGACTTCTTTGAAGATCTCTCTGACATGTCACTCAAGAGAGATGCATCCCTTAGCTAAGATGTCCTGGAGCACTTGATAACATAGCCCACCAGCAATGAATGTCTAATGTGAAGAAAAAAGCATAAACAGATAAGGCAGAAAGTGGAACAATGGGGTAAGAATAACAGGTTGTCATAAATGAATCTTCTGCCTGCTGAAAAGAATGCCTGCATACCTTAGAGATCAGTGTTTGAGCTGGCTCATTGCTTTGTCAACAAGTCAAGAGGAAAAAAAAAAAAAAAGGAATTTAAATGATGCATCTTGTACAATAAGAGAACAAAATGCATTTTAAGGATGAGAAACATAACATACATTAACACTGATTTACTCTCCAACATACCTCTTCTGGATACAGCTTTCAAGGTGTATTCCACCTTATACTGCCAGATAAAGAACAAACAAACCCAGGTGACACTGGATTAAACAGTGCAAGGATTAGCAGCCATCTCCTCAGAACCCAGCTAAGGTGGGAAGTCAGTGAGACTTTTATTTTTAGGGATGAATCCTCAGCTGATGCGAGCTGGCACAAGGCCACTGAAATCAGGATGTGAAACGTGAAAACTAAGCGCACAGTTTTAACACTCTATTTTGAAGCAGAACCGTAGTTCACAGTATGCACTGTTAAGCCCTAGAAGACTTGAACAGGACTCAGCTTTTGAATTCAGCTCTCTGGAGCTGCAATACAGGGACTTTACCACAGCCACCATGAAGCAAGTCCTTAAAGCCACGAGTGTTAAATCTCTGCCGCTTTCACAGAGCCTTACGTGACTCAGCTCCTCTTTGCTGCTGTTTACTTTCACGTATTCACTAATCTTTTATACATCATAGCAACCTAAATTAGTCTATAAGTGGCTTGGTGAAGGGCCTTCATCTCCTCTTTGTTAGTAAAGTGCCACATATACCCCCAGTACAATATAAATAAATAATAAAGGCTAACAAGGCTGACTCTATATGGAGGGACTTAACAGTCAGACAACCTTAACATCAATCCGCCACTTTATTAGCAGCCAGTGAAGCTTGCAGATTCTTGGCCTAATGTGCACACATCAGCCAGTTTCAGTTGGCAGCTTAGCTCCAGGTGACAAAACATCTTTTCTGACTTGTATAAAAATATGTGTGGAAGCAAAGAGAAAGCCCAGAAAATAATATCCACTCGAAAGAAAAATGATACAAGACAACAAAGAGATTTAGAAACCGGGGGAGGGAGAGATCTATAAAGGCCACTATGATTTGAAAGCGCAGAAAGATGTTGAAATCAGTGATGCTGATGGTGATGGATTGGGCATTTGGCAATATGCATCTCTTGTTGATCCAAGCTGCTTGTTTGAATTCTTGTTCCCTTTGCTTTGTCTCTTTCATCTGTCAATATGGGGAGCATGGGAATGGAAACTGAATCCTTACCTGCCCAGGTCTGAAAGCACACAGGAGGAAAGCAATGCGGGAGATAAAGGGGAGTGCCAGCTTTTGCCAGGCCTATCTGCTAAAGAGCACCAACTTGTTAAGTAACACAAACTGTATCCTTTGTTTAGCATCCAATGCCCTCAAATCAGAGGTGCTGTTTCAAGTTTTTGAAACCAAGCTGGGTTTCAAGCTGGGTTTGAAACCAAGGGCAGAACTCTCAGAAGTGATTTAGCTTTTAGAATTACCCAATTTCAGGATTTCCAACCACTGGCATTTTCCACAGAACGATGGTATGTTTAGAGAAGAGCTTTTGGCACTTCTTGAAAGAGACTCTAGGCTGGGTATATTACAGTGGAATCAGATCGTATCATTAGTCAACTTAGGATGCTCATGATACAGATTAAGCATTTTATGGGAGAAGATGGGGGAAGTGAAACAAAGCCTGAATGTTATACTAGTGATGACACTGATAAATACAAGACCTTCATGTCCACATGTTCACTGAGGCTATTCAGGCCACTAGTGTCTACATCTCTTTGACAACAGAAGGTTGTATTGAGGCAGTTTTTCACATATTGAAGTATCATCACAGAATCTTTTGAGTTGGAAGAGACTCTTAAAGATCATCGAGTTTAACTCCCCTGCAATGAACAGGGAGTTCACGTGGACTCTCTAATATGGATTCTACTGTCTCCCTGAAGATCTCCTTGAAAATACTATTTTTCATGTCAGAGTAATACAGACTTCCTATGTACTGTCATTCTCTTACAGTGCAAGAACAGTGAAGGGCCTGCACTGGCTGCAAAGACCACAGCGAACGTCTCAAAGTGAAGTCTCTGCTTGGGTTATGAGTGAAGGGTTTGAAAAAGCTACCAGTGACAGACTGTAAAGGGGACACTGTGTGTAAGGATCCTTGCTGGAACGAAGCAGAGTACTCATGTATTTATCCATTTTGCATACAAGGACCATCAACTGTTTTGAAAAAGGGAAACGTTTATGTCATAAGTAGTGAAGAAATTATTCTACATGGAACAAAATACATGTGCATGGCAAGACAGACAGCTCCAGAAAATAGAACAAAATAGTGTCATAGAAAATGTTCCTGTATAAAAGTCAGCTCTCACTCAGATACAAGCCCTGTTAACTTCAGCTCATGCAGGACTATACAATTTTTCAGATTAAAGAGGATTGCTGTAGATATTTCTGTAAATAGGTTCTATTACACTGCAAATGAATCTAAATGGCTTTACAGTTCTTTTCATTTTCCTTTACTGACATTCTACATTTTCACATCTTTACTCTTCTTTCCTTTGCCTAGAATTCATCCTAAGAATCAAAAGTTAATAGCGAAGTATCATTTTTCCTTTGGCATGAGGGCATTTCACCTTTGCTCTCCTTTAGCACCACCAAGCCTTGTACTTAAATCACTAACCCCTTTTGGAGGAGGTCTTGCTTTCTCAGTGGCTTCATCAGTCAGACCACAAAGAGACTGCTTCTCAATTTATATTATTTTAAATGAGATGCCTTTAAGTGCCACTGTCACATGGCACAGTGGGCCATCTTTGCAAGATGAGGGGGATGGTCTGTTTTGTCACTTTCAGCTCTCTACTGCAATTAGAACCCTCTCGTCTGCTAACCAATCACACTTTGTCTGGCTCACAGCCACATTTTCACTATTTTACATTCTCTAATGCCTTCAGATGCATTTTAAATCTCTGGAATTGACATGATTTCTCAGAAATAAACTACACCTACATCAACAACTCGCAGTTTTGTCTCAGCAGGAAAATTCCCCTTCCATCTTTCTTTGTCACCTAACATTCATCTTTCAAAACAAAGAACAGAGTTGCAATTACGACATCTGCTTCCAAGTTTTAGCTATGCCTCACACTTTTTGGATAGATTTGCCACAGCCACTGGAAATAAGATTTGCCTTCCTGACTCAGCTGTCCACTCCAAGCTATTCTCTAGTGCACCTTCAGCACCCTTGGGGACATCTTTTCCTGCAAGTTTCTTTCAAGTTCCTGTGGCTAACGGGAAAGTCTGGACCACAAGCTTGTTCTGCACACCACAGCTTTCAGATGACTAATACTTACAAGGAAATCCTGTCACCACCTACTCTCCATCCCAGATCTTTAATGTGCTAATAACAATGACGCCCTTCTTCCATCTGTTACCAGCCATCTCTGTTTGGAATATAAAATATTAAAACACTCTTATTGTGTGTTTGAAGAGTGTACAGTCTGATAAAAGAGGGAGTACACGTCCTTCCAGTGCAGGGAAGGTTAATGCCATAATGATCAGGAGCCCCAGGAGTATGGTCCTGAACTGAACACTAGTCTTGATCCAGTGTTGAGAAGACATACAGATCTAGAAGCAGCAATTATCACTATAACAAAGTTGAAGGCATCAGGAACAACATAATGAAGAGAGGCTGCTTAAATTATTCTCTCACTTTTCGCCAGGAAGCCAATCTGTTCCTGGCTCTTAGGCTCTTCAAATTTAGGTCTTGCCATATATGGCCAAATAAGGATCATATCTGTGCCTAAGGAACATTTCATTTGAAGTTATTTTCTACCTTTTCCTTCTCCTTTAGCTAGTGAACACTTCAGTTAAGTTCATTCTGAAAACGTCCTCTTCATTATAAACACATCAGAATACACTGACATGTTCTTGTGGTATATAAGGGAACACTACCAGAGTAGCATGATTGCTGTAGATCAATTAAGCTGCTGACATTTATTAAATAACCAACAGACAAGACACAAGTTGGTGTCATTTTCCTAGTGGTAAAACAGATGGGCACAGTCTTGTTCAGACAGTTCTCAGAATTTCAGTCAAAGAGTCAAAATACATAGGGGTCAGAAAGACTCATTTTCTTCCTCTACGTTTTGACTATAATGATCTACACATAAAAATGACAGGGCAGATTTATACATTTCATAGGGATACACAGGTATGTACAAACAGATACAGATAAACAAATACAAACTTTAACATGCAACACAGCACATGTAACACATCATATGTGGTTCATAAGTTTTTTTGTAAGTTCAGTCTCCTGAATGTAGATGTACATTGGATACATTATCAAGATGTGACATTCAACTGCATATAATTCATTTTAAATGTATTTATGTAGTTGCTTTCTTCTGTTTTTCAGAAATCATTTGTGTGCTGAATGACTTTCTAACAACCCTTACTTAGAAGGGTCAATACTAATCCGATTTTGTGTCAACCTTCGAGCACAAAGCACAGCAATTTCAATAATAAAATTAGTTGTTATTTTGACAGCTCTCAAAAGTGTGATGCTGGCCTGAGCCTGGAATGTCAATAAGCTCAAAGCTAAGCACATGCTTAAGTATTTCTCTGGATCAGAGCCCACAAAACCAGCTGAGATGAAGGATTCATTAAAGGTAGACTTATGAATCATTAGCATGGAAATGGTCACTGAATCTTTTTAAGCAGATTACATGGAGAAGCTGGATACAAATAAAGAGAAGAAAAGGGACACTGTTAACTACCCCTGTTGGATGTGGCAGGAAGCCGAGGTCAGCAGAAGGATCTGCCAAATGTATCCCAGTAAGAACCTGACTATGTTTCTTCAGACAGTGTGTAAAAATAAGACTTTTAGTACTTTTCACTGATCTTAATGTAGCCCCAAACAGTGTGGAAAGGGGCAGAGCACAGAAACAGATGAAGTCCTTATTATAAGCTGTTCCACATGAGTTTAGAGCCATAATTTACATCCATACTAAAAGACTGAAAAGATATTTTCATGCTGATGGAAACCAACTTGGAGTTTCTTCCAAAAACAAAAACATGGTGCAGATGTACAGCTGGAATGATGCTGTAGGATCATCTGTTAGTCAATAAGCAATTTTGTATATGTACAGTGCAAGAATATACGCAACACGAGGTTATGAGAGTTAAACTATAATGCTGAAACCAAGGCATCACAAACTACTGACTCTTTGGTATATTTACTCTGGGAGGATGAAAGATTGTTGGTCCCTCTGGGATTATGAGTCTGAGAAGCACTGTTATTTCAGACCTGATGTTTAGATCAATAATGACTCAATGCAGTCATCTTCTTTACTTCAATATCAGTAGTCCTGTTTCTAATGTCATTTTTCCCATTTAGTATGTGGGTTTGATGTGATTAACAACTGAAGTGTGTTGCTTGGGCTTAATTAATTTATACAAAATATTACAACTTTTAAACTATGTCGGTCACAAAAGGCCAAACTATAGGGTTAATTAGGGGGAAGTTCTTTACTAAGAGAGTGGTTAGGTCCTGGAACAGGCTGCCCAGGGAGGTTGTGGATGCCCCGTCCTTGGAGGTGTTCAAGAACAGGTTGGACAGGGCTCTGGGCAACCTGATCTAGTAAATGTGTATGTTTGGTGGCCCTGCTAGGCAGGGGGGTTGGAACTACATGATCCTTGAGGTCCCTTCTAACCCGGGTCATTCTGTGATTCTGTGATTCTGTAATTAATTCTGGAGATTTTTAACCAGAAACAAAAATATTAAATAAAGTAAAATTAAAATTAAAATTAAGAGAAAGGTTTTTCTCTGTCATATTTTATTAGTATCCTCACCAGTGGTTAGGTGCCCTGTCAAGAAGCCACAATTCTTCCACTATTCTTGTGTTAGCTAGACTATACAAGAAGAATGTACTCTCAGGCTGAATTTCAAAGAGTTATCCCAGCAAAAATAGGCATTTTAGAAACAGCCCCTTATTTACCATGAACTGGACCAAGATCATCAATTCCACATTCCAAAATTTCCCAAACCATGATTTTGATTCTGCAGATCACACCCTGAATCTACAAGAATTCAGTCTTTAAAGCTTCACACTCATTAGCTTTCAGTCAGGATTGTCAGTTAATAAAAGGCAGGATGGCACAGATCCTCAACTCATGTAAATTTGCCCTGCCACTTGATAGCTGGCTCTTTGACGTCAGTAGAACCAGGACAATTTCCATCAACCCCAATATACATTTTTTCCTCCTGTTATCCACTTCCCTGAAGACATTAATCACTAGATACTGCCACTGCTGTCATATACTGCCACACTGACAAAAGATAAGTCACTTAGAAATCTTCACATTTCATGCTATCAGAGGATATGGATTTAAAAAACCAGTTCAACTTAAATGACAAATGATGAAACACTGACTTGACCTTTGCACTGTAGTTTTCTTCTTCTCATGCTTGAGGATAAGCTTTTAATTCTCCTCATGCCTGCAGCTATTACTCAGCAGATATCAGCTGCTGAAGGACCTCTTCCCACGCTCTCTTAATACTGTACATTTGCTCTATCACTTCTGGCACTAAAGGCAGCAGCATCCCTAAATACATTTCTATCAGAGAATATTAAGATGAAGAAGAAAGTTGGTATGTCTGAGTTGCAACTCTGTTGGGAAGATATGCTCAGGCTGAGAGGACAAAAAGGAGTACTTGAAAGCATTGTATTTACTGGTCAAAGGGAAGGATTTTCCTATAATATGTGGAGCTTATATCAGTAAACTACAATCGTTCTAAATGAAACTAAATATTCTTTTCAACTCAACTGCAGGAATAGCAACATGGCACTGACTTTTACCTGTAAGCACTCTTTCTATACTCAGACTTTCATCCTCCTAAAGCTGCAAAAAGGATTTCACAGATTTTTCTGAAATAAAAATCAACTTTTTAATGTTTTATTTACATATGATAATTTGGCAGCTGCATATGAGAAGTAAAGACGTACGAGTGTGAAGATCCTCAGCTCATGCAATGAGACCTGAAGGTAATAACTGCTGAAGTTAAAAATGGAAAAATAATTCTATAAAATAAAGTACTGCTCCTCTATACATTTAAATCATCTCTTTGGTCTTAGAACTATGCATGGACTGTTACTGTTAGAAGCATCATATCAAGAGATCATACTTGTTCTAATGTCTGAGCCTTTCTTCAGTCAATAACCACACGGGTGGCATTTCCTAATGATTTTCGAAAGGGCCTCTCTTAAAGGGTTACTGTTACCATAGCATTTAAAAAGTTCCAGTTCCTACCCCTAAGCTACAATACTTGCTATGTGTGCCAATGACACTCTAACAGCATTCTGTTAGCTTGTTTTATCATGTTTGGCCTGTATTTTTCTATTATTATTTTAAAATTTATTTTTCCTTTGAGCAATCAAACTAATTACCTTGTTTTCATGCTACTGTTTTTCTAGTCTGTTTCACACTGATAGTATTTTCCTCTTATTGTTATCACAGATCTATGTGATATGTCATTCAGATAGTGCTGGACAGAAACTTTCCATCCAAAACTTTCATTGAATGAAAGGCTTGTTTTCAGATGAATGACTTCAGTTACTCTTCCCATCATGTATCAAAAGACATGATGCTTTTTGAAAAGACATTTCCCCTCCAATTTCAGATGTTAAAAATAGGTGAAAAATAAATAATAAGAAGAATATGGTTTCCAACCAGTTCTATTTGGTTACACCACATTTGCAGTTCTCACTGAATACTGAAAATGGGCAATGGAAACATCTTCACTGACTTCTGGCATATAATGACTTTTTATAAGACCTAAATTTACAGCCTTTTATTTTTACATTTTTAATAGTGTCTTTTAAAATCCAAACCAGACCTTCTTGTTATTGCAAGAAGCACGCAGTTTGAGCTAAATGGACCCACAATGCTGCTCTGAACTTGAAGATACACCACAGTACCACGCAATGCAACAGCCACAGCATTCAGTGTTGGAGTCAAAGTGATTTGTCAGCACTGACAGTGTATGTGAAAACAGTATTGTGTCACTCATTAAAGCAGCAACACTCCAGCTAGTTCTGCAGAGCAGCTGAAGATCCACCTGGAGGAGGGGTAGTAAGGCTGAACAGGAATGTGGGACTTGTGCTTTTCTGTTTTTCATTTCCTTTGATAATTCATTGGCTCTTCAAATATCTTGAGTAGGAAGTGATCCACAAAACAGTTGCATTTTTCTTAGAATCCTTTGCTATGGTACCGTGTAATTTTAAATAATTTTGCATCTTTCTATCCTTAAAATTGGTCTGTTTGCATCCTTGCTTTTTGCATATCTATAAAGACACAATAAGCCATGAGAATCTTTTTAAGGTTGAGGCAGCTCCTCTGCTGTCCCCACTGAAGCACCATCAACAGTACATCCATGGCAGCCCCTTTCAAAGGAAAAACACTGTACTGCTCATGCGCAACAGCCTGATGAAGCAGCAGAGGGATTAATATTTGAGCTCCATACCGTTGAGACTCCTTTTTACTTAATGAGGGGACTGAAGCATCTCTTGTATGAGGAAAGACTGGGACTGCTCAGCCTGGTGGAGACTGAGAGGGATTCCTATCAGTGCTTATAAATATCTAAAGGGTGAGTTTCAAGTGGATGTGGCCAGGCTCTTTCTGGTGGTGCCCAGTGACAGGACAAGAGGTATGAGCATGAACTGTAAATACACAAAGTCCAATCTGAACATGAGAAAGAACTTCTTATTTTGAGGGTGACAGAGCACTCACTGGAACAGTCTGCCCAGAGAGGTTGTGGAGTCTCCTTCTCTGCAGATACTCGAAACCTGCCTGGATGCTTTCCTGTGAAATCTACTGTAGGGAACGTGCTTTACTAGGGGATTGGACAACACAATCCCCAGAGGTCCTTTCCAGCATCTTTAATTCTGCAAATCTGTAATTCTGTGTCTGTCCTGCTCAGCTAGCACTCTACTACCAACTGTCTGGAAGTTAACATGTGACAGTGATCATTCCCAGTAGGTAGTACATGTGTTGCTACTCCTTTCCAAAGTTTAGAGTCAAACAATATGCATGTGGCCTGTTCCATGCCAACTGGCCTCTCACCAGAGAGAAGCCCAATGAACATTTATTAGGACAGCTGCAGCCATATAGAGTCTACTGAACATCTGTTTCACACACAGTATACGCTGTGAGCTATGAAACAATTTCCAACACTCCACAATAAAATTGGGATATACACTATTAAAGAAGAAAAGTTTAAAATCTCACGTGCAATTACTATAGACCAGGCAAGATGATGAGTTTTTCCATTGTCTAAGACTGCAATGGCTGGGAATGTGGTCAGTAAAAATGGCCAGGTGTTGCAATTAGCTTCCAGGCTACTATAAGAAAACAACTGCTTTGAGTAATTATGAGATACATCTAGAAGGCTGTATAGTAATTAGATAGAAAACTCTAGAGAAATACAAGAAAATCACCTAATTCTGTAATGTATCACTTGTAATACACTGCACAGAGGGAACATGGCCAGAAGTTTTGCATAAATAATGTCAGTGAGTCAAACCAGGAACCCCGCAATAGTGCAACAGCCTGGAGGGATGATTTGTGTTCAAACATCTGCCTCCAGCTATGCTTTTTTTCTATCTGTTCTTCCTTTTCCTAGTTCACATAGTCTTATATCACTGGGAAGACACAAGTGGCATTTGACTTACATTGAGAGATGATGGCTTTTGTGGTCAGGATCCGCACTATACATCTTTCACGTCCTTATAAGTTTTTCTGTAACACCATCTATAGTGCTGACTTCTTTCATGGCAAATTAGGACGCTCCAAACAACTTACCCAGAAGCTATAAGTCCCTTCTTTTATCTATCTCCTTTGCCGTTAAATACACAATTTCTGAATTGCAAACTGTTTAGGATAGGAACTGCTCTCTGCATTCACACAGTAGAATGATGTTACACTTCTCCCTGGAGTCTTCTACTGCTACCACAATGTATTTGCCATTAGTAAATAACATGTCATTTTCTTTTTAAATCATTCTAAAACTACCAATAGGAAAATAAGATGAGCAAAATGCATCTTGTAGTGAATAGATTATGCGAATGAATGTCCAAATGAGGATGCAATAGAGGCAGAACGATTCAGTGAATGATTATATGAATACACATGGAGCTACTGACCAGAATGCAAAAGTCACACAGGTCTAGATTTGTAGCACTAGACAGGACAATCTTACCACTTATTAATATCTGTTTTACATGCCATCCGAGCCTGCAGACAATATCTGATCCTTGTGCAGGAACAATTGTAGAAGGAAACCATAGAATCTAAATAGACTGACACAGAATAAATCACAATTAATTTTGCCAATAAAAATGAAGTTACAAGTGTTAGAAAACATATCTGGCCAGAGATAAAGGAAACATCAATGAGGCTTACAGTACTTTAAGAATACAACCACACAGGTGGTTCCCCTTCCTTACCCCCAACTGACATTGGCATGGGCTTGTTCCTGTAAAGTCAGTGTAAGTTTTCACCTGTTACTAGTAGTTTACAGTCAGACAGAGAAATAAAGCATTAAAAGCAGATGAAGAGAGATAGCCCAGCTTGCTGTGTCTCTCAGAGTCTAGGACAAAACATCAACTACTACAGAGCACAGCACAGATATTTTACACAACAGGAACATATTGTGTGAAATAGTACATGATCCTTCTCTCTCCTTCTATGGAGTGAGACACAGGAATATAATCTTTCAACACCTTAATGAGAACTGTGGCTCCAACTGTAGAGGATCAGAGGGAAACTGCTTGCTAGCAGTGACCCTCAAAGAGAAAAGTTACCCTTGCACTCCTGACTATAATGCTAATAGCACATAAGCAGTCAAGCCACAGTGTATAGCAGCTTTTCTCCAACATTAACTACTGTGCTGTCCACCACAAAGTCATTTGTCACCAACATACTTCCAGTGTTGGTGTAACAGATGCAAAAATGTAATTAGTCCCTCCACCTCTGTCCCACTGGGTACCAGCCACTGCTTCAAAGGTCTCTTTGGATAGATTTCTGTCCCCTGCTGGATAGAGGTCAGGTTTTCCAGAAGCTAGTTGCCTGTATAAATTACAGTTCACATATTTTAAATCTCATTGTAATGCTTTCTTTTGCCAGCATCTGCTTCTTTGCAAACATTCCATTTCCAAGCCATTTTTGTGCAAGCCCCAGGAGAAGCCATCAGACAAGCATGCTGAAAATCCAACCACAGGCATCATTAATGCACATCTGGCTGATGAAGACATCCAGTTTATATAAACTGCAATTTGGAAAAACTCCTTGTCCAAACATTTAGTCCCATAAGATACCATTTGCTCAGGAAAAAAAAAAAACAGTACTAGGGAAAATATCTGTATGTCTAGCACAAGAAGTCATATGCTGTCTAAAGTTATGTGGGGGCAAAAAGAAATAAAATGATGCTGTTGTGTTTGCATACTTTGCAGTGTCAACATCTGGAGCACCAATATAACTGTAGACTGTGGGAGAGGAGCTGGATACTGACTACTGGGCATAATGGTCTACCATGTAAGCATCCTTCACACCAAAACTCGAAGATGAAACTAGTTCTTAGTTGCTGTAAAAGACCAACAAAAACACTTTCAGACTTTCTGCAGTGTGATTACAAGTGTTTAAAGAAGAATGAAATTGACCAAGGATGGTATTTCTGAAGTGAAGGTCAAAAAGAAAACTTTGGAGAGGCAGAGAATATATGATGTAATGAACCTGCCAGGATCAAGAAATGGAACTGCAGTACCTGCTACCAAAGGACAAAAAGAAAGCAAGCCACATCATGCGTTAAGCATACCAGATTTACACTGAACTATCACACTTCACCTGACAGCTATAATCTGACAAAGCTTGTAAAGTTTACCATGTTTTCATAATATGGGAAATGGATGTGACTGAGTTATGCAGGTAATGCAGGTCCTGGTGTTATCCAATGGAACATCAAAAGGCCATTCTGAAATTCAGAGTTTTACAAATGTGTACTCTGTGAACATGCAGTGGCTTGACTATGGCAAAGCACTGATTTGGTTACTGCCTGCATCTCCCTCCCTCAACAGAATGTGCCATCAATACAGGGCAAATACAGATAAACTCATTCATGGAAGTTGCTTCCATGGGATACCACGGAGCATGAAGGAGAAAAGAAGCAAGCAGGGAAGCTTCCACATTGATTTCTTGCAGTGCTTTTACCATCCTCAGCACCAAAGAGTTGCACGGCAGAATCACACAATGGCAGAGTTGTTATAACTGCTTGATCCACAGCTTCTCCTCCATCCAGATAACTGCCATATCCATCTTCTATCAGACATAGACATGGATTACATGCTGTGCTCTGAAGCTTTGGACTGCCAGCTGATCTGATTTATCTCATCCAATCTAGCACTATCATGGATGGTCCTACTTCCCTCTAAACTGCTGCCTTCACAGTTTATGGAGATACCTCTTTGGCTGGGGAAAACAACACTATGGGAAAAATAACCAACACTCCAAACCCACATCACACACACAAAAACCCCACAATCCACCTCGCCTAATCACAGACCTTAAATGCTTCCTTTGGCCTATAAATGTAATCTTTGTTGAATTAAACTCCACCCAGTTTTACTGTCTCTGTTGGCCACAAACACACTAAAAAATTTATGTGCTGTGTTGTTATCTATCACAGCTTGGTAACAATAAAACTGTGCCTTGCCTGTTTATTGTTGGCTAAGGTTCCAGAAAGTCCCATTATTTTTCCTTGAATCCACACATAAACACAGAATGGGACAGGACTGAGAATGAAAGTCCTTTCCTGGTTAACACATTTCCCCCAAGCCCATCTGTCACTCTGGAAGCAGTATTAAAGCACTGCTGCTAAGAAATACCACGAGGGGAACCTGAGAGTGAGCATACTTTTCTTTACACAAGCAAAACAAATGACGATCCAGGAATTCCACTACTTCTGTTTATTTTTAAATAGAATGATTCACACTGCCTTGCAGGCACATTGACTGTTATACAGAAAATTGAACAAAACCAAGATATTCTCTTACCTCACTACTGAGGATTTTTGCTTTCTTGATAAAACACAGCCACACAAACTTTGTAGTTGCTCATGGTTTGAGTTAGAATCTCTTAAAATACTTTAATATCATAAGTTAATACTACTTTGAAAATGATAATCTCTGGACTAGTTACTCTTTAAAAAGTTCAGATTAGAAATTCAGTTTAAACTTCATGAGACTAGAAGATCCTGTGTGGATGTATGCTCTCTGTTAGTTTTTTGTTAGCTTCTCTACAACCCTGTGTAGGAAGAGAGAAAACAGGGACTTGACACTGTGTAGTAGTTGGCAGCATCCTAAGACACTGGTTGAACTGATGCCACAGAAACTGAAACGGATGTGAAAGATGAGCTGTCTGATTTGGACACCTTCCAGATGAAAGTAGTTTGGTCCAAGACCAAACTGAAGACACACAAAGACAGCTTAAATGATTTTTTTAGAAAGCAAAATGTATATTCATCTTTTTCTCATCCAACCATGAAAACATTCCTTATCTGAAAGGAGATTCCTTATCCTAGTAGTGAAAAATCAGACTTAGACAGTTCCATAGGTTGTCAACGAAGAACATGAAGGCCCCCTAGCAACGTTCTACAGCACTCTTTGCATGCAGACTTGGCTCTACGTTTCAGCTGCCTACTGTAAGTAGCAGTAATATACTTTAGTATTTGACTGTACATGGAGCCTGTGTCTGGGAGCACTGAACAGTAGGTGGTCTGAATAGCTCATTACTTTCTGGAACTTAAGATGCCATCGGATTTGGAGCAGCAAGCTAAGCAGTGTGAACAGAGCTCTTGGGCACACAATCAAAAAGGGAAAACATTATCCTTTGTGCTCAGCTCTTGAACAGTTCTTGCATCATTTCCTTAATGTACAGTAAACTGAGATGCAAGTCTTCACATAAGCCCTTAGAAATTCTCTGGGGGCTGCTTTTCCCATGCGTTGTCTAGCCAGACACAGTGGGATATTCTTTTGCTGTCTGAAAATATCTCCCTCTCATTTTTATTTTTTTTCGAGGCAGTTTAAGAAGCTCCTTTTGTATTTTTATTTTTTGTTTATTAATGTTATAATTTTGTTAAACTACCTCATAATTACTTGCATTGTGCCTCAGCTAAAAGAGCGTGCTACAAAAAGAATGTAGCCACACAACAAAAGCTTCAGTTTAAGCAGTGGGGTGGTGTTTCCCTTCATTAATCTGAAGGAAAGAAAACACGCTTTCTGCAGCAAAACATCTCTGAAAGCAACCTTGTATGGCTCTGTCCCTGAATGTTCCTTGGCTGCTTTCTTCTTTCTTAAACAAGGGTGGTATATTACAAGTCATTTCTGGGTTTTATTGTATTTGGTTTTTTAACAGCACTCCAAATGCAATGTATTTTGTACAACAGATCATCTTCACTATAGCACAACTACTTTAAACGCCCTCTTCTGCATTTCAGATACTTATTGTCAAAATGAGAGCTCCAGGTAAGACATCCATGGCAAAAAGAGAAAGTTTGACCCCATTTTTTGCTTGTGATGAAATATACTTCCCATCTTAAAGTGATGAACTTCATGCGATGAACACCATGTATTGCATTGACTGAATGCCTTCCAGCCCTCACAAACTCTGCCCTGTGTCTTCAGCCCTGGAGACACACGAGGTCAGGCTGGGCTCTGAGCACCCTGATGGAGATGTAGGTGCTCATTGCAGGGTTCATTGCTGCACTAGATGCCCTTTAAAGGTCCCTATTAGTTACACAGTCAGTGCTATCAGCGCTCACACACCCAACCCCGCCCCAACCTTCTAACCCCCGGACGCACATCACAGCCCCGCCCCGCTGCAGTGATATCACTTCCCCCTCTCCTGGCCCGCGCTTCCTCCTCCGTGTTTCCACAGCAACGCGGCGCTCTGGGTCCCTGTCCGGTGCCGTGAGTCGTGGTCTCCGCTCGGCATTCAGGGCGGCCCTGCTGCTGTCTGGGTCTCAGCCCGCCCTCGCTGTCCCTCGCGTTCCGCCTGTGCAGCCGCCGGTGGGTCTGCTTGGCCGCGACGGGCCTGTTGAGCAAAGGAACTGCGTAGCCACGGTACAGAAGTTTGTTTGTTAGAACAGTCTCAAATACTTAATCGCTGTCTTATCGTTTTGCAGGTTGGTTCAGTGGGACCCATTGGCATCCAGAGATGTCAACCCCACCTTTGGCCGGGGCAGGGATGCCTCCTGGTGCATTCTCAGGAACGCAGGCTCAGGCAGCTAGAGAGGTCAATACAGCATCTCTCTGCCGTATCGGCCAGGAGACTGTGCAGGACATTGTGTTTCGAACCATGGAAATCTTCCAGTTACTGAGGAACATGCAGGTGAGAAAACTTCTGTTTTAATCTTAGTTTGGTGGTCACAGAACCACAGAATTGTAGGGGTTGGAAGGGACCTCTAGAGATCATCGAGTCCAACCCCCTGCCAAAGCAGGCTCACTACACCATGTCACACAGGAAGGCATCCAGATGGGTCTTAAATATCTCCAGAGAAGGAGACTCCACCACCTCCCTGGGCAGCCTGTTCCAGTGCTCCGTCACCCTCACTGTAAAGAAGTTCTTCCGCACATTCGTGTGGAACTTCCTATGCTGAAGTTTCAGCCCATTACTTCCCTTCTCGTATTTTCACTACTAAGTGACTGCGTGCACACGGAGATCAATTGGGACATTAAATACATAACTAGGCTCAACTGCCTACAAAAAGGGGTTGGTTGGAGAGACATATACAACTCCAAGTACATTTGGCTATTCGTGTATTTAGTGAACATGGAGGATGTTCACAAATGCTGAATTGTCATTTCTACCACAGTAAATATATTCCAAATACACTTGATGTGTTTCCCTTTGACAAATAGTGAAGTGTATTTATATGACATTTATATATCTCTGTTTTTGTTAACCTCTAGGGAGTAATTTTGAAGGAGTTCTCACTGATCTTGTAATGCTTTTGTGTTTTGATTCTCTGTAGTTGCCAAATGGTGTTACTTATCATACTGGAACTTATCAAGACAGACTGGGAAAACTACAGGAGCATCTCCGTCAGCTATCGATACTCTTCAGAAAGCTGAGATTAGTCTACGACAAATGTAATGAAAACTGTGCTGGACTTGATCCCATTCCCATAGAAGTGAGTATATTTCTTTATCTACAAATTACAGATCAGATTTCATTTGAAATCTTAGCTGTTTGCCTCAGGCTTCTTTGTGCACTCACCAGTTTGTTTCCTCTTGGGAAAAAAAGGCAGGGGAAGTTTTTCTTTAAGAGGTTGGTTTAGTGGAGTAAGTCCGTGGTGAAACAGTTGCAATAGTTGCAATTCTTTTTCCTCTTACTGACTTAGTATTTGGTGCTGTGAAGTTAACAGAATGCCTGCATCCTCATGTTTATGACAGGGTGAATGGAAGTGTCTCATCATTTCTCTTGATCCTCTTTCTTAAATTCCTATTTCAGATTTTCAGTGATATCATCAATCATGTTATCAATCAGGTTAGATGACTGACATTCTAACCTTAACAAATGTAGGCAGTTTTCTTTTTTACACAGTCAAATTACTTAATGGCTTTTTTCTGTTACTTAATTGACCTCTGGTTTCTAACTTAGTGGAATATATGTATGCTGCTTTTCCCTCCCTTTTAATTCTTTTTTTTTTTTTACTACCAATTATTAGCCTTTGTAATGATACTACACTGATAAGACAGGCAGTTATTCTGTGGCTCATGATCTAATTATGTAGCAATTCATAAAATCATAGAATCATAGAATCCTTAGAGTTGGAAGGGGCCTCTGAAGGCCATCTAGTCCAGTTCCCCTGTAATGAACAGGGATGTGCACAGGTAGATCACGATGCCCAGGGCCATATCCAGCCTTACCTTGAATGTCACCAGTGCTGGGGAATCAACCACATTCCTTGGCACTGTGTTCCAGTTCCTTATCACCTGCACTGTAAAAGACTTTTTCTGTATATCTAACCTAAATCTACTGTCTTTGTGCTTAAGTCATTTCCCCTTCTTCTTTTGCCTCAGACCCTGCTAAAGAGTCTGTCCCCTTCTTTCCTGTATCTCCCCTTTAGATACCAAAAGGCTTCTATCTGATCACCTTGTAGCCTTCTCTTCTCCAGGCCGAACAGCCCCAGCTCTTCATTGCTCTTTAAATATATATACATCCATACCTCCTCAGCCTTTCTTCTTCCCTAACATTTTGAACATCCCTGCTGCTAATGAGTGACAGTGCTGTCATTGCACTTTATTCTGAGTAGTCAGTAGTAAATGCTAAGTTAGATACCCACTTCAGTAGTTATTTTAAGATATAAGAAGATAATTCCTTACTTTCTATGAGACAGTATTGGGATAGATGTCTGTGCACATTATCTGTAGTATAACAAATGGTGTGCAGCAGTTAGTTGCATTATATCAGCAACCTGTTCCCTGACTTTTGAACTGTCTTGCTCATTTGCATCACTTAATAGTATTTCATTTGTAACATATATGTGATCAAGGGTGTATTTTTGCTCTCATCTTTGACTTTTCTCAATTTAGGACAGAAAATTCAACAGGCTCCATTTGTGTCTGTTAAATTGTATATATATTATAATCAGGACAAGAACAAACATGAATATTCGTTTAGAGATTCTTTACTGAAGACTTTGACTTCTCAAAAGCTTACCAAATAAAATGCAGTGCATTATGTGCTTGAGGAGATTACAGTGGAAAATCCCTATGGAGAAACTCCTATTAGATAACTTTGGGCCTGATCTTAATAACAGCTAAACAGAAGACCAATAAAATAGCAAGTCATAATTAGGGTATTAACCAAGTATTTAATCTCCATGTGTAAAGTCTGTCATAAATTATGGCTAGTACATCACTGAGATACTTGATAATACTGATAACTTCACGTTTGTGTGATTTCATAGTTTGGAGTAGTAAACTTTAAAATCACAGTCTACAGAGTTCAAGAATACAAGGATTACCTGCGATTAACCTTTTAAAATGTTGATACTGAGCTCTGCCTGCAGTCTAGGAATGGCAATACGTGGTATCGTGTCTTTCTGAAGCACAGAACTGACTGAAGCCCTTGTGAGGCTGTTGGTTTTGAGGTGATGAAGTACGTCCATCTGCACTTCTTTCTGTTCAGGAAGTTTGAACCTTTAAAGGAAACTGTTAGTACCTCTCCTTTCCAGGCTTTTCTTTTGGTTTTTTCTTCTTGTGTTTGCCATCCCTGGTTGTGTTTAAGAGCCGTTTGGATGTGGTGCTCAGGGATATGATTTAGCAGAGGGCTGTTAAAGTTAGGGTACTAAGGTTAGGCTGCGGTTGGACTTGATGATCCTCAAGGTCTTTTCCAACTTGGGTAATTCTATGATTCTATGGTTCTTTTTAAAAGCTGCATTTATTTGTTTGTTTGTTTGTTTGTCTTCTTAGCAACTTATTCCGTATGTTGAAGAAGATGGCTCTAAGCATGATGATCGTGGTGCTGCTAGTCAGCTTCGTTTCGCTAGTGAAGAGAGAAGGGAAATCATGGAAGTAAATAAGGTAAGGAAGTTGAAATTAATGTGTGTAAAATAGAAAATGTCACTTCGACATTACAAAGCCTAGATTTCTAGACTGCTGTACTAAAGGCCATATATGTGATGACTGCTGTCAAACTTCTTGCATGTAACTATTTAAAATTACTTTTGATGAACAGTTCTTTTTAGCTGTAGTACTGACTGCTGTAGGTTTTAGGTACCGTAACAATTTTAACTTATGACTCTTTTTAAAGCAGTGTGTATTCTTCTGAGTATTCACAGAATCATGGAATAGCTTTGCATGGAAGGGACTTAAGAGGTCATCCACTTGCAGTCCTCCTGCCATGGGCAGGGCTGCCACCCGCTAGATTAGGCTGCCCAGGGCCCTATTCAGTCTGGCCTTTATGGAAGGGGTATCCACAGCTTCTTTGGGCAATCTGTGTCAGTGCCTCACTACTCTCTGAGTTAAGAATTTCTTTATAACATCTAACCTAGTCTTTTCCTTTTTAGCTTAAAGGCATTCCCCCTTGTTCTGTCACTATTAGACTGGGTAGAAAAGTCAGGCTTCTTCCTGTTTGTATGCTCCTTTGGAGTACTGGAAGGCAGTGAGGTCTCCTCAGAGCTTCTCTTCTCCAAGCTAAACAAACCCATCTCCCTCAGCCTTTCTTCATAGTGGAGGTACTTTGATCATCTTTGTGGACCTGTTCCTACAACTCTCCATGCTTCCTGTGCTGGGGGCCCCAGGCCTGAGTGCAAACTCCAAATGGGGCCTTATTATGGCAAAGTAGAGGGGGACAAACAATATTTTATATTGAGGTCGTGGTTAGCCCAGTAGATATTGCCTAATACAGTAGGTATTGCCTAATACAGATGGAGATAATGTACCTTACTTGACTTCTAAGTTTACATTAGTCTAGTGCATTAATAAATGGATATAAAACATCAGATATGTAAATATTATCTCAATTATGATGTGTGTTGGGAGAGGATTTTCTGGGCTACTTTCAGCATTTATTGAATCTTGGCATGTTCAGAAAAAAATATACCATATGATAAAGATGCTGATAGATTTTCAGTTTGAGTGGTAGTACACAATTGAGTACAATTAATATAGACAGATATAAATCTAAAAATAAATGTGCTGTAGTGAATGATAATATATCATCGAGATTAAATATAAGTAGTTTTAACAGATCATAACATTAAACATTGTTTCTGCCATCTGTAAAGTACAGAGATAGGATTAACTAAGTATTTGTGTGCTAGTAATATCTGTAAGTGCTTGGTAAAAAGCAAGTGTAATCTACAAAAAGAACTGAACAAAGGAAGTGAGTGTCTCAAATATTTATTTTTGGAGAGAATTATCACTGGATTTACAGCTTTTGGGGTTTTTTTTCCCCAATATTTGCATTTGTCTTCAACAATTAAAGATGTATCAAATTCTTCAGAACCCATTTATCTAGAAAAAATCTTGCATATCATACAGGCAAAAATGGGTACTGTGTGAATTTGGGGAAAAGCAGTTGTCTGCGTTGCTGTTGTATTCTTTTTGTTCAGTGCCGATGTAGCAGGGTAGTGTGGTAGTGTGCATTATGTTGTATGTAATGTTGCACTGGGAATTTATGCACATTTATTTGCAATCTTTAAGTGCTAATAAGCTTAGCTGTCCATATTTGATCTGTTTTTGATAGTTTTATGACATGTTTTGCCCTTGTTGTTGTACTTGTATGCTAATGTGTTTTTAAACCTCCCTGGCGTGATCTTGTGAAGTGAATTTCATAAATGTTTATGATGAGTTTTAAATCTTAAGAAGGTTAATGATGTTACAGGAGCATTAGTAGTAAATCTGTAATTAAAAATGTATTCAAGCTATCACATAAATGTGGACTGAAGTCCAGTATTTCCATGTTAAGTGCCTAAACATAATTTTCAGCAGTAAATTTTAGGAAGATAGTTGAACATTCTTGAGTATTTTTGTGTACAAATGCAAATGTGCTGCAAGGGAAATTGAAGCCTCTTGGTTTTCCAGCTGCACTTTAAATTTTCTTTGATTTTCTTTTTCCAGTCTCAAAGTTCAAATTGTAACATACTGCAGGTTGGGAAATGCTTTATTTTTTATCACTAGAAATAAAGCAAACAGTGTTTTCACACAAAAAATAAAATTTAAAAAACTAAAAATGGGTAGAGTCTTATTAATCTAATTTCTGATGCTGGTTGCTGAACTTAAATAGCCTTCGCTGTTCCTTTACCAGCACTCCTGTTCGCTTTTCAGTCCTCTGTTATTGTAACATTCATCTCCAATTCAATTTTGCTTAATTTCTTCCAGCAAAATTTCAGTTATATGAAGCATTGATGAAAATGCTGGGACATGAAAACCAATTGACAGATGAAGAAGCTTTTTACATTCTTTACTCTCTTCAGCTGGTTGTCCTGATCTCATCTCTCTCCATTTGCTTTGGTAAACAGTATCTTTTTGGACTTTCACATTACTTGTACTAAAAAGGCATTACTGCATAACCCAGTGCTTTGGCACTATTGGGACATCTGAATTGTTGGGCCTTCCATGGCTTGCTTAAGTCCTTACTTGACTTCCCAGGCAGTCTGATCTTTCTAGAACTCTAGAAGCACAAACAAACGTAGTAGATAATTATAAAGGTTTGTTTTGTGTTTACACAAAGACTTAACCTGCTTTTGGGAACCACTGACGTGAAACTGAATGATTTTGATTTGCTTCAGCAGTTGTCTGGGAAGAGAGGGGCAGCCTCACTTGAGGAAGTGGGAACAATCCCATATTTCCTTTACTTATTCACTCTTAGGGTAGAAGAACTTATTGATGTAGCAGAGTTCCAAAACACGGTGATGTATCAGTTTAACACGGTGACATCTTATTTATTTAATCTGCTATATTAGACTTAACTTTTAGGTCAGATTATTTAATGTCCTGATATTGGCTAAGAAGGACTTGCCCATTAGTTAAAAGTATTGATCGGTTTATGAGGTAATGAATTTCTGTCCTGACAATTCAATAATATCTAGTAACTGTAAGTTTAAATGAAACCTATTAGATTTAAATTGAAAGGGTCGTTAGCTATACAAGAAGTTACTAAACAATGCTTATAACTGTGCACCACTATTATAAGAAAAACAACAGAAAAGCATATAGTTGGTACCCACTAACTAATGCACTTCCCACAGCTGCTGGATATTCCTTTACAATAAAACTGTACAGTGGCTTTGGAAGGAGTGATAAAGGTCATCCAGTTCCAACCCCCTGCCAAGGGCAGGGCTGCCACTTGCTAGGACCAGGCTGCCCAGGGCCCCATCCAGGCTGGCCCTGAATGCCTTCATGGATGATACGTTCTCAGCTTCTTTGGGCAGCCTGTGCCAGTGCCTCGTCATTCTCTGAGTAAAGAATTTCTTACTAACATCTAATCTATTTTTTAGGAATGGAGCAAATGCAGCTTTAGGGTTTTTTTTAGATACTGCAGGTCAGTTTTAAAATGAAGCACTTAGGAAAACCATTGTGTAATTAATGGTCTGAATACATGTGGCTAAAGATGAAAAGATGTGAAATACTACTGAGACATTTCAGGTGACACTTTTGGAAATAATAATGTCTGATATTCTTAATTAATCTTTGCTAGCTGGTTAACAGTGATGTTGCTAAGAGTGGGAAAGACAATCTGCAGCCTTTTGAGTTAAGTTGCTATGAATTTAGCTCAGGGCTTTTTTGATAATGAAACCCTTGTGCACTGGAACCAATGTTGTTTTGTGGAGTAGTCCTTTAATATGACAGCAGTTTGCAACTACCCTATCTCTTTGGGAAAGAATTTTGCCTGAAAACTACTTCTGCTCATGCTAGAAACTTGATTTCTTTTAAAACTATCCATCACTGTATTGGCACGTATTTATTATTTTGTATTGATGGAATCTTTTTACCCCAGATATGAGTGTGTACCAAGTAACACTTTAATAAGAGATGAAGAATTGTTTCTTTAGATACTGTCTCAGCACATCTTTGCCTGCACTGAGCATGTTTTCCTTTGTTTTGGATACCCAAAATGTCTGTCTGCAAGAATGGAGAATTTAGGCTCAGTGTCTAGTTCAATCCCTACCTCAAAGCAGGGCAAACTATTATAGATCCAGTTACTGAGGTAGCTTTGTGAATTTTTCTTTACTGTCCCTCTTCCTTTTGCTGTGCACATTCAAGAAGAGTCTAGCTTTGTCTTTTCTAAAATCTTCACTAAGTTGTTTAATTACTGTGAAGTAAATATTAAACTGTTTTATTAAAACTCTTATTTCTCTTTGAGCAACAGAGCAATGGATACATGACTGCTGTCTGACTCAGAACGTGTAGCATGTTGAGCATGGAGTGGAGCACAGGCTGTCACTGGTGTCCCTGCTGTTGTCAGGAGCATGAGCAATATTCCTACTCACTCTACAGCCAGGAGAGAGGCTGAAAACTCAATTTCTCATTTCCAGCAAGGGTAGAACAGATGTCTGAGAAAAAGATCAGAAAAAATTGCAGAAAACGAATAATGAATACATTATATTTAATTGCCCTGAAGTTAGTGTGTTAACAGTGAATACTCTTTTAAACCATTTGAAAAATATATAAGTAGCCATATGTGTGTACTTATTATGATAGAAAGTGTTTTTAGTATGAATTGAATAGCCATAATTTAGAAGATCACCTGAAATCTTTAAGAGAGTTGGAGCAAAATACTGATTCGTTTTTTCTCTTACAGCTTTTTTCTGCCCTTTACACATAATGTTGCAAGACTTCAAAACTGTTTTCCCACCTCCTCACCTTAGAGATTTCATTTTGAAGGGCTCTTTTAAAAAAGGTCTCTGACAAAGCTGGTATAAACTATGGCTGGCATAGTATTTTTTATCGTTAAGCAGAAGAGATGCCTTTAAAGCACAAGCACATACGTTTGATGTCTTTACAGGCATCAACTGCAGTCTTACTCTTGCACATCATTATCTTAGGCTGAAGAAGAGAATTTTAACAAATAAATTAACTGCAGAAGAATGACTCATAGTGATGTTTAGGTTTTAAAATGTGAAAGATAACTGAACTTAATATGAAGAGAGAGGTGGGATCAGCACACAAAGGAAAGTTTTGATACAGCTCTGATAGAAGTTTGTAGATTGGTTTAGACACATTTGATTTCAAATGAAATGAATGTGAACCAAAAATGAGTTTAAGTCAGAAATGGATTTCGGTCAAAGCTGAAATTACTGCATCTCACTGAATCCAAATCTGTACAAAACATATCAGGTTCTTTATTGTGCATTCCTTGAAAGATGGGTGCCATCTGGGTGAATATTATGGTTCTCCCTCTTTTTTTCACCTACTGCTTTTTGAGCTTATATGCGTGTTTTCAAAACTGCTCTACCTGACCTAAGCCTACTGAGGTCAGTATTGCAGCTGAAGGGTGTAATCCATGTCAACTGCCTCATGTTGGCACTAGTATTTGCAGCATAAGTGCTGGGCAAAGTGGAAAGGTAATCATGCTGGAAATAAGTACTGCTTAAGAAAGCCCCTCAGGATTGCTTTTTTGGTCAGATCACTTTTCTGATAGAGGGTGAACAACAGAAATGTGCCTGTTAGGTATAAGGTGAATGTCCCTAAGTTAAATTCATTGCAAACTACCTCATGTATGAGAATTTTCATGTGTTGCCTTAAAACAGATAAAGGCAGAAGCTGTAGCATGTATGTAGGATGAAGTGCCTTTTCTTGTTTCATACAACCATTAATCCTGAGAAACAGTCCAGAGTTCAACTAAGTCATTTCAGGAGAAGGAGGAAGGAGTGGGAGACAACTTGCAAGCAATCTGTTCGAACAAAAATTTGTCAGCAGTGCAGAAGATTCTTTCAGAACTTGTGTGTTTCCCAAGAAGGCCATTTTGCCTCTCTTTCCACAGTGAAGTGGAGGTGTTCTTACTGGGTAAGGTTAAAGGTGCCAGCCTAGGACATGCTAATTATATGCCATGATCTTTGCTACCAGGCTGTGACAGACAGTGGCCCACACTGCGTAGACTGCTAACAAAGATCTCTACATGCTTTTCGGCTAGAATTCTGTGCTCTCTGAAGTGGAGGTTGCCCCCTTGCCATGTTTCCTTATCTGTTGCAAACCAGAGACGGTGCTTTACCTTGGATGTTTGGGTTTTTTTTTGTCTCTGCAAAAAGTAAAATAGAAGAGCTAAGAAAATAAAACACCAAAGAAAAGGACTTAAAATTATCTTCAGATAGATATACTAAAAATTACGTTACTCTTCTCTTTACAGACACTTTGAAATCAAATGGAATCCAGTTTGAGGGTTCACTTGTCTAGTGTGAAGATCAAGAAATTTTCTGTTTCATAATAGTTGCACAAGAAATAAAAATTATTGTCTTATAGAATGAATCTTGCGGCTGTAACTTCTGTAAGGTTCGTAGGGGCATATCTACATAAAAATGTGTAACAGTACAGTTAGAAAGGGATGGAAAGAAAACAGTCTGCAGCATCAGAGGTTAATGGTTCTTCTTTGTCTAACACGTAATCATCACTGACTATTCAGCCTTCATTTCTCTTGGTGAAGGCTTTGGAAAATAACGAGCTGACGTGCCCTCAGAATCAGTGAGTGACAGTTTACATTAAGCTAGTTGTTTTGATATTACATTTCTTGGTTTCTCTGAGATTAAATATTGAGGGTGGCAAATGGAAATACATTTTTAAATGCCACAGGTATGAACGTGCTTGTTTATCTCATCTCTCGTACTCTGTAAAGCATCAAGTTCCTATGTCATTATGTTTTGTAGGGGAACAAAATTATGTCATTTAAATATTGTCATAGCTACATTCTTCTCTCAGTTCTCTCTCTTGTCTTTTGGAATGGAATCCTTGCTCTTTGAATGGCAGCAAGTCTTTCCTGTGCTTTGGCTTTACATAGAAATCTGGACTGCCCTCATGAATTCGATCTCTGCTATAGGGAGGTTGACTTTTTATCAAATGTGAATGAAACGAAGGGCATGGGTTTGTTATTAACAATACACAGTAACTTCTTGGCAGCTTTGATTTGAGCAGGAAAATGAATAGATTGGATAATGTGTGTGTATTACTGTGAAACATGAATGGTTAGGAATATTCTGCTTTGGCTTAATGCACTGATCTTCTGTAGACATAATTTTTAAGTTCTGGTTACTCAAACGAAAGTGAATTTTCTACTCTTCTGTCCCTTCAGATGTT
This sequence comes from Coturnix japonica, assembly GCF_054131305.1. Classification (NCBI taxonomy): domain Eukaryota; kingdom Metazoa; phylum Chordata; class Aves; order Galliformes; family Phasianidae; genus Coturnix; species Coturnix japonica. The sequence goes on along the minus strand of NC_140664.1, from coordinate 12,895,036 downwards.
TCTGCAGTTCACAAAAGCAAGTACACAGTTTGAAAGAATTCAGCATAGCTGGGAAGACAGCATCACTTAGCTCATCAGAATTGACCGACGTAGGCAGAAGGTGTAGAAAGGCTTGATTGACTTTGTGTTTTTTTTCAGACTTTGACTTTTAATACCTCACTTCTCTGAGCACTCAACTTATACAGTGCATATTAGCATAAATTTAGCTTAGCTGTTCCCTGAGCCTTTCTGCTCTCAAATTTCAGTTCCTTCTCTTTGCATCAAGTGCTGTCTTATGGACTTTGGTCAGAGGGGCCGATGGCCACAAGGTTGCTCTTGTTGGAGGGATCAGGTGTTTTGATAAAAGACTGCTGTGAAAAGAAATAGCACTCCTCTCTAACAAAGGTCTTTAACTTCTGAGTCTTTCTTGTATTTTAGGAGCGTGCTTTAAAGAAGATGTATTATCTAATATTGCTCACAGACAGCTGACAAAAGGATACATACAGCATTTCATAACAGTAACTTTTCTTGAAATTCTGAGTGTACTGTATCAACTGATGACAAAAATCTTCTCATAAAATCTTCCCACAGAAACTGAAGCTGAAGAATCAGCAACTGAAGCAGATCATGGATCAGTTACGGAATCTCATTTGGGACATAAATGCCATGTTGGCAATGAGGAACTGAACAAGCAAAATTGAACTTCATAATCAGAAAATATGCAAATATGTTTGAATACACTTCATTTTAAGAATAAACATCGTTTCCTACAACTACCTGGAAGCAGTACCTGAAATATCTTCAAGTTTAAAATGATATTTTTTTGTGTATGTGTGATAACTTAAATGGTGTTGGCTTAGTTTTCATAAAAGAGTCATCCTGCAGAGTGTACCTGACCAATTTGCTTTGGTTGATTGTAATACGTTTTGTAACTTAAAGTAATAATTTGGATTGCTATGCAAGTTGGATCTGTGTAAAATAAGCATTTCTGGATTTTTTTAGTAATACATTAAAATACATTTTATGTATATAATCTACTTGCATTCAGTCTGCAGTGCAAACTACCTGTACAGAATGGGAAAGTCGCAGCACAGAAAAGTAGCTTCAATAAACTACAGAACTGCAATAAATTATCAGATCTTGTGATGCAATATGTTTTCCTATTGTAGGAACATGAATTACAAGGTACTGCACCTTGTAAGTTCATCTTATCCTATCATTGTTATGTTGGTAGCATTAGATAAATCAGAGCAAAATCAAAACCTACATTAAAATTACTCATCTTCTCATGGATATTATTAAGTCATTTGAAATGAAGAGTGTCTGCAATATATCCTCGACCTTAGCTCCTGTAACTGTATGTTACCATCTTTTGAACACTGCTCCAACTGTTGTCTGTCCAGTATTCTTGTAGCATTCTGTGTGGTTGCAGTACTTTGATTTTGTGCAGTTTTCATTAATCCTCCTCCTGTGAATTCTGGTCCCAAAAAACTTTGGAGTGCGTGAGTAGTTTATTATTATCTTCAGTTATTCTGTCAACTTTCATCTTTTGTTCTACTCTCGTTCTCTTATTGTCCATAGATGCTGTAAGTGTGCTGTGTATCTCTTTACAGATTAACGAATATCTAAAGTAATACTGTTTCAATCCAAACCCTTATGGCAATTGATTTTTAATACAAGCTGAAAACTGACCATTCTCATGACTTGCTTCATGCACACAGCTTTAAATTCTCATTCCACACCCGATTAGATTCCTTAATAGTTACATTTAGAAGGTTTGCCCAGACCCTTCTAAAGAGCCCACTTAAATAATATTCTTCTACGAGATGTGTGGGTTTGGTACTGAATTCTTACCAACTAGAGAAGCGTTGCTTTAAAAATGTTAGACTTATCTGTTCTGTCAGAATTTGGGTTTCTAATAATTTCAACCAGCTTGTTTACTCCTTGAGGTAAAAATCACTCACATGCAATGAGTCTTATCAGCTATAAACACTATGTCTGATTACCTGGTTAATAATATACAACTTTATCCTGTCATTAAGTACAATTAGGTACAAACTTTTATTTCTTTTCTTGAAGGCTTTAGATCTAATAGATGAAGGGGTGTCCAGTCTTGCCTGTGTCGTTGCAGATGAACACACTTTAAGAATGTTTTGTTTGGTTGCCTAGTGTTAAACGTACTAGTTGCCCATGACAAATGCCAGGTGCAAGTGGATCTCCAAATACCTAACAGGTAAGGTCTGTCATGTTTCACCCTTATTACAAATGGAAGAGTGAATAGCTTGCACAGTGGCAACGCTGGCAGCAGAACTGTTCATTGCCCATTTAGCTTAGCCACTATAACACTTTCTTTTTGTCAGAAATGATGGCTGATTTTGTCAGCTATGAGAGATGCTGTTTAAAGCAAAAAAGCAAAAAAAACCCAACAAAACAGGTTACATTTTCAAAGAAAGCCTTTAAAAAGGGAGTAAGGGCTTCTGCTAGAGATTTTCTTGTTCTTTAAGGTGCAGGTATGTTTTTGTATGTGCTAATAACAGTTTAACGGTGAGGTAAATTTCTTGGTATTGGTATTGCCCTCTTCCAGTACCTGAAAGGTTCTTACAGTGAGAGTGGGGCATGTCTCTTCTCACTAGTGACAAGTGACAGGACAAGGGGAAATGGCCTCAAGTTGCGCCAGGGCAAGTTTAGGTTGGATATTAGGAAGAACTTCTTTACAGAAAGGGTAGTTAAGTACTGGAATAGGCTCCCCAGGGAGGTGGTTGAATCGCCATCCCTGGTTGTGTTTAAGAGCCGTTTGGATGTGGTGCTCAGGGATATGATTTAGTGTAGGATTGTTAGAGTTAGGGTACTGGTTAGGCTGTGGTTGGACTTGATGATCTTCAAGGTCTTTTCCAACCTGAGTAATTCTATGATTCTGTGATTCTATGAATTTGTTCTAGCTTTGGAGTTACTGTAGAAAATGGAGATCAGTCCATATGTTTCTCCAGTGCCTATATAATGTGTCTATATTCTCTTTAAGCATTTTTAGATTTTGTTGGCTTTTTTATTTTGTATCAGTGGTACAAAAGCAACCAAAAATGTGGAGAAGAGTGCAAGTATGGCAAATAGATGTCAGGCCAGTACAATATTCAGCTTGCACTGTGCTGCTGCTGGCAGTAGCCAAGGTTTATACTACAATTTTTCATCTGGGAGAGATGAGAAAACACTTTAAACCACTACCAGAATAGATAGCACAGTAGCTAAATTGCAAAGTGTAGAAATTGACAGAGTTGTAAATTATCACAGGGAATACTGTCAAAACAGGAACTTTGCAAAGTGTAAGACCAAAAACATACACTTTGACTTACACAGATGAAAGCAAAGGTAGTATACATAATTCATTTGCTACCACATCCATAAATAAATATAGGATCTGGACGGAAAGATGATAGGTTTAAGGAAAAGTGGCAGTTCTTTAATAGTGGAACACTTAAATTATTGGTCATGAACATGTGCTGAAAATTAATGTTTTAGTTAATGAAATGATGCTAAATGTAGAGTTTACAAATATCAGCAAACTGTATCTATATAGATCCTTTAAAATTGTATTTGTGCGTCATTGACTATTAGGCTATTTCTACGTTCCAGATTAGACAGAGACCGGATAAGCATGCAGACAGTGCTGGGAGCAGAACCAAAATGCAGGATGGCTCTGCTGTTGGATTATAAAAGGGTTTAAGGGTTGTGGTGGGGTTTTTTAGGGCTCCAGTTCTGCCAGGAATGGAAGAGGGGCAGTGGGGATAGACAGGATGTTGAATACTTTGGTGCATGTTCACGGGAGCACACCAAGTTGACACTCTCAACAGGGAACCATTAGTTCTTCATCTTTGTACGCAATATAACAGATACTGAACGTTCTGGTCAGTAAGTGAATTGAACCCAGCATGACATGCTAGCAGTGTGCAAGGGTCCAAGATCTATTTACATACAAAAGACTGAGTGCAGAGCAGGTTTATGTCATGTTCAGGACAAACACAAAGAGTTTACCTCCTTTTGACTTATGTAGTGGTGGCAAGGCCACATCCAGAGTGCTTTAATAAACCATGACTGTTTTTGTTGTCCTACAGAAAAACCTGTCCTTATCATAGTATTTCTTACTTAATGAGAAACTGGAGACTGTACCCAAGTGCTATTGAAATTCATCTCTGTAAATAATGGATTTAGGTGGAGAGCGTCAGTCTGATTTCATAAGAACCAAGATTTCATCACTGTGCTGGTTGGCTGCAAGAGCCAAAAAAGACTGCAGCCAAAGGATGGCTGAGAACTGGTGTGAAAAACAAAGTTTCAGATGTAGATTTGAGGATTAGAAGTTAAGGAAAAAATGTCAAAAAAGAAAAAAAAAAAAAAAAAAAGGATGCAATGACAATAAAGGACACCGAGTCAGCTGAGGCTTACAGGGGATGGATTAGTTTAATTACTTCTTGCTAACAAAGGAAATGGGGAATTATAAAGTAATTTACAGATACATCAGTGCAGAGAAATATTTGAGGAAGAAAGTGAGTAGTCCCTTCTCTTATTTAACAGCAGTGAAGTGATATGGTAGAGCGTGTGAGTTTTCAAAGAAAAGCATTTGCTGAGTTGGAAGGTTATTCTATTTTTATAGCAAACTGGCTGATCTACACTGATTGATGTTAATGAAAGTGACAAAGTTATATACCGATGCCAGTTTTTATTTAAGAAAATATAATGGATAAATGGATATCATCTAAGAGTTAAACACAGTATAGTCAAACTTGTATATTAAATCTAGTTTTTAGGTAAATTTTAAGGATTTTTCTTACATTATGTTTAGGGATCTGTTCTGGTATCTGTAATAATGCTATATAGCAAATAACACTACTAGGAGCTGTGAGGAGTGTTTGCATTGATGTGAGTGTGGTCAGGAGAAGAATATGTGTTTTACAGCACTTCTCCCTGGACTAGATCCAGTAACAATCATAGACATATTTGAGGCAAATAAACAGAGGCAGATTTCTGTGTGTGTGCTTAACACTGGGACCATCTCAGGTCACTGTGTGCCTTCACGTTCAACTTGGAAGTTTCCTAATTGCTTAGAATTCTGCTTCTGCAAATGCCCCTAGCAGCTGATATCAGATAATCACTGTTGAGGTTATATAAACTGTGCTCTTTTGCCCAAATCTTATAAGAAGCCTGATGTACTTGACCCTCTTCAGTTTCTCATACTCTCACTTTCCCTTTTCAAATGACTGCCCCTACTACAAGGCTGTAATGTTCTGAAATAGAACTGAAAATGAATGGCTGAAAAGAGAGTATTACACGTCTGTAATAAAATCAGAATCATTTAAGTTAGAAAGGGCCTTCAAGATCATCAAGTCCAATCAACAACCTAACACTGCAAGTCCACCAATACACCACATCCCTAACTGCTGCATCCACATGTCTCTTAAATACCTCCAAGGATGGCAACTCCACCGCCTCCCTGGCCAGCCTGTTCCAATGGTTGACCTCCCTCTCCATTAATAAATTCCTCCTGATATCCAGTTGAAATCTCTCCTGGTTCTGCTCATTTCCTTGAGTATAGAAGCCAACAGTTACCTCAATGTAGCCTCCTTTCAGGTAGTTGTAAGAAGGTGATGTGGTCTCCATTCAGTCCCCTCTTCTCCAGACTAAATAAGCCCAGTTCTCCCAGATGCTTCTCACCTGGCTTGATCCTTTCACCAGCATCACTGTTTCTCTCTGCTCAGGTTTCAGTAACTCACAATCTTTCTTGTACTGAGGGGCTCAAAACTGAATACAATGCTCAATGTGTGGCATCATCAGTGCAACATATAAGGGGCTAATTGCTTCCCTTGGCCTTTTGACCATGCTATTTCTAATGCCGGCCAGGATGCCATTGACCTTCTTGGCCATCTGGCCACACTGTTGGCTTATGTTCAATTGGCTGTCGACCAGCACCTTCAAGTCCTTTTCTGTCAGGCAACTTTCCAGTCACATCCCTGAGCTTACATCACTGCCTGGAGATATTATCAAGCACGTGAAGCATTTGGCATTTAGTCGTATTGAATACATACAATTAAATGCAACCCATTGATCCAGCCTATGCAGATCCTTCTGCAGAGCTTACCCACCCTCAAGGAGATCAACACTCCTGCCCAACTTGGCACCATCTACAAACTTGCTGAAAGTGCACTCGACTCCCTCATCAATATCATTGATAAGGATATTAAACAAAATGCTTTCTCATGAAATCTTGAAAAATAAATTCAGATTTGCCAAAATAGAAAGAAAGATACACGAGTTTAAAGTCGTCTAAATAGCAGTGAATAGTAATGTAGCTGTTTTTATCATCATGTAGATGTTTTAGTGGTATTTACAGTGATGGAGAGAGGAAAGAAGATCATGAAACAGCCCATTACTAAAATATGATGTTGAAGTGAGAAGATTTTCAACAATGAGAAAATACAAAGAAATAGAACAGCAATAATGAAAAGTTAGCTGAGCATAAATCGGCCCTAAAATAGTGTCAGGGAAAGAGGATTTGGAAAAACACATTTTAAACTTGCATTAGAGATAATTGGGATGCAGTCAGGGGGAGAAAGCCACTGAAATTCTAGGGTGCATGACCAAATGCTGCATGGTAGGGAGTATAAATGAGAGGGCTCTTGCTCTGAGTCCAGTAAATCTGCATGAAATACTGCATTAGTTTTGGGGTCAGCATGTTGCTAACACAGTGAAAGAGAAGAATACCAATGTGCTACTGTACCAAAAAAAAATCAATACAGTAACTTCTGAAAGCCAAAACAAGGCTCAAATATGGAAATTCTTGGGTGAATGCATAGGGGAGATAATTACTTAATGTGATTTGGAGTTGCTGTAGCACAGAATAGTGAAAGAAGATAAGCATTTGCTTTATTTATTTCATGAAACGCTAACAGGAGGATGGGGGATGGAGGAACTCTTGATGCTAAGATTTAAAATCTTAATTTCCCCAGGAGTTTAGAAGATGCTTCTTGGGTTACATGGAAATTTTAAAACTAAACAGCACAAAGACTAGCAAAACACACTGAGAAAATGCAAAAAGCTCTTGCACTGGGTAAAGCAAGAAGCAGACTAAACTGACCTTAGTTTTATACCTTTAGGTTCTGCAGCTGTAAAGTATCTGTGTATCAGATGACTATTAGTCACATGATGAGCTCCTGATGTCACCTGCACTAGGTGCCATCTGCAAGCATTAAACAGGTTTTCAAGGTTTCTTTGTGATGATTTGTTGCTGAAATTCTTCTTCAGGTAAAGTTGTTTTCATGGAATTTCTATTACAGAGGAATCAGAGCAGAAAAGGAAATGAAGCAGTAGCTGCCCGCCTCCCTACTCCACATCCCCAACCTCCCACCCTTAGCTTTGGTTCATTTCCTAGTGAAGAACTGCTCTGTGATCTCGCTACAAAGCTGAAGAAGTAACTGATTCCTGATTACTGTCTGTTGACCCAGCAGAACTTGTGAGGTCGTTTACTGAAGTGAAACGTGAGGCTGTTTATCCATCCTTCCCAACTGAGATCAAAAACAACTGCAGCACTTACACGCCATGCAATGTGAGCTCTTGTCATGGTCCACACTGGGAGAGCGTGTTTGTTCCAGTGCAGAGACAGAGGGTGACTTGAGCATGTGTAAAATGTGACTGCATTTGGCCTGGGCTATAAAGCAGCCATCGTGGTATAAATTGCTATGTAAAGCACGTGCTGCTTGAGCAGCATTTGCATATGCCACGTATGTTTTTTTGTTCAGTGTAGGAGGCTTAAATTACTTTCTAGGAAATGACAACTTTTTTTTAAAAAGGTCTTGAATAGTCTGAGCAACTGCATCTAAAATGCCCTCCAGCCATCACAGAAACTGAGTAAAGGATGGAAATAGAATACAGGCGTTGCACTTTCCACACAGAGAAGAAAATGTTTTTTTACATGTGTTTACTATTGCCACAGTCCCAAGGTCTCATCATAGTCATTTGGGAGCTTAGATTTCATAAAAAATATTAGCCCTGCTGTAGCATTTTGAAAGTAATAAGTTGATACAAGGTAGATAAGGCAAACACAATTAGATTTATTTATTTTACAGCTCCTTGAAGTAGCAGAAACTACTATATTTTAAATTATCTTTACAAAACCAGAATGGAGTCAGAGTTAATTCACAGGAAGAGATTATGACTTTTAGATTTGAGCTTTTGAACTTGAACAATTTAGCTATTTTTTCCTGCTGAACAGAAATAAATGTAGAGAAACCGTAAATCCTTCAGCTCTGTGTGTTCACGTCACAGAGCAAGGACAATGGGAAATTTCAGCCTGCAGATACTTTGAAATAAAGCCGTGGAGCAGATTATGGGATGTGCTGCCGTTTTTCTACCTGCTAATACAGCACCTACCAGAAGAGTCATTATGACAGAACAGAACCCCAAGTGGTAGTGTAAGTCAGTCAGTAGTATGCACTCATGGCCACGTTCTGTTTTGAGGTACAAGTATTTGTTCCTGAAGTTGGTTGGATCCATGCACCATATGTGTCAGTTTGTAAAAGACCTTTGTGTTATGGTCTCTGTACTTCTTAAAAGGCACTAACCATGGACATGGAGTAAATGAAAGTCTCTTTTGATCAGGCCTATACAGCTATGTCAGTAGAGGTCTCTATCTGCACAGGTGAAGATATACAAAACTGGTGTGTGTCTCTGTTCCTGAGAAGCAAGCTAGACATAGAGGAAGAAGTAATGACAGTAACAGAGGAAAAAATTGCTTCTACAAAGACTGGAGGGGCTTGCTTTCCTTTTTTCCAGATATTCTTGTTTGTCAGGCTTTTATTTGAGTATGTGAATAACTCATCCCTTTTGTTGCATGCAGATTTCTACTTGCAGGTCCAAGACAATCTGCATTTGGAGTTTGAATTCAGGCAGTTGAAAAACTATCTGCAGAGTGCAAATCTGAACATGGAGTGCAACTGCCCAGGAGAGCGGTGATACATCATCTCCAGGGTTTGCTGAGGCCTTATATTTTAACAGTGTCAGCCTTCCCACTCTGTTGCAAGCAAAATTTACACCCCTTCTGTCTCCTAAGAGGAAAGGAAATAGAGGCGACAAAGATGTTCCCAGAGGAGTGACTAATCTTTACCCTTCAGGAGTTCTCAAGGATAGCCACCTCTACTAATGATTACATACTTGTTTTTAAAACAAGAAAAAAATACAATAAATGCAAAGCTGTTAATTCCATTTCCCAAGCGTTCTGCAATGCACATCATTATCTGTTCAGCTTGCCATAGTCATTACCAGATAGAAATTAGGTCTAGCAATGAATGGTCAGTATGATGCTGTCAGCAGTATACACTTCAATTTTAAATTTAAAACGGAGTCTGTTGTCTGAGTATATCAGCTATTAACTTTACTGTCATTGTCACAAAGCCATCAATCTCAGTCTGTCCCAAACCCATTTTCTGTGTAGAGTCAGCCCATCTTCCTCATTTCCTACACATGCAGATTTTAAATCATCCTGTAAGCCTTGTACTGCACCAAAGGTTTAAGGCTGTAAGAGCTGGCAGGCTGCTTTTTGTTGTTGGGGTTTTTGTTTTCAGTTCTTTCCCCCCCCCCCCCCCCCCCCCAACACGTACATTCAGTGTCTACTACCAGATGACAGATTGCAGCTATTCTCTGGACTGGCTCATGCCAGAAACAAACAGGAAAACAGAAAAGAAACCTTATAAGCCGATATAAAGTGGATGAAAGCCTTATTCCACCGAGGCTTGTGGCAAATGCCATTGAACTTAATTTACAATTAATTGCTAGAAAAATTGTTTTAGGGAGAGCACTCGAAGTGCCCTTTGTAGGCAGGATCTTGTACATTTTCGAAATGATGTCTGCTTATACAGCATCAAAGCATATGAGATTATCAGAAATGCCCTAGTTGGCTACCCTCTAGTTTAATAAGGGGGAGTTTGTTACCAAAGTATTTTAAAACTTTATGAGTCTTCAGTTCTGGATTTTGCCTGTCTTTCTGATCTAATGGTGTCCAAGAACATTGACTTTTATGGCCCATAAATTTCCTCAAACTTGCTAGAAGGGCAAAGCTTAGGAAGCATATATATGATTGGAGAGATACAGCTTTGATGGATGGACTATCAGAGGGATGAGGAATTGCTAATTCCTATGGGTGACCAAATTCATTGCAGTCAGTGTCTGAATGTCCAAATGGAAACCTGTAATGAGTGGTGTCCCTCAAGGGTCCATACCAGGACCAATACTATTTAATGTCTTCATTAATGACACAGATGGGGGGATTGAGAGCATTCTCAGCAAGACTGCAGAAGACACCAAGCTGACTACCACACCAGTATTATATCAACTGAAAGAGAGTAGATTCAGGTTGCATATAAAAAGAAAATTTTTATGTTGAGGATGGTAAGAAACTGGGACAGTTTCCCTGAGAAACTGTGGCTGTTAGGAAAAGGTCACACTCCAGAGGGTGGTGGGCATGGAACAGCCTCCCTAAGGCAGTGGGCACGGCCTCATACTGCCACAATTCAAGCAGCATTTGGACAGTGCTCTCAATGACTGGGTTTGAATTTGGGGTGGCTCTGTATGAAGCCAGGAGTTTGACTTGACTTGATAATGCTTGTGATTCCCTTCCAACTTGGGGTAGTCTACAGTTTTACAATCCTACAGTGGCTGTGATAGGAAGGGTCCCTTAGATAGAAACATGTCCTGATCTTCAGTTTATTCTAAACACAAAATCCTTCAAGCAGGAGCCTCCTTTAAAACTGCGACAGGTAAGTTTCTGCCTCTTTGTTCCATAACAGAAAGCTGCTTCATTAACCAGCAAATCACAGTGAAAACTGTGAAGGGACAGATTTGTTAAATACAATAATTGTGATGTTGTGTTACATCAGTTCATAACACAGCATTTAATGAAATACGGATAATTTTGGTCATTTACATGTGCAATTACATTGTTTTTTTAGCAGTGATTGAGCACAGTGCACTGTGCTTTTGTAATGTACCTGAGTGCCAAGCCAAATATTGGGTACTTGGAACCTGAGTGCTCCAAGAGCTCTTTGAGTGCTGCGTCCAACAACTAAGGTGGCAGTATTTGTTATAAATCTTGTGTTCAGATCTCATTCTATCTTGTAGATATTTATATTATTGTAATGAAGTGCTGAGGTTTTGCTTACAGGAAATCACAGACTTGCTAAGCCTTAATGTCACTGAGCAGTTGTAAGCCCTAGATAGTGCCTTGTAAGTTGTAAGAAGGCCCACTGAATCAAGGTGCACTGAGTATTTGTGCCTTCAAACTCTGCCTCCAGGTACAGCAAACTGCTTCACTGGTAAAAGAGCAGTACAGTTATACTGGCCCTTAAGTCTACGCTACTGCTCGCATGGTAGCAAGGGCTTTCTCTACAGTCTTTGGAATATCCATTAGCATTGCATTTGGTCCTGTAACACTGCTTCTACTGTGAGAATTAATCTCCGGTTACGGGTCTGGGCCTGAGACATGGTTGCAACACCTTCTCACCAGATCTTTGCCAAACTGCCATAAAATATTCCATTAGACAAAAGGCACTACACACCCTCTTTTTTACATTTTCTTCACGCACTCCAAACCAACACATAAAAAGCCAAGTTCTGTAACTCTTCATGACAAACATACCTGTATAGCAACAGCTGCACACATAAAATTGCAAACCTAAGCTTCTGTTAGTCACATTTTCTGCAACTGGAAAAAAAAAAAAAAAAAGAAAGAAAGAAAAAAAAAAGAAAGAAAGAAGAATAAGATGAAAATATCTTTTACCAGTGGAAACAAGCATTCTTGGCTAAGCCAGTAGACCTGTGATGCCTGACAGGACTCCAGTAGCTGGCTGAGATCCTCCACCAGTCCTTGGAAGGATGAGCTTGCAGTGCCACATCTTCTAGGTCTAAGTAAGGGAAAAAGACAGCTAGGGCCAATTATGACAAGAGGCTCTATGGCAGAACAGAAGGGTCCTGGACTTGGCCTCAGCAAGTTGGGTAGGAGTTGTGGAGTAGTCAGAAGACCTAAATCTCTGTGGTTTTGTGGGCTTTTTTTTGCATCTGGTAAGCTTCTCTGATTTGAAAAACAGCACTGATCTGTCTGTAAAATAAGAAGGATAACAGTACTTAATTGTAGGCCTCTGCATGTTATTGGTTGTTGAAGTCTAGAAGTAGGTTGTAACTGTGCAATGCATGAAGAAGGCTGCTGTCTCCAGTGGCTTTAAAAAATGAATTATAAATACAAGCCTGGAGCTCTTGAGTGGTCAGTGTGATATCACTGCCTAAGTTTTAACAGTGCTTGGCCTTATCTGAATGGCACTGTCATACTGGGGCAGGCAGGAATGTAAGAGTTCATGGTCAACAGAGGAAGGTGTGTTGTGAGAAAGGATGTATGAAAACAGAGGTGCATTCCTTAGTGAGCTGCATAAAAAAGGCATTTCAGTTGTTGAGGATGGTATGGGGCACGGAGGAGACGATAAAGATATCACTGAGGTGTGATATAATGGTTGAGTGGGAACGGGAGGAGGAAATATTGCAGCTGGTGCTATAGGTCAGAGCATTGTTCTGGAGGATCTTGAAAGAAACTATGAGTAGTTTAAATTTAATGCAGGAGGCCAAAGGAAAACGATGGAAGAATTCAGAGGTGCCACTGTTGAGGCAGTTGATTTACTGAGGCCTTTGAAATAGCTTGCAAAAAGAGCAGATGAAAATGAAGAGGAGGATCAGTAGCCTTGAGGAGAAATGATCAGGATGTGACCACAATTTTTGTCGTATAGCTGACAAGGGTGAACCTGAGAGAAGCTGCTCATGGTAAAGTGATGGATCTTGTCTCAAACAGGGAGAGACAAGTCTCAGGAGGTTTAATTAATGTCTAGAAGTCCTTGTGTGAGATTGCTCAGTGTTGCTATGCCCAGAAATTTCTTGAGAAATAGAAAAGATGGGCACAATTCCCTGATTTCCAAAAGAAATTCAGTAGGAGTGGTATTCTGTTCTTGCCGTCCAAGCAATGAGTATTTGCACCTATTGTCTCCCTGTGAGTACAAAGCTCAGGAGAGATCAATACCTTTCTTTTTGGGCTTCTAGAGGGTTCACTCTGAATGATGTTTGAAAGTGCAATAAATCATTATGGAGAGGTAAAGTATGAGTTCTGTCTTGATTTTGTATTGACTTCTTATTGACAAACAGTTCTTCCCAAAATGTTCATTCATCTCCCCTTAGTAAATGCAGTGTGACAGTTTCTGAAGAGAACAAAATTATCATGTATTATTTCTGAATGCAAGCAATTTGTGGTTTGCATTACTCAGTCAAAAGTGTGTGCCAAACTTCTGCAACCAAAACTACCAAACCAGGCAAGTTTATTGGGCATATTATGAAGAATAGGGAAGAAATTTTCACCTCACCCAAATAACCTGGCATGTATGGACAGCCTACAAATAAAACTGAAGGTAGAGCAGATTAGAAGGAGAAGAAAAAGAATGTTAATTTAACAAAATATCTGAATTTGATGCAGAGAGCATGGAAAATAAGCAGAAGGTGCTAGAGAGGATACTAAGCAATGAAGTTTATGAACTAGTGGGCATAGCTGAGGGAAGGTGGGCTGACTCTTGTCAATGCTTTAGATGTCAGTAAAGAATAATATAGCCTGCACAAACGATGAGATGCATGGTGACTGATACAGGTGTTTTCTTACCGATGTGGTGTTTGCAATTAGCACAAATATGGACCAGAAGAAGTAATGAACATGATGAATACAGTGTGGCATTTTTATTCAGGAGATCTTGGAAATTCCTAAACTCCTGTACAAAATGAATATAAATTTGTGATAAAAAACAATTTCAGCATTTTTGTTAAACGAAACCTCACAACTCCTTAGTGAAGCTACAGAACAGTAGATGATGTGTTTGAATGTCGATTGTAGTCTTATGAATTTTCTTACTGTAATTAGTACCAGCCATGTCATGGGCCATCCACTTCTCTTTTCCACTTTGGTGTCATCTGCTCAAGGGAAGAACATAAACAGAAGTTGGACTGAAAATGCAAACACTTCTTGAGGTTTTGGCCTCAGTACTGTAGCCCCGAGTCATTGTTTTAAAGTTGGCCATCTCAAGAATACAAGAAAAAACTATCCTATGAATTATGAAACCATAAATAAGACATTTTAGTCAGTCCCTAGGCAGAACTAGTTTGATCATTAATGATTTTTGCACTTTTATTTTGCACACTACATTGATCACTGAAATTCTACATCCTTTGGCTGAATCCTTGTGTTGCAAGCACACAGACAGCTGGGTTTGGATGAAGCAGGTTCAGCTTTCCCCAGGGATCCTAGTGGAAGCTGAAGCCATAGGCTAGAGCATGCAATGCCTGGTGTCTCCAGAGGCTGAGCCCTGAGCTGTTGGTTGCAGCCCACACCACCCCACTGGATGAGCTGCATGCTCCTTGTTGGAGATACCTGTAGGCAGATACGTGCAGCCTCCACCACTGCATTGCTTCTGGCCTCAGGACTGAGCACTGCCTCTTATGAACAGCAGAATGCTTTATACCCAGGATACTGCTGCAATCCCTTTCCAGCAATGTTTCTAGCACCCACACGTACCCAAATGCTGGCTGGATGAAGATGGCACTTCAGCTCTCCAGTCTTGTACACATCCTGCTTTCCACAGCCACGGGTTTCCCTGCAGCCTGTACCAGCTGTGCTAACTGCTCCTCACCATTGGTGAGAGTTAGTGCCCCATTCCTCTCCACATAGAATCATAGAATCTTAGAATCATAGAATGGCTTGGGTTGGAAGGGACTTCAAGGATCATCAAACTCCAGCCCCATTGCCAAGGCAGGCTGCCAACCTCCATATCTCATACTAGACCAAGCTGTCCAGGGCCACATCCAACCTGATCTTGAATACTGCCAGGGACGGGGCATCCACAGCCTCTTTGGGCAGACTGTTCCAGCACATCCCCTCTCTCATAGTCCTCTCAGAACTGCACCTGCACTCTCAGGACTGCATCTATTGACCCTTGTTCCATTTAGATTAGATTCATTGTTGTTGAGCAGTAAATAAATCTTCAAATGAATCAGTCAGAAGATGAGGAATGCTTTTTTGACTAACCTACCCCTAATGCTTTAACAGCAAAGCCTTTATCTTATAGAACCGGCAAGTGAACTACAGAGGACAAAGGCTTGTTAGCAGAAAATATTGCACTACTGTGTTCTCTTTGGCAACTCCACAGCAGACAGCAAGGCTTTATAGACATGCATGTGTCAAAGCAAGCCATGCTGCTCTGCTGAATGTAGCCTGCTGGGAGTCGGGAAGGAGCAAAATTGGAGATGGGTCTGGGATGAGATATTGCAATCTGCAACTGTCCCACATGGATTATTAAAACAGCACTTTTTGGTATAAAAACAGTGTGGAATTGTCAACACTAAATATGTCAGTCACAGGTAGAAACTGCCTGGTGTCCTGCCATTCTTATTTGCATGAAATCAAAAATAGTAGGAGGAAATCTGCCCACAGCAGACTTTCAATTTACGTCAGCCTGCCAAACTCCTCAGTGACAGAAAGCCGCTGTGCGAACACTTAGTCATCTCCTTCATTTAACATCTAGTGGGTGTAATGTTTGGCAGCTCAGCCCTCAGAAGAGACAGCCCTGGCATCTCATTTTAGCACATTATCCCATTATATTGCACACTGTAGTATCCTGGTGTAAGGAAAGCAATGAATAGCTGCATTCTGAGGAACCTGATCTAGTGGTAATTGTCCCTATTCATTGCAGGGGAGTTAGACTAGATGACCATAATAGGTCCCTTCCAACTCAAATGATTCTATGATTCTACAATTCTTTGATTCCGTAACTGCGCAAGGGGCAGGCAGTCAACTCCGGCCTGTCTGGGGCCACACGAGTGCCTGTAATTAACAATTAACAAAGGAGCAAGTCAGGCAAGGGAAGCACTGACACTGCCTGAGCAGAATGGGGGCACATGTAGATAGTTGCCAGGGACACTGGCTGGACCACACCATGGCTCACAACTGTCCTGGCTGGTGCAGACAAGAAGCTGCCCAGTCCCTGAGCTGGAGGGTTCTAGGAATGCCCTCAGACTGGACTTGAATGTCTTTTTAGACGTCAAAACTCATTCAAAATTTGACCCTATCTGGAATGAAACACAGGTTTTCAAAGATACCTAGTGGATGCTGGGTACAAGTCCAGAAAATACTGTACAGTACTGATGGGAGATGTTTGCTAAATCATTTCTTTTTTAACAAACCCATCTTCAGGGACCTTACTTGTGACCTTAGATGCTTCATTTTTGTGGAATTTAAAACCCAAGGCCCAGACAGACCCTCAAGGGCACCAAGCTGTCACTGAAATTCATGAAGCTGAGAAGTAAGAGGGAGATTAAGACACCTACAAATAAAGTACCACAACAGCTGGTTTCAGACCTCTCTGGTGCAGAAAGTAAAAGTGGGAATATAAAAATCACAGCCACTCCAGTGAATGAAGCACACCCTGAATCTCTCTGTCACAGGGGCTGGCTGGCATCAAGGGACCTGCGCTGATGAGGTTGGTGCCACAAGCAGACTGCATACTTGGAAGGACCCCGGCCTGTTCCTGATCCCAGACTTTGGCTGGATGGTCTTTGGCAGACCAAGAAATAGCACAAGCCAAAGAATTTTCCAGAAACCATTTGGATGATTTTAAAAATCTTGGAATTGAATTTCTGTTTGCCTAGAAGCTCCCTGGCACAGTGTGGTTGACCAATGCAAACACACTCATCGGCACTATGCAGTATTCAGGAGAGAACAGCACTGACACAGGAGACACGTCCTTCACCTTCACCAGGTACCTGGTGAGCATGCTGCGCTGGCTCATACACCCTTCTCCTGCCCCAGAAATCATAGAATCATAGAGTCATGGAATGGCCTTGGATGAAAAGGACCACAATGCTCATCTAGTTTCAACCCCCTTGCTATGTGCAGGGTTGCCAACCACCAGACCAGGATGCCCAGAGACACATCCAGCCTGGGCAATTTCACAGCCTTGAATGCCTCCAGGGATGGGGCATACACAACCTCCTTGGGCAATCTTGAATCCTAAATAACTGTGCATGCTGTTAATTTCTTGCTTGTTCTCTCAACCTTGGGCAACTCTCTGCTTTACTGGCCATCCCTGCTATGTCTCACTGTCATCTGCCTCTAGGCAATTTACAGGGAACCTGAACAGCATGCAGCAGAAAATCCTGTGAGAGCTTTGCTCTGCTAAGCAATAGTGAAATCCCTCACTTCTGCTTTGTGACCTTTAAAAATAGGAATAAGGTACTTAAAATGTTATCCTGAGGAAAACCGGATGGAGCTGCTGTGGTGGCTTTGAAGCCTTGTGACAGTTTGTGATGATATAAACATCCCTGAAGTTCCACACATGCTCCAGGCAAGGAGGTGGATAGTTTTATTTACAGCAGGCCTACAACCTGGTCCTGGTAAAGCATGTTTATTAACAAGCCTGATTTCATTGGCATTACTCACTGCTCCCCAAAAGATTGAGCTCACTGGGCAGAATATACCCTAGCAGATCAGGTAGCAGATGGGTCATCTTTTCCAAACATAAGACAGCAAGCCATTAAATAAACACATTAGTTAAATTAACTACCAAAGTCTAATTTTTAAAGAACATGGGAATAGCCACCCCCACACGCTCGCATCTCTGGCCTAATGCTGTCCCAACCCATTAGGGACTGCTTTTCTCTACAAGTGTGGCTGTGTGCAGTGGATGGACTGGTGAGCCCTGCAGGGTGAGCGTGGTGAGGTCACATCTGTCTGCTCTGCTTCCTCTGCAGCCTGCTCCATGTCCATGAGGTCACAGAGCAAATTAGGGGGGAACTGTGCTCACGGAGTCTGTGGCTTAAGTGTAACACTATGATATTTCCCCACAAGTGTTTCAAATAACTTTCAAGAACCACTACAAAATCTTAAGTGTTAAATTAATGAAATAATATTTACACTGGGAATTCATCCCTGGGGAATTAAAACCTTTATAAAACCCACACAGAAGTGTTCTCTGCAGGAGTCTCCCAGTGTTTTATTCCACATGTCTCTCTAAAGACCAAGCAATAGGTTTCTGTTAGCACTCAGTCAGCCAGACCTCACCTGTGGGAAAGTCCCACCTACCTTCAGTCTGCGTTGTTCTCATCAGATTATGTCCTACTGCTCTTTGCTGGCTTCATCACTGGTGGCCTTTGTGGTAGGGACTGGACCCATCAGCAGCGTTCTTGAAGACCTCATGCAGCACCCGCTGTGCTAACCTTTCTAGTTAGCGCAGTGTGGCATGGGCCCTGTGGGGCTGTCCGCTGGCCTGATGTCACATGTTCATCTGGGGACTTCTGATTTGGGGTCATCCTGAGCAACAGCGAGGGCCCATTCTTCAGCAGAACTGAGGATATTGATATACATAATGTGCTCATTGTCTGTGAAAGTCAGAAAAACGCATAGGATATACACAGATGGTGTTCACGGCTGGAGAAAATAGAGCTGTTGAGGGAGTTTTGATGAACGTGTCGTCGCTGCATATGGATGATGCGCCTTTCAAAAGAGAGAGCTGTGTGTTTTGCATGGACTTTTGTTGCGTAAGGTGTCAGCTTCAAAACTTTAATGAAGCAATTTTTTGTCTGCCTTTTCCCCTCAGCACTGGATTGTCCAAAAGACACATTTTTTTTCCCATTATATTTCCTTCTTAGGAGAAGTCTGTGCAGTTGACAATGACACTTGAGATCCCTACAGCTGTAGCCCAATTTTGACAGTATTGTAAATGAATTACTGGACCAATTTAGGCTGTACCGTTAGCCACTGGTCCCATTTTCACTGTGATTTTGATACTATCTCTAGTATCCACTTCAAAGCTCTTTATGGGCTTGTTGCCATGCAGTTTGACTATGTGCATTCCCATTGAAATCCATACAAGTCTAGCACATGGGCAATTTCACAGCATGGAAATGATGCTTCCAAAAATGTGCAGTGTTGATATCTTTCCTTGGGCATGGGGCCCACTCTCTGCCTTCTGAGCTGAGAAACACTCCAGTTGTAGCAGCAGTTCTGTGGAATTTATTTAAAGAACAGATTCCCAGCTGCTGCAGACTTAACAGCTCCACTGATTTCTGTTTCTACCTGATAAAATTACAGCTTGTTTGTTTGTTGGTTGGCTTCATTTAAGGTTTGAATGGTGCTGATGATCCTAAGATACGTTCCCTTCTGCATCTTCTGTCGTGCTGAGTTAGTTTGAGCTGTCACGTGGGAACTCTTCATCTTAAAGGAACTGTTTGGTGAAATCTTGGCACACAACAAAGGGAGGAGGGTGAAAGTCTTCGATGGGTCTCCAACCCCAGGCCCCCAGTTAGCTCTCCTTCAGCTCTCTAACCAGTGCTGATAAAACAATTAGTGTGTGTTCTGGGAATAAAACTGCTGACAGAGCTCAGCGCTGGGAGCAGGCACAGTTAGGAGTTGTTACCGACCATTTAGCAGGGTGAAACACACCACAGCAAATCAGATGCAAAGTTTTGCTGATGTTATTCTGTGGAGCCATTCCATACAGGATTCTCCTCCACACAGTTTGACTTCTGCTGTCGAGGGGCACAGCATGCAAGGCAGTGGAGAATCAGACTGTGTCATTTTAATATGAAGTTTTAGCTGTGTTTCACTTCAGTAGTATTTCACAGGAGGCTTCTATGACTGACAAGTACCGTATAAATAAGATATATTATCATTTCAAAAGCATAACCTGTAGATTGCTCTCTTGTGCTGACTACAACATTTGCTACTCCTATTCTTCCTCAGCCATAAATACCATGAATCAGTGAAGCTGCTGGACACGGTGGTTTTAAAACCGGTCTATAAACTAAGCATGTAAAAGAGGTATATAAAACGTAAGGTAGAGTACATATATATATACATATATATATATGTCAGTTACTCACTCACTGTCACATATTCACTTGGTACAAAGCATCAGTTTCTTCATTCTCAATCATACACTTTCAAGAAATGTAAAAACAGATCACCAGTAAAAGTAAATCAGGTGACTCAGTTGCCCACGTTCCATGGACTGTGATATGCCCTGGCTGTCAGTAGGTGTCATGCAACACCACAGTTTTTAAACACCTGGCTTTCGGGAAAATAAAATGCCCCTTAAACTGTTCATCTCCAGATGGGTTTGATTATTTGGGTTTTTTGCTTTATTTTTTCAGACCACAATAGTCTCATTTGGATGTTGACAAAGTGTAGTAGTATCCACTCCTGAGAAACTGCAGGTAATTGTGTGTATATTTGTTTCTGTATTTGGTGGTATTTAGAAAGGCGGTAGGAGGCAATGCAGCAGACAAGCAGGAGCTCTTGCCGAAGAGTCCAAGCACCAAAGCACCAAACATAATATCTGCTTATCTCTGTATTTCCTCTTCTTTCCCCTTTTCTCCTTGTGCCCACAATAATCCAATACCAAAATCTTTTGTTTCTGTCATAGCTGCAAATGCAGCTCAATAATGTCATCACACAGATCTGCCAGCTCAAGCTTTCTCTAATCCAATCAATAAAATGACCACGCTATGCTCCCTTTTTTGTTTTAAAATTGAGGATGATAGCCTGACTGCAGTAAATCCCAGTCCACTGCTAAGAAGATCTCAGAGTATTCCTGTTTGGTTGCTGATTTCACAGCCTGGTCGTACACAGATCGAACCCACAAATGTGGCAATGAATCTAAACAAAACAATAGCCTAATTGTTTGGTCTTAGGCTTATGGCAGCCCTCAGAAACTTGCTGGATGCCCTGGCCACAAGTTGTGAGTGTGTCTGGGTGAGTGTCTGCCATGACGTGTTGGACTGATATGACAGACCACAGCAACTTACAATTCTGTGCCCCAGAACCCACATCCACCCACAGCCCTGAGAAGTTTGGACCTCCCTGAGACAGAGCAATAGGAGTGGTGGATGAGCTCAGCCAGGTGTTTGTATCCCAGTTCCCCCTTGCTAACTCCTGATAACGCTGTGAATGTCTATTGATCAGGAAGGAATTTTTCTAGTTGGTCCTGCAATTGAAATCTCATTTGACTCACTGGTGTGAGGCTATCACCAGGTTTTGATATGAAGAGAATGATTTTTCCTTTCTACGTCTATAAAGGAGAAAATTATTGCAACCCTTTTTCTTTTTCTTTTTTTCTTTTCTTTTTTTCTTTTTCTTTTCTTTTTTTTTTTTTTTCTTCTTTAAACAGCTTAAATGCCAAAACAGCTGGGGGAAGCAAGTCTGAATTTGTCAGACAGATAGCCCTCATTGCAGAGAAGTGTCTTGGAGTATTCCGGTTAAAATTGGTTTTGATTTGCCAGAGTTAAGAGCTGTTGAGAACTGCACACGCAGTAAATGTTTTAACACTGAGAGTGCTGAGCTGGGAGCTCACAGGGATTCATTCACTGCTGCTGCTGCTGCCGTCACTGTAGTCTGTATGAGTTTGCTGAAACATGGGACTGTGGTAGCCCTGGGGTCTGTTAACCAAAGAGCTGATGGGGCCCTGGGCAAGAAGGCAATTGGAGTTAAAACCCTCTTGTAGTCAGCTCACAGTCCCTGATGACATTGTATGAAGAGCTGGGGGAAATTTGGGGTGTATGGATGAATGGAATCTGAGGAGAAAACTCGGCCTGGTTGAATTCTGTCAGCCCCATAGTTTGAATAGTCTGAAGTGTCAAAGTCCTAGAGAAAAATTCAACATGACTACTCCAAAGTCCCAGTTTAGTCTGCACTCACCAGGGAAGCTGACCTAACCCTCCATTTTGCTCAAGAACCAAAATGGTGGTTTTTACACACAAGGTATTTTGTTTTTACTCAAAATTCTACCCAGAGAGAGAAAAAGTGCCAAAGTCCCCAAAGGGATGTGACCTCTCAGACCTCCACCAAACACACCCTCAGTCAGAGCGAATTGTTATCTCCTGTGTGAAGGTGCACTGACTTGCGGAGATGCCATGCTGGTGTCACCAGTAAGGCAACAAAGTTCTCTGACAGCATATTGATTTTGCACAACGTAAAACACTTCATGGAAAGAGAGATTTACTGTGTGACTGATAGACAGATGGGCAGGTATCTGTGTAATCAGGGAAAATGGAGTCTACTAGCAGCATTTTATTTATGGCCTTTTATTGTGCAAACACTGAGCACCCAAGAAGGATTGTTATTTTCTTTTTTAAAGCTCTCAGAACAGATTCCTGGTACCATATGCAGTACTGCAGTTAGAGAGCTATTGTACTGAGTCACTTGGCATGATGTTCTGTTAACTGGTGTGTAGCACTAACAGCATATACGACTTGTGGCCAACTCTTGACTCTAGTCAGAACCTCTGTGGTAGCTACTAACAGCTCAATGCTGTAGCTGTGATCCCTGAGACGAAATCAGCTGCTTCCCCAAAGTGCACATAACCTCCTAATTATGACATTCTTTCTGTGCCCTGTATATGGACATGGCTACCCATCTATATGTCTGTTCCCTGGTGGTGATGAGGGAGAAGATGTGAATGGTGGTAATGTAGCTGTCTGTATTGTTGTCAATAAAATCTGAAGATTGATAAAAGGATGCAAATAGGGAGCATTCCTACAGCAGAAATATATAGAGATGCAGGCGCGCGTGTGTGAGAGAAAGACGGAACTGCCTTCATGTGATGCATTCAAATATATATCTGTTGTATACACCATTTCCAGACATATCACAAGGCAGCAAGAAGAGGAGGGTGGATATGAATTTACAGAGATAACCAGTTCTCTGAGAATGAGCAAATATGTAAATACAGCAAATAGCTCAGAGCAGCAGAACTAATGGAGGCTGTTTTCCTACGAATTTGTTTCCTGGCTTGACTACAGAGCACATAAAAATGTGTGAGCTTCAAATAATGATTTACCACAGTGTCCCTCTTTCATAATGGTTTTCTAGCATCTAAGAGTTAGACAAAGCTGGAGCAGCAGTCTTTCCTTCAGTAGAAATGACAGCACATCTCTTTCTTCTACTTGGCTGCATATTTTTATTAAAATTCTAGGGATTCAGTACCTCTGAGATTGCCATTCCCGTGTCAAATATGGTTGAAATTAGTCAAGAGGTTCAGAATTTATTAGTAACACATATACATATATACATGCACACATGTGCAGCATATGCTTTCATAAGCATGGGCTCATAGGAAGCCAAACAAAGAAGAATACACAAAAATCTCTCTGATCTCTAAGTTGTGCATTCCCGGTGTAAAGCAGAACAGCAGAATGTAATTTATTAAAATTTTTGTCAGTATGCTATTAATTTAAAATTTAATTCTTTCTGCGAGAGATAAAAATGTGCTCCTGTCAGGAGTTAAACAAGAGGCAAATGTGTAAATATTCATAGTCAGAGGACAGTCATGTGCCTGTAGCCCCATGTCCTTTATTGCTCATGCTAAACTATATGCAGGCAAGGTAGTTCTCACATGCACAAGACAAAATCAGGGCCATCAGACAAGACTTTGATGAGATGTATCAGAATGGAGCCGAGCAGGCCTACTAGGATGTTAAGGATTTTTAGCAGTTGTATTTTGAGCAAAGACTAGAGCAAGTTGGCTTGTTTAGCTTAGCAGAATGGAGACAGAGAAAGAATATGGTTGTTCTCTATAAAAGTACCAGAGAGGCAAGCATAAGCACTGGAGAAGTGCTAGCTAAATGTGGAGACTACTGCTGGCATAAAATCTCATGTCTGTCTAAAATTAGACCAAAAGATGAAAGAAGCTACCTAGTGAGCTGAGGAGTTAATTTCTAGATCTGCATTTTAACAGAAGTAGAAGAAAATAACAAACTTATTTTAAGATGTAGCTTAATGAAATATCACCAGGAAGGTGTCTGATGCTGTGGTATGTGACTAGCAGAACTTGAACTGTACAGGGTGTCCTTCATCCTCGTGATGTTCTAAAGGGCTTCATTTTACAGTGAAGAATCTGTAATTTGGGGTTGAGCTTTATAGGATGTTGGACAAGCTGTGTGCCATTGGGTAGGTCTTTGGTACAAAAACACATTCATCACTGAAGGCAGATGGGAACATACCTAGAAATGAAGGGGAATTTAGGCCCTTTCACCTGTGTACCATATCAGGTTGTACAGGATGCAAGTGTCCAAGTGATGTGTTACAGCCCCATCACTGCCCCAACTTGGTACCATCTCACCCCCTGCTTAGAGTCTACCCCATTAGCAGCAGGCG
Organism: Coturnix japonica; assembly: GCF_054131305.1. Classification (NCBI taxonomy): domain Eukaryota; kingdom Metazoa; phylum Chordata; class Aves; order Galliformes; family Phasianidae; genus Coturnix; species Coturnix japonica. Next base: position 12,870,801 of record NC_140664.1, on the reverse strand, counting down.
CAGCACTCCATCTCATTCCATTACTTAATCATTTCCTTCATTCATGCCCTCTTTGCTGGGCTTGTGAAATGTGTATAGCCTCAAGTAGCAGAAAGAGCTTGACTGAAAATGTATATAACAGAATTCTGTACAAGAGAGAAGTGGAATCTGTGGAGGACGTTAGCCATACTGACAGTGGTGCTGGACACACATAATTGAATGTCACTGAGCCACCCAACAGCATTCCAAGTTACACGGGTTTGATTTCTTTTTTCTGGATGCAGCTAAACAGATTGATGGGAGCCTGAGGGGAAGAAACCAGAGAGAATTATATTCTGACTTGACTCAAGATGCTGAGCCTCACCTTCAACCAGACTCCAGCCTGAGATTGCTTATCCCAATGTGTAGGTGTAGAAGAAATCTTATTCCTAATGTGGCATACAGGCAGTAGAGCCTGCTGTATTTCAGCCTGTCTTTACCAGTAGCATAAATCTCTTCTCTTATAGTACAGAACATCTCTTGGAGGCAGGAACTCACTGACCACATGCTGCAGCAGTTGGAGAGGCATGCCTACTAATTACTGGCTCTCTGCAGTACTTACATCAACATTTGCTGTTGCAGATAATAATAATGAGCCATAACGTGGATCAGATTGCACAACCAATAGCTTCCTTCCTACTTACTGGGTTTTTTGTTGTTTTTTTTACATTCCACCCTGATCACCTCCCTCATCCCTGAACCACAAACATATGCAGGCCCCAGATCTGACAAAAACTTGCAAGTTGGAATGAAGGAAAACCCTTTCTGGAAGTTCATTTGCAGATACACATATTTCCTTTGAATCAATCTCCATTATTTCAAAAGATATGCTTGGGTTCATGTTCCACAAGGCATAGCAGGCTTGTCTATAACAGCATGGGGTGATGTTATAGAATAATTTTCATATATAAAGTGAGCAGGAAGCTTTTGTAGATCACAGGAAAAGAAGACTGGTCTCATGTCCTTCTAGTTCTCGGGTGTTACTCATCTGTATTCAGACTAAAAATGTATCACAAGAACTGAGGCTGCACTCAGTTACCAGAGTAAACCAGAGAGATCTGCTTAAATGAATGGAGATCCAATGGAAATGTTAGGAGAATGGAGGTTTTCTACTGTTAGCTCTTTGTGGTGACCTCCTTTACATCTTCTATATCTTTGCAAGTTCCTCGCAGATGTGCAGTATAAGCAAAGGCTGGTGAACTGCAGAAAGCTGTGCTGGGTGCTTCAGAACCCCATGCCAGTCTTCACTGTCCTTGCAACAGATATTTCCCTGTGGATGTTTTGCAGATTATTCCACACTGACTAATGTCTGTGGTCTCAGACACTGTTGTTACAGTGAATGTTCCCTTCATTGACTCACATTTCCATCCATGTGATCTTGGAGAAGTCACCTGTCACAGCATACCAGTATAAGGAATTGCCAACCCATGTGGGACAAGGCCCAGCCAGCAACAGCTCAGAACCTGCAGGGTCTTCGTGCAGTAAAAATGTCGTATGTAACATCAGAAGGCCCAGCTCTCATCATCTTTTCATGTATTACACCAAGGCTGATCCCCAGTGGGTATTGTAAGCCAAATTCTGGATCCTTCCTCACCAGAAGACTGCTTCCTCATGACTTTTCTACCCAGTGTAACAAATCACACACCCTTCTCTTCACCCATAAGCCCGTGTGGTCTCCCCACTGCCCAGGCAATGTGTGCCAGCAGTCTGGAGGCTCCCAGATGCTCTCAGCAGCATCTCTTTGGCTACAGGACAATTCCACGATGAACACTCACCTGCTGGTGCTCAAAATGATTCAAAGTACACCATATGAAGCATATAACTGCTTTATTTTCTAGTCTTGCACATTTTCTTTCTCTGTGGCTTTGATTAATACTTCAAAAGTGCTACTACTACTGAAATAATTGTCAGCATCTTGACTAACAACCCGAGTTTTCAAGTTTACGAAGCTACCATTGGTTGCAATGCACCAGCCTGAAGGGGCATGTTGTCCAATAGCCAACTTCTGAGCCACAGCAAGGGAAGAGCACACTCACACACTGTTACTGCCACAGAACATCCTCCCTGCCTGCAGCAGCTCGGGGAACACACAGTCTGTGCAGGCAGTTTTTGTATGAATGATAATGTGATATATGCTCTCTATTTTTAGCCAGTCACTGAATATAAGAAGCTTCCAGGATTTTAGTTTACTCAAGTAGGAGGCAAGAGGATTCTTAGACATTATTTATTTCTATATATAAAAGTACTGTTTATTTCCCCCAATGTATTCTTATTTCCCTCTTATTCTCAAGGTTCTCCATGCCAGAAAAGTAAATACACCTGTGAGTGAGGAAATCTTTTCAGTTGAAACTGATGACTTGCTGAAAAAACGTGGTAAAATGCTCTCTCGGTTGAGTCTATTGTTTCTTTCCTTTCAAAATGAAAATATGTATTGATGAAGGTTGTTAAATCAGAAGATGGGTGGTCAAGCCACCAGGTGAACAGTCTTAGTTTGCCAGCTGTTTTCCCATATCCAAGCCAAAGCTGTTAAAGGTGACAAAGAGGAGTGTCAGTAGGAAACAAAAAAAGCCTTACAGCACACAACAGGAATTACAGTGGTCCTACCGAGTCCAGAAATTATGCAAACTGCTTTGAGTGTCATTTCTTGGCACGTCTCTATTGATCTGCTATAAGTGCCATAGCATAGTTAAGTCGACTAACTTGTAATACCACTCAGTTTTCAGCTTTCACTGACTTCAGAGCTTAGGCTTATGGGAGAGGGGGAATGAAACAAAGCAATAAAAAAGAAGAGACTTTATTATCTTTTCAGGGGATTAGATGTAGAGACAGAAAAATAAACACTCAAATCCTGGCACCAGGTATTGGGTGACCTATTTGGAGAATTTGTAAGGCTGGAAGGACTGGAAAAATGAAGTGGAAGTCTTCCCCCAGTGTAATAGGGCAGTATCTGTAAGCATTTATTATGTCATTGTAATTTCACGAACAATGTGTATTAACTGGTACACAAATCTCCGTAAGCGCTAAATGAAATGTTAAACATTATATTCCAAAAGCTTTATCGCAAGAGACATTTTGTGACATCAGTAACTAGTTTTCCTTCCACTCAATTATCTCTATTAACTGGTAATGTATACTGAATCCTTGCCATGCGTTTCATAATACTGATCCTCATTAACTGAGTAAACAGAAATGGAACCTCATTGGCAAGGCACTCGAGTGACCAGCAAGCACAGATCCTGCTGGCGTGGGATCATCTGTCATCAGCCTCTACGCTGTGGCATGAAGCTAGCATGTAATTAATGGGCACACAGCGTGACCAGGGCCATGGAGAAAGTCTGGAGCAAGAACAGCACTTCCACAAAAGCCAATGGCTATTGCAGCATTGCTTTATAGGCAGCGTTTTATGGTATCAGGTGGATTTCAATCCCCCAAAAACCTGGAGTAATTTATAAAGCAATACTACATAAAGCCAAAAAGCGCAGAGCACACAAACACATAACCTGCTTTTGTTTTCTCTCATACAGCAGTGCAAAATTGAACAATTATCCTTCCCTTGAAAGACCTGAATTATAAATGACATTTCTACATCTCTGCAAATGGGTAATTCTCACTTTGTCATGTAGTGGGCCTGGTGCTTATTAACTCTGACCTCATGTACAAAATGCTATCAAACCAAGGACCTGGCTCAGAAAAACACTGGAGCATCTGCTTAGCTTTAAATGCCTCAATGAAGTTGTTGCAAGCAAAGATCATATTTAAGTACTTTGTGAAGAAGGGAAGATGTTACGAGCTGGGCCCTGCTCTGCAGCCATGCAACAGTAAAGTAGGGAATGCAGCTTTGTGGGAGCAGCCCCAATGCCAAAACCACCGACTGGTGCTGCTGGCCCCTGTTCCCTGCTCAGTGTAGCTGTAAATGCGCTGCTTGAATCTCTTCTCACTTCTGTAAGTGTAATTCACAAGTAAGTCCTCCGAGGAGGGGGCCACGCAGTGGAAACAGGAGAAGCCAGGCCAGCTTTTCTCTTTGTAGCTATTCCATAAAACCACACCAGCTCTGGAAATAAAATCTCTGGGAAAAAAAAAAAAAAAAAGTTTAAAAAAAAAAAAAAAAAGGAAAGGAAGAAGGCTTCTGTAAAACTGTCACATTCTGCAGCTCAGAATTTCCTACTGTGCTTCTTTCATCACCTCCTGATCGCCCCTCTGCTTTGCAGCTTATCTAATTCTTCCTGAGGTTGCCAAGCTCCGTTCTCCCCGACACCACCTCTGTGTCAATGTGTAGCCTGCAGTTACACGCAATTTACAGCAGTGTGAGTGGGCAAGTGATGAAATGGCCCCTGGTGGCCCCTTCCAACCCAGCAGCAGGCAGCTCTGACTTGCACAGAGCAGGGCTCACGCGTGGCAGCTTGTCCCCGTGGGCTGGGTGGTGGAGGCGTGGAGTCCATGTTGGGATTTATTAACGGTGGAGGTGGTGATGGCAGCGCTGTTCTTTCTGCAATTTGCATAAAATCTGTGCAGAAAGAGGGAGAAAAATTGTGAACATCTGGCTGTGCCCATAGCCGGTACAAAATTCTATTATCGGGTTGGCACAAGCCTGTGAGCGTGGAGCCGCTAAATAATTCATTAAATTAGCAGAAGTTACATGTGGAAGATGTACACTAATCTAACGCAGAGGAACACTGTTCTCTATGGCAGAACAAGCATTACAACAATGAGGTGTTCGCCACCTGATGTCAAACCAAAGCATGGAAGGATCTATTCTTCCCCTAGTGAATTGAATTTGGGATAAAAGCTCAGAGGAGGCTTGTTGCCCAGCTTCCTGAGTGCTCGTCCTGCATGGAAAGGGACAATGATGGCACAGGGAGGCTTTCAGATGGGAATATCCTCAGTCATGTCATTGCACTGCAGACAGACTCTGCTCCAACAACACCAAGGTCGTAGAATCATAGAATCATTTGAGTTAGAAGAGGCCCTTATAGGCCCTCTTGTCCAACTGTCCTGCAATGAACAGGGATACCTACAGCTAGGGCAGGGTGCTTAGAGCACCATCCAGCCTGATCTTGCATGTATTCAGGGATAGGACATTCACCACCTCCCTGGGAAACCCATTCCTCTGCCTCACCATCCTTATTCCAAAAAATGTCTTCTTTATATCCAGCCTACATCTCCCCTTTTAGTTTGGAACTGTTTCCCCCTGTTGTATCACAGCAGTCACTGCTTGAGAGTCTATCTCCTTCCTTCTTTATAGCTCTCCTTTAGATGCTGTAATGGCTGCTATACTGTCTCCCTGGTCTCTTCTCTTCTCCACATGGAGCAACCCCAGCTCTCTCAGCCTGTCCTTGTAGGAGAGGTGTTCCCATCCCTTGGATCATTTTTGTGTCCCTCCCTGGACGCACTACAACAGGTCCACATGTCTCCTGATGTGCTTAGCAGGGCCAACCCCCAGCATATCCTTCCCTGCATCACTCTCATGGATGCTCAAGAAGTGCTCATCCAGTCATGCCCAGCTGTTTCTCCTGCCTTGCACTCCTCCATCATGTGGGTTCCCACATCTCCAGCTCATTGGATGGTGACCGAAGCCAGAGCACAAGGCTTGGTAGGGCAAAAAGCACTCCCTGGGGCCAGATCCAGACCACCAGGAGCCCAGGCTGAGGTTCTGAGCTGTCTCAGATGAGCTGAGAGCAGGCCTTGATGCCTGCAATCACTTCGGGTGCTCATGGGATAAAACCATAAAGCAGCAACAAGAGCATAACCAGAAATCGAGCTGGAGAACCAGACAGAGTGGCACAAGCACTGGACACTTATTCAGGATTATTTCAACTGCCACTAATTTGCCCAATGTACAGAATTTGCATATACTCTGGATTTGTTTTATTAGCTTACATACTGTGTGGCATCAGCTCCCTGTAAAGCCCATTTCTCATCTCTCCACAAGATAAATTTTTTAAGCCTTTTTTTTCCCCCTTTTTTCTCCCTTCATTAATTCTCAGGCAATGAAATCAAGTACGGTTCCTTCTATTGTTCTGCAAGCAAGTGTTGTGAAAGAGACCGAAACACAACATCTGATCTCCACACTACCTGGGTGAATGCTGTTCTCAGAAAGGACAGTGCTTTCATCTTAATTGCCAGCCAGCACTGAAAGAGCTGGGGTTCAGCACTTCAGTATAAATCAATGATAAAAAAAAGCAACGTAACAATTTACTAGAAAGAGTGTCTTTTAGTGTGGGTATTTTACAATGCTCCAAAGGTAGGAGAAATACAAAGCCTACTTGCTCCACTAACACAATGGTTATAAATCCCTATTATGCCAGTTTCCATCATTTTAAACCTTTTTTTCCTATTCCCGAGCAATTTGCAAACAGCATTCTGTTTTCTGATAAACACTGAAATATGGGCACCTTGCAGTACTCAGTGCTGGGGAGTTTACAAATGAGCCGTGCAGAGCACTTGTAATTTAAAACTTATCTTTTAAAATACGTACACAGCTCCGAGACCGTGGAGCTATAACATATCACCCTGAATAGGCGTGTGATTCACTGTAATGCATTTAATGTCAGGACTTTCACTATTTAGCATAGAGCCTGGCCGGTGGGGCTGGCCACACTCCAACGGGGAGAACAGCAGGAATGTTTCTGCTGTGGGTACCTCCGTTCCAAACTCATCTCCCTGCACTCACGTAGGCGGATTGCTCAGCCCAGTGCAATGATTAAAATGCTAACAAGGGGACTAATGATTTAAAATATCCAACCCTGCTTTGAAATAGCTTAATCTTAGAGACAGGGGAGAAACTGCAGGTCTGCAGCGTGCAGCAGCAGCTGGATCCACAGGTACCAGTGAGCATCATCCTTCCCAAGGGGAAACATCATCACACAGAGAGCTACAGTGAGAACTGCTTTTTAAAAATCAGTCTTAAATTTAACAGGATTAGTGTATCTTGACATGAAAGATGAATCTCTCTGGCTGAAACGTTCAGATTTTATAATACACAACCCAGCCTTTTCTGTAACGTTGTGGTGATGGAGTATTTTGAACGTGTACCCAGAAGCCAATGCAAACCACTCACATTACCATTTGAAGTTGACATCCAAACTTCTCCAGCAGCTGGTCCCTGTATCCAATTAGTTTTCTTGACAGGATTTAAATATTATGTTGTTTTGGTTTTTAATTAAATATTGAAGAATTACGGTGACGTGGTGTGACAGACTGCTGCAAAATAATTTACAATATCCTGTTACATTGTTATTTTAAAACAATTTTCCTAGCGTGTTTAATCTTCTTAAAACCTGCTGCTAAACGAAATTACTGTATTTTGCTATACATCAAATAATGATAAATGGCATCTTGCATCTACATGTGCCTTCCATATCCAAGGAGCACCGATCTCGCTCCCTCCTTACCTGCCTCCTTCTTTCCCTTAAAGAGAAAAACACTGCTTTCCATCACAGAGAACCTGGGACTTTTTAAAAGGAGCCTCAAGGGGATCACATATATTACAAATTGAACATGCGCTTTTACCATCAAAGAGATTAAAATGGACATTAAGAAGACTCTGTACAAGCCTTCTTTGTCCAGCAGCTCAAGCAAAAAGGTGCCAATTCATGTGTCAGATGTTTTGATGCAGTTTGTGCATTGGCTGATAGATGAATCACAAAATCCACTATTCAACAGCAATTAGGTGTGTGAAAAATCAGTAACACAAATTCAGCAAATTCAGGTGCAAAAAACTAGAAAGCACAATGGAATTCCTCATGTCAGTGCAACCCAGCACAGAATTAACCTGGGACAATTCAGAAATAGCAGATACTGTGTGGTTTGGAAATGTCTGTAGGGCTGGGTTGGCGCTTCTTTCCAAGCTACTGAGCAGTGCCCATCCCCTCATTAGCCAGGCTGTGATCCGCACTGCTCATCCTTCCATGCACCCTGTATGGTATGTGTAAGTATACCTTCGTGTGATCAGTACTGGAATACCACTGGTTATCTGAATAGCATTAGAATTTAATTTTTGGACCTTTTTCTTTGTTTGTTTGGGGTTTTTTTTTTGTGCTGAACCAAAGGAAAAACAGGAGAACTCTGAGCACGCTGCACATTTTTCAAAGGTTAGGAAGATCTTTTTTCCAGCACGAGAAGGAAAAAATGCAGAGTTAATTTTGACAGCATAGACACTGCTGCCATTGTACAGTCAGAAACTCGAACTTCCCAGCTGTCTTGCTGGCTCAACACTCCATTAAATGTTTGAAAGAGAAGAATACATGCTGGAGAGTTTGTTTGGAGGAATAGCTCAAGGGCTGCTTTGGACTGCTTTACCAAACAAGGTTTGGAAAGCCACATTATTATTATTGTTGTCATTATTTCTGTTCTCCCCTTTATAATCTGCAGCTTCCAGGGATGTAATGACACACTGCTGTTTCTTAGTACCACAGGCACAGCAAGTGAAACTCAGGCCATTCTCATCAATAGCAGCAGCTAAAAGCACACCCCTCCAGAGTCATTTTTTAGATTTCTGAGGGCTGCAGCACACAGATGTCTGAGCTGCCTCCTTCCTCCCCAGCACAGGGACTGCCCAGGCAATGTCAGCCTGCTCTGCTGCTGGAGGGGAAGCTGTTCAGAGTCAGGAGAAATAATTTGTGAGGTGGTGAAGGAGATCCCTACAAAGTGAGATTCCTTCGTGCAAACCCACTGCTGTGTGGTACCCAGCCAGACTGGTCACAGCCAAACATCTGCTCTCCTGCAGGTATCCTCAGCTCAGGATTTAGGATCTACTAATGATGCAGTAATATGAAGCCATGCTACCTGCTGGTTTAACAGGTCATGAGGAGGGGCAGAATTGAATTTGCTGTCTGGTTTGGGGTTGACAAGACACATACTGCTTGCTACAGTGAGCAGTTTCAAACTCAGCAATGCAGTTCTAAACTTCAGGCCCAAATACAAGCAAGACAGAAGTATCCAGGGAGCAGTCTGAAGGCCACCACAAAAAACCCACTCAGTGCCACTCCTATCTTGTGTGACGTAAGTGACATCTGTCATCTACAGAATAAAGTACCAGCAAAACTAGTTATTTCACTTCAGCTGCAAACGCAACAGTACAAAGACAGATCACGATGTGGGAAATAACAACAGCACAGGGAAAAAACAGGGAAAGATAACACTTTAATAATATCTCTCCTGAGCCTCATGGCCTTCCCCAGGCACACAGTTCATTTTCTTTGTATGTAACTTCAAAGCATCTCTGCAGAGCTGGGCCATTGCCCCCTGCAGAGCTGCCATCCATGCTAGTGGCAGTACCCTGCATATGGCACAGGTGACATCTTCGTACTGGGACTGAGAAGAAAAGCTTTACTCTCTCTGTTTGCCCCCTAATATATTCATCTTTCAAACTAAGCGACTAGCATTGCTGCCATGGAAGGGCTTTGGGGAGTCCATGTGACGAAAGCTTTAAAAGCATGAAGGGAGCTATTTGTTTTTATGAATCCCAAAAGGCTGTTCTTAGAGTTGCTCAAAGGGAACATGTGCAAAACTTAAGAAGAAGAAATATTATTTTTCAATATGGTATAAAATATTTACGGTCTGCCAGTGATGGGTGCTGAATGATTTGTAGATATTACCATGACAGTGCAGTGGAGTGCTTAAGGATGCATTTCACCCTACATAGGCAATCATCAGAACAGTATATCAGCCTAAAAATCTCCTGTTAGTATGGATATCAACTGCATCTGAAAACAAATGCCTGCGTAACTCACTACATATAACTTACCTTCGGGTTGTGTGTTTTTTAAATATGTGCATACATATTTAATCCGTTTCCTGTTGGGATAAACTGATGTGTTTTGTCACTCAAGAAAGAAGAATCAAAGTTCTAATTTACACTGCATGCAAAAATTTGGTTGTCTTTCCCATTCTTTACTTAGTCAAGTGGGTTGTACTCCATCCTGCCAACTGAAGAGTGAAAGCTTCTCCTTTCTATTAATCTTGGGACAGAGGGGCCTGTGAAAGAGAGAGAGATTGAGGGAAAAGATACAGACACATGAAGAAAGGCAAAGGTATTGAGACTCAGCAACATGTCTAAAACCTCTTTGCCTTGTATGTCTAAATGAAAACAGTGCTCTAACAGTAAGAAAATAACACAATAAAACGGCAATTTTAAACAAAGGCCTCATTTATGTGTTAAGAATGTTGTGTAGAATTGCATATAAAACTCTACAGCAACTCTACAGCAAAGCTGTTCTTATGAGTGCATTGCCCAGTAATAGAGCTGGCCTTCTGGATGCCTAATTACACGGCTTTGGATTATCCACAGGGGTGAAGCCTGAAAGACCAGGATCCCCTAATGACAGATCACTTCACCCAAACCTGACGTGCAGCCGCCTCTGATACGGCTTGTGGAAGCATTTAACAGTATGCAGCAAGATAACTCAACTAAATTAGGACAAGAAGTGGAAAAAGAATAATGCTGCCAACGGGAACTCCTGAGAGACCGTAAGTAGGCAGACTGTAACTACCCAAATTGTAAGTGGGCCAAGGAATCAGGGAGAACTTGTCAGCAGTACAACAGCGACTGCATTTTTGCAGTGTTTTGAAGGAACCAAAATCTCGTCTATCTCTGATGCCTCGTACTAAACTACACAGTCCCCTTACAACTGGCTGGGCTGGGAATAAAGACTCATCTGTGCAGAGACCTGGGAGTCACCACAACAGCTTGTAGCGGCTACTGGGACGTATCCTACGCACCGGATGACCCAGGTAACCCTGTCTGGCTGTGAGCTCTGGAGGGAGGATTTAAAGCTCTAGGAGATAATCTTTGCAGCTACTACGATCACTATTACTTTTCCAGAGCATGCTTGCTTTATGGACCTGTCTGGGGTCATTAAGAATTCTCTGGATTGTTTGAGACTTTTAAACTCTTTGGGTGCCTATGAATAAATTGAGCCCCATGAAATCATAGCCTAAAGGAAATTAAGAGTCTGAGCCTAATACTAGATGCACGTCTGAAAAAATCTATGAGTGCGCCAGCAAGCTTAGATGCCCTCCATTCATATAAAATTCCTACTGAGTATTTGGTTGCTTTTTATCATTTTCTGTTGCTTAGCTTCCACCTGAGAGCATTTAAAATGGCAACAGCAGCAGCACTTTAGCTATTGCGGCTAGAAAGCATCAATCTCAACCTCTCAGACACAGAGAGACTTCAAACCTTTCTGAAATGTCCCTTTTGGCAGCTGTTTGGAGCAGCACAGAGAGCACGAGAAGGAATGTGTGTTTGGCTCCTGAACACCAGGAGTGGTGGTTTAGGCCCCCCACAGTGCACCAGAATACAGATTAATACATTAGTGAGAAAGATCCCTCTAACAAACTTCTCTTCAGCATCAGGTTCTCAGCCAACCCATTTTCATTGAGTCTGCAACTCTGTCCTTCTGTTAGAAATGGAGTTCACTGAAAATACTGGGGTAAAGTTATCTGTGCAGGAGCTGGTCAGCCTGGCATGAATTCCCTCAAGACCTTTGTTTCTCTAACCTTGCTTTCTTTGAAATAAATACAGAGAACTGTGTGTGTTTCTCAGAGAAAACGAAGCTGAACAAAACCTTAACTGATAAAACTGTACCAAAATAAGATGGCACTCGCTTCTCTCCAGAGTAAACATCACATGATAGATCCTAAGCAGTCACTTAAGTCGCCGCTACAAAGCTTTCTGATACTTCTGAAACAAACCTATGCTGATTAAAAATCTAACTACTGAGCTATTTAGCTAACTTGTCGAATGGTTGGCTGCAACACTTTAATTCCTGTATTAAAACCACTTTGGAACTGGAAAGCTGCAATGCACTCCCATACTACTGGAGACATCTAGGGAGCTATTGACCTCTGAGCCTGATGCAGATTCCAGATAAATAAGTAGGAATTGTAGTAAAAATAGAAATAATGAATGTTTGAACTCATACAATGAACTGTTGGAAATCAGCAGATTTTATAAAGGTAAATTCCTGCCTTAGGAATCCCTGGCTGGTCTTTGAAGCAACTAACGAACATGAGAGTAAAGGGGATCCTGTTAATATTGACTTCTTTGCCAAATATATATTTTCTTTTTTTATCATTGTTTCACTGGACACCTGATAAGTTAATGAGAGAAGTAGCAATTGTTCCTTGTACTGAAAATCCCTGATGTGAAAATGGCTAAAAGCTGCTGTCAGTCTGTCAGTATTTGTGTAAGTTTGGCTTGTTCCTACAGTCTTCGTTATGGAAATGTCTTCACTCTTCCCTACACACACAAGAAGAAAAATACTAGGTAAATCTTCAGTGTGATCCTCTTTATTTTTATCTAGCTCTTGATCACTTCATCGCATTTCATTAATAAGGGATCATCATCAGAGTATGAAATAAATTCAAGAAAGAGGCTGAGCATCCTTTTCCCAGTTTTTCTTCCCACCAGACTTCAGTCCTCCACCGTTAATGGCAGCTTTCCTGCCTCACTGATGTGAGGTGCTCTGACTCTGCAGTAATGAGGGAGAGCAGACACCCCATTTACAGAAAAGGCAGGAAAAATATGTTGTAGGCATACAGAGATGCTCTGTTCCTAGGTTTTATGAGAGAGAAAGAACAGAATTTACTTCAGCAGAATGCTTTAATGACTCCCGTGTTGAGAGCAAGCTAAAGAAATGCTACCTGGAAGCATAGCGGTGTGCAGTAACACACTGACAATGAATCTCTCTTTTAATATGATCACCCGTGATTCTGCTGACATAGCTCTGTGAGCCATATTTCTGTGAGCCATTAGTAATGGAGGAAAGCCCTGGATTACAATTTCCAGGCTCTCAGAGATACCCAGTCATGACTTGATATGGCTTCTATCCTCCCACTACTGGCATTAGCAGCCTGGAAAGGAGAACGAAGAACCCTTCAGAAGTTGTTTAAGAGAGAGCCATGGGGAAGCGATATCCATGTGAACTCAGCTATAGCTTAAGGTCTAACTTTGTTAGCAGGGATTAAACAATTTGCTTGATCAGTGTAAAGAAGAGAAGAATTGCCTCAATTAATTTAGCCACAAATAAACATCTTCTATCCCTTGAGATGCTTTTGGATACCCAGGACAAGCATGTGAGGCTGCCAGATGAGGCTCTGTGTTTCCAGGGGACTCATAACTTTTGGAGGGGTAGCAGCAGAGGTACCAAGGATATCTGCAGTGGCACAGTGAATGGCAATGTCTTTTTTTAAAGCCACTGAGTGTTTCAAGTTAGTCTGAGTTTATTTCTGAGGACCAGACTGACTGTGGAAGCCTGCCCCACTGGTCAGCATGGACAGAACCTTTGGCCTCCGCAGTGACAGGAAAGCTCTTTTCATAGCTGCAAATCATTGCCTGCCGACAAGGCCCTTCAGCTCTATTTCTATTTTGCTTCAGAAGTGTGCTCTGAGCTACTTTTCTACACTGTAGACCAAATACCTTTTATCTCCGGTCCAGCATCTATGTGAAAAAATAACAATATACATGCTTCTCCTCTGGGCTACAGCGACTGCTCAATGCAGCTGTATTTCAAGGAGCACGTTTCAGAAACCAAAGGAGAATCAATGACAAACTGCAAGCAGTGCAAGAGCCGTTTCTGTTGGATGGCCTTCAGCACTCATTGGAATTATTATTTTTTTCTATTTTTACTTGATTTATTGTGTTTTAATGTAAAGGGTTCAGAAAATCACTAGTAGATAAGTGCCCTGGAAATATAAATATAAACATGCATTTATGGCCCTACTTTTAAAACACTTCTTGTAAGTCAAATTTTGTGGACACGAGAAAGGTTGCTAAGCGCATCTGGGGAGCCTGAAGTGAAGCTGGGGACCTGTGAGAAAAGCTCATAGTAAAAAAATAGAGGTTGGGAAATTTCAGGAAGTTGTAAATACAATTAAAACAAAGAAAAGAGAGTGACAGTTGGATTAAAGTTAATGTTTCAAACATTCACACTTGCTCATGAAGGATATAAATGATTTTATCAGGAAACAGTGGAAAAGGAGTCGACCAGTCTGCCTCACTTCTGAATCAACATGCAGAGCATGAGCTGTAGACCTTAAATTAACTTCCATTCCGGGCCAAGAATCGTCACCTGAAAACCATGGTATAATAAGGAAAGGGCGAAGGGGAAAAAAGCCTTGGAAACATGAGTTTGTAACCTGAAATCTGATTGAAACGCACTTGGTTTGCAGACTGGCCCAAAAGAAAATATTGAAGGAAGCTTGAGCTGACTTGAGATTTCATTTCAGACCATCTCTTTCAACTCCCTCCTCTACTACTTGGCCATGTCTTACTATGCTGCTGCTCTTCTCTCAGTGACTTCAAAAGCAGATGGCTTTCCTCCAGGCAAATGCTGACTGCAGAGCCAAGGGAGAGGCCACTGAGGAGTAAAAGACCTTGTGTGTGCTGTGCATGGGGAGAAAATTGTAACACTGCCCACCTGATATGGAGGGAGATGGGAAAAAGAGGTGGGAGCTGTGCAAGCAGGAACTGAGTAATTCCAAGCCTGGCATGGAATGTGAATTAAAACCCCCAAATGGCAACACTTTGGGAAATGGTTCACAAGTGTAAAGGTTCTGGTTTCTTCAGGGAATTAGTAACACAAAAGTCAGTTTGATTTTGCTCCTCAGAAGAGAAACAATACCTAGCTGACAAGATAGCTCCAAGTACAGGAGATGACTGGTTAGATTACTAGGAACAAAGAAAGCTGTGCTGACAGCAAAGTTTCCTTTCTTGTGTCTCAGGCTCTTAACAGATGTTTACTGAGAGCACTTTTTCCACTCTGTCTTTTCAAAAATCTACTTCAAAGAGTTCGGGATTCATGGCCATCAACATAACAAAAGAAGCAATAAACTTATGCACATAAAGACTGGCATGTCAAAAGCTCCAAAGACTGAAGCAAGCACTACAGTTACGCGCTGATACAAATAAAATTCTGTGATCCATTTCAGTAAGTTATTTTTATTTCATAGGCAGTGACTCCAAAAACCACATCTTATGAAGAGAAGACCTGAGAGATCCCGGGTAATTGCTCAAGGAACTGCTGAGTGGAATCCCCTGGGAAACTGTCCTTAGCGCATGGGTGCAGAACAGTGCTGGCAGCTCTTTAGGGACACCTTTGATTGTGCAATGGCTCTCCATCCCACAGCAAAAGAAGGGGAGACAGGCAACCGACATGGCTGCGCAAGGACCTGCAGCTTAAACTGAGGGAGAAGAGGGAGATGTACAGGAAGTGGGAGCAGAATTGTGTAGCCTGGGAAGAATACAGGGCTGTTGTCCATGTGTGCAGAGATAGGATTAGGAAAGCCAAGGATGGAGCTGAACTTGGTGAGGGATGTGAAAGATAACAAGAAGGGGTTCTACAGGTACATAGGCCAGAGGAGACAGGCCAAGGAGAGTGTTCCCCCTCTGATGAAAGGTAATGGGCTGGCTTCCTCAGACATAGAAAAAGCTGAGGTACTCAGTGAGTTCTTTACCTCAGTCTTCACCAGTGGGCAGGCTTCTTGTGTCTGCCAGGACCCTGAGCCTCTAGGTGAGGGTGTGGGGAGTGGTTTCTGTCCCACCGTAATGATGGGAAAAGTCCAAGCCCTCCTCATGAAATTGAACACGTATAAGTCCATGGGACTGGATGATATCCATCTTAGGGTTCTGAAAGAGGGCCAGTTTTCTTTCATATTCTTATCAGTGATTTTGACAAAGAACCTTTGGCAAGTTTGAAGACAACAGCCAATTTGCAGGAGTGTTTTACATGAGTCTCTACCTGAGAGAAGGAAGGCTCTGTGGAGGGACCTGGTTAGGAAGGATTGACAGGCTGCATTAAATTGTATGGTATTCAACAAGGCTAAGTGCCAGGTGCTGCACTTGGGTCTCAGCAATTCCATGTAGCACCGTAGTTCTGGGAAAGAGTGACAGGAAAGCTGTCTGGCAGAAAAGGAACTAGAGGTGCTGGTCAGCAGCCAGCTGAACATGAGCCAGCAGTGTGCCCAGGGAGCCAAGAAGGCCAGTGGTATCTTGGATAGCATAGAAAGTAATATGGAAGCAGGACTAGGGTAGTGATTGTCCCCTTTTATGTGACACTGATGACACCACACCTTGAATACTGTGTTCAATTTGGAGCCTGTCAGTACTAGAAGGATGCTGAGTTGCTGGAAAACATCCAAAGAAGAATAACAAAGACAGTGAAGTCACTAGAAAACAGTGCTGATGTTGTTTTTGTGGTTAAAAAGAGTACTGAAGGGAGACATTATTACTCTCTACAACAGCCTGAAAGGAGGTTGTAGTGAGCTGAGTGTCTGCCTTGTTTCTCAAGGATGCAAGGAAGTGGTTCAGAGTTGCAGCAGAGGTTTAGATTGGATATCAGGAAGAATCTCTTCATGGAGTGAGTGCATTAGAACAACATTAGCATTAGAACAGGTTGCCCAGAGAAGTGGTAGAATCTCCATCTCTGGGGGCGTTTAAGAGATATGTGGACTTGACACTTGGGAAACTTAGATTTATTGGTGGATTTAGTAAATTTAGATTAATGATTGAACTTGATGATCTTGAAGGTCTTTTCCAGATTAAATAGTCCTATGATTCTCCTCTCCTAGTTTTGTTTGGCCTAGTGTACTTTCTGTTGTAATAAGTAAGCAGATTATTATTATTACTATTATTGTTATTATTTACTATTATTATTTTGCACACATATGTAGCACCATATCTACAAAGATAGTCACTCCATTTTACCTTGGTTTTTCAGTTCTAGAAGCAGAAATACCATCTTCATGAAGATAGAAAAGCATTTTCAAAGAGATCACTGCTTGTCAAAATCCCTCACTGATATGAGTTCATTTACCTTTTTTGTTTCTATTTCCACATTTTGGCCTAATTTAGCATCATCCACTAGCTTCACATAAGAACTGACACTAAACAAATACTTCCCAATTTGTTACCCTCAAAAAACATCCTCTATTTTTAATGAAGGAGTGGCATTGAGCAAGGACAGTGGCAGTACACTTCTAAACATGAAGAGATTTTCGTAGGAAGGGTGGCTGTTCCATCTGCAACAGCCACAAAGACTTGTGAGGGTCATGGATTAACTCAAGTTTCAGATGAGAAATCAAATTATGTTTATTGTCCTATTGTTACGCAGAAAGCTGCCTGTAGCTGCCAATGGGTGCAATAGAAGACCCCAAAATTTTAGTTATGCATTATCAAAAATGGCTACTGCATTTCAAGAACAGAAGTCATCTCTCTGGTACTTGTGTCCAAAGTTTTGAATTCAGTCTGGTAGGTCACAGGTTGCAGCACAACTTTTGTCCATACTGAAAGAATGGCCATCGCGATAGTAATCTGTTCTGAATCAGACTTGCTTCAGTCTCTGGAGCATTTCCAGGATAATGGCACATAACCATGTGAGAGGTACAGTTGTGAAGTAGCCAGAAGATCATTAAAGCAAAGTCCACACTCATTAAAAAAAGGAAAAGAAAAGAAAAGAAAGAAAGAAAATATGCTGCCCTTACCTTATTTGGTGGAAAATTGTATTTGTTGGACAGCAGCCATTTCTGTCCAGTAAGTGCCATCTGCTCCATTACTCTCTATCACATAGCAGCTGCTATGCACACAGTTTGAGCAAAAGAGGGTAAAAAGCAGACTCCCCAAAGTGCTCCGTGTAAGGAACATGATAATGACCATCAGCATAGCAGCACTGTAAAAAGTAGGGATGATTCCACCTAGCCTATTTACGTGGATGTTAACATTAGAGAGAAATTCATCCCCAGTAGTGTTCCTCCATCCACCCATCCATCCATCCATCCATCCATCCATCCATCCATCCAGACACTCAGGTACTTAACCGACTCTAGTTGCCATGATTAGTTTAGCTGTGAGCACTAAGGCATGCAGACAGAAATATGATACTACCAAGACATTGGATTTATGCCAGTCAGTCGTAAAGGCAGGGGAGTTAGAAAGTATTTTCCAAGTGAGGAGGAACACATACATCTGGGTAAGTTGGTGCAAGCAGGGAAGGATGGGCAGATAGCCACAGCTTCTGAGGCACACATGTATTATTTTAAAGTATTTTTCCTTCAGTATGTCTGTCGCAGCCAAATGTATTATTTTCACATAAAACTCATTCCTTTCAAGGAACTGGTTTCAAGCCACCTCTTTATAAATTATCTGGAATTCTCTAGAACAGTTTCACTGTTTGGGAAGTGCACTGCAATCATCTGGAGTAACAAGGTCAACTCACATAGAAGTATTTATCACAGAAATTCAGTATTAAGATGGTAATAAGCCTTGTGCTCAGCATTCCTTTGTCTGAGAGATTCTGAATGCCACTGAAGAGATTTACTCTCAAGAGCTAAACAAATGCCTGCTTGTATGAAAAGTTCAATAGCTATATAAAGGCAGGCTATTGCTCCTCTAGTGCCATTGCTCTTGTGCTGTGCCCTTATCAGCAAACAGTATTTACCCATCTTTGCACCTGCTTTGAGCACTTAGGGTACAAAACGAATCATCAGAGAAGGAAGAAAACCAAAATGGCAATTAATTGTCATGGTAAACAGTTGGCCAGATTCCTACAGGCAACAGCCTCTTCTGGCAGGCAAAGCTTTGCAGATTTGTGGGTATTGTCCACGTCTACTTTGGTCCCCATACCTGAAAAATTACTTAAGAAGGAAAAAACAGGGTAAAAGACTGAAGAAAAAGCTCCTTGAGAGCATGACTTGTCCCCTAGTAGTGCAGGATTTATCTAGTGACACCTTTTCCTGAGGTACAACCAGGCATGTGTTGTGGGTCCAGAGTCACCATGACACAGCCCATGTGAAGAGTTACAGACCAGGTTCAGGCTCACTAGGAGATTCTCATTTTCCCCCATGACCTGCATCAGGAGTTCAAACAAGTGGCTTAATATGCTTTCATGTAGCTAAAAAAGCCACTTACAAACCCTCAACCCCAGCTCTCTTGAAGGTAACTCGTTCCAGTACTGCCAGCTTGCTTTTGCATTTAATTTCTGGGCTGTCCTTGACTGAAACAAATAGACATGCAGAAAAATGTCAGTTTTGATACTGTTGAACAATTCTTGGTGTGATACGGAAACCTGCTGAACGAACTGGAAGCGAAATTCTCCTATTACATATGGTCCTCTTCTGCTGTAGGCAGGTGAGTAATGGCTTTGGGCATCTTTCTGTCACTGGAAAGAGCATCGTGCTGAGCAGCCAGCCGCTTGCTGGGCCCAGCCTCTGCTTTACATCCCAGCCCTTCTCTCCTCACCATGGGAACCTGGAGGAACACAGACCTCCGGGTGCCCCAGGGAGAGACATGGGCTCAGCCCAAGAAGTAGACCTGGCCAGCAACCGCGCTGTGCTGCAGGTCACACACAGGGCAGACACCTCCACCAGCCAGCCAGCATGTGGCTCCCTGGCCTCAGCGTGCCTAGGGAGTACAGCTGGGAAGTGATGGCTTCCAAAACTTCTCTCTTGTCTATCTGGCAACAGAGGAAGCCATCTGTACGTAAATACTGGAGAGGAAAGAATTCTGTAGCCCTACGTGCTGGGGGAGCCCCTGGAGGCCCAGCATCCCTGGTAGACATGGGGCCACACAGTGCCCACCAGCCCTGCTCAGAGCTGCCACCCAGAACTGCTATGCCAGCACATCAGCTTTCAGATTCTTGTCCTTGGGTGCAGAAGCTGAGGAAGCATTATATTCAGTCTTGTCACGAGGCAAGCAAACGGGTTAATCCATCACTGCCATGCGGTATCACTGGCTTTCTGTTGTTGCCTGATTTCAAAACAAGACTTAAAGCTTTTCTGACCCGGACCATTAGTTATTACCATGCTCTGCTCAGCAGCCTTCCTCAAGCATTTCTGCAGCACCTGCAGATAGTTTTGATGTAGTGTAGCTACTGTTTAACCACAGGTTAACTCAGAAGCTCTCCTTCCTTCTTTGCAGTCGGTTCACTTGCTTACTACCTGGTCTCATGGCAATTACATTTCTTCCCCTTTCACTTATCAGACCCTGTCCTTTCCTACCTAATAGATCTATCTGCCTGTCCAGAGGTTTCAGAAATAGGATATAGGAATCCTAACCAGCCCTAAATTTTATCTTAAGCCATACTATTTGTAGAGGTCTCCGTTGCTTGACTTGAGAAGGTTTCACAGACATTTAAAGTAAGGATTGTCAAGATGTCTACTTTCAAACTCCAGAAGATTGTTTGGGTTGGCACTTTTTAAAGAATACATTTTTTAGAAAGAATATAATAGTTGTACAACAGAAAAAGTTGACCGAGGCTTATCACTGCGGAATTGCTCTTAACAATAGGGAGCTTGGTTTTCTGTAAGTCCACAAGTCATATTATTTCCTGCTCAGACAATCAGTGGATATTCATGAAAATCCCAGAAGTTTTATACATTGCAGGAAGGATGATTATTCATCCGAGAATCCCTGCTGAGCATATATTTTCTGCAGTTAT
This sequence comes from Coturnix japonica, assembly GCF_054131305.1. Classification (NCBI taxonomy): domain Eukaryota; kingdom Metazoa; phylum Chordata; class Aves; order Galliformes; family Phasianidae; genus Coturnix; species Coturnix japonica. The sequence goes on along the minus strand of NC_140664.1, from coordinate 12,850,351 downwards.
TGTCCAAGCTCCCTACAAACTCCCCATGCATCCTTATAAATCAGGTGGAGGCTGACACAGGAGGCTTCTCCTGATTTATCAGCTGGCTATCTCTGCAATCTGGCAAACTACCTAAGCCCAGAGAATTGCTGTGATTTCCCAAGATCATTTACAGTGTGTGTATCCAAAGCTCCTTCTGAAGCCCTGTACCTTAATTAGAGAAACCGAAGCATTTCTCTGAGTGTTGGTTACTAACGTTTGATTTTCATGTTTTCAGTCAGCAAAAATACTGTAAGCTATAGATGACAAACACTTGTCGAAACAACAGAAAAATGCAGATACCGTCAGTATATGAGTTGGGATCACATATGTGGTCTGCATTGTATGCACTTATAACTGGCTTTCATTACAATGAACATGTGCAGTTTAATGCATTTAAAGATAATCTGTATCACTTGCTAAACACGTTCCATCAGTTCTACACCTATGCAGCTAAAGGCAAGTGTTTAAACATTTGGTTAATGCACCATATGTCTAAAATATTTCGGTTCCATCTGACATGTTAAAAATATTTTTATTTCAGTGGTAGATCACTGAGTGGATTTATTTCTTCTAGACCTGGATATCCCGTATCCCTTTTTGCCACAGCATTCCTAGACCTGCCTGCCATGATGTCTTAATTTTTTGGCTCACTAATCTAATTTAATCTAATGTAATTGGTTTGGCAGCTCTATTAACTTTCTTCTTTACTTCATGTAGGTGCTAAATGAGGCAGAGTGTGTGCATGGGATGTGAGGCTGCCTTTTTCCACTTGCCCATTTTAAAAAATGATGGCAATTTTCTGGACAGGGGCAAGAATTGTGGGATGACATAATCCCTGTTTGCAACCCACCCGGCAGCACACGAGGCATCCTTCATGACAGATGAGCAGCAAAGCCTTCTGGCAAACCATGGCACAGAGTAGATGAGGATCAACTTTGCACAGACTGCTCTGAGTGACTAATGTGCACGAAAACCGTACCTCAGGAGGAAGAGGTGTAGTTACACAGCCAAATATAGAGACAAAGAAGACAATACAGAGATTGCTCAGGGACATGTTTTAGTGGAGGGTTGAGTTAGGGTAGTATGGTTAGATTGTGGTTGGACTTGATGAACTTTAAGGTCTTTTCCAACCTGAGCAATTCTATGATTCTGTGATAAGAGTCTGTCTTGCTTCATACTAGTGAATTTAGGTTTGGTAATGGCTGCAAAACCTCACTACTGCAAGCTGTGCTTTGGGTTCCTCATAGCATATTCTCAGCTGATGACTAGTTCTTCACACATAGCTTGCACTCTGCTTTGAAAAAGTTGTAGCTCCCTGGAAATTCTCTGAGGACAATAATGTGATAACACACTAAATAAGATGCAAAAGATATTATAAGAAATATTGAAACAGTAAGTCACCCTAACTGTTTTACAAGTTGCAGTTCTAACAGAACCTAATAGATTTTCCTTAAACTTCACAGAAATATCCTTCTTGGTTCTGAAAGAAAACCCTTACGATTTCCATTCTGGATCAGTTTTGTAAATTAGAATTATAAGGAAACCAAAATGAGCTTTTATTGCTGAATCATCATTATCCAACCTCACAAGGAAGATTTGTTAACGTGATACTAAGATTGAAACTGGTGTTCTGATTGCGGTGATAGCAAAACAAATCCTGTGCTGATGTAACTTAGCTTAGATCCTGGGTGCCATGCCAAAATGTTGCTTCACCCAATGCCACAATCATGTTACTCCAAGAGATAGATTAATTCAGATTCAATGGATTTATGTCAAGAGAGAATTTAGGCTAATATTCCTCTCTCTCTGCTTTCTAAGACGAATTTTAAGTAGTTTTTGACTGATTTTATTTATTGACTTCCAATAGAAGGCCATATTTACTGGAAAAAGGAGAACGTCAGCTTTTCCTCAGCACAATCCAATTCAGGTGATTGTCAGGACACCATTTGTCCAAAGACAAACTGTTTCCAGAACTATGGGACAATTTCTTTGTCATAGGTCAGGATGCAACTGCAGCTCCTGACAGGGTGGAATTTCCAAAAACACATCTTTGCTTTTTTTGGCATCAACACTGATTTCATTCATCAGCTTCAGTGTGAAGAATTTTGAGTATCTACAGCTTTAGGCTGCAAAGGAGGAGTAGGAATTTATCTACACAAAAGCCTGACAGACAGGTAAGGCAAGCAGTAGGTCTAAGTGGTTTTGTCTTGGATGGAGAGAGGTGGAACAAACTCTCGGCTCGAACTCCCTACTGACCTCTTTGCACAGCACTGTCTGCTTTGTTGCCTTCATCTCATACTGATCCCATGCGAGGAAAGAGTCAAGTTGTGTTCTTCCTTCTGCAAGACACTGCTTAACACAAATGCCAGAAAATGAATCCTGATAAAGTAATCAATCAGTTTAACAGAACTGTGTACGAAAGGGTGATGTGAAATTATTGCCTAACCTATTAAAGGAATAAGCTTGCTGTAGACCAATTATACCTTCATGATATACAATGGCTCTGAAGCAATTCCTCAACAAACAAATAAAGCTGTCATGAAAAAAAAAATCATTGTTCATCAAGAGTTAATATTCAGTAAGTAATGCTTCTCTCAGGGTCATATTGGTAGTAACTCAGCATGAGATTAAAGTAAATTAGAGGAAATCTTCAATGCATTTTGCATTTTCTCCTTGCTGACCTACCAAATACATACTTGAATCCCTGAATTACACCAGCAAAGGGTTACTCAATGGCAAACAAGATTATAAACTGATAAATAGAAAGAATATTCTTTATGCGTGTGCCAGTTTGACTTTGTACTTTATCAAAGTAATTTTAAGAGTTAGA